>NC_141689.1:970276607-970876607 GCF_964263255.1 Lissotriton vulgaris | reverse complement strand
AGGGTGGCTCTGTGTGTGCGTGTTTGTGGGTGGCTCTGTGTGGGTGGCTCTGTGTGTGAGGGTGGCTCTGTGTGTGAGGGTGGCTCTGTGTAGGTGGCTCTGTGTGTGTGGGTGGCTCTATGTGAATGACTCTGCGTGGGGGGGCTCTCTGTGTGTGTGTGGCTCTGTGTGGGTGTAAATGCAATAGTTAGGCATGGGCGAATTTTGCGAATCTCGCGTTCGCGGATTTTGCGGATTTGCGAACTCGCAATCCGCAAAATCCGCGAATTCTCGCGAATTTGCGGATTTTTTTTTATGTTCGCACAGGTTTCTGCAAGTTCGCGAGGGTTTTGTACAATTTCGCAAATTGCGAAATTGTACAAAACGCGTGCGAACTTGCAGCAACCCGTGCGAACACAATTACATGAAGAGAAAGAAGCTCCTGGTCACAGGAACAGCACGGGGATTGCGCTCATGAAAGTCAAGGATGCAAAGGCCTCTACCCAGCATCACAGCTGATTTTCCACAGTAGATTTGGGAAGAGGCACACCTGTCCCGCCTCAAAGACGCTCATGATTGTTTTTGGGCTAATGAATGAGTCACTGAATTTGAGCATCAACTACTTCGAGCGACCATGTGTGTGTTACTATGCAATCGCCCCGAAGGGCGCAGGGGTCCCTTGAGTGAGCTGTCCATCATAGTGGGTGAATGGCGGGAAGACGGTGCAAACCGCGAGTGTGTGCGCGGGGCCAAACGTGCGGGGCTTCCATGCGAGTTCACATGCCTCTTGTGTGCATAAAAGGTCAGAGAAAGATCAGTTCAGCAGATGAAAAGAAAAAGCTCCTGGTCACAGGAACAGCACAGATATTGCACTCGTGAAAGTCAAGGATGCAAAAGCCTCTATCCAACATCACAGCTGATTTTCCACAGTACATTTGGGAAAAAAAGCACACCAGCCTGGCCTGTTGTAACTATTTTACGATGGCGCCGGCAAGCTGCCAGCGCCATCCTAAAATAGTTACTAAATTAGCTTCAACAGGAAGCTCTAATAGATAAAATCG
This sequence comes from Lissotriton vulgaris, assembly GCF_964263255.1. Classification (NCBI taxonomy): domain Eukaryota; kingdom Metazoa; phylum Chordata; class Amphibia; order Caudata; family Salamandridae; genus Lissotriton; species Lissotriton vulgaris. The sequence goes on along the minus strand of NC_141689.1, from coordinate 970,875,567 downwards.
AGCACCTGCTTTATTTTATCTATTAGAGCTTCCTGTTGAAGCAACTTAGTAACTATTTTAGGATGGCGCTGGCAGCTTGCCGGCGCCATCGTAAAATAGTTACAACACCAGGCTTCAACTTTTGCCCCCAGATCCGCCGCTCGCGGATTTGCGAATTCTCGGTAAATTCGCGGGAGTTCGCGGATCGCGAATTTACCGAAAATTCGCAAAATCCGCGAGCGTAACGGATTTTCCGCCCATACTTATAGGTCATGCATATGCGAGCAATTAAGCTATTGCCATTATAAATGACAATGCCATTTATTTAACGATTAAGCTATTGGCAATGTAAATGACAATGCTATTTATTTATGATTTTAAAAAAAAATCATGAGCAATGCCAATAGCTCTACCTTTAATAATGCCGAGACCATTGCATTGTAAATGCTTGTTTTGTGGTGATGTTGAATAGATTGGCAAAAAGCATAGGCAGAGCTCATAGGTCTACATTGGCAGAGCCGAAAGGAGCAAGCAGTTGGCTTTGCCAATACTTATTTACCTGATTCTTTCTGCTACAAAAGTGAATTTTTTTGTAGCGTCAATGCAGCACTTTTATGTTATCCTATAAAACTGGAGTCTTGTTCAAACCTTGTTTAAAGAATCGTTATAACGAATGAAGTTTCACCGCTTGCATTTCAGGTTAACCTCATAAGCATGTTTCCAGACATCAGGGTTTATTTCTATACGTGAATGTGCATAAAAAGAGTTTATTTCTCCTTTGGGTGCTGTACATTATTGGGCTTCACTTACCTGGATGGATAATTTCGCGGTGAACGGAGGAAGGAAGCAATATCACGGGAAAGTAAAGGGTGAGCCAAGCAAGGCAAGATAAATGATCTTAAACTCTCTTAGGGAGGCACATTTCATTTACTGCAAATGTGGTGAGTGTTTTTCTTGGGCTCACAATAACATTACAGGCTTGGGCATCAGGCAGTTACAAGACAGAACACAATACACAAACATACATGCAATCAGGGGCAGCCTAAGGCATGTGCAAGCTGTGCACCTGCACAGGGCCACCAAACCCCAGGGGCCACCACGCCAATATATATCCTTAACATAATAATCCTCTGAGGGTGGATACATATTTGCATGGCGGCCCCTGGCAGTGATTTGGCGGCCTCCGGCTCTGTTCGACTTTCAAACACCCTGACCCCCCACTCTTCACTGGCCTCCGCCCCGCCTGGACCCCCTCTTCCGGGGCCCCCTACCTACACTCCCTGCCCAGGGCCGCCATGAGCCTAGAGCCACCCTTGCATACCTTTGCACAAATGCAGTGGTTCTGAGGCCGTTTATCACATATTTGATGTGGTGAGGACCTGGGGCAGCAGGGCGCTTTACAAATGTAATTGCAAGAGGAGCACCTCACATTCGGCGATTCTTTGCACATAGAACAGTTTGGTGTGTGGGAATCCTCTTCGACTGGAATACAGATATCAGCAAGAGGCTCGAGGGTGGGGTGGGGTCTGAATATGTAACACTAAACAGCACAGTTACACTGTTTGTTTTTAAATATTTACACAGATTTGAGGCCCATAAAGCACACAATAGCGTCATATTTATGAATTGTTAATACATGCTGTAAAAGAAGAATGGAATTTCAGAATTCATTGGTCCTATCTTTGTAAGACTGTAAGCCCTTTGTCAATAAGGCTCACTCGGAGTATTAATGAAAACGGGGGCTAAATGCTACACCTGGTAATACCTGCAAACCGTGTTGCAGCCTTTACCTAGTATAGTAATTACTGCATATTTCAACATCCATCTGTCAGAATTAATATTTGCATGCCTTGGTTGCACGTTAGTTTTGACATGTTTCTCATTTTTTAAATCCTTAACCAGACATATTTCACCAGGATTTTCTTGACAAACTATGTCCAGGGAAATTTGGGTGTGTGTTGCAATCACCAGGTAATTCCTACAAAACTCTGATGCCTAATAAAAAACACCTTTTCACACACAAAGCGGGATTTGTCTCAATGCTCATGATGGTTGGTCATAGGATACACAGTAATGATTTTACACCTTGAATTACAGTTTCTGTGCAGTAACATCCTGCTCTTACAGTGCAATTACAAATGAATGGCCTTATAATTGGAAATGACAGGCAGGATGCAGAATCATCCCATCTGCCTTTGCATTTTCCCACCATTACAGTACCATTTAGCGGGCACATATTCCACTTTTTTTTAGCAAGGGAAGTTTATCCAGTTTTTACAGCACCCAAAATGCATAGGTGCAGGCAAAAGCTCACCACAAGTAATCCTGCTTCGGCTGAACTTGAAAGTTTAAGGCCAGAAGAGGATTTTATTTTCTCTTGTGATGTAAATAATGAGGACCTTCGGAGGCAGCCTTAGCGGGCTATCAATCATCTATGCTGTCACTAAAGTGTCATATTCATTGCAATGGGTCTCGTAAGAGAATTTCCACGCCCTATGGAATTATATATTTTGGCTCATTATGTATCATAGTGTTGTGTCGCCCTTTCGCCCTGAAAGGGGATGCAAGGACAATGCAACACTAAAATCAGATTTATCAAGCCATGCAAAACCAACTTGTGTGTCTCTGCATGGCTTGATAAATCTGGAGTAACACAAGGCAACCATCATGAGTGATGTCACTGACCATGTCATGAGTGATGTAAAATGTGAGGTCATAAGCAGTACATTGCGGGGGCATAAGTTATAGTTAGCTCAGGTAAATATAACTGCTGAGATGTACTGATTTTGTATGAGTGAAATCTGAGCCTACCTATAATGTGCCTGTAACCTTTGTTTTTGTCCTAACTATAACGCCTCTGTAGTCTTAGTTTTTTCAGTGAATTTCTAAGGTTTTTAAAAATGTATTTCCTAACTATAATGTCCCTCTAAACAAGAGTTTTTTCAGTGAATTTCTAAGGTTTAAAAAAAATGCTATTTCCTAACTGTAACACACCCTGTAATCTTTGGATTTTTTTACTGAATTTCAAAGGTTTTTTAAATTTTTATTTCCTAACTCTAACTTGTAACCTTTGAGTTTGTGTGCCAATGACAGTATAGGTCAGTAGGTGGGTGTGTGAGTGACTGTATGGGTCTGTGAGTCGGTGTGTAAGTGGCTGTATGGGTAGGTGAGTGGTTTTTTGGGTGAGTAGATGTCTGAGTGGCTGTATGGGTCAGTGAGTGAGTGTGTGATGGGCTGTTTGGGTCTGTGAGTAGATATGAGAGTGGCAGAACGGGTGTGTGAGTGCGTGACTTAATGTAAGTATGGTAATATCAGTAGTGGCTTTGCCAGAACAGAACATCACCTTCCCCTTTATCCAACAAGAGTCCACAGCTTTAAAAAAATGTCTACCCAACTGGAGTGCTTTCTGCTGGTTAATTAGTAAGTGCTATCTCGTTGGGTGAATATCTACTACATGTTCTATGCTACAGTAGGACCCCCGAAATGTGTCATTTTTTTTTTGTAAAATAAACTTTGGTGTTACATACCCACGGTGTCAGCACATGTTTAAGGGCCGCAGTAACTGTGGAAGATTATTTTGTGAATAGCAATTAATATATGCTTTTGTAGTTGTGCGTTTTGTTAGTATGTCCCCTCCAAAACTCCTCCTTAAAGTTCTATAAACATCTCCCATTTTTAAGTAATTAGTCCCCATTTTTCCAACACTTTTCTTGGGCCTTCCCACATTTACTTCTAACTCATATCCTATCCACATGGAGATCTCTGCCACATGGTGAATGTTTGGGCAGAGATCTCTGCCACTGTGTTGGAGAGCTCTGCAGGGAGAAGATAGGAGTGCCTTATGCAGAGGTCTCTGGCTGTAGATTTGTGAATTGCATTTTGCAGCACATGAGTAGTTTTATTTTATTAATACTATATGTACCCTCAAAATGCACTTTGTGAATCAGGCCTTGTAATATTTACTGCAAGATTCCTCAGGTATTCACATCTTTTGCATGCTAATATTTTTTGTCCTTTCACTGCCAATTTTATGAGTTATGAGGGGGTCCCAGTACATGAATAAAAAATAGTGCTGCATCAAAGGATGGAGGTGCACTAGAACACTAGCAAAGCTATGTGGGCGTCCTACTACATGAATAGAAAGTAGTGGTAGGAGTCAGAATTGAGGTACATTGGCTGAGCTGTGAGTGAGTTCTAGAACAGGAATAATGGTGATGTAGATCAAGACTGAGATGTACTGACAGTACTATGTTATGGTCCAGTACTAGAATAGCTGGGTGTTTTAGGTCAAGCTTGAGGTGCTCTTTTAAAGTTGTTATCTACTACCTGTATATAGAAATATTAATGCGTTTTGCGGGTCAGTGACAGATATGGGATCCTGTCTAGCCTGGGGTGAGTCACGGGACTTTTTCAGAATTGTGGTGAGGTCTTGGACTCGTTTTGTTCCTTCTCATGGTTTTGTAATGAGGCCTGAAGAGGGTGGCATTTTGCATCTGCTTGCATTTTTGCCACACAACATAGCAGTTCCGTTTTCTGATTTTTAAAATCAGCTGCTTTTGCTCTTCACGCAAATTCTGCTTGTCGTTACAGTAACATTTAGAAACAATTAAAGTGCATAGCCTAGGCTGCCATGTGTGAAATCTTCAGCAAGTTCTAGATGCTTATTCAATAGTCTGTGTAAAAATAAAAGCTACATGCTGTGGAGGAAATAAGGCAATAACTGTATCGGTGTGCTGCGTGATGGAGTTCATTTTGGCAGGTATGTCGAAGCAGGCCTCCTGCTTTCTCGAGAACTAACATGCCTGCACAAACAGCAGCCATCATCACAGAAAGTGTCAACACTTCCTAGTACAAGTGAATGATACATGTCATGCCTTCACTGGAGCTTGATACACTGCAGTTTATATATTGAAAGGATTGTCAGAAACAGTCAATAAAATAGAAAGAAAGATCTGAAATTCCTATGGTCTGAGGATAGGGTTCATCTTTCCTTAGGAATGCTTGTTTTAAATAATGCAGTGTTTATTAAAGGCTAGAAGCTGTTGTTGTAGGCATATGGCAAGACCTCCACGTGGCTGGGTCTATTATGACCACAACCTTTGGCCAGCCTGCTTTGTAGCCAAAAGCAATTTGCATTCTGCCAGTTGTTCACAGCATCTCAGTTCACTACTTGCTTTTGGTTTCATAATAAATGGGATAACATTTTTCAAAATTTAATAGGACTGATCATGTTAGATATTTAACATAATTAGCTGACCTAGTGTAAGCTCTCCAGGGGCATTGCCACAGTGTTGCAGTCATTTTCAGACCCTATTATTGCAGATGAGGTTGCAATTTCTGAAATGCATCTCATTACTTGGGCAGCACAGTTTTTTTTCAAACCGCGATAAAGTGTCACAAAAAGGCATCGAAATGTGACAGATAGGAACACTGACAACATGGAAATGTCACACGTAAGCACACTGAAAAGTGTCCAGCTACGATGGTAACCACACATGTCTGATAACCACACCTTCGGAAGAACTAGGAAAACATAGGGGCATATTAGCAAGAATCTCGTTAAAATTATCTCTGTTTAATCGGCAGGTTAATGGGCTTGCTAATGTGCGGTACAGAATTCCAATAGAAGCCCAGGTTAGATGCGCAGGACATTTAACCTGGGTTTCTAACGGAATTCTATAACGCATATTAGCAAGCCCATTATCGCCGTTTCCTTCCGCTAAAATGGCGATAATTTTAATGAGGTTCTTGCTAATATGCCCCATAGATTTTGGTCAAGCATTGGCAGGGATATGTTCCTGTGTGAGGAAGACTCAAGGAAACTAACTTGTTTGACAAAAAAATGATGAAAATCGAACAAGTGACTTGTTTAGTGTGGAGGCGCAGCCAACCACCCTGGGCAAGGGAAGTCTGCCACTCAGCGATAACAGCCTTATCATGTTTAAGTGTTGAAAACATCAATATGGTTGCTTTCCATGCAGCACAGGGGTGATACCTGCAAAAATGTCACATACGTTTTACGGTGTTGTGCTTTCAGTTATTTTCCAGATTGCCTAAATGCACTGCACCCAGTTTATGGTTCCTGGTAACCAAGAACCAACAGAAAACCCAGAGATGCCTGGAACTTCCACACACAAGAGACCCATAGAAACACACTACGGCATGGGGAATTGATATGTTCATACATGAGGACTATTGGACGGAATTACCATGTTTTGGAAAATAAATTGCTAAACATCTGACAAAGCTAGCATTTTGCACAATCTACCAGCCACCGATTGAGTGTGTGGGAGGTCTGACATCCAACAGAATAAACACTGCCCTGTGTAGATGTTAAACATTTAAGGCTGTGGCATGTTTCCACACAACCCAGGAGTGATACCATCCACCAAAAGACAGTTAGCATGAACTGACATCTCAGTTGTAGTTGTTTTTGAAATTTCAAAAATGCGTTGCACCCAATTAATTGCCATGGGCACCCTGATCCCATAAAAAAAATCCATTTATTTCTGATACCCAGCTCTGGGTCTCCTGAGCATGTTTGTATCAAGCCTTTGTAGACATATATATCTGTTCTACCGAGTCTACTTGAAAATTTCCTTTTTTGGAAAAAGAAATGCTTACAATTGGACAATCGCCATGTTCAGTGCGATCTCTCGGTCAGCCAAACAGTGCGAGGCTGGTTGAGCATCAGAGATAGAAACCTTATAATGAGAAGATTCTGAAAATATATGACTGTGGTACATTTCAATGCAGCCCAGCGGTGATACGTAGCACATTTCGATATAGCCCAGTGGTGATACCTGCTGTCAAATCATTTTATCATGTGTGTGCCCTACAAACCCATAGAAAACCTTCACTTGTTTGGTACCCCTATGCTCAGAAGACCAAGAGGAAAAATGCTGGGGTTCAAGCCTTTGCAGATATATGCCTCTGTCTGAGGGAGAATTACCATTCTTTGTAAAAACATTGCTAAAGATCTTAGAGGTCATGTTCTCTTCAATCTCCCGGCCACAGAATGGGGAAAGTGTAGCAACCTGAGAAAGAAACATTAGGATGTGCTAATGTTCTGGCATTTATGTTTGTTTATTTGAGAGAAGTAAAAAAATATTAAGCAAATGTTATAAAAAATTGAAGGTTGCAATGAAATATGGATGCAGGGTTTGTACCAATACTCGTCTTGTGTGCCAAAAAAACAAAATATGTTTTATGATTGATTTGTTAGTGTATGTTGTGGAGATTTGTGGGTATAGCAAATCAAAACCATCAGCGACCCATCTCTCCACAACAGCAATATCAGTTCCTGCACAAATAATGCAATATGCAATGTAAATATCTAGCTCGGACAACAGAAATTAGAATGAGGTCCAGAGACCCCATATACAGGTCATTGAACCATAATAGCTGGTAGATGATCATTTTGGGAAGTATTTTGCACAAATTTGTTAAAAGGGGTCAAATGGATTACTGAACAGCAGTTCTATTCCTAGGAACTACTTAATGTTACTATAAAGAATTGCTGTATCCCATCCTGCTGTTGTCTAGCAGAAACACATTTGTTGCCTGCTGACACATTCACCACCAATGGCCTTAAGATGTGAGATAATGGAAGCGCATGCTTTTATGAACATTGTACCTTGAGGAATCACCCTGCTGTCTGAGGCTTGAACCTGTATGAAATGGTTACGCTGAGACAACTCTGTTGTCTGAAGTTTGAGCTTGGGCTAGCCTGCTGTTTGAACCTTTAAAGTTTGATCACCTAGAAGTATGTAGCCCTAGTACCAAAACCTTAGCCTGTTAAACTATCCTCACAATTGTAACTCGATATGGGTGTCTGCCATCAATGGGATGGAAATTCTGAAGTGACCAATAGGTAGAGTTGAGTCTGGCCACATTCAAGAAGCCTTCTTCAGATTGAGGCTTTGCATATGACTGGGTCTAAACTGGGGTGGCACGGTGAGCAAACAAACAATGTATTTAGACGCAGATCTCTGTACTGGGGCGAATGTATGACATTGTTCTGCATTCTGTCCATCAATAGATCTTTTTGCAAAGAGGTAAATTAAGCACAGGTGCAGCAACCCATTGAGAAATGACTGTGAATTGTTGCCAAACCCATGTGCTGCTGGGCGGAGCCTATCTGACCTGCGCTGGCCCCTCATTGACCATCTGAACATGATATTTAAAGTCACCACCTATCAGGGACATTGGTGCAGCTTGGACTGTCGCTGCCAGTGGTTAGATTGCCTTGCAACCTTCTCAGCACTTGGACGAAGCTGTGCAAGGGCTTGTTTAGGGGGAGAGTGGGAGGTCTTTCTTTGTGCCCTGCACTGAGTTCTGAAGAGTTGAGTGCTCTAACCCTCATGTAGGTGCAGCTCCTGTAAGTGCGAAGCTTTGGAGTACTGAAGTTATCATTGTGATGCCACCCTAGGAGTCATCTAATGATCCCCGAAAGTTCTTCCTTTGTGTTTCTGGGTAGGGTTAGTCTCAGCCAATGGGCTCTGGGTTGTACTACCTTCTCTTCTCTCCATGGCCACTGATTTCTCCTCCTTTTTCGCGTACAAAGTGAGGGGGATAAAGTTGAGGCACTACTGAAGTCCACACTGTCTACCAGAGCATCCATAGAAGACTTCTCTTTTCAATGGAAATAGTCTCAACTCAATAGGTGCTCTAGGCTCATGGTTGAGGATTGTTTTCATCCTGTAACCCCTACCACTATTAATGACTATGCCTGTTAGTCCCATTTTCATATATCCTTTTGGGGCTGAGAACAAATGGTTAAAATAGAAGTGGTACGTCAGTTTAACTATATCTTCAGCATTTTACAATGACCTGTTTCACAATCCTTACTGATGAGACTTGAGTGTGATGCTCTGTCTTTCATATGGGCAAATATTAAACCGTGTTTGAAGTTGTGTAAACTATCTCGAGGTGTTTAAGATTGCAGAATGTGGAACTATAATATAGCACATCAACTCTGCTAATAAGTGTGCCTATCACACAATTCATGCACTGCAGCAGTCTGGATAAATCTGGAATGCAATATGATAAGCCTACCTAGTGAACAGAGTTTCATGTATGTCTATAAAATAAAATCTGCTGCTCAATGAAAGACAACCAATAATTTACTTGACTTTAATGTGAGGAGATCTGTTCATTGTTGCCTCTAAACTGATCCCTTGTTCACGGTAAGCCCCCTTCTCTGGAGGGGTTCAGTCTTTTGAGTTGTGGTGTCACTAAATAGAGGGACATGGAAATGACTGCAGGACCAACTTCTCACAGTAGGGCATATGAAACCATTCTGTAAACCCCAGGGAAAATGTGACTAAAGATCACTCCCTAGGCACAAGGATGACATTTGGCTCAAGCTGGAGGCAAATTCATGGGATTTATTGTTCCTCCCTGAAACCTGGATTAAAGACAGCATTAACCCTGACCTCACATTAGCCATTCCGGCTGGATACTAGCTGCTAGGGGTCAACAGGGATGGTATCAACACCGGGGTAGGTGTGGCAGTGATCCTACGAGCAGTCTGGAAAATTTCATACAGGAAAATCGAGAATATGGGACCACTAGAAACCATGTTCTTCGGCATCAAGTTTTCCCCAGGCCTTGCAATGGCCGTGATCTTAGTTTGTAGACCCCCTAACTCCCCAGTCGGGCACTTGTTAGAATTTTATGATGGAGTAGCTGACCTTTCGCTCAAGCATTGCAAATTTTACGATTCTGGGGGATTTCAATGTCAACTTGGATGACTATAACTGCACCAAAGCCAGACATTGGCCCGATACTTTCGACGGCCTTAAGATGACACAGCTGGTTAAAGACCCCACGCATTCTGCCGGCCATACGTTAGACCTTATTTTTACTAACAATCCCAATCTGATAATTGAGCACCTCTTATCGCTCACCTGGTCGGATCACTTCTTAGTATGTCGTGTAGTTCCTATATATCCAATACAGGATCTGCGTGCTCGGATAACATAAACTGTGGGTTTGTTGGCAGACTGGTTACTGACACCCACCCACTCCCGGATATGTTAACCTGTTTGCATTAGCTAGCTCACACTGCCATTAGAATGTTCTCTTATCGGGGAGAGAATAGTTTCTGGCAACCTCAGAACATGACAACGCTGTTCACTCAGAATCTTGGAAACAATATACCACCTTTCGCTCAGTCACTCGTGCTCACTTGCTTTGTCTCATAGATACACAGAATAAACAGTCTGGGCCTTTCAATGAAAATTTATTGAACAGTTGTTATTCTTGTGTAAAATAGATGTGCTGTAACAACCAGTAGACAGTAGTAGAGATATATGATTAGCAGCACTACGAAAGTAAAGGGATGGTACAGTTCTACCATTTTGCAGTAAACATGAATGTATACAAGTACATAGAATAAATGATTTATTTATTTTTGACATTTGTACAGCGCTCTGTTACCCATGGGTGACCTGGCGCTCTGAAAACTCCATAGGCAAAGTCGATTAAAGCTTAATTATTGAACAGCCAGGTCTTAAGAGCTCTCCTAAAGGCCATGAGATCCGTCATCTTTCTAAGAGCCGGGGGTAGGGCATTCCAGGCCTTGGCTGCTCCCAAGACAAAGCTTCTGCCTCCCCACCGCACTTTCCTAATGCGAGGAACTGCAATCAGCCCGGCGTTAGCAGATCTAAGGTGCCTTGTTGGGAGATACCAGAAAAAATACTGTTGGAGAAAAGATGGCCCAAGACCTCACAAGGCACCAGGCAGAGTGCTTTAAATAAGATCCGCTTTCGCACCGGGAGCCAGTGAGGTTTAGCTAGCTCCTGGGAAATGGGGGCATACTTTGGGAGGCCCGTAATAGGCCGCGCCACCGCATTTTGGAGGACCGGCAATTTGTTTGGTATGCCCTGTTGGGTATTAAGAAACAGACTGTTACAGTAATCCAGCCGAGATAATACCAGCGTGTTGACTACTGTTTTTTCCCACTTTCTGGGATAAATGGCAGAATCTTTTGGATGGATTTGAGCAAGAAGGAAATGGAGGAAGACAGTGCATTAACCTGCGGTCGGAAGGTAAGCTGGTCATCGATCAGCACCCCTAAGTTCTTAACTTTAGGCACAGGGGTATGGGCATTCCCCATCTATTCAGGCCACCAGTTTGGACTCCAAAAGTTGACATTTGAGCCAAACACTATACCTTACATTTTGGCCAAATTTAATTTTAGGCAGTTTGCGGCCATCCAATTTCCTACCGCCAGCATGCAGTCCTGAAATTGCCTGGCTACACCCTCCTCCTTCCGTGGCAACAGTGACACCACAATCTGGGTGTCGTCAGCGTAAGAGGTAAGTTCAAAGCCAAATGCCCGAATTACTGGGGCCAGAGAGCTAACATAAAATTGAACAGAGTGGGGCTTAGAGATGAATCCTGAGGAACCCCGCAGGGGAGAACGAAGGGTTTAGATTCGAATTCTCCCAGCACCACACTCTGAACTCTGTTGGAAAGGAAAGCCTTTAAGATGTTAAATGCATTTCCTTGTACTCCACAGACCTTCAAACGGTCCAACAATATCATGTGGTGGACCATATTGAAGGCTGCAGAAAGGTCTAACAGTACCAACGCGGCCCTGCCCCCAGTATCGGTCACTGCTCTGATCTCTTCCGTTGTTTTAATTAGCGCAGATTCTGTGCTATGGCTAGCCCTAAAACTGTGTTGAGACCGGCCCAGTGCCTGAGTAGCCATAAGGAACGAGCTCAATTGGAGATTCATCACCTTTTCTATTAATTTAGCTGGTAAGGGGAGTCTCGCTATAGGGCGATAATTATTCGGATCCCTGATATCCAGATTGTTTTTTTTTAATAAGGGCACAATTGAGGCTCGTTTCCAGCATGATGGAAAATCTCCTGTCCTGAACATATTATTAAACAGGGCTACCAGTGATGTAACTATAGGAACTGGGGCCAGCTTAATCACAGCCACCGGGCATGGATCTGATGGGGAGACTGACCTTGCCACTTGAAGCAAGCCCATAATTCCTTCAACATTTACTGGCGAGAAACACTCAAGTTTTGCCCCTGAGCTAGCCTTCACTGTATTTACTGGAGTATTCGCCGGACAGTTTACCGTGTCCAAACCCGTGAAGGCCTTGAAAATGGTCTCTACTTTATCGGAGAAAAATTTGGCTAATTCCTCACATAGCTCGAGGCTAGCGGGTGTGGCCGCCGGTGTTGGGGCAGCCAGACAGGAGACCGTTCTAAACAATTCCTTCGCTGAATTTTTGGCCAGGCTGATGCGTTTGGTGAAGTATTCTTGTTTCGCTGTCAACACCGATTTTTTATAGAGTAACAGGCTATGTTTGAGTAACCTTTTATCCGATTCCTTGTAGTCTTTGCGCCAGACCCTTTCCAGTCTTTTACACCCTAGTTTCTGCTTTCTAAGTGCCTCCGAAAACCAGGGCGCAGAGGGTTGGGACCTGGCTGGGAGGCAGAGTTTGGGTGGAGTGAGGGTGGCACAAGCCTTTTCAATCCACCTTGTATAGGCCCCTGCTGCTACCTCAACCTCTAGAGGGAGTACCTTTTTAGAGGAAACCAAAAGGTCCTCAAGCGCTCCCCCATCTATCTTATTCCGGGCCCTGCAGGTCCTGGCAGATTTAGACGATCGACTTGAATTTTGAGGGCTCAACCCTGAGATAGAGAACAAAACTACCGTATGGTCTGACCAAGTAACCGGTATGGATTTTGTAAACTCTAAAGTTGGATGGTTGGAAAAAATACCATCCAAGGTGTGGCCCACATTGTGGGTAGGCCCCTTCACCAATTGTTTTAGGTCTGCACCATCCATCAGCTCAATTAATGCTTTAGTATCAGCATCCATCAGGTTTTCCAAATGAAAATTAAAATCCCCCAGTACTGTGAAGGCATTAGTGCACAGACCTTCCTCCAATATACTACCCACAGAACTAAGAAAAGTGATTTTAGGACCAGGAGGTCTATACACTAAACATCCTCTAAAGGAGTGGTGATTAAAAAGTGCATACTCCTACGGAGCCTCCCTAACTAGGTGTACCTAAATGTACATAGCATCTAAGTAGGTGTTATGCCAAGAATCCCTCTAAAGTCTAGTCAACCCGATTACCTGAGAAAGGAGAGAATATGGGACCCCATCCTGGTCTCGAGTTAGACACCCCATGAGAAATGTTAGACCACTGCGAGCTGGAGTGTCTGCATGCAGGAACCTCAACATCTCTGGTCCGCGTGTAAACCAGGAAGTCACAGTCTCCTCTGTCTTACAAAGCAAGACATGATGTATATATACCCACACTTCTCCCCAGGGGTCCTACCTTGCTGTGTTACTGTGTCGGCCTAAAGGATGACGCCGGGCCTGAACATTTTACAGAGATATTATACAGGAGATGTTTGTCCTGCTGTCAGTCCTGCTATGCTTCCATGTATGAGTTTCAAACTAGGAAAAAGCCTGCATTCTGAATGTAGTATCATATCTAGTTAAAAAGTCAGTCCCTATAAACCGTTATGTATGTAATGTAGGGAAGGATATAGGTGAAAGGTTGCAGTGCCACCTGCGTCTATATAGGGTACCTACATGGAATATAACAAGTACCGTTCAGCCTGACACTGAACTCCGGTATTTCCAGATCTTATCAAATCTTAGAAAATAGAAGGCTGTGGCACAACGTCACTATAAATAGCATGGCACCAGTACTCACTACTACACCCCTCCAACTGTCAGGCAACCCAGATTCAGAAATCTTCAACAGTTCATTATCTTCAGCGTTAGACACTATTGCCCCTTTAGACTTGTCTCTTCCTCTAGGCAGAGACCATCAGCCCCCTGGTTCTCTCCTGATCTCTATGTTAAGAAAAGCCACTGCAAAAAACTGGAGCACTCCTGGAGATTATCCTATGACCTTGCAGCTAAAATTACATATAAAAAAGCCTTGAAAGATTTTCACAAACTCAAGAGCTCCACTATGAGAGACTATTTCGTCAATAAGATCCGCTTAGTGGGGAATTCAGCTAAAACTCTCTTTAAAATTGTTCAAGAGTTCACTAAGCCATCGGTCACTGCTAGTACAGTACTCCCTGCCATCGCTCTGTGCACAGGACTGTCAGATTATTTTCAGGATAAAATCCACACTATATACACCACCTTTCCTCCCCCCCCCCCCACCTCAGTCCACCTCAGAGCCTACAGCCCTATCGATCAGCAATGGTGTAATGATCACTTTCCGCCCTCTCTCTCTTGATGCTTCGATTCAAAAACTTTTCACTTGCAAATCAGGGTCACCTGGCGAATTCTTCGTTGAGTTCAGGGGTTTTCCCTGCAGAGTGGAAACAGGTTTATCTTCTGCTGATACTCAAAAAACCTGATGCTGATCCTGCTGCTTTTAAAAAATTTAGACCCATTTCCCTGTTACCAGCACCTGTAAAAATTCTCAAATAAATAGTCCAGAAGAAACTCTCCCACCATCTGGAATCTAGAAATCATTTAATATTTAAATATTTGATATTTAAAAGCAATTGGTCTGTTCTGTATACCGTTAATTCAAAGTCTAAATGCCATGACGTCCAGCGTGTTCTGTTACAAAAAGAGGCCTATCTGTTTTGAAATTTAACAGCGCGCAGACCGGTCTGAATAACCTGTCTGAGATAGCGCATATATAAGCATCGTAAGTGCGCTGACTTGCATCGGTTTGACATCCCTGGCAGGCACTATGTCTCTCTACCCACTAATTAGTATGGTCCATGGCCCCTTCTATGTCGCCAGTTAGATAAATTTAACATATGCTTTATGAGTACCAACATGCTTAATTTTTAGACATTAGGGTATGCGTGACCAATGCGCTTTTCGAATTCAGTAGCGCTTACATCCACCAAACGTTCGTTTTAGTATAGATGCTTGAGCGCAACATCACGACAGATAAGGATAATTGGATGGCGTCTGTACCATGAGTGATGGCGGTCTCTCGACTACAAGTCCCATAATGCATCAGTGCAAACACGTACATAAAACAAACCCAAAACAGCGTCGGCCATCTTCATTGAGAGAAAACAGATCCCATTAACGGTGTGCGGTGGCAAGAGAGTTGGTAAGTGTGGACACCGCTCCTACGAATTTCTAACTCGCACCTATGTGCTCTTAAATGGTGATCTTAAGTACAACTTTCTGTTTGTGTTACAGGACGGAGACTTTGGCCCCCATTTTCTCATCTTTAACACTACGAGACTCCGATAAGGTAGGCTTACTTGCAGTTGTATGAGACCGCATCCATTAGTTCAAATTCTCTTTTGCCACGCGTACCAAACAACTCACCTTATTGTTTTAGAAAACAAACTTGATGGTTACGTTGTACGAGCGAATCCTCCGTGCTTCGGCACTCCAGTAATATCAAGGTACGCATTCATCCCCCTTTTTTCTGGTTTCTAAACATGTTAAATTAAGACCCGAACGGTTTATATTTACACACATTCTTAAAACATTTTTTAGACATCCATTTGGGCCACCACAACAAATAGTGAATTGGACTATTTGAAGAGTCATTGCCTCGAGTTTCCTTTAACGAAATTGGTATGTAGCCTTATTTTTCTGTAGCCACGATTGAAAAAGGAACCCCTTGTCAATAAGCCTGATAAAGCAAAACAATGTTTTTGCATTTTTCAGAGATTAAGAATCCACAGCCCTGACGAAAGACCAGTGACGCCACGCCTGGTCTAGAAACGCGTCAGCAGTTTTGTTTGGGCGGAATAAATTGTTATATGAAACATACTAGGACCGGCTGGTCCAGTACTTAAACACTTATAAGTCACTAAGTTGTTTATATTCCCCTTCAAAATTTGTTTTTCTCATGTTTTGAATGTAATATATTTTGTTGTCTGTGTATAAATGTTTGATGCAAAAATGTTTTAAATTGTAAATAATGTTTATGTTTGAAGCTTGTACAAAGTGCATTTAGTCCTGTAAATATTGTGCATGTCTTGTCCTTTTTTCTGTTATAAGTTTTTGAAAAAGACAAAAAGTATAAAATAATGGACACAAAGTAAGATTGTCTTAGGGAAGTTACAATAAATTGGTTTCTTACCCTATCAAAGCATTGATTAAGTAATCGTGGTGTGGGAACTGTGTGTTTTTGCAATTTAAAAGAAGGTCTAGCCCTCACTGCAAGTTCATGGACCTATCCCCTGTTGTTGTCACAAACTCATAATAAGGCCATAAGACAAGTTTGCTGCTGGCACTTTCCACTGCCGCCATGAGACCATCTTAGTTTCAGGCTAGAAGTCAAGTGCTGACAAAAAGATTTAAAAAACCCTGATACAGTAACAAAATATATATGTATAACAGCTCCTTGAAAAGCATAAAAGTATGAAGTAAAATTTTAAATACATCAGCCTTTTTATTCTTTTTATTGTTATTAAGATCACTGTGCAGAAGCTCGTCTTCCCTGCCAATAGCATGCTACTCACACAGCCAAGGTGCTCAGCAGATCCTCTTCCCTACTGCAAAGATGCTAATCGTACAGTAAGCACACCTGGCAGTTTCTCTCCCACTGTGAGACGGCTCTGTTCCTATGGTGCAGAATCCTTCCTTTCTATCAGGGAGCCCGGTAGCTCTGATGTGATCCTTTCAAAGGGCGGCTCTTTTATTCAGTGTTGCCATACCTGTTGGCTTTGCCCATTCTTATTTGAGTAGCCACAAGGTCAGCCCTTTTTCCCTGATTATTTACCAAACTGGCACATATTTGGTATCACTTTCCACTAACACATACTCCAGTCCCCCTCGGGTTGCAGAGGCATTTGCTGCTGAACATGCCAAA
Source organism: Lissotriton vulgaris (assembly GCF_964263255.1). Lineage (NCBI taxonomy): Eukaryota > Metazoa > Chordata > Amphibia > Caudata > Salamandridae > Lissotriton > Lissotriton vulgaris. Next base: position 970,858,781 of record NC_141689.1, on the reverse strand, counting down.
GAACAATCATCTCAGTATTCATTTTTCCTGTCCAGCAAATGGACAAAGACTATTTTCAATAAATCTTGCTATTTCACCGCACATGTAAAATCAGATAATCCCACCCACACATAATAACATTTGGAAGAGTTTTGCAGCGAGATCCAGAAGAATTCCCTCTGACGTGGTGCCTGCATGTGTTGTTCCCTCAGTTGGCGGGCATACATAAGGGATGGATTAATTGAGTTCATATCTCTCCCCCTCAACTACTAAAACAATACAAAAGTCATGCTAGTGGCCTTTGTGCTTAATATGGACAACAAAGGTGGCAGTATGGAGGGAAAAAAAATAGTGGTTACTCTAACCGTTAGGGGTGATTAATGGTGTGCCATGTGAATCAGGTATTGTGGCCATACGTTGCAATGCATTGTCAGTGAAATTTCCCAAAAAATTAAAAGCATGCATCTTTGATGAGATCACTAAGGAGGTTGTCTAACTTAGGGGAATAAAGGACATCTGGCAAAAATTTGCAAATATCCCACCAGTCATCTTTACAGTTTATAGATAGATATACACTCTAAAGTGTGTGGATGAGACATCCGCGAATTATTGGCTGATGTGTCACACCCTCCCCAATCTATATGCCTCTCTAAGACAATACAATAGTCAAATGTGTCGTTTCTTCAGATGGTTTGGGAAAAAACTAAAGTTTTAGGAATCCCAAAGAGAGTTCAGAAAACTGACATCTTAGAAGAATGGAATTGTATGCCTTTTGGCGTATAAACTCTTAAAAATAGCATACATGCGTGAAGACAGGGGACAGTATACAGGGACACAAAAATGTAGGATCATTTCAATAAGGGCACTCTTTCAGTATATAACTAGGTTGGGCAAGAAGTTATTGAAATTATTGGGTGTGCTGAAAAAGATCTAGAGCCAGAGTTATCAACCTTTCATGCAATGAAGCAAGACAATTTGCTGCTCTGTATGAAAGCGAGAGGGCAGGAATGCCCCATTTATACCAATATATGACGCATCCCTGCTCTTTGGCTGCCATGGCATACAATATGCTGCCTAGTGCCAAGACATGCCTACATTGCAGGCGGAATTGTTTTTGTGCAGGAAAAGGGAAACCTTTCTGCACACAAACAATCTTCTGAAACTTTTTCCTCTTTCAAATGTGGAAACAATGAGGAGAATAAAATATATTTTTCCTCGCTGTGCCTACCCTGGGAAGGTTTGCATTTTGATGTATTCCCAGGTTTAACAGTCTTGGTAAATCTGGGAATGCACCAAAAACCATGGGTGGATTTGTGGGAACACTGATGCTCCAACCATAGGATGCCTTCTCCGGGCAGAGTAACACAAGGCAGCAACTTGCGCTGCCTTGTGTTATATTTACCAAGCAACGCAGGGCCATGCAAGGTGGCCTTGCATTGCTTTGTCAACCTAACTTTAGCTTTGCATTGCCCATGCAACACCATTTCTAATGAAAGGGCAACTCAATACAGTGACAAATCTGGCCCTTAATGCTCAGTAAACGAGTTCACACTGTTAACCATGAATATAATTGGGGAGGATTTACCTACAGAATTGTAGTTCTAGTTCAATCTCCACAGTAATAAAACCTTGAGATTATATAACAAAAGCTACCAAGGTGGTGCCAAGTTTGCATTGCACATCTAAGCCAGACAGATGTAAAATCTAAGGCTGTTTAGCATGCAATAAAGAGGCAACGTACAGGATGATTGATACATTGAAAGTAATATTGTCTTGTTGTCTAAATATGGCAGAGCACATGAGAGAAATCGACCTGAAATTCGGTGCTAGCAAAAGGGGACATGAGATGAGGAGATTACCAAATCCACGTACACAAAACTGTGATGTATGAAACGCTTGAATTTGTCTCAGCTACTGGGAATCGCTTGGGGGCATCTCAATCTATCATTATTTTGCACACCATGCCAGCTCAGTTTGGACCCAGCTATATGCAAATCAGTCTTGCCCTGCTTCAATAGGAATAGTCCATCCCGAACTGCCAAGCCAGGTCCTCCCTTCATCGGAACACAAGCAACCCAGGACCGGTGTGGCCCTAGTTATGGCCTCATCATCCGGTATAGCTTAGTTTAATTAGACAGTGTGCATGTGACCATTGTCTGGGCATACTCACCCCACTTAGGGCGAAACAATAAGTATACAAAACAGTGATGGATGGAATGCTTGAACTAATCTCAGCTACTGATAATTACTTGGGGCGCATCCCAATCCACCGTTATTTCTCACACCTCAGTTTGAACATACCCGCCCCACTAACTGGCCTGGCAATTCAGGCTGGACTGTTCCCATGAGGAGCAGGGTCAAGACTGATTTGCATATTGCTGGCTCCAAACTGGAATGAGTGGTGATCAAACAGTGATGCATATAGGCCCAGATCTCTGACAGGGGTTGAGTGTTTGACATTGTTCAGCATTCTCTCCATCAATTGTTCTTTTTATAAGGGAACACAGTAACACAATTAAAAAATAAGCTGAGGAAGAACTCTCAATTAAAAGTAAATAGAAGAGGGGCCATGAAATAGAGCCTATGGTGCTGTATGGCACATGGAAATTGGCAGAGCAGATGTGTCTATCAGCCTTCACTTCACATCAATATCTAAGTACCTGTATTTCTTAAAGGTCAGGATAAAATATAGGGATCAAGTCCTGCAACAAAATTGCTATATAGTAGAGTTGAAATAACAGTCATCACTGTAGTCTATATTTCACAGCAGAGCACCAAAAAGATGTGTGTTTATGATAAGATCATTTCATAGCGATAAATGCAATATGAAGCTTGGCACATTGGGCCACATGTACAGCAGATTTATTTTTACGAGTCCTTAATTGCGATATTTTTGCAACTTGCAATGAGGAACTCGCAAAATGAGATGGTCAAATGTGTGTCAGACACATTAAGCAATACCTAATGGAGTCGCAACTGACCAACCTCATTATTATGAATGAATTTGGTCAGACTTTGGATCCCACTGGTAATCTCAAAAAACAAAGGGATTGTGGACTGCTGGGGACCGCAGACCATCTTGTCTGTGCTTGCTTTTAAATAAAGTATTTGTTTTTGTAATGCAGCCTGTTTTCCTCAAAAGAAAAGGCCCCATGTGCACCCACCCCACCCCCCAACACCCCTGGGGGCCCGCAACGGGCCCCCAAACACAAAAGACCACATGCTTTTCCATGGCAGAAAAGCAGCCACGGAAAAGCATGTTTTCTGCCCCATCCTAATATGGCTGGCGGTGTCTGATAGACACCGCCACCATATTAGAGCTTTTCTGCCACGGTCGGAAGGCGACCGCGGTGGAAAAGCGGCAGACGGTCTTCCCGTCCGTCGATAACCACCCAGCCATCCTAATCTGGCGGGGGGGTCTTTGAAAGCACCGCAGCGGTGAATCCGCATCCTCCAGGCCGGCGGTGGCTTCCGCCGGCCCGGAGGATGCGGATTCACCGCAATCCTAATCGGCCCCTAAATTGCAAAAATCATCAAGAGAACTTTGCCATTCATGGATATTTATCAGATGTATTAAGTAGGGCCATTGAAGGTAAATATTATTGGGACAACAGAGACCCATAAGGTACACCACTGGCAGAAGTCAAGGGTTCTATTTTCCAATACCTCCTTTGTTGCATACTGTGCTAAAACAGGTTTAAAAAAATGAAAGCTGTATTTCTTAACGAAATACGTGTCAGTGAGCTAATAGTGAAGGATGATGTTTTTTTCCCTTGTAGTTTTGTACACCGTCAACTCGATCCGAAGGCATAGAAACAATTTACATGAGCACCAGTTACATAAGGACACGTTCATTGTTTTTTGTTTTATGCGCACAGGAACAATAATTGACTTTTCCAGAGCCTCAAGATGTTGACCCGAAGTTGATTCTCCAATTCCAAAGTCGGCAGCTCTAACTATTGCCACATCCTCTCCCTGCTGGGGCTGACAGTATCTAATGATTCAGATAGGTCCCAGTCCCTTTCATTTACTTACAGTGTAAGCCTGATTGTGGCTATTTGAGAAAAAAGTGAAGATCCAAATACATTTGAAGTTGCTGGGAATCAATTTCTCCATGGCTCTGATTATGATTGAGAGGTGTGTTGCACTCCTAAAATTCTTTGGATTCATGTGGTTGAGGATTTTTTTTTACAGTGTCGTGGTCTGATTTTAACCACTATGGATCCACTTATTAATCCAAGATATTAGTATTGTATGCTGGACAAAAATATGTGAGTACACAAAGTGTGTGATGCCTGTTACTGGTATGAGACAAGATTGCAGTTTAAAGAGCTCATTGGCCTACAGTGTTCTTTGGACATATGGATTTTTCCTAAAAAAGATGAAGACCCATACTGACTGAGGAGGCATGCTTCACCATTGAACCCCTCATTATTGCAAAATTCTATACTTAGTGACTGCTGCGGGCTTTGACTGAAGTTCTTTGCGGGTTGTATTTTTAAAAACATTTATCTGCCAGGAGGTTAGGTAAACTGGAACCATAAAAGACTGAAAATGGTCTTGACAATTGTAGAGAATCAACAGGAAAAATCACATGATTAGTCAATATTTAACAATAACATAGCAAAAGGAAGCCTCGGGAATAATCCAAACATCATTTTAGTTGGTATACATTACAAAGGGTGATCAGTAGCCCAATACATAAAATCACAGCACAGCACACGTGTCACCATAACACAGCAACACAGCTCATAACGTGGTATTAGGTTCAAAGTTTGTTGTTAAGTCATACGTTATGTGTATGATTTGGCGTCAGCTGAGCTATGCAAATTGGTCACTGAGCCACCTGGTTCGATTGGATTACGAGTCTTGCACCTGCACAAATCGTGGTAAATCAGCTTAGGCAGTGTGTCTCAGTATGTAATACATGGAAAGTGGTTAATTTCAACAAATCATCCAGTATTACCTCTGGGATGAGCTCTGCTGGCATGTAGCGAGCAGATCTCACCAAACAGTGCCTCCTTCAATCAACATCCAACTCTATGTAAATATTTCAACCCAGGGAAGTGGAGCACCTACGCCTGATCGTGTCGTAATGTCAATGTGTGATTGCGTCATGGCAATGTGTGCAAAGAAGGTGCTGCTTCGTTTGTTAAGCAGACATAGTGGCCGTTTTATGGTAAACCTATAGAGCATCATGGAAGTTCGAAATCTGATGTCATATTCAGCCCTACAGATATACTTTAGTGTGTCCTGGATGAACCCTAACTTGTGGAATAATAAATATACTTATTGAGACAGTAAAATGCTTATGTTATAATATAGTGTATGCCCTAGTGGTGGCTGAGTGCATCCTTGTTATCTGTGTCATTCACAGGAAGGTTCCAAATTGGATATACATAGTACCTTGTTATAAATGTATTACTAATACTCTATCAACTTGTGTCACCTGGTTGTAACCATCTGCTGGTGTGATAATCTCACAAACAGCGCAAGTATGAGTGGATATTAGCCCCGTTATCATGGTCCATAATTCAAGGCGGGTAGACCATAAAGATTCTGATCACAGTTCATAGTCGTCTGGCCCCCTCGGATTGCAAATTTGATGGGCTAACTATTAAAGTTGCAAGGTTTCGAATCTTTCCAGGGCCCAGATATATTTTGTAATTAGCTACATTCAATGTCATCACTAAGAACACGCCTATGAGTGTGCAACCTGTACACCAGTTAAACCTATAGAGGAAATGTTTGGCAGACCTAGGTACCCTTTCAATAATAAAGCAATACATGTCATCCTGAGTGTGGCTAGTCTACTTAAATTGGGACTAAAGCTTGATGGTCATTTCCCAGACATAATACTACTTTGGTGTTCTATGGTCCATTTCTTCACCTTTCTGCGTTCCATCCCAATGTGTAATAGGTTAAAAGAACATGCTAACATATATATAACCACATTATTAGCATTTGTGTTTTCGAGGGATACTGTTATCCCAGATGAAGTTCAATACAATGTATTCCTTCGGTTGTGCACTCTGTGTTGCACTGGGGTCTAGTGTGAATGAGGATATTGCAACAGTTTCTTCTTCTCTGAAGCAGAACCATTGGTTTATTTAATAGGTGCCACCTTCAGTTAATTGTTCCAATGTTTTCCAATGATCTTTTTTCATGTATTTGATACAGGGGACAAAGTGGTAACATATTCCAGTCTGGGTAGTGGTTCTTGCACATTTCTTTCTAACAAAACTTTTCTATTGTTATTTAGACCATGTTTGGAGGCTTCTCTTATCAACTACTATGGGTAGTATCTGAGTCTGTTTTTTAGACAGTGCCTCAAATTGTTCATCATATTTTGTGATATTTGTGCAGTGTCTTCTAATTCTGAGAAATTGTTTAAAATGTAGATCATTTTTAAAGCTTTTAGATGGTGACTCTCATACAATAATAGCTAGTATTTGTCTGGTGGGGTTGTGGTATACTTCACTGATTAGACTACCCTTGTATGCTTTGATCAGGAGCTCAAGAAAGGATGCCTCTGTCCATTCGATGTATTGTATGAAATGGAGGCATGGATCAAACTGGCTGAGCCATCGTACATATGATTCTGCTAAAACATTGTTCCTTCTCCCGATTATAAGGATATCTTATATATATATATTGCTTCCAGATTATTATATTGTTCTTGAACGGATTGGAATCGTAATAAATAAACTGTGTTTCGAAGTCATGCATGTAACGACATACTATGCTCGTTGCAAATGTGCTGTCCACTGCCATTCTTCTAACCTGATGATAAAGGATGTTTTCAAACTGGAAGAAGTGTTCTGTTAGTGTAAAGTGGGATAGATGTTTTGTGTTCCCATTCTGCGTTTTGGAGCATGTTGTCAACTACTTGGATGTCCAGTCTGTGTTTTGGAGTATGTTGTCAACTACTCTAAACATTGTTTCTTGATGGATATTTGTGTAAAGGTGATTCTACATCTAGGGTGATCAAAGGCTCCTTGTCAGGGTCAATGTTGATGTCCCTTAATAGAACAAGAAGCTCGTTTGTGTCTTTCACATAGGATGCCATTCGTATAACTTGTTGTCTAAGAAAGCAGTCGCAGAATTGGGATAGCGGGTTCTAAAACATAACTTGCACCTGGTACCATGGGTCTCCCTGAGAAGGTATTACCTTTTCATGTATCTTAGGCAAACTATGGACGTAGGATAAGCTAGGTTCTTTTGCTGTAAATTAGTCTCCCTCCTGTTTTGTGAGCAAGTTTGCTAATACCACTTCAGAGACCAAAAATGTGCTTTATATTATATTGTTATATTATTTTCTCAGTAGGGTCTCTATTGAGGATCTTATAGTGGTCATTATTACCAAACGTTTCAGGCATTCTTGCCTGTAGTGTGTTTTTCAGGCGGAACAATGGCACCCCATTTATCAGCTGATTCGATCATCATGACCTTATGAGTCTGAAGAAGCTGAAGTCCTCTTTTTTCTGTTAGTGTCATGTTATGAAAATATTCAGATTTTCCAGTTTTTTAAGATTTACTACCACTGCTTTCTGAAATGTTTCTATTTCTGTGTGTAATGTACGTAGTTATAGTGCAAAGCTGGGCTTGTATTTGAAACCTGTTTCTTCTTTCTCTGTGTCTGTCATGGGCTTATCTTAGAAGCAAAATGTCAATTTGATTCAATCAGAAATATCATAGAGGTCTCTCCTCAATGTCAATGAGACATGTATAGCTGAATGGAGAAATCCCAAACTTAAATATAAAATGTTCTCCTCTTTACCAGAAAAGCATCCTCTACAAGTTCCTATTTGGGCTCCTCCCCTGCTCTTTGTTAGCATCACTGATGTATGTTGTTTGAAAGTCGACGTGTCATTTATTCAAACTCTTTGTTTGACTTAGGAAGGAGCACAAACAAAACTCAAACACTTTGATTCATGTCAATAATCATGCTTAAAACGTATATCTACTATGTCTCTAATTGTGATAAAATACCTTGATCACTGTCTAAATTAATCATGCAAATATTCTGGCATCTGTTTATATTTTAGTAATGGGACAAATACATCTGCTTGTGAGGAAAGAATATGTTTACAGCAACATGTTGGTCTGTGGTTACTACCTATAAAATCACTATAACTTGCACCCCTGACATGCACTACATATGACTTAACATATTAAATCACTCATGGCATGCTAAATGAAATTGGTTCACGTTGTAATCGTTGTTAAAAATATTGATGCTCAAAATATCGGAAAAAAAACCGACAAGAATATTGACTCCCATACCTGAAGAGGTAAGAACAAAAATATTGAATCAAAAATATTGATGTAAAAGTATAGGTGTAAAAAATATTGATTTAAAAAATATATATATAGAATAAAATACAACATATTAAATATTAATATTAACTTTAACAAAATTAAATGTAATATACATTTTTACAAAATATAATAAATAAACCTAATTAAAAAAAACACACAAAGATAATAATTTATACATATATATTTACTTTAAAATAATTATTAAACTATTATCTTTAATTTATTTCAAAACTTTAAAATTATATAAAAATAAAATATATATATATATATATACATAATATAAAATATGAAGAAAATATTCTAGAATAAATTATAACATTAAACAATGAAAAAATAAATAAACTTAAAATGCTCAATACAATCATTGTAACATTAGGGATAGTGTAGGATAGCAAAATAATTACATTTACTATTCCAACTCCAGTAAGTGCAACCGTAGGGAAAATGTTGCATAGTGAAGGGGCAGAATTTACTATACCCATTTCAAAGAGTGCGACAGTAGGGAAAGTGTTGGAGAGCGAAGGGGTAAAAATTAATATTCCCACTCCAGTGAGAGCAACAGTAGGGAAAGTGTTGGATAGCAGAGGGGAAAACATTACTATTCCCACTCCAGTGCGTGCAACAGTAGGGAGAGTGTTGGATAGCGGAGGGGTAAAAATTAATATTCTCATTCCAGTAAGAGCAACAGTAGGGAAAGTGTTGGATAGGGGAGGGATAAAAATTAGTATTCCTACTCCTCTGATTGCAACAGTAGGATAAGTGTTGGATAGCAGAGGAGTAAAAATTACTATTCCCACTCAAGTGAGTGCAACAGTAGGGAAAGCGCCGGATAGTGGATTGATAACAATTATTATTCCCACTCCAGTGAGTGCAACAGTAGGGAAAGCATTGGATAGCGAAGGGGTAAAAATTACTATCCCCACTCCAATGAGTGCAACAGCAGGGAAAGCGGTGGATAGCGGAGGGGTAAAAATTACTATTTCCACTCCAATGTGTGCAACAGTAGGGAAAGCGTTGGATAGCGGTGGAGTAGAAAATACTATTCCCTCTCCAGTGAGTGCAACAGTAGGGAAAGCGCTGGATAGCGTAGGGGTAAAAATTAGGGATAGTGTAGGATAGCAAAATAATTACATTTACTATTCCAACTCCAGTAAGTGCAACAGTAGGGAAAATGTTGGATAGTGGAGGGGTAAAACTTACTATTTCCACTCCAAAGAGTGCAACAGTAGGGAAAGTGTTGGATAGTGGATAGGTAAAAATTACTATTAACACTCCAGTGAGTGCAACAGTAGGGAAAGTTCTGGATAGCAGTGGGGTAAAAACTACTGTTCCTGCTGCAGTGAATGCAACAGTAGTAAAAGTGTTGGATACCGGAAAAAAATAACTATTCACACTCAAACACTTAAAAAACATATGTACATATATATATATATATATATATATATATATATATATATATATATATATATATATATATATATATATATATATATATATATATATATATATATATATATATATATATATTCCAAGGATAATCCGGCACGGCTCAGGTTACCTCCAGGCTGCAAACACGGACACGGACCCAAAATAAGTGCAAGTGTAAATTTTATTGTATATCGGTGCTCCCAATCGTCACGACGCGTTTCGTGCTTCCCAGAGCACTTGATCACATGATATGTATATATTCACTGAAAAAACCATAGGTTTCACACACGTTATAGTTAGGAATTAGCATTTAAAAAAACCTTTGAAATTCACTGAAAAAACCATAGGTTTCACACCAGTTATAGTTAGCTGGTCATTTTACTCATACAAAACCTTTGAAATTCCCCCGTTATAGTTAGTTCAGCTAACTAGAACTCGCGCGCCCGCAATGCACTGCTGATGATGTCACATATTGCATCACTCATGACATGGTCAGTGATATCACTCATGATACTGAGGGGCCCCTGGGGGCCAACTAGCCCACTTGGAACCTCCAGTATGCGCCAGGGGGCTGCATTGCAGAGAGGTGTAATGAGTCTACGCCCCTTTTTACACCTCTCTGCAACACAGCCCCGTGGCGCGTTTGCAGAGGGGGAACTAATTCCCATTGCATACTGGGGGTCCTTGCGGGCCAACTAGCCCACCTGGAACCTCCAGTACGTGCCAAGGGGCTGCATTGCAGAGACGTGTAATGAGGCTACACCCTTTTTTACACCTCTCTGCAACGCAGCCCCCGGCCGCGTTTGCAGAGGGGGAACTAATTCCCCTTGTATACTCGGGGTCCCTGGGGGACAACTAGCCCACCTGGAACCTCTAATATGCGCCAGGGGGCTGCATTGCAGAGAGGTGTAATGAGGCTATGCCACTTCTTACACCTCTCTGCAACGCAGCCCCCTGGCACGTTTGCAGAAGGGGAACTAATTTGCCTTGCATACTGGGGGTCACTGCAGGCCAACTAGCCCACCAGGAGCCTCCAGTATGTGCCAGGGGGCTGCGTTGCTTTGCCCCGGGGGGCGGTGGTCCCTGGGGCATTGTGGGGGGATTGCCCCCCCCCCACACTTCTTTATCACTAGGCCCCCCGGGGGGTAATTTGAAAAAAAAACAGACCGGGTTTAAAAAAAATGTTTGGCCTTGGGGGTCCTTGTGGGACCCCCTGAGCAGGCCTAAGGAGTCAGGGTGCTTCTACCCTGCCCCCTTTTTGAGTTATACATGTTTGTTTTTCTTCTTTATTGTGCCTCAGTCTAACGAGCACAAGATGGCTGCCAACACATCCTGGTTTGAAGTGTTGACAGCCAATGAGCATGCAGCTTCCTCGGAAAGGTACGGGTACCGTTCATGTACTGTGCGCGTATGTACACGTACGGTACGCGTACCCCCTGATTTTTCCCCCAAAAAAGTTTGGGGGGGGCCTTGGGGGTCCTTGTGGGACCCCCTGAGCAGGCCTAGGAGGTCAGGATGCTTCTACCCTGCCCCCTTTTTGAGTTCTACACGTTTGTTTTTCTGCTTTCTTGTGCCTCAGTCTACCGAGGCACAAGATGCCTGCCAACAATTTCTGTTTTGGAGTGGTGACAGACAGTGGCAGCCAATCAGCATGCAGCTCGTGCACGCGAAGGTCCGCGCACGTACACGTACGGTACACGTACGGTACGCGGACCCGTGCGCGTACGGTGCACATTTATAGCTATACATATTTTTTTTCTTTTGATTTTCTCAGGAACTACTGGGGGGATTTACACCATTTAAGCAAAAGCGTGATCTGCGGGTCAGACTCTACCATTTTGCCAAATTTCTTGTACTTCCGTTCAGCCGTTTGGGCTGTAGCCGTGTCTAATCTTCCTGTGGAAAATAACATGGGGAAAACACGTTTTGGGACCCCCCTTTTTTCTCAGCTCCCACTTGACCAATCCCCCCAAAACATTCAGGGAAGGAGCGGGCCATCTTCTTTGAGAAATTCGCGAAGATTCGTCCACCGGCCCCAAAGTTATTCCCAATAGAATGTTGGGGATTTCCTATGGAAAGTAGGTCCTAACTATAACTACCTACTGGCAACCGCCAGTAGGTAATATATGTATATATATATGTATATATATATATATATATATATATATATATATATATATATATATATATATATATATATAAAATGTTTGAAAAAAATAATAAAAATTAATGAACAACATTTTATATATATATATATATATATATATATATATATATATATATATATATATATATATATATATATATATATATATATATATACATATATATATAAAACATATACAAAGAACACAATATATAATATTAATTACATATCAGAAAAACTTACAAATATTATTATTATATTTATATATTTTATTTCCCACCCTATAACACCATACCAATAACAAAACACTGCAACATTTTTTATTAAATTTATTTACATAATTTACATAATGAATAATCGATTAAAAAGATATTATTATTAAAAAGTTAATAATCATTATTTGACTACACACACTTTAACACGATAATATCCACAACACACACCTAAATTAAACTATAAAATAATAAAACAGAATTAAAAATTATTTTAAAATTAAAAACTATTACTATTAACAACTAATAATTAAATAATTAACTTGTCTTTTATACCTACCCTTTACCCCTTTAAAAGTAAAAACAACACACAAAAAATAAACATTTACCCAAAATAAATATCAAATAATTAACATTAATTAACAATTATATAGTAATGATTTAAATACTAATTACTTCTGAGCCTTTACTCCTATAAACAGCACAGCACACACCTAAAATTCATTACATAATTACCACAATTAGTTACAAATTAATTAATGAAAATGAATTAACAACCAATTATGAATTAATTAATAAAGCATTAGTTTACACATTTAACAGTATAACATCTCAATTAAACAAATATTATTAAATAGAAATGAATCAATAAACGTACTATAATTCAATTACTTCCCACCCTATTCCCCTATAAACATACATCCCTCTACGGAACTAAAAATGCTAAATTTAATTTACAAAAATATAATAAATGTAATGTAATAACATTTCTTCCTACCCTATTCCCATATAAACCCACAACCCGCTACAGAATTGAAAACACAAAATTCAAATAATTATTTTTAAATTAATGTATTATACTCAAATTACTTCCCACCCTAATCCCCTATAAACCCACAACCCGCTATGAACCTAAAGGCGCAAAATTCAAATAAAAAAATATCAATAACTACAACAAAAATTTTACACATATATTTAAAATATAAACAAATCTTAAACAAAAAATACACATTACATACATATAAAATATATACTAAAATACATAACAATAAAAAAATGATATTTTTAACAAATATATTTTTGCAAACAATATTAAACTCTGATATTTTTAAAATCAATGTTACTTATCTTAAGTCGATATTTTTGACCACAATATTCTTGCTGTCGATATTTCTGACCGACGATAATAATGACTCCATATTTATGCAACTCAATATTTCTGTCTCGGCACCAATGAAATCATTGATCTCATTACAACGTCTCAAATGACATAATTGATTAAATCAGTGACGGCATCATACAATCATTGTGACACCATCCTAATAGGTTTGTGGATTTGTAGCAATTTGGCGTGCTTCACCTGTGAACAATTTTGTATTTACTTTAATAGGATTACTCTCTTAAAAACTTCACATGACCCACAACTGTAAGTCATGAAGTTGACAGGTATACATTTGCCAATGTAAAGATACTTGGGGGCTGATTAGCATGGCGGGCGGACAAAGCCCCAGGAAATGGGACCGCCCGTAATGCATGCAGCGATCCCCTATTTGCAATTTGGATGCGCCCACCACACTGGCGGGTGCATCCAGCGTTTTTTACATTGCGATGGGCGGTGCTGCCAGCAACACCCACCGCAAGGTTAAAAATGCAAGTTGTGCATTTGAATGCACGACGTGACAGGCACCACGCGGTGCCTGCCACGTTGTACATGCAAATTTGTGTACCCCCCACTCCCCAAAATACCTGGGGGCCCGCTACGGGCCCCTAATGTCAAAGACTGCATGCCTTTCCGTGGCAGCACGGAAACACAAATCCCTGCATGTATCTGATGAAATTTAAAAAAGAGGCTGTCCCCAGGGGATGGGTTTCCGGAGCTGAAATCACCCTGAAAGGGGGGCTGGGAGGCCCCCCTTCCTTGTTGATTATGATTTTTTTTTTAAAGGAGGAGGCACCGGGGGATGGAGTCGCCAGAGCCCAAAATGGTCCAAGGAAGGGGGGCCACATGGCCCCCCTTCCTAAAAAGGGAAAAAGGAAGTAAGAAAAAGGCCTGGCAATTCACCTGAGGCACCGCTCCCTTTCACCACCACTCTGAAAATGCACCACCTTTCATGCTGCTTGTTGATTGATGATGTCCCCTTGGCTGCTGAGGTTCCTCAATGGCCATCAAGACCTCCTGGTACCTCCTGGGATAGCTGGAGGTGGTCGGAGGCCACGCCCCCTTTCTCCACCACTCTGCAAACATGCCTCTCAGCACTCTGCTGGTGGGGGGATGAAGTCACCTTGGCTCCTGAGGGCCTCAGGACTAAATTGGACTTATTACCCCACCAGCAGTGTGCAAGGAGGTGCATTTGCCGAGTGATGGTGAAAGGGGGCTTGGCTTTGATGACTTCTCAGTAATCTAGCTGTGTGGGTCTTATTGGAGGTAAAAAGAGGGCTAGTTGGCCCCCAGGGACCCTCTAGAGCCAATTGGACTTCATCCCCCAACTAGTAGTGCACCAGAAGGCGCATTTGCAGAGTGGTGGAGAAAGGAGGCATGGCCACCGAAAAACCTTCAGCAAACCCACTGTGTGGAACTTTCTGGAGGTAACAGGAGGGGAATTTGACCCACAAAGTCCCTCAAGGAACTTTAGCCTCCTACTAGTAGTGAACCAGGAGACGCATTTGCAGAGTGTTAGAGAAAGGGGGTGTGGTCTCACACCAGATCTCAGCAATCCTGCTCTGTGGGACTTACTGGAGGTCATCAGTGATGTCACTGACCATGTCATTATTGATGTAATATGTGAGGTCATAAGCAGTGCATTGCGGGTGCACGTGTTATAGTTAGTTAAGCTAACTATAACTGCTGAATTTCACTGGTTTTGTACGAATGAAAACTGAGCCTAACTATAACGTCTCTGTAACCTTTGTTTTTTTGCCGTGAATTTCTACGTGTAAAAAAAAATCTATTTGCTAACTATACGACCCTGTAGCCTTTGGTTTATTAGGTGAAATTCTATGGTTTTATAACTAATAGTCATTTTTCAATAATGGTGGAGGACGGGGGGCCTCCGACCATCTCTCAGGAATCCTGCTGTGTCAGACTTACTGGACGTAATCCCCCATCCAGCATTGTGCCAGGAGGCACATTTGCAGAGTAGTGGAGAAAGGGGGCATGGCCTCCGAAGCAGAGCCATTTTAACAGCATTATAGGCCCTGGGGCAAAGCAGTGCACTGGGCCCTGCCTACATAACCACTCAGGAATAAAAATGTTTAATGGAAAATTAGTGTTAAATTCTGGTCTGCATGGGGCCCTGTAATGGCCGGATTTTCCGCTTAGATGGGATCAGCCCCCAGGGGCCCCTATGACCCAGCCAAAACATACTCACCTTGCCTCCTTAGAACGTATTCACAATGGATAGATATACAGATATATATATATATAGGTCGCACCTAAGGATGGGGAATAGCAATGCACATGCATAGATTTTCTACAATATCTTATTCACATCAGTTGGCCTCGCGGTCACCCCGACCCAGACCGGTCTACCCTAGGGCAGATATGACACACAATCCGGTGCGTCTACACATGGGCCTGCAGAACCCAATGCTCCCTTTTCCAAACGATCCACAATCCGGTAGATCTACACGCCAGTGTCCCCCCTGACGCTCTCACTTATGCAAGCCACAATCCTGTGGGTATCCACGCTGGTATCCTACCCAACGTTCTCACTAACGCCGCATATCAACGACGACCACATTCCTATGAACAGTTATCGGGACAATGTCTTAGTTATCTACTTGGGATAAAACTATAATAATGACTTTTAGTACGGTTCCCAAATTATATGATGTACCTCCTATTCTTGGCATCAAAGGTCCACTCACTCCCTTTTTGTTCGATCACTATTTACCTGATCGGGATTTCACATCCGTTCACATAAACAATTTTCGACTAGGCGATCCATTTACCAAGATTGAACAGGAACACAAGGCACACGTTTGTTCTATAAGAACTAGGGTATTTATTAACAATAAACACATATCACATTACTATGCAACATAATTTCTGTAAAGAAAAGGTAAAGATTAGAATGCGCGCTAATTGGGAAAAGGGCAGAGGTCACCTTATTAATATGAAGTCTGGGCTCGGCAGTCATCTAGGTTCCCTTCTCGTCTCTGTGTCCTGGCTCGCCTCGCAGTCACACCCCAGCCGTCACAAGTACACGTCTGCACCGCTAGGCTCAACCTCGTCTGCTTCCCTCCAGGCCACCGGAACCTCGCTGGTTATTAGCTACCGTCTCTCTCTCTCTCTCTGTGCCAGTGCGCTCCGCGCTAAGTCTCCTTCAGTCTTTCTCAGAGAGTTTCGGTCTTAAATCTTTCTCGGACTTCAAAGATGGCGACTGTCCGCCATGAAATAATTAATGGCAGAGATGCTAACGGCTAGATGCCGCCTACGGACTAACTCACAAACTGACTAACACCTTCGCTAATATCAAAGCGCGTTCCTTCATGGAAAGCTACGGCCAGTAACCTGCCGCCCACCAAATTCTTGTACCTCCCCGTACCAAGGACACGTTCCCAGCCGGCCGGCCTGAAGTTGTGTCTTCGGAGTGGAGAAAAATACATTCCTTCGATAAGGGCCAGCCTGAGCCGGTTCTCTCCAAGCGAACAACAGCTTGAAACTAAAACACTACACTTGACCTAGAAGGCCTTCTTGAGCTACCAGGCAGAAAGCAAAATGGAGTCTGTCTCGTTTAAGGCCTACAGGGCCCGCAATATGCGTAACTCCATGGAAAATATCCTAACACGTTAGCAAATGAGCAAATCATGATTAGTACTTATGTATCTATCCCCTAACTTAAATTCATAAGCCCTACGTTAAGGAAAGTGACACGAAAATGCTCTAATATATGGAAGGCAGGGGTCCTGTCTATAGTCCTAATCCCTATACTATGGGGGTGATAGGCTGGAGTCACTCTCCATCATTCTCCCTCTTAAAGGAGCCAGAAAAGGTCAGCCATTACATTACACCCCTTGACTCCAGTCTATTAACCACAAACTAAATAGAACTCACATCAGTAGAAGAATAATAGGAAACAAAATTAACTGATCTATGTCACTTACTAAGTCTAAAAAATTGGAGCAGGGAAGGGATGCACTGAATAAAGCAACAAATAGCTATCAGAACACAAATAGCAACGATAACTCCCCCTAAAATCTGTCGTAAAGAATGCAAGTCAGGTAACCAATTAAAGAGCCAGTCAAAGAAACCCTGATCTATGTGTTGTCTAATTTCTGCAGTCAAGTCGTGGAGTTTGTCAATATGGGATTGGATCGATTTAGAATGGTCAGACAAATTAAAACAACATAGGCCCTCAAAATCAGAACATTCATGTCCATGTTTTAACAAAAGATAATCAATAGCAGCGCAATTCTGTAAAATAGCTCTACGTTCGCCTTGGGCGTCTAATAAAAGGTCAGATAAGACCGTAGAGGTTTGGTTGATGGACTTAACCATCCAGCAGGCCATCTTGCCGATCGTTTTGGCATTATAAACGGCCAATGCAGGCACTCCAATAATAGAAAAAGCTAAACCAAGATATTCTGATTTAGAATAAAGATGGACAGAGGAATCACAGTCCTCATGCAATGACATTGAATCACGTACAATACGGGAATGTGAATTAGGATGTGAGGAAAACATTAATAAACTCAATCTAGTGATGGCACATGGGCCACCAGAAATATTTGCAGGAATATAGGGCCAAGATGAATTTCCGCACGAAAAGAGCCATCCAGCTGGCAATAACATTGAACGATAATGACTAGGGGCAACTAATAAACGTTGACATGTCATATTATTTTTCACAGAAAGACATGAATTCGGAAGTCTCTTTAAACACAGTAATCGTTGATGAGCTGAAAAAGAAGTCGCAGCCTGTAGCTTCAGCTTAATACATTCGGTGATAGCTTTAGGATCACACGTCATTATAAAACATAGGTCTCCAGGGGTAATATTAAAAGTAGTAATTCGGGAATGAATAGAGATATCGAGGTCTGGAAGAGCAGTGCATGATGGACAGAATTCATGGGCCGCGAAGTCGCCCGGAATAACATTCGGTCGGGCATTCGAGATGTTAAAAATATGTCGCAAAGTCTCAGTAGATGCAGGGACGGCAACCAGACAGGTCGCTAAAATGTCAGTGACAGACTTCATTGGGGTAAGACAGAAATGTGGAGAGTTTGTCACCCGCTTTGCGAGTGTAATCCAAAAGTTAGATGAAGAGCTCCATGCAGACCGTGGAGCTCGGATAATCCCATCAACTGGCGTCGGTGGATCCTCTCCCCTCCCGGCGTAGCAGGCCAAAAGGAATCCAATGCCGACACATCCTGCAGCAGCAGTCCAGAGAATGATCTGAAAGAATACAAACACAGGCCTTAATCATTCTCGTAAATAACATTTATCAGCTGGGACAGCTTCCCAGCCATCTTTCCCTGGCTTCATCACCAAAACGGTGTTGTCATGACCGGTCGCAATAATATCAGCCTGTTCAGGAGGATTTTTAGGCGATTGCACCCATATCTTAGCTCCAGGAAGATCAGATGATCCGAAGCCTTTTTGTCCTCGCACAGTTAGCAACGATGGGGCAGAGCCTTTTTTGATCTCACCACTGAAGACAGGCATAATCAGTAAATGAGCAACACGGTCAGACTTTTTAATCATTAAGTCAGTCTCACTGCTATTAAGCAGGAGAACCTTAATCTCTCCCTGATAGTCACTGTCAATCACTCCTCCGAGCACTTGTATGCCTTTCAGGGCCAGGCCAGATCTAGGGGCAATTAATCCAAAACTACCGGCAGGTATACAGACACCAATGCCAGTTTCAACAATGATTCGATCTTTTCCTGGTAATTTTGCATCATTTAAAGCATGCAAGTCGAGGCCTGCGGAACCTGGGGTCGCTCTACATGGAGCCAAAGCACCGGGGGTAATTTCCCAATACATGATAGTGTTTGATAAAGAATTAGGCTTTACATCAACGTTTGGAGGAAACAAACGCATCAAAGGGGATTCAGCATGTAACAAAGGCCGATTATTCAGAATTAATAAAGCTTGAAACAATACATCCCTCCAGCCGCTGTATCGTTCATCAGTCAATTTGCGCAACTGTTCTTTTAACAAACCATTCATTCTCTCAATCAGTCCTGAAGCTTGTGGGTAATACGGAATATGAAACACCCAATCAATATTATTTTCCGCACAGAATTCCTGCACCAACCTTCCACGAAAGTGGGATGCGTTGTCTGATTGAATTTGGAATGGGACACCATAGTACAAAATAAGCAGCTCCAGGGTTTTAATGGTATTCACTTGGGTAGCGTTCTTGCAAGGGAAAGCGACCAAAAGGCCACTGTAAGTGTCAACAACTGTACAAATATATTGACAATTTCTGCTCATAGGGAGCGGACCGATATAGTCAATCTGCCAAATTTGAGCGGGCAATTTACCTCGATGCAAGTGGCCTCGAACAATTTGAGGCACCTCCTTTTTTCTAGAATGCTGACAAATGGGACAATGTAAAATGACATCTTTTATCAAAGAAAAAGGAATATGAATTCCTCTATCGGCAGCCCACCTGCTAGTGGCTTTCTCTCCAAAATGTCCTGCTTTCTGGTGGGCCCACTTCGCCAATCCCGCCAAATCAGAATCTTGCATGTCCACCACTGCCTCAGCAATTTTAGATTTTTCATCTGCAATGTTATGGAAGAATTTATCAAGGGAGTCAATTGAAGTGTGAGCATCCACGTGAAAGATTGTTACAGTACTCTGCGGGAGCAACTCCCAAATTTCTTGCCATAATTCCTTTCCCCACAATTCTTTTGAATGCAATTCCCAATTATGAGAATGCCATGTTGGTAACCATACCGCCAGTCCATTCGCAGTGGACCAGGAATCAGTGAAAATATGACATGTGCCAGGCAATTCCTGTTTCAAAACTTGGTAAACAGCATAGAGTTCAGCATACTGACTACTCTTACCATCTCCAGTCGTACTCAATAATTTCTGCGTGATCGGGTTATACGAAACAGCTTTCCAATGTCTTTTGTCACCGATGAACTTCGCTGAACCATCCGTAAACCACACATGTTTTCTATCCTCCACGGACAGATCATCAAATGATTTACCCCACCTAACGGGAGACTCCTGCACCACGGGTACCGAACAATCGCTTTCAGTCTCATTGGAGGGCGCCTGCGCCACTCGCTCATGTAAAACCGCCACACCTTTCGGACCCACATGTGCCCTGTCCTGAATATACCATTTCCATTTTTTTATTATTAAAAGACCTTTATTGTGAATACTGCCAACTGTCAGCATACATTGTCATTGCAGTTCGACTGTACAGTGCACAGAACTTTTTATACACAGCCTGTGTGCCGGCATCCCGGAGGCCCGGCGGCGTAAACTGATGGCATAATTCAAAACGTTACAATCTTATCGTGCACTGTTAGCTCTCAGCTTAGCATCAAGGCAGTTGGCAATCACCAAATGGAGACATAGTAGTACAGTCTTGCATGAACCGGGAAAGGGCAGGAAAGGAAAAGTGGAAAAGGGAAAAACTAACCTAAACTACCCCTAAACACCCCCCGGGCCCTCCCCGTTTGCTATTGAGTACCGTGAAGGAATCTCAGTGACGCTTCCTATGTGAGTGATGTCGCGTGTGCACTGTGTGTGTTCTGCACCCACCACCCGCTTGCCCTGTCCACTAAGTCATGACACACCCGACCCACCCTCCCCGTGAACCGCCCGCACTCTCCCTGGACCCACCACCCCCCAGAAGAACCTTAAAGCCCCCCCTGCAGTAATTGCCTCCGTTCCATAGCATTCTCTAACTCCTCATCCTGATGTTCCTCGGCTGCCGACATATCACTGTCGTCCACCTCCCCCTTCTGTTGGTACTCCTTGTAGAGATCCCAAAAGGACTTCGGTCTACTCTTGGGCGGGAGCAGCTCGCTGTACAGTTCCGTCTGAGTGCAGCAGTATCGGAGATCCCTGAGCCATCTCGTCTTGGTGGGGAGTGGACCGCGCATCCAGCACGCTGCCACCACCCTTCTGGCCAACAGCAACGCTACATCTACTAACCTACGCAGCGCGGGGGCTAGCGGTTTGGAGAAGCCCAATAGCGCAAGCAATGGGGATCTCGCCAGCGGCTCCCCTAAAATCTTTTCCAACTCCGCGAAGACCTCCTCCCAGAAAGCGCTCACCCCCGGGCACAACCACGCTAAATGAAAGAAATCAGCGGTACCGGTCCTGCAGCGCTCACACTCCGGGGAGCCACGTAGGCCGTAGCGATGAAGTCGCTCCGGGGTATAGTATACTCTCTGTAGAAATTTGAAGTGCACCAAGCGGTGCCTGCCATTAAGCGAGACCCTACGGGTGTTGGCGCAGCAGTAGCGCCACATAGCATCGTCGATGGGGGTTTGGAGATCCGCTTCCCACGCCGCCCTAGGAGCAGAAGTGGGTAACGTCTGGTATGAAGGTCCAAGCCTGTTAACCATAGAGACCATTTTAGCCGGAGTTTTCGTTTTGATGATATGTGTCAGTTCAGGGACCTCCTCTGGCTCCTGTAGCTCGGGCCCAGTATGGCCCTGCAGGCCGTCCGTATCCTGTGATATTGGAACCTCTGCAGCAGCGACGGTGCCGGGGTGATAGGGGGGAGTTGTTCCCAGGTCTTCAGTGCACCGCCCAAGAACAAGTCCTCCATATTTTGTACACCGAGGGCTTTCAAGGCCTCCGTCACCCCCTTCTCATTTAGCGGATCCAGCCATAGGGCCCAGGCCACCGGCATCAGTGGGGAGTACAGTAAGGCACATCCCCGTTCTCTCAGCAGAGCGTGCCATGCATGGTTCGTCGCCTTAAGCGAGTCCATCCGACCGATTGCTCGGTCTGTTGGGAGACAAATTGTGGCCGGCAGGGGGAGTGGGTCAGCGAACAGCCTCTCTAGTATGAGATGTGGAATGCGGGTATCTCCATGGATCCAGGAATGTAAATGGGTCGCCTGTGCCACCCGGTAGTAGCGCTCCAAGTCCGGCGCCCCCAGTCCCCCCATTTCACACGGGAGTATCAGTGTCGCCCATTTTATACGAGGTTGCTTCCCGCCCCAGGCGAGCCTGACTAGGACCTGGTTTAAGCGCTTAAAGAATGATTTCGACAATACCACCGGAATGTTGACAAATAGGAAGAGGAACCGGGGAAGCACTACCATCTTCATAAGGGCAATTCTGCCCAACAAAGAGAGGGGGAGCTTGATCCAGGCGTCCACATCGTCCACCAGTTTGGTAAATGCGACCCCGTAGTTGTCGCGGATCAGGATCTCAGGATCCGTGTGGAGACGGATGCCCAGGTATCGCACCGAGTCGTCCGTCCACTGCAGGGGATACTCCATCTCAAACCGCTGCGTGACTGGGGTCAGGGGGAAAGCGATGGACTTGTCCCAGTTCACCTTGAGTCCCGACAGGGCCCCAAAGCGGACCACCTCCCTGAGTATCGGCGAAAGATTGGTTGCTGGGTCCCGGACATACAGTAAGGTGTCGTCTGCATAAGTCGAGATGCCAATCTTATATGTGGGGAAGCTGACACCTTCCAGGCTATGGTATTCCCGCATGGCACACGCTAGTGGCTCAGCCACCAGTGCATACAACAGGGGGGACAAGGGGCATCCCTGCCGAGTACCTCTACTGATGTGTATCGGTTCCGAGACCCTGTCGCCGAGGCGTAGGCGGGCCGAGGGGTGATGATATAGTGCCCCTATTCTCTGCAAAAACGGTTCTCCTATCCCCAGTTTGCGCAATACCCTGACCATGAACGGCCATTCGACAGAGTCGAACGCCTTCTCCATATCTAGGAATATCGCCAAGGCAGGGTTCTCCTGCTTCACATGCTGTATCGTTCCCAGCACAGTGCGGATGTTATAGGTTAGGTTCCTACTAGGTACGAAGCCCGACTGTTCCGGCGCCACCAGGTCCGGGACCAGCAGCGCAAGTCTGTTGGCTAGAACCTTTGCATAGAACTTCGCGTCTACGTTCAGCAAGCTGAGCGGACGGTACGATCCACAGTGGTCCGAGGGCTTCCCTAGTTTCGGGATCGGTACCAGCAGGGCTTCCCGCATTGAGGGCGGCATTTCTCCCTCCTCACAGACGGTGTCAAAGAGGGCAACCAGATGTGGGAGTAATAAGTCTTTAAATGCTTTGTAAAAGCCAGCCGTAAGGCCGTCAGAGCCTGGGGCGCTCCCCGACCGCATGCCACCCAGGGCATCCAGAATTTCATCCTCGTGAAAGGGGGCCATTAGAAATTCCCTGTCTGAGTTCTTAAGGAACGGCATCGAAATGTAATCTAAATAGTCGTCAATCTCTGTTTCCGCACCCCCCGCCCTAGAACGATACAGTTCCGAGTAATAGCGTCGGAACGTCTCCAGTATCTGATCTTCCTCAACCACCCGGTCGCCCTCCGGGGTCTGCAATCCATCTACCACTAACGGTTTGCGGGATCCCTTGGCCATACGGGCCAGCAGGGCTCCCGGCCTCTCCCCCTCCCCATAAGCCCGTGCCGTGGCATACTTTCCCATATAGAGGACTTCTCTATCCGCAAGTGCATGATATTCCGCCAACATGGACACCAGTTCTCGTTCCGCAACTCCTCCCGGGTCCGCTAGCTGTGCCCTCTCTAGGGCCGCCATCTTGTTCTTCAGGTCGGAGAGGTCCCTTCTGATGGAGCGTAGAACACTGGAGTGTTTGGACATGGCCATCCCCCTAATATAGACTTTGAAGGCCTCCCACACCGTGAAGAAGCTATCTACGGAATTAGTATTGGTGGCGAAAAATCTTTCTATATCATCCGCCAGTTCCCCTCGGAAGGCGTCGTCCAGTAGCGCATAGGGCGGGAAGCGCCAAGTAAAAGGCGGGATCCCCTTTCGGTCGGTGGAGAGACTGATCAGGACCGGGGAATGATCCGATAACGTGCGTGGGAGAACTGCACACGAGCTGATGCCGCCCAGCACCGAGGAAGAGGCGAGCCAGTAGTCTATCCTAGTGTGTATGTTGTGATATGCTGAGTAATGTGTGTAACCGCCCTGCGTCGGGTGCTTTTCCCGCCAAACATCCACCAGATCCAGCTTCGTCATTTCCGCCCTCATGTAGACAGCAGATGCAACTGGTCTTCGAGTAGGGCCCGCAGAACGGTCCCTTTCAGGATCAAATACAAAGTTGAAGTCCCCCCCCCATAGCATCTTGGTGTGCGTGTGTGACCTACAGGTGGCCGACAGTGCTGCATAGAACTCCGGGCTATCATGGTTAGGGCCATAAACGTTTACCAAGAGCAGGTCCAGCCCCCTCCCCGTACACCTAGCCATCACATATCTACCCTCAGTGTCCACAGATAGCGGGGTCAGTTTCAATCTCGAGGCGGGGTTAACCCAGGTGATCACGCCACGGGCGTGGGAGGTGAAGCCCGCTGCTACTATATTCCCTGCCAGCCCTCTAGCCTGCAACATCTTACTATGGACGGGCAGGTGTGTCTCTTGCAGCAGGGCTACATCCACATGGTGTCTATTAAGAAAGCTCATTACCTTCCGTAGCTTTCGGTGATCATTTAGCCCTCGCACGTTCCAGGTCAACAGGGACAGCGCGCGTTGGGTCTGCGGGCGTTCAGGCATTACAGCAGAAGACATCGTAAAGCACAATGCGCCATAGTAACTCCATCGGGAGGTGGCGAACCCTTAATCAGTGCTTCATCGCTCATGGCAAGCAGACAGACACTCCGCCCACGCGCACTCACCATTCGCCAGATACTCACAGCAAACCACAGGCCCTTCAATTTACGAACAGCAACAAACCCCTCAACTTTAGCCCCACCACCCTCCCCCCAGTCCCCACCCCACCCACAGCTGACCACCCCCAACCCGGCCAGACAGAGCCCCCCACAAATCCCCATCAACTCAGGTACCCCAAAGTAGCGGGCGATACAAGTCCCAACTCCCTGGGGAGTGTCTCAACCAAAAGCACAGGGGCAAAGCGTGCCGAAACTGCAGAAAACCACCAGCGGTGTAAAAGTTCTTTTTCCTCCAGTTCCGCATCCCCTCTTAGCCCCCTAGTGATGCAATGCCGCACACTGAATTCACCCAGTTCCCCCTCGCCCCCCCCGCCCGTCCCTGAGTACAACACAGTGAAAGCCTCACCGGCATTTGCAGATTGGTCCAGCAACCACTAGGCAGTAGGAGCCGCTGCCATTTTACTCCACCCGTCTCCTAGCAAATGTCTCCAGTTGGGTCGCAGCTCATAATCTGGAGACTCACAATTTATCCACAGTAGCATGGCCTACAACGACCCTTGCAAATAAGTGCAGAAAAAACTAGGTGCACTGCCTCAGTCCTGTTCCTCCAGGGTCGACGCCTCCCCCGAATCCTCTCCGTGCTGCTGTCGGTGTCCCTTGCGTTCTTTGGCCCAGTTTTTCAGTGATTTCTGTAGTTCCTTAGGGTCCGTGAAGAAGTACGATTTCCCGCCGGTGTTAATCCTCAATTTGGCCGGGTACAGCATCGCATAGTCTAGGCCCAGCTCGCGCAGCTGTTTCTTATGCGGAATGAACTGGCGGCGCTCCTCCTGTACTTTGGCCGTGAAGTCAGGGTACAGCGATATTTTCATGCCTTCCACCTGCAGTTGACCCTTTTCCCGAGCCAGCCGCAGGGCCGTGTCTCTGTCCCTGTAGTTTAGGAGCTTGGCAATGATGGGCCGGGGTGGCAGTCCGGGTTGAGGCTGAGGGCCCAAAGTACGATGCGCCCTCTCCACGATGAACATTGGGGAGAGGGCCTCCTCCCCAAGAAGCGTTTTCAGCAGGCTTTCCACTTAGAGCTCCATCTTGCCTGTCCGAGTCGATTCCGCTACTCCCGTTATGCGAATGTTCGATCTGCGGGAGCACGCTTCTAAGTCCTCTGCCTTATCACGGATCACTTGGAGCAATCTGCCGAATTGTCTACGGTCTTTGTCCCACTCGGTCTGAGCCTCCTCCGCCTCCGTGAGGCGCCTTTCTGCCATGTCGAGGCGCTCCGCGTGTTTGTCTACGCGTTTCGCCATGCGGTCCATGCGGTACGATAACGCGTCTATCTTGGAGCCCACTGCCTCTATGCTGTTCTGGATTCCTTTCTCCATCGCTGCCAGCAGATCTCGAAGATCCGTAGGTGCCGTGGACGCCGTGGCTCCTTTCGGGGAGGCTTCCGCCGCCGGGGGCTCCGACCCCTTCGTCTTCCGGCGGTCAAATGAAAGTTTGGCCTGCGTTGCATCATTTTTCCCCATGATGAAGATCCAGCACCAGGGAGGGTTTCTGTCTCACGATAACCACCCCGTAAACGTCCGGGCAGTGCCGCAAGGGTAGTGCGTCGTTCACTCCTCGGCCCCAGAAACGTTGGCGCTGGCGGGCCAAAAATGGTGGCTGCGGCGCAGGTGTAACCTCCGGGGTGCGGCTTGTGTCGGAGTCCGCCAACCGCCAAGAACTGCGCCGGCCCCGACTGGGCGTGCTAGCGGCAGTGTCCCTGCAGTTGTAACACCGCTGCGTGTGGGCTCCCAAGTGGGCCGTGGCGATCACACGGACCGTGCGCCGCCCCAGGTTCAGCGTGCTGAGCTCTCCGGCTCCTCTGGAAGTCGAGGCCGCACGTCAGGTGACGTCGTGCGGCCTGCTCCGCGGGGCAGGTCGCGGCTTCAGGCCTGGTCCGCGCCTCTCTCCATCGCCGATCGTGTATGGGTCGTCACCCACAGCTCTCGGTCAATCCGGGCCACTCAACCGGGTCGGGGGGCACCAGGGGTCACCAGGCCCCGAACTCAGCTAAATTGGCATTCAGTAGGATAGTTTATCAGGATAATTTAGGGGCTTAGGCGAGGAGCCGAAAGCTCACGCGTCCGCCATCGACGCCGGCTAGCTCCGCCCCCCCATATACCATTTCCATTTAATCACACTCGCCTCCTGAGCATGTCCAATTCGATGGGACTTCGGTGAACTCAAAACCCACTGCATAATGGGAATTTCAGGCCTCAAAATCACAGCATGGCCTAGGGTCAGTTGCTCGGTATCCACCAGAACCCAATAACAAGCAAGCAATTGTTTCTCAAAGGGTGAGTAACGCTCACCAGCCTCAGGTAACTTTTTGCTCCAAAAACCCAATGGCACTTTTTGTCTGCCCTGCTTTTGCCACAGGCTCCAATTGGCATACAGACCTTCCACGGACACATTCAGATCCACATCACCTTCACTCACAGGCCACAAATCCAAGGCATGCTGAATAGCTTCCTTAGCCAAATTAAAAGCATTCTTTTGAGACTCACCCCATTCAAACGCATTCTTTTTACGAGTGACTCGATATAATGGAGCCAGAATCTGACTCAGATGGGGAATATGCCAGCGACGGCTCGTGGAGGGAGTTACGGTGGGGCAGGAGGGTGGGGAGGGGGAGGGGCAGGGTGGAGGTTGCTAAAAACCGGCATATAGATAATTGCAGGTAAGTAAACAATTTAATTAATAAAACGAATTTCGGAGCTCGCACTGCATGGCATTTTGCGATGCAAGGCGCACTACGAAATTCGTTTTATTAATTAAATTGTTTACTTACCTGCAATTATCCATATGCCGGTTTTTAGCAACCTCCACCCTGCCCCTCCCCCTCCCCACCCTCCTGCCCCACCGTAACTCCCTCCACGAGCCGTCGCTGGAATATGCTGACGCCAAAAGCCAAACAAGCCAATAAAACATTGAGCCTCTTTCCTGTTCCTAGGAACTGCAAAATCAAGTATTTTTCGCTTCACTTGTGGGATCACTTCTCTGTGACCTTCATGCCAATTGATTCCTAAAAATTTCACATTTTGGGACGGAGTTTGCAATTTGTCAGGATTAATTTCCCAACCTTTCGCTCGCAAACAATCAATGATCTGATCTAAATGGGACTGTACCTGGTCTTGCGTTTCACCTTGAATCAAAATGTCGTCAATATAATGACAGACCTGAACACGTGGATTCGTGGGCACTTCAGACAAATGTTCCGCCACCAGCCGGTGACAGATCGTAGGACTGTGTACATAGCCTTGAGGAAGACTCCGGAACGTCATTTGACGTCCATTCCATGTAAAACTGAACTGTTCTTGACATTCGGGGGCAATCGGAATTGAAAAGAAAGCATTAGCAATATCAATAGAAGCATACCACGTACCTGGATGCTTTTGAATTCTCTGAATTAGCGTGACAATGTCAGGCACTGCAACAGTCAATTTGGGTGTATTTTTATTCAATTCTCGATAATCAACAGTCATGCGCCAAGAATTGTCACTTTTGCGCACGGGCCAAACGGGATTATTCCAAGCAGACGTGACCGGAGTAATGACTCCCGCGTCAACCAAATCCTGAATTGTAGCAGTAATTTCTTCATGACCACCTGGGATACGATATTGCTTTTGAGAAATTACCTTCGTAGCCAAAGGAATTTTAATAGGTGGCATTCGCAAACGGCCAACCCGTACGGGTCTGGTCGAAATGTACTGTCTAGTTCCAAATTGATAACAACCATCATCCAAATGCAAAGTCATTCCTTTTAAAATGTCAATTCCAATTATATATTCCAAAAGTGGTACAACTAACACAGAGTATTCTCTAAGAGGAATCCTACCAATTTTAATTTCAAGTGCAGTTTGAACTGCGGGTGTTTCTTTACCACCCAAACCGGTAATCGTGAAAGACTGTCCATTAAATTTCTTTGATTTACCATGAATTAAAGTGGCCTCCGCCCCAGTATCAACTAATGCTCGGGCCCTTTGGATATTACGATGTTTCCAAAAAATCTCAATATCTACATAGGGTCTGTTGTCTCTGTGAGCCCACTTGTGTACCGGAGCTTGACCTATTTCCTAGTCATTTTTCCTGCGTTCCGTCAACCAAGACAAATCAGGGTAAATGCTCTCAGTTTTCTTTGGTATCAAAATATCTTGTTCATATCCGTCCCCAGTACGAAACGGATTATTGTCATGTTCAAAAAATTGTGAATTGCGGTCAGAAAGTCTGTTACGATCTTCTCTTTTTCTCATGTCAGGGGAATAACTCCTTTCCTCACTTTGTCGGTTGGAAACACGATCATCTCTCCCCCTCTCACGATCATCCTCTCTCCCCCTCCCGCCGTTACGATGAGGGGATCCATCACGTTCACAACGCCGATCATCACGGCGATCAGAATTCACACGTCGCCTCTCATCACCACTGTCATCCGAACCACGGTCATACTCATTCTTACGCACACGACGGGCACCCTCCTTTCGATCCAAACCACGCTTACGAAACATATCCCATAAGCGATTATTAGGCTCACCGTCAATGTCCTCCCTTTTGACACCATCAGCAACGAGAGCAAGAAACATGTCACGTCTAGAGAACTTATAGTCCCCACCAGTACGACCCTCAGGTCAAGATTGTCTCTCAGGTTTAAACCACTCACCCAGCTCACCAAGCTGACGAACAGACTCAAGCACAGCAGACAAAGGATTGCCAGTTTGATTAATCAATAAAGTCATCATGACCTGCTTATAAGCAACAGGCGAAGAACGGATAATGCGATTGCGCACAGAAGATGTTAAAAGACCATCCAGCAATCTATCAGCAGTACTAAGAAAGATAGCCGTTTTCATGACTTCCTCCTTCAAACGTTGCGACGCATCGCGCAAAGTGTACCATGGCTTTTCATCAGTGGGCCAATCAGACTCAGTTGGATATTTATGATTACAGCCGTCAGACGCAAGCTGGAGTAAAGTAATTTGACCAGCACCATTATAATTTCGAAAATGATCTTGAATTGTAGAATCAGAACTCAAAGAGCAAAACCGTAAGCAATCAACAGCATCAAGCATAATACCGGCAGCGCCCAGTTCATAAAGGCGCACCATCCAGGTAAGCAAGGCCTCACCAGGCCGTTGTCGAAATCGTTGTAAAATGTCACTAACCTCCTGCTGAGTAAAATCTTCAATACAGTCCAAAGCTATACCAGCCGGATTACCAGGGGCTTGTTGTAATTTGCGTCGAAACACAGGGTGAGCAGAAACCTCAGGAAGAGCTTCCGAGGAAGCCCGCATCTTAGATTTGACAGAACAATCGGGGCAAGAGACGTCATCCGAACGGGACGAACGAGCACGGTCGTCGTGAGGACCTGTATCAGTACATGAAGCAGATTTACAATCACGTCCGGAGCGAGAAGACTCGCGCTTGTCACCCTCCTCCGCCGAGGAGTCAGAAGTATGTGAATCCCAGATATTACCGTCCCACTCATCGGGGTTCCAATCCATTCCGGCTTTTGCTACAACCAGACGCACTTTACGTGTAGATACACGACCACGACGATGTTTATACTTATATCGTGCAATGCGGACCGCAGCTCTTTCGGCAATGGTCTGATATGTTTCAAGTTTGTCGGCAAGCAATTTATTTTGACAACGCAAAAGAGTATGCGCATTTTGCAACTCAACACACTGTCCTTCCATGTCCTTAAACTGCTTCTGTAGCTGAACAAACTTCTCATGCAGTATTCTGTAGGCATTAAGAACAATCCAACCTCTGCGTCCTAAAATAGGAAGCTCATCACCCTTCACTACCGGCGCTTTCTGTAAGCACGATACCACATCGGCAGGCTCCGCCTGCTCCAAGCAAGAAGACCAATTTTCACTCAAACCAGTAGAATCAGCCCACTCGCGGGCCAAAGCCTCGTAAGGCGTACACTCCCAGCTGGGAATCTGAATCGGTAACTTGAAAACCGACGGAGATTTTTTCGCAAACATATTGACACAAAAAAGTTATATACACAATTATAAACAAAATCTTATACGTACGAGCCGAGCGCAAACCAACAAGATTAAAACAACACAATGCACACAGGCTTCGTAAACAGTTTGTGACGCCAGATGTAATGGCCGGATTTTCCGCTTAGATGGGATCAGCCCCCAGGGGCCCCTATGACCCAGCCAAAATGTACTCACCTTCCCTCCTTAGAACGTATTCACAATGGATAGATATACAGATATATATATATATAGGTCGCACCTAAGGATCGGGAATAGCAATGCACATGCATAGATTTTCTACAATATCTTATTCACATCAGTTGGCCTCGCGGTCACCCCGACCCAGACCGGTCTACCCTAGGGCAGATATGACACACAATCCGGTGCGTCTACACATGGGCCTGCAGAACCCAATGCTCCCTTTTCCAAACGATCCACAATCCGGTAGATCTACACGCCAGTGTCCCCCCTGACGCTCTCACTTATGCAAGCCACAATCCTGTGGGTATCCACGCTGGTATCCTACCCAACGCTCTCACTAGCGCCGCATATCAACGACGACCACATTCCTATGAACAGTTATCGGGACAATGTCTTAGTTATCTACTTGGGATAAAACTATAATAATGACTTTTAGTACGGTTCCCAAATTATATGATGTACCTCCTATTCTTGGCATCAAAGGTCCACTCACTCCCTTTTTGTTCGATCACTATTTACCTGATCGGGATTTCACATCCGTTCACATAAACAATTTTCGACTAGGCGATCCATTTACCAAGATTGAACAGGAATACAAGGCACACGTTTGTTCTATAAGAACTAGGGTATTTATTAACAATAAACACATATCACATTACTATGCAACATAATTTCTGTAAAGAAAAGGTAAAGATTAGAATGCGCGCTAATTGGGAAAAGGGCAGAGGTCACCTTATTAATATGAAGTCTGGGCTCGGCAGTCATCTAGGTTCCCTTCTTGTCTCTGTGTCCTGGCTCGCCTCGCAGTCACACCCCAGCTGTCACAAGTACACGTCTGCACCGCTAGGCTCAACCTCGTCTGCTTCCCTCCAGGCCACCGGAACCTCGCTGGTTATTAGCTACCGTCTCTCTCTCTCTCTCTGTGCCAGTGCGCTCCGCGCTAAGTCTCCTTCAGTCTTTCTCAGAGAGTTTCGGTCTTAAATCTTTCTCGGACTTCAAAGATGGCGACTGTCCGCCATGAAATAATTAATGGCAGAGATGCTAACGGCTAGATGCCGCCTACGGACTAACTCACAAACTGACTAACACCTTCGCTAATATCAAAGCCCGTTCCTTCATGGAAAGCTACGGCCAGTAACCTGCCAAATTCTTGTACCTCCCCGTACCAAGGACACGTTCCCAGCCGGCCGGCCTGAAGTTGTGTCTTCGGAGTGGAGAAAAATACATTCCTTCGATAAGGGCCAGCCTGAGCCGGTTCTCTCCAAGCGAACAACAGCTTGAAACTAAAACACTACACTTGACCTAGAAGGCCTTCTTGAGCTACCAGGCAGAAAGCAAAATGGAGTCTGTCTCGTTTAAGGCCTACAGGGCCCGCAATATGCGTAACTCCATGGAAAATATCCTAACACGTTAGCAAATGAGCAAATCATGATTAGTACTTATGTATCTATCCCCTAACTTAAATTCATAAGCCCTACGTTAAGGAAAGTGACACGAAAATGCTCTAATATATGGAAGGCAGGGGTCCTGTCTATAGATCTAATCCCTATACTATGGGGGTGATAGGCTGGAGTCACTCTCCATCATTCTCCCTCTTAAAGGAGCCAGAAAAGGTCAGCCATTACAGGCCCCTATGCTCATGAGGCCCCGGCAACTGAGCAGCATGTCCATGTGCTAGGACGGCACTGCTCCAAGGACCTTTAAGCAATTCCATTGTGTGGGACTTACTGGAGGTAACAGGAGGGCTTGTTGGCGCCTAAGGACACACTAGAGCCAGGAGGACTTCATCCCCCAACCAGTAGTGCACCAGGAGGTGTGTTTACATAGTGGTAGAGAAAGGAAGAGCGGTCTACGAAGTTCTCTCAGCAATCACGCTCAGTGGGGCTTACTGGAGGTAACAGGAGGGCTTGTTGGCCCCCAAGGACCATCAGCATTCAAGGGGGGGAAACATCCTTAACATCGCGGTCAGTACACAGCAATGCTGTTACATCGACTGCGATGTTACCACGCTATCCCATTA
Source organism: Lissotriton vulgaris (assembly GCF_964263255.1). Lineage (NCBI taxonomy): Eukaryota > Metazoa > Chordata > Amphibia > Caudata > Salamandridae > Lissotriton > Lissotriton vulgaris. The sequence continues at coordinate 970,825,639 of NC_141689.1, read as the reverse complement.
CAACGCAAGTCTTTACATCAACTTGAGCTAGATGGCGTGCTAACATTACAAATAGTGCATTTTACTATCCCAACACATTCCCTACTGTTAAGTGGACTGGAGTTGGAATAGTAAATTACACTTTCCTAATGTTAGCACGACATCCAGCGCAAGTCGATGTAAAGACTTGCGTTGTAATGACATAGCGTGGTAACATCGCAGTCATTGTAACGGCTGCGATGTAATGGCACGCGTTGTACTGACTCGCGTTGTAATGTAATGCACCCTCCAAGGGGACTTCATAACCCCAAATAGCAGTGCACCAGGAGACACGTTTGCAGCATGGTGAAGAAAGGGGGTAAGGCTTCCAGCAACTAGCCAGTCGTTTTTAAATTTTGGCTCAGAGGAACCCATCGCCCGGGGCCCAGCCTTAAAAAAAGGTTTTCATAAACTTTAAGGGAGAGAGTCTAGTGGCTCCCCTCCGTGGCCGATTTTGGCCCTGAGGACCCCATCCACTCATGGGACCCCTACCCCTTTAAAATATTTTTTACAAAACAATATAATAATGGGAGGGTGGCCGGGGCTGGGCCTCTGTTGTGGGTGCCCGCTACCCCCGGGGCATGCACTTTCTAGTGTTAGGGACCGTGGGGGGAGCCTCAAGACCCCTGTGTTCCCTTCCGGCATCCCGCCTCCTGCAGGAAACGGCATTGGTTTGACACAGAGGGAGCTGCTAACATGCATACTCTGTGTCAAAGCAATCGTGCTCCACTTTGAGCAAGCGAGAACAAAATGCACTCACTTGCTCAAAGCAGAGCACGGTTTGCTATGACTTGGCGGGAGCAATAAAGCTCCTGTCAAGCCATGGCAAACAGCTATGTCCCGGGGGTGGACATCCCGGGACATAGCAGGAGCCAACCCTTGGGGGTGGCAGTCCGCAGGCCATGTTGGCTGCAGGACGGGGGCCATGCAGCCCCCTCCTTTCTTTCTATTTGCCCCTTGGAGGTGGTGGTCCCCGGGGCTGTGGGGTAGTCCGCACACCCTCTGCATTATTTCCAATTAAATCTCTGGGAAGGTGGCTGTCCACGGGGCTAGGGGAGTCCAAGAGTCCCTCCATTTATAAAATGATAAGCCCTGTGGAGGTGATGGTTCCCGGGGCAGCAGGGGAGGGAAGCCAAATGCGCCTCCCCCACATTTTTCTATAAGAACCCCTGGAGAGGTGGTGGTCCCCGGGACATTAGTAAGCCCCAGGAGGGGCGGGGTGCACACCCCACCCTAAATTTGCATAATGCCCCTGGGACCTGGCCTGACCGTGAGCCAATAATCACTGAATCGCGGGAGCTGGTACTTCACTTTTTTTAACATTTTCAGCTGGATCTGTGGATCCTGCTGACATTTTTTGAAATAAAATGCTCTTTCTGACCCGGCTGGGTCCCATTGGGGCCACCCCAAAAGGCGTAGGGGGGCAAGATGTTTCTAACCTGCCCCTTTTCTTTAAAACACATGTTTTTTACTATGACTCAGTTTAACCGAATCACAAGATGACTGCCAACTATTCCTGGTTCGAAGTGTTGGCAGCAAATCAGATCTCAGCACGAGATATCAGGAGAAGTCGCGGAACCTCCGTGTCCCCAGTTGTATATCTGTAAAGCCTTTACATAACTCTGCAACTACTGAACGGATTCACACCATTCCTTTCTGGACCAACAGCTACTCTCCTGCCAAATGTGGTGTAATTCCGTTTTGCAGTTCAGGCTGGAGCAGAGTCTAAAGTTTCCATTCGATATTAACATGGAGAAAAGGTGTTCCGGGGCCCCCCCTTTTTATCGACCCCTGCTTGACGGATCACCCTGAAATTTTCAAGACAGTAGCTCTGAACTGAGTGGTAAACTAGTTTTGAAAATTTTGTGAGGATTCGTCAAACAATGCCAAGCTCATTGGGAAAACAAAAAATGCTCTTCCTATGGAAACTACATCCTATCTAGGCCAGAGCAGAGTTTGCATAGCCATCCTGGACCCTGACCAGGACCTGTTAGACCTGCTGGGAATGGAGGTTGTGGGCTTGGTGAGTAATAACTATTTATTTATTGTGCTCTATCTATGCTAATATTTTTTTCTGAAATAGGATGCGTGCTGCTCACACTCAGGTAAGTTAAGTTTATGTTACAAATATTATTTGATCATCCTGGAGTAGACAGGTGCTCGGCGACGCTACCTAATCCTACTTGTGTTGTTTGTGCTCACTTTGGACTGTTTATTTTAGAAGTAATGCAGACTCCTCTGTTCTTTTACTGAGATGGTGGTAGTTGTTAGTATTAGTGAGCCAGCAATTTCTTCTCTCACTTCTCTGTGCCTTTATTTTTTGTAGCTCATAAAGTCCAAACTCCCAACACCAAGCAATTTCTCAGTGATGTGTAGTAGGTAACTAGTATTAGTAAGTAACTATGTATACATCAGCATGTAAGCATTGAAAAAAATGCAGTCTGAGGTGACCCGTCAAAGATTGAAAGATTGAGAATGAAATGAGAAGCAAAGATCAATTATTGGATTTTATTAGTAGTTCCAATGTATAGTTTATGTAATTTAGAATAGTGTTAAGACATTAAGGAATAGGTCCACTGTAGTAATAGGAGAGGTGATCTGATTTATAAATGTTTAATTACTGTGTTTGCCTCTCCCACTCAAATGTTTTTGGGGGAGATTAACTGTACCATTAATCTTTTTTTGATATTATTTTTACTGCTCACAACAGCATCCAGGGGCAGGAAGGATAGGCAGCGAGTACCACCAACACAGCAAAGGTGGGTGAGGGGCTAGAGATGCCTCCATGAGTACAGATGGCTCTGCAGGGCCCAGCAAGTCCTCCTGATATAATATTTATTTACTGATTCTTAATTCTTCTTTTACCGCTCCACATTCAGAATATTTTTTTCCCTTTTTACTGTGCCTGTACCCTAATTTGTTTCCTACTTCACTTTGATCTGTTTCCTTCTTATCCTTACATTATCCTATTTATTACTTACTTTCTCTATATTTCAAGTTTCTGTACTTGACTTCAAAAGTAACTATCTGTACTAGTCTGTAGCTTTCTCTTTTCTCTGCTTTGTCAGTAAGCTTTACCTTTTCCCTTATAGAAAGGTGGTGGGGGTACAGTAAAACTCACTTTAGGTCAGGTACTTTACTGTGAAGATTGCATGCAGTTACGGTACTATGCATGTTTGTTTAGAAGGCTTTCTTTTTCTTGCTCATGTTCAAACAATACTGTAAAACGAGAGCATGGCCATGGTCATGGTGGACCCCCCAGTGTTGTTGCATGTTATCTTGGTATACCAGCTGTTAATGGCCGTGCAGCATGGCTCGAAGTATGATGAGGAGCAAGGCCCCATTGTATTTGCCAACCATCTAAGACCATAAGTCCTTTATTGACCAATTATTGAACCACTTCATTGCACATCAATAACTCATATTCATTATAGCTCTGCCCCTCCATAATACGAAAAACTTTTTGTTTGGCTTAACTACCTGGCTTTCAATGACTGCAAATCAACAAAATGCCCTCTGTGATGTTTTGAATTTTTGATAGAAGATACTGTAAACAAACTCTAGTGATGTTTTGTTTTATGGTAGTATTTTGCTTAAAAAAGCCCAGTGGGCGGTATATATTGCATCTAAAATTATAAATGTTTAATGTTTTTTCTAGCCTCACAAGGGGTAGAGCTTGCCCCTGTTCAAGAAGTCTCAGGAACAGCAAAGACTTCAAGCTCTTCTGCCCTCAGCACTGGGAACTGTGTGTTTTGTGCTGCAGCAGAAGAAAAGCAACTCAACGACGTCGACGACGACGCTGCCGACTCGTGTCCTGATGGCACTGCAGAGGGCACTGCCGCAATGCCGCACCGCGACCCTGGTCTCACCAACGACGCCTGCTGATGCCGCCACCGAGCCGCTGCTCGCACCGCGACCTGTGGGCACCGCACTCCGCACCGCCTCGCTTCACACCGAAGCCTGGGCATGCCTCAATGCTGCACTGCAACCTTGGTCTCACTGATGACGCCTGCTGATGCCGTCACCATGCCGCTGCTCGCACCGCGACCTGTGGGCACCGCACTCCGCACCGCCTTGCTTCACAATGATGCCTTGGTATCCCTGACTACGCTGCTCCATGCCAAAATATACGCTGCTGCTTGCACCGTGGTTCGAGGGCACCGCTCGTAAAGTTACACGGCGCACCGCCCTCATCCCGCACCGCAACCTGGGCCTTCCGACGCCAGCACCATCGACTCCCATTCATCAGCTGACGACAGCGCTTCAGCAACACCGCCACTGCTGCTTGCACCGTGATCTGCCAGCACCATGACAAGCACCTCCTTCACCTCGCACCGCAACCCTGGTCTCACTGATGACGCCATCTGACGCCGCCACTGAGCCGCTGCTCCCATCGCAACCTGAGGGCTCTGCATGCCGCACCGCTGCACTTTGCACCGCAGCACCCAACGCCAGCACTCCTGTTCCCAACAGAAAGGAGCTCGACCTGCAACACGAGTGACTTCAAGGGCCTCAGCACCCTGCATCTCTAACAGGTACTGTTTGCGGGTGTTCCTGACACCGTAGGTGGTCCACAACGCTGCAACTAGCCTGAACTATTTGGATTTGTTTGGTCACAACGCTGTGATAGTCCCAGATGGAGCTATCAACATCAAGGAACTGTTTTTAAAGTGTATTTTGATAACTGCAGATTTTTAAGTACTGTATTGTGGATTCTTATCGTTTTTGGTCTTGTATATACAAATATTGGCTATTTTTCTAAACTGGTGTGGTGTCCTTTTGTAGTGCTTATACTGTATTACTGATGGATAGGTACAAATGCTTTGCACACTGCCTCTAAGATAAACCTGACTGCTCGTGCCAAGCTACCAAGGGGCTATTTTAGGAGTGTAACTTCCTTATCCTGACTAGGAAGAAGGGTCCCTACTTGGACAAAGGTGCAAGCCCTTGTCAACTAGAGACCCCTATTTCTAACAGTCAACAATTTTGCCCTTTATATTTTAATGTCATATTTATGTCATAAAAGCTCAGATAAGCTATAATGTTTAGCATGGCAGAATAGATGGATTTTTACAGGTCTGGATCCACTATGTAACAAATGACGTTCCTGGAGAGGAAAAATCTTCAAAGGATCTCCATGCTTTCGGACAACGATTGTTGTATGGGAAGGGTTTTAATTTTGTTATTTATAATGACAGAACCAGCTTTATAGACTATCTTGAAAAAACATATGTGTGATGTGGCAATGTTTTTGTGCACCTGCTTTCGTTTTTGCCCATGAAGCGCCTCCCGCCTTTAATACAGGAACAGCTTAGGGGACACCCATATGCCCTTTGCACAAATAACTGTAGATGTGGTAGGTGCGGGAGTGGAGGCTGTACCTTATGGGGGATAGATGTTAATAAAATATTATAATAAAATTAAAATATGTTAATTCTGTCTGCCTTTCCTTCCATCACCTCTGACGAATTTAGCGCTAGTTGGTTCCCCAAGACATCAATACAAGTCACCAAAACCGAGACTGTTGCAGATATCGAATGGTACTCATGCTTAAATAGGGCTCCACCTTCCTGCTCTGTTTTTTACATTTTTTTATTTTTATTTTAAAGGTTTTATATAGCGCTGGCTAGACCCGTAAGTATCAGAGCGCTTTACATGGGTATCAGACCATAGTTGCAGGTGACATCATTACAAAGGTTACACAGTTATTAGAGCTTGGCAAACATAGTTACATGTGAGGTCGAGACAAACAAAAAGGACATATACATAAGGGAAAAAGCAGGCAAGGGGAGAGATTCAGGGGAGGGGGGTGGGAGCAGGGGAAGAAGAGAGAGAATGGAGGAGTGAAAGAGGAGGGGAAGGTGAGAGACACAGCATGGAAAGAGGAGGGGGAGGGAGACGGGGACACAAACCGGTAGATGAGTCAAAGTTGCGTCCAAAGTCCAGCTAAAACTATGCATGTGGGGGTTGTATAGCCGCCACTATCTCACAACACGTTAGGCATATGGTTGTCTTTTTACATTTTGCATTTACAATCATGCTTTCAACACACCCTCTCTGAAAATAGTTCCACCGTCACTTTGTCTGTGAGCTGTCAAAATATGTGAATGAATGGGCCCCTTCTTGCTTTATAAATAAAGATAGTGTTACATATGTATAAGCTGTCACTGTTTTATTATAGTCAGACTGCGACGGGTTACAGTGCAACATACCATTGTGTATCAAATTGCTCTCTAATTCCATCAATTTCCATTTAAAGGCGTTTTTCGGAGGTTTAAATGCAGATAATCTACCGACTAAAACTCCACGTGTTTCTATGCTGCGCTTGGAAGTGCTCCTGACAGCTTATTCGTCTTCAGATGCTTAAATCTGTGAGAGTTATTCATCAAAGATGAGCTCTCGCTATCTATCGCTAGCTGTTTGGGGAAAGGAAAGTGCTTGTTTGCGCTATCAGTCAGGAAGAAAACAGTCTCGGAGTCAGCACTGCGTTACTTTAGTGTTCATTTGATAGCAAGAGGAGATATATAGGCTTGCTGAGGCGGTGACACATTTTGTTGAAGTCAACCTGTACTTGACAGCTCCTATCAGAAAAGTAAACAAAGGAAGGGGACTGTGTGTTTGCTACCAGCTGTCACAGTATTGAACAATGAATGTTTGATGAACCCGACCTGCAAATACACACGGCTGCCTGAAAAATCAACTCCGCGTTGCAAAATTAGGAAGGAGGCAGACGGTACCAAGTTTCATTTTTGACTTCTTGCTCTCCCTTTTTTTATCATTATTCATTGCTTGTGACCTGCTCATAAAGTGACTTATTTCTCTCATGTTATGCTTCCGGAGCTGCTTGTAAAATGGACAATTTTCTTCCCATTATGAATTGCTTGACCAAAAGAAATGTGGAAATGCTCTGCGATGTGCATCTTTGTTTGAATCTATTTTGAAACTGGAAATGTGAGTGGTGATCAAAATCTAAATCTATTTCTGTTTGATACTGTAATTTAAATATTGTGTGTAAAACAAGCTTATGTTATTTTAATTAATGATTTTCAACAGTATTCAATAATTACAATTCACATTTTGTTAAATGATTTTTATAAACAATGCCTTTCACCAGTATTAATAAACTACAATTCTCATTTTCTGTTAAAAGATTTCCAATTTTTTTAAACAATGATTTTAAACTGGTCTTTATAAATTAAAAGTGTGTTACATTTTGCACCCTAAGCAAAGGCGGTCTGCTCACATCAAGGGGTAGGTAGGTGCAGCTCTGGGTGATTCAAGTCAGTGCGTCTGCTCTCTTTAATTCCAAGTAATGACCAGGTGAGTGAACTGACAGAGCATAGCCTGTGATATTTCCAGTGTTTTTAAAACGGGTTGTACATTTACTATAGCAAAAGGCCTGTATGATTGCCACAGTGAAAGCACCTTGTTCAAAGTGCCATGCATTTTTAACATCCTGCTGTATTTGGTATGCACTGGGGGTTTCCTCACTTCTTTCATTTGGGCTAGATAAAAGAGCTTAACCACTGTACTGGATAAAAGGCACGGTAGGCAAGTTCAGAAAGAAAGAATAGTACATTACCCTGGGGCTGTTTCCAGTCTCCCACAGCTGATTCCGTTCCCAGGCACGAAGTAGCTGGGACGGGCTCTCGCAGCCATCAAGTCTCACATACTGATGTAATGATGTCTTAATTATCAGAGAAGTAGCTCATATCAGAGCCTGCCTAATGATATATCTGAAGCACTGTCTTATTGTTCTGTTAAACACAGAGGCAGTCCTCCATTCTAGCACCTGAAGATACTGCTATGTTTCTCCATCACAGCAAAGCACTGCTTCAAGTTATCTTTGATTAATAAAGTCAACAGACGCCTCTTAGTTTCATTGGTGCGGCCATTTCGGTTTAAACTTCAGTGTCTTGTTTGTGTCTTTTGCAGATGCAGCCACCGTTGAAACGTCATGATATTCATTTATACAGTGAATTATGGACGAGTAACAGTGAATAACGGAGATGTTTATCACTGAGGGGTTCTAAGTGACATCAAATATACGATAGCAAAGGTGAAAGTGAAAAATATCCCTATTAGCCAGTTTTCATCCATGTGTGATTTTATTGTATGTATGGCTCCCAAAATCACATACCTCTGCTTTCAAATGCTATGCAGGGGCAGAGCTAGGGGCCCGATGTAGGTAGCCCTTTACCGATCCGAAACGGCCGAAAATACCGATTTTCGGCCGTTTCCGATCGGTAAAGGGCTACCGAGATGTAGGGGCACATTTTCGGTAATTTTACCGAATCGGTATCATTACCGAATCGGTAAATTTACCGATTCGGTAATATGTACCGAATCGGTAAAATAATTACCGATTCGGTAATATTTACCGATTCGGTAAAATTACCGAAAATGCTATGTAGGTAGGCAATGTACCTTCTGCACATGGCTTACAGAATCGGTATTTTACCATGGAATACAAATCCATGGTAAAATACCGATTCCGGTGTGCATGCACATGTGTGCATGCACACCTATGTCATGTGACAGGCAGACCTGCCCTTAGGGCAGGTATGCCTGCCACATGGCACCTGTGCCTGTTTTGGGGGTGCCAGAGGGTGTCAAAGTGACACCCCCTGCACCCTTGTGAATTCTTTAATTACCGATTCGGTAAATACCGAATCGGTAATGCCTAATCATTCCTATGGGCTTCAAAGCCCATAGGAATGAATGGGCATTACCGATTCGGTATTTACCGGATCGGTAATTAAAGAATTGCTAAGGATTCGGTAACGAATCCAGATGTTGGGACCTACATACCATTTACCGATTTTGAAATACCGAATCGGTAGGATTCGGTATTTCAAAATCGGTAAATGGGATTTACCTACATCGGGCCCTAGATGTAGGTAATTCCGATTTACCTACTCTTAAATACCGAATTTTACCGATTCAGTATTTAAGAGTAGGTAAATAGGAAGGAGGCAGATGTAGGTAATTATTATTTTACAATTAACGAATCTGTAAGATTCGGTATTTACCGATTCCCCATTGATTCCTATGAGCCTTGAAGCCCATAGGAATCAATGGTAAATACTGATTCGGTATTTACTGAATCGGTAAATACCGAATCCTGCAAGGGGTAACGGGGTGTCACTTTGACACCCTGTAGCACCACAATTCCAGGCTTGTTTACCATGTGGCACATATACATGCCCTAAGGGCATGTCTGTGTGTCACATGGCACAGGTGTACATGCACAGATGTGCATGTACACCTGAATTCGTTATTTACCATGCAATAGTATTACATGGTAAATACCAAATTCTAAAGGGCCTGTGGCACACTTAAAAGTGCCACCTACATCTGTATTTACCGATTCGGTAATTTTACCGATTCAGTAAATACAGAATCGGTAAAAATACCGATTCTGTGAATGCATGCCCCCTACATAGGAAAAGGCATTTACCGGTCGGTAACGGCCGAATTCGGCCGTTACCGACCGGTAAATGCCTACCTACATTAAAGGCAGCAATACATAACATGGCCTCTCCTGCCTGTCTCAAATGTAAAAGAAAGAAAGAAAGAAACTAGCCACCAACCACGAAGTTCACTATATTCTATGCAGGGTCGGATTGGGTTTGCATCCCAGCCCGGTCACTCCCCAAAAAGTGGCCCACATTCATGGATCATGCCCATTCATGAAACATCATTTGGTTAGTGTCATTGGACTAATTTTCAGAGAAATGTTTGGTAACCTAAGCATTATAAAGCCTATAGAATTAGTAAGATTGGAGGAATCTAGAAGCACTGCATTTTGGCCAAGGGCCACAATACCTGATCTCGCTAGGGTTTCCACCTGGCTGTTTTTTACCAACATGGCCTGCATTTTAATTTCCCAGCCGGTGTGAAAATTAAGAAAATCTCAGAAAGTTTGTATTTTGTTCATCTGATCTGTACGTAGTTTAAACAGTAAAAATAAGGTGAAAGCACCATTATCATTGCAGAATCGTATAACATGTATAAATAGCTGTTTTTTTAAAATTGCTTTTATATTGTTTTACAAAGGGTGAACTTGGTGCTAGAGTATTGGAGCGATTTACATGAGCACCAGATACACTGCACAAGTCCAAATTAATTTTTGTTTCAGGGTTTGGGAGATTAAGTGATTTGCCCAGAATCACAGGATGTTGAGCCAATGCCGGGACTGGAACCTGATTTCCAAATTCCAAAGTCAGCAGGTTTGGCTCTAATGTCACCTCCTCTCTAGTTCAATAAAAGCTTAATAAAGCTTGCCTCACAGCGAGGCCTATGAAAATACACACACACCTTCCAGAAAGGAAGGCTTCTCTTATTTCAATCCCTCACCAGCACTCTATAGCCTCAGTGCGATGACCTTTCAGTGAAAGGGTCCAGAAAAAAGACACAGCTACTGCTACTCCAAAGGGGGCTTAAGTGTTGATGGCCCATAGCCAGAAAATCCTGCCCTCCAGGAGGCCAGATTTAGAATTTGGTGTTCATGCCCCAATGAAGGGCAGACTGGCTACAGGACCCAGAAAGGTCTGCTGAAGATACCTTGAATGGAGCTTTTGTTGACATTGCAAGCCTACTGTGTCGCCGTCGAGTCATGCCCAGAGGGGTCCCACGTTGTCGACTAGCTCTGTTGAAATGAATGCTGTATGTCATCGTCGAGCCGCTCAGAGCATCGCCGTTAAGCCACACAGACTGTGGATCCGATGCCATTGAGCAGCATCTGTGTTGGCATTGAAGGGCTGTCTAGAGGGAATGCGAAAAGTGTCGCTGTCATACAGCCCAGACATGTATTGGAGACAGGCTGCAGGCACACAGTACAAAGGTTTAGAGCAGAGAAATGTCCACTTTCTAAAAGTGGCATTTCTAAAATAGTAATGTCAAATCCAACTTTCCACTAAAGAAGATTTATGATTAGCATTCCAAAGATATAAAACATGATTTAGCTGCTCCTTTCTAATCTGGAATTACATCTTAAAAGTGTTTTAAGAAATTCCCAATGCTAGCCAATAAGAGGAGAAGGCCTCACAGTAGAGGAAACAAACGTAGCTGTTTGTCAGTATCAGAACATATAAAACTCAAAAGTATGTGTCCTATTTTTTGTTACACAGTACCCTGCACCTTAGAGGTGACCTATGTGAAGTAAAAGGGAAGTTTAAGGCTCTGCGAGGGGTTTTAAATGCCAAGTCGAAGTGATAGTAAGCTGCACACACAGGCCTTACAAAAGGAGACCTGGAACAGGTTTGAAAGGCTTCTTATGTGGGTGGCACAATCAGTGTTGCAGGCCCACTAGTAGCATTTAGATTACAGGCCCTAGGTATATGGTATCCCATTTTGCAAGGGACTTACAGGTAAACTAATTATGCCAATCAGGTATACACCAATGTCAATATGTTTTAACGGAGGAGCACATGCACGTTAGCACTAGGTAGCAGTGGTAAAGAGCTCAGAGGTCTAAGGCCAACAAAAAGAAAAAAGTGGAGGTAAGCAGGCAAAAGGTTGGGGACAGTCCACCCTAAGGATGACAGCTCTAACACAACGTTTTCAGATCAAAGGCACAAGGACTACTTGCCAAATAATATGGTTTGCTTGTTTACAAATGTTCAGAAGTGAGTGCCCTAATGACATGATTGTTCCCTCTATTTTCTCTTCTCTTATAGAACTGCTGTTCTTTAACCTAAGTACAAACAAATTGCAAATAGAAAACCACATGTGAAAAATCAAGTAAACTGTCTTGAGTAGTAGTTTATAAAAACTCAAGTACAAGATCTTCAAAACCTCTCCCACTATCATGTTTGGTATCCTGTGTGGGTAACCTATTTGCTACAAGAGAGAATGGTGTCCAAGCATAGCTGTAATTTTAGGTAGCCCAGACCAGCATGCCACTGGACAGAGGTGATATTTTCTGAGAGGTTTCTCTGCCTTTTGCTTAGGCTGGAACTTCAATCACAATGAGTGATAATATTATTGTCTTCCAATATAACACATGCAATATAGTGCCATAGGTTGCTGGAGCAGTTCTATGACTAGTCCTCAAAGGCCATGACAAAGAAAACAAGCCATACTTCAATTTTAGGCCACCATCTTGCATTCAGACACACTGAGTGCACCATTCAATGGCAAAAACTCATTGATTAAGTGCAATGTACCCAACATGTTAATGCAGCTTCTTTGGAGCTGAGAGTACATGTTGCAAGTGCAATGTATTAAGTCATACAGTAAAAGTCCTTGCCTTGCTATGTATGATGTCACTAACTTGACTATCCATTGTTTGTAATAGTATGAAGGCTTATCTACACTGTGAAGAATATTATGAGAGAAAGCACAAATGAACAACTGTTATTAATGATTTAAAGTATAAAGAATACAAGCAAGTTTTTTGGATATGTTATGGAGTTCTAGAAACAGAAATGCATTGAGATCTCAGGATTTGTATTTCATCGTTCATATTTTCTCATCAAAAGCTGAAGAGCTACTAGACACTGATGTGAATTTACATTGTGAATTTACCTGTGAATGGCACTGTATTGGAAGCAGTGTTACCTGCTGTCATCACAAACACTGCCTGCCAATGCGTATCAGTTATTTTGCTACAAGGCCCTCAACCAAAATGTCATTGGCCTCTCACCTGAGAGGGACTGCAAGGGAGCGAAAATGTGATGATATTTATTTGGAATGAATATCATTCAAAGAAACTGAAATGAGACTTTTAAAGAAGGTTTGCTAGGATGGACAGTGTTTTTCCTGCCTGTGTGCTAAGGCAAAGGGGAACATAAGTGGCTCTTAGCGACCAGTTTGAAATGTGAAGTTCTAAGGCAGCATTGAGGTTCATAGTCTCCTCTATATAGTGCAATACTTGAAATGGCACCACAGAGCGTGCCTCTACTGTCTCTTGATGCAAAACCAACTTTGTTTGGTTTCTTTTCAACTGTCCTGGTCAGGCTCACTGCCTTTGAGTAGAGTGATGCTTCTCACAGCTGAAAGCACTGGCGCTAGTTCCAAGCATGCTTACTCACAATATGGGCAGACTAAAGTATAATATCTCTGCACCTTGCTGCCATTAATCTTTCAGAAGCAGCAATTAGGAATAGGCACTGGGCATGCCAGACCTAGAGACTTCCTCACCTTGAACAGCAGAAAGTTCAGTGCCACTACTCACACTTACCAACTATCAAATAGCTGTGCTCAGGAAGACATAATCAGCAGCCTCTTGCTAACAAAGTTCATTACATTGCTGAAAGCAGCTCTGCCTATATCCTCTAGGCTTGGGTGTAACTCGCATAATTTGCTGTAGTGTAATTATGCAAAATTACAGCAAACACACACGATTACAAGGATTTAAGAGAGGAGCATATCCTAGCATTTTGCATTCTTAGGGCAAATAGGTATGAGGATGTATTTTGCACTAAGAAAATAGCACTAAAGGCAACAGTGCATGAACAGCACAGCCAGCAGAAGCTCATACTCGCTAAGTTGTTTTTTCTGTGTTTTTGTGGAAGGATTGTTGTGCTAATTTAATCATAATTACTTAAAAGGGAATAAACACATAGGAGCTTATTATGTTATCGGGTGGACTTGCGTCCGCCCAACACTGTCGCATATACGGGCCCGACCGCCTATTTATGATGCGACTGCACATGCTGGGGTCACATACTCACTTTTCCCTAGAGGGAGCATGTGCTACGGCCATAAACCGGACATAGCATAAGCTCCTATAGGTAAATGGGAGGTTGTGTTCATCCCTGCACCGCATTTGCAGGCACCTCAGGATGCCTACCAGAGGGTGCAGGGATCAACGGAGGGCACATTATGTGCAACCTCAGCCACCAACTCAGGCTACAAAGAGAACGGAGCCCTGCTTGGGGCAACCAAACTAGCTTTCTGACAGTCTGTCCATGTCAGAAAGGCCGGCATGGAAAGCTTGTCCGAAACTGACCATCGAAATCCCAACAGCGCAAACGCTGGCCATTGGGATTACGGGCCAGTCTCCAACTGGCCGACAGGCTCCTTGAGCCTGTCGGAAGCTAGCCAGAATGACCAGCAGGTTTCAAGCCTACATTGAAATTAGGCGATCAGAAGTGAAGCCAACGATCTTGGTCAGAAAGCCCCCGACTTCAAGTCAGAGGCTTTCCGACCAAGATCGTAATCAGCCCCATACTTTTGGGTCATTTTTCCAAAAAGGAGTGACACAAAATTATTGAGATTTCTCTGATTACTTTGGCGCAATTAAAGTTTCATTCAGGCCTACTATCAATTTATTGTTTGGGTTCCCCACCCTCAAGCCACAGGAATGCACACAATACACTTCCACTGTCTGGGGAACTATCCATACCCCTAATCTTGTGTTATGCTAAAACTCTGGGCATCCAAAATGGTTCCAACTTACTTTTCTAATTAATACAGTGAGCCAAACTTTGAGGATGAACAACACAAGGCATTTGATTAATTTATCTTTATACTTTTTCACACTGCTATGATTATGAGCTTACTGTAGCCCTTGAATAGCCTACACCTCACATCCATCCATACCTTTATACTTCCAGTCCTTCAGCTGCTAATCTGTTCTTGCTAAAGCAATGGTCTGAATGTATGACATTGTTCTGCATTCTGTTCATCAATTGTTTTTTTTTGCATTTGTCACCCGGAGAGGGATGGGTATGCTCAGACGTGAGTCCCCTGCTCTCCACACCACTGGAGTCAAGCTATCCTGGCTAAAGACGGCTGATAGCCAGAAACCGGTCCTAGGATGCTTGATTCTGGTCCAGGAAAGACATGACTTGGCAGTTCGGGCTGAACTGTTCCCATGAGGCACAGGGTCAAGGCTGATTTGCATATGGGCATGTCTGAACTGGGGTGGTGTGGAGTGCAAAAAAACGATGGGTTTAGGCCAAGATCTCTGTACTGGGGTGAATGTATGACATTGTTCTGCATTCTGTCCATCAACTGTTGTTTTTGCCTTTGTCACCCTGAGTGGGATGGGTATGCTCAGGCGTGAGTCCCATGCTCTCCACACCACTGGAGTCAAGCTATCCTGGCTGAAGACGGCTGATAGCCAGGAACCGGTCCTAGGATGCTTGATTCCGGTCCAGGAAAGACATGGCTTGGCAGTTCGGGCTGGACTGTTCCCATGAGGCACAGAGTCAAGGCTGATTTGCACATGGTCATGTCTGAACTGCGGTGGTGTGGAGTGCAAAAAAACGATGGATTTAGGCCCAGATCTCTGTACTGGGGTAAATGTATGACATTGTTCTGCATTCTGTCCATCAATGTTGTTTTTGCATTTGTCACCCCGAGTGGGATGGGTATGCTCAGACGTGCGTCCCATGCTCTCCACACCACTAGAGTCAAGCTATCCTGGCTGAAGATGGCTGATAGCCAGAAACCGGTCCTAGGATGCTTGATTACGGTCCAGGAAAGACATGGCTTAGCAATTCGGGCTTACTGTTCCCATGAGGCACAGGGTCAAGGCTGATTTGCATATGGCCATGTCTGAACTGGGGTGGTGTGGAGTGCAAAAAATGATGGAATACGCCCAGATCTCTGTACTGGGGTGAATGTATGACATTGTTCTGCATTCTGTTCATCAATTGTTGTTTTGCATTTGTCACCCCGAGTGGGATGGGTATGCTCAGACGTGAGTCCCATGCTCTCCACACCACTGGCGTCAAGCTATCCTGGCGGAAGACGGCTGATAGCCAGAAACCGGTCCTAGGATGCTTGATTCCGGTCCAGGAAAGACATGGCTTGGCAGTTCGGGCTGGTCTGTTCCCATGAGGCACAGGGTCGAGGCTGATTTGCATATGGCCATGTCTGAACTGGGGTGGTGTGGAGTGCAAAAAATGATGGATGTAGGCCCAGATCTCTGTACTGGGGTGAATGTATGACATTGTTCTGCATTCTGTCCATCAATTGTTGTTTTGCATTTGTCACCCCGAGTGGGATGGGTATGCTCAGACGTGAGTCCCATGCTCTCCACACCACTGGCGTCAAGCTATCCTGACTGAAGACGGCTGATAGCCAGAAACCGGTCCTAGGATGCTTGATTCCGGTCCAGGAAAGACATGGCTTGGCAGTTCGGGCTGGTCTGTTCCAATGAGGCACAGGGTCAAGGCTGATTTGCATATGGCCATGTCTGAACTGGGGTGGTGTCGAGTACAAAAAAACAATGGATTTAGGCCCAGATCTCTGTACTGGGGTGAATGTATGACATTGTTCTTCATTCTGTCTATCAATTGTTGTTTTTGCATTTGTCACCTCGAGTGGGATGGGTATGCTCAGACGTGAGTCCCAAGCTCTCCACACCACTGGAGTCAAGCTATCCTGGTGAAGACGGCTGACAGCCAGAAACCGGTTTTAGGATGCTTGATTCCGGTCCAGGAAAGACATGGTTTGGCAGGTCGGGCTGGACTGTTCCCATGGGGCACAGGGTCAAGGCTGATTTGCATATGGCCATGTCTGAACTGGGGTGGTGTGGAGTACAAAAAAACGATGGATTTAGGCCCAGATCTCTGTACTGGGGTGAATGTATGACATTGTTCCGCGTTCTATCCATCAATTGTTGTATTTGCATTTGTCACCCCGAGTGGGATGGGTATGCTCAGACGTGAGTCCCAATCTCTCCACACCACTGGAGTCAAGCTATCCTGGCTGAAGACGGCTGACAGCCAGAAACCAGTCCTAGGATGCTTGATTCCGGTCCAGGAAAGACATGGCTTGGCATTTGGGGCTGGACTGTTCCCATGAGGCACAGGGTCAAGAATGATTTGCATATGCCCATGTCTGAACTGGGGCGGTGTGGAGTGTAAAAAAATGATGGATTTAGGCCCAGATCTCTTTACTGGGGTGAATGTATGACATTGTTCTGCATTCTGTCCATCAATTGTTGTTTTTGACAAACAAACAACACCAGCTCTTTGTCAGCTTCACTGTGTCATTGGGGACCAAATATGCATATGGCAGTCCATTGTAGCCAATGTGAATCCTGTTGCAGAGTTCAATAGGACAGTGACCAACTGCAAGAAGCACTGGCATGATGCTAAGTGCAAGACCAAGAAGAAACTGGCCAACAATCATCAGGCAGCACTGCATGCTGGAGGTGGGAGTTCAGCACCACAGGAGTAGCTGGATGTCTTGGAGGAACAGGTATCCTCAGTCATCAGCGAGGAGTCGGTGGTTGGAATCCAGGGACAGGATAGTGCTGAACATGACCAGCTACATCAGCAACACGGTGAGTAGCAATCAGCGCCTGGGAGGACGTGGGTGTATGGGAGCATTGTCACCCATGTCCAAATAAATATCCCTCAGTGCACACCCACACTGATTGCAGATCTTGTCCCAGATAGTATTGTCCCTGAGGATATAGCCACATATCACCCTAGTAAATGAATACATTGCAAAACACATATTGGTGGTGTCACAGACATGGAAATGTGCACAGAAAAGTCATCCAAAATAAGGGCAGCATGAACAAGCAAAGGGGCACAGTGAGTGGAGAGTCGGCAGAGTGTCACATTGTCCTCCTTGCATCAACACCACGCACATACAAATTGCCTACACAAGGGTGCATCTCTTGACAAGAATATGATACTGCACAGTGAATGAGACTGATCATGGTAAAAAAAAATGAGCATGCCACCACCATTGGCAGGACTCATGCACCATTGTGCACTGGTGTCTGTGTTGATTTGAAGACTCTACATGTACATGAAGGGGGAGTTTACTGCACATACACATTTGTGCACACAACTCAGACACCCCTGCACAATGGTGCATGTATGCTGCCATTTGTGGTGGCATGCTCACTTTTGACCATGATCAGTCTCATTCACTGTGCATCATCATATTGTTGTCAAGAGATCCAGCCCTGTGCAGACAATTTGTATGTGTGTGGTGTTGATGCAAGGAGGACAATGTGATACTCTGCCATATCTCCAGTCAATGTGACCTTTTGCATGTTAAGGAGATACAGCCCTGGGTCCACCAAGTGAGAAAGCATGTAGTGAGTCTGCAAACCATAAACACATGCATTGCCACAACACAGTGATCATGCAGCCTGTCTAAAAGGTGCATATCACACAATGAACACATTCTGCATACTTGAGGCATAATATGATGTCAAAAGATAAGCAGGGGTATATGCCTACAACAATACAGTGCATGGACCATGCACATCAGGAATGTGACCATGCATATCAGGAATGTGTCCAAAAAACATTATCTACATGTCTTGTCTGTGTGCCATGCTCACAGAACTATAATGTCCTCATAAAGAAGTATTACAATTTAAGAATGACACGAAGCAAGAATATCAATTTAGCACCAATACATGTCAACTTGCCACATGTCCCAATCACACCTTATGCCAAAATGCCCTCATCCACTCCAAAATGTACACATGTGCCATACAGATAACAGTATTCTACATGAATCACATTCTTGGTGTATGATGCCCATTACACCTTTACCTGCATAGAAGCAAGTATTTTGGGGAAGTCAACAGTGTCCGTGAATAAATACACAGTCCTGTCACAAAACATCCCCACACAAACAAAGGCATCCAAAACTCCTATACAGAACAGCAGGTATGATCCATGTGACCATCTGAGGGGCATATTCCCAACCACACATCGCCCTGCCATTTGCACCTGATGTGATGTTGGGGTGGTGATAGGGGCTGAGCACCAGTAAGAAGCCAGTGGAAATCCACAGCCATGTAATCTATGCCCACTTACACACTGCACATGTTGTGAACATTTAGTGTAATATGTGTTGTTTCTGTCTGTACACTCTGCAACACCCATAGTAGGGGTGGCTCCACCACAGTGCAGTGTACAGGCACATAATTCTGAGCTAATCTGCATAGACAACTATGTGGTACAACCTGCACCACTGTCACTACTGAACAGAGGACACAACTGGTGCTGCATGTGTGTATAAATTGGCCACTCACATTTGGCTTACTTGTAAACTGTAAGAAATATATTTACAACTGTAATGTCACATCAGCGATGTTGCACAATGATTTAAAATCCTGCATGTATTAGGTATCTCCTCCCAAACACTCTGAATGGACATTGGTATGCAGTCTACTTGCAAAGTGATCAAATGCATTATCATACTTGACATACACATACAACAATATCTCACCTTTACATTGCAGAGGGAGAAACATCACCTTATGTGCAGAAGCCTGTCCCACTCTTCAATGATGAAGATGAAGACATCTCAACCATCAAACAGGACACCTTCCAAGAGCTGCTCAACTTCATTGGCAGCCCATCTCATGAAGCAGGGACATCCAGCAGGCTGCACCATAATGTTGTAGATATGTTGCAGTAATTTGTTCCTGAAGTGGTGGAGTGATTTGTTAATCCATGATGGCTAACACCTCACTCTGCCATTTCCTTTTACGTAGGTCCCAAAGTGTCAACTAACAATACTTCATAAATACATACACTGAAGAACTACCCATAGTCAATGTGTTGGACAATGTGTTAAAAGATGTGTGTTGTGGTATGACACATGTAAAGTCTGGTCACCTAAAATGTCTCAAAACTAAAAAATATTATATCAAGCAGAAAGAAGAGGAATGGTGTATGAAAGAATAGCTCAGAATCTGATAATGGGTCCAAGATGTGCTATGGTTAGCTGTAATGCACATCACTACATCCCTCACACAAAACTTTACAAATTGTTCACACTGTTGTCCTAAATCTACAAGGCTGTGCAGAAACCTGTAATGAGGCATCAGAAGGATTTGTGAATCATGATAGGCATACATCCCCTGCAGCCCCACATGGAAAGTGAAGCAGTTGTGGAGACTGATGTAACAAAAGATCTCAAAAAATGTCCTGACTCCATCCCCACAGTATTAATGCAAGGCTGTGCATAGCTCAATGCCCACCATGCATCCTGTGTAAATATGTCCTAGCTTAATCACCACATATGTTTAAATATTTGTCAGACCAATCAAAGACTCTTTTCCAATGTGGACTTTGTTCCCCATAACATCAATAAGTTTGTCAAATTATTTTACAAACGAGGTTTGTTGGTTGCCTGTCCCTTGAAGATGCTGAAATCACAATTGTAGACATCAAAATTGATGGGGGGACGGTGCATCTGTCGTGATACACTACCAATCCAGCAGTACCAGTCAACACACCAAAACATATTGGGAGTACAAAGCATCAAACATTTGCAATGTATTTGTAACAAAACACTTCTAAATGAATATCATTTTTATCCTAACTAATCCTACAGTACACTAACCTAACTTGTACTAACATCTAACTATACTAAACTAACTAGCTTACCTAAGACTATACACAGAACAACAGATCTTAAACATCAACCCACCAACCCCCTTATGGCGCATTGTTGACAGCACAAAGACATCTTATCCTATACATCAACTAACTAAACATACATGCTAAACAAATATATAATTGTTTTATTTTTTTATTTTTTATAACAAGTCAAAAACACATCAAACCCCCTCCCAAAGGAAACAGAAACTTAAGCATAAGCACTATAAAGATAAAATACTAACAGCGAAGAGCTACCTAGACCTGACACTACAATATCCCTACAAAAAAGCTAAAAAAGCTACATTTAACACTAACTAACTAAAAAATGTGTTTACGGGATGAGAACTAGGAGGGGGTAACTGTGGGACTGGACAGTGTGGGAAACAAAATGAGCTTTGTCCATCAATATGGGAGCCCCCGGGCCCTCTTAATGTCCATGAGGTGGCCCTTAATGTCATTCTGGTCCTGTTCAAGTTGTGCAACTCTGATGTTCAGACTGAACATTAGTCTCCTCTCCCTTCTGGTGAGGACAGACCTTTTAAGGTGTGCATGAGCTCTATAGGTTGTCCCTGGTTGTGCACTCTGTGAGCGGGTAAGAGTCATGTGTAAAGATGTGCCTGCTGCACGTGGAGCAGCCCCAGAACCAGCCTGGACAGCAGACCTTCTCCTTTGAGTGTGTTGATGAGTTCCAGATGGTCCAGGGATTTGCTGGGTTTGGCTCTGCTGTGTTGACTATGCAGGCAGTGTAGGGTGTTTCTTCCCAGCAATCATTGCACTGACTGTGATTGCTGTCCGTCTGCCTACAGCCCTTTCATCTCAGTACCTCTTGGCCATTGCCTTGTATCCCTTAGCCACACACCTGATGTGTTTATAACATTCATTTCGCAGGAGGAACTGATGCTGCTCCTCTGGGGACATGTTATCTGAAAAAATTCAATGATAATTGTCATGTTTACTGACTCCAGTTATATGCTGGCATATTGCATATTTGCCACACTTATGAATAATTAGCCATAGCTTATGTGAACATCATCAACAACAGCATGCACATAGACACATGACATGATAAATCATGAACACATCATAGCCGTATTCCAAATTGAATGGTCATGACAGGGAAACATCCTTTACCCCACATGCGTTACTCCGCAGTGCCATTGCCCTGCAGTTTTTACCCCTCAAAATGTTTTACAACGCAGGGCTGTGTACCTCTAACAATTATATCTCATTCCCACAATTTAGTATTCAAACTCCACCGTTGCATTGTAATGGGGAATGGGTTGTAATAGTTTGTGGTGTAAAGCCCTGCATTTTAAAACATTTGTGGGGTAAAAACTGCAGGGCAATGGCACTGCAGAGTAACGCATGTGGGATAAAGTGTCCTTTTTGTCATGACAACATGATTAGTCATGTGCTTGGATAAGGCAGGCATGGAGTGCATGAACAACATTTCTTAGATTACTGATTGGAATTATTTTTACAAAATTTACAGCACTCAAGGCCAATAGGTGGAGTACAGCAGACAGGCCGATAGCAGACCATGCTATTCCAACTAAACAAAGAGAGTAGGCTGTACAGTCTGCAACCAATTCTGGTGACTAATCACAACATTGTTAGTCATGTAATACATTTGAACAAATGTAAAAATATTGTTGGCCGAATGGCTAGGGCGGTCAAATCTGGGGAAATGGGTTCGAGTCTTGACAATGACGCTGACCATCCTGTGATTCTGGCCAAATCACTTAATCTCCCCGTTCGCAAAAAAAATGAATGTGTCCTCATGTAAAGCAACGGGTGCTATGTAAGACACTTTGAGACCCGACTCAGGTCAAGTTTGCGCTATATAAAACTCTGCAAAACAAAAAAAGTTATGAGTGTGCCCTTGGAGGTGTCAGCACAGGTACATAACCAGATTAGATCATGTACACAGGTCATTGTCAATTTGTTGGACAATGCTAGAAGTTTAACATGCATGCAAGGAGAGAGGGAATAGGTGTCATGCAGCTTTGTGTACAAGCATTAACCATCTCAGAACATTTATGTGCCATGAACCAATGGGACAGCGACGATGCTGCTTGTGAACCACACATTTGTCTGCACTGTTAATGGAACTGTGGCAGTGGGAACACAATTCTGGTATTAATAAGACAGACACCATTGCCCAAAAGTGCTCTGTTGTCTGGGCTGAGCAAATGTTTGTCAATGTTACGCAAGGATCACCACGCACCTGATCCATCAGTGAACTAATCTGTATTTCGTGTGTGACACATCCAGATAGCCAAGTATTAACATGTGAAATGGCAGAACCTTTGAGCAAGTCACCGTACAGACCATGTTTACAAAATTTTTCACACACAGTATGAAAAGCATTCACTACACGGTATTGTAGGTGACCATGTGTGAATGGTACTGTGTCATGAAGAGTGGACTTAGCAGTGTACCAATGTCCAAAACTCATCAAGTAAATGCGGGCTGTAAGGATGCCTGTGTTGAGATTGGCCTACCTTGATTTCAAAATGCATGCTTCCACACTGACTCTGCATTAGTCTGTCCAAGACTATGTTGTGAGTACAAGCTTTCCTATTGGCTACAGTGGCTTGCTTATTTGACTTAGCATTGAATTGATTGGCCTTATTCATCATCAAATGCACAAGTATTTCAAGTGACCGATTTATGTACCAACAGTCTATTACACATTGTGTGACTTTTCCTGCAAAACTTGTTAATGTTCCATCATGTCATTCATCTCTCTGTGACACGTACTCATGGGGGGATATGTACAAGGAAGTGGCTGAGAGATGTGTTGTTGTTCCTGGCTTTACACATCTGAATTGCAGCCCTGCACCATATTGACAGGAATATGGTGCAGCCTTGCATTTCACCCTGCGATGGTGCTAAGTTGAGCAAGTTAGCGCCAACGCAGGCACCATTGCACCATGGTGCTAAGGGTGCTGATTGCAGTGGAGTATTTATTGTTCATGTGTGGGAAGGTGCACACAAATGCACATACACAATCCAGAAAAGGCCATAATGTCACTTTCATGTGTGCTGCTTGATGCAGCACACATGAATGTGACACAATAGCTTTTTTTATTAAAGTTGGTTTATGCACAGGAAGGGACACCTTCCTGTACATGAAGAAAGAATGGCAATTAACATTTTCCATGTGCGCTGCACAATGCAGCACACATGGAAGGAGGCTAATACGAGGATCAATCAATCAATCAGTGACACTTATAAAGCGCGCTACATACCCGTGGGGTCTCAAGGCGCTGGGGGGGGGGGGGAGCCGCTACTGCTCGAACAGCCAGGTCTTCAGCTTCTTCCTGAAGGAGAGGTGGTCTTGGGTCAGGCGCAGGTCGGTCGGGAGGGAGTTCCAGGTCTTGGCGGCCAGGTGGGAGAAGGACCTTCCTCCTGTAGTCGCTCTTCGGATGCGGGGGACGGCGGCGAGGGCGTGGTTGGCTGATCGGAGGTGGCGTTTGGGAGCGTAGAAGTTGACTCGGCTGTTGAGGTAGCTCGGGCCTTGGTCGTGTAGGGCTTTGTGTGCGTGGGTGAGGAGGCGGAAGGTGATTCTTTTGTTGACGGGGAGCCAGTGAAGGTCTCGCAGATGTCCGGAGATGTGGCTGGTTCGTGGGATGTCGAGGATGAGTCTGGCTGAGGCGTTCTGGATCCGCTGGAGTCTCTTCTGGAGCTTGGCGGTGGTCCCGGCGTAGAGGGCGTTGCCGTAGTCCAGTCGGCTGGTGACGAGGGCCTGGGTGACGGTCTTCCTGGTCTCGGTGGGGATCCACCATAAGATCTTCCGTAGCATGCGTAGGATGTTGAAGCATGCCGAGGAGACGTTGTTGACTTGCCTGGTCATGGAGAGGGAGGAGTCCAGGATGAAGCCCAGGTTGCGTGCATGGTCTGTCGGTTTGGGTGCGGTGCCCAGGGCGGGAGGCCACCAGGAGTCGTCCCAGGCGGAGGGAGAGGGGCCCAGGATGAGGACCTCCGTCTTGTCCGAGTTCAGTTTCAGGCGGCTGGTCGTCATCCACTCGGCTACCTCTTTCATCCCTTCGTGCAGGTTGGCTCTGGCGGCGGCGGGGTCGTTGGTCAGGGAGAGGATCAGCTGGGTGTCGTCGGCGTAGGAGATTATGCTGAGGTTGTGTTTGCGTACGATGGCCGCGAGGGGGCTCATGTAGACGTTGAAGAGGGTGGGGCTCAGAGATGATCCTTGGGGGACGCCGCAGATGACTTCGGTGGCCTCTGACTTGTACGGTGGTAGGCGGACTCTCTGTGTTCTCCCGTCGAGGAAGGAGGTGATCCACTCCAGCGCCTTGTCCTGGATTCCGACGTTGCTGAGGCGCCGTACTAGGGTGCGGTGGCAGACCGTGTCGAATGCCGCGGAGAGGTCTAGGAGGATGAGGGCCGCTGTTTCTCCATTGTCCATCAGGGCTCGGATGTCGTCGGTGGCGGCGATGAGGGCGGTCTCGGTGCTGTGGTTGGCTCGGAAGCCGGACTGTGAGGGGTCGAGGGATCCGTTCGTCTCGAGGAAAGCGGCCATCTGCTTGTTGACGGTCTTCTCGATGACTTTGGCTGGAAACGGGAGGAGCGAGATGGGGCGGTAATTCTTGAGGTCGGTGGGGTCCGCTGTTGGTTTCTTGAGTAGGGCGCTGAGTTCGGCGTGTTTCCAGCTCTCGGGGAAGATGGTGGTGTCGAGGGATGTGTTGATGATGTCTCGCAGGTGGGGTGCGATGACAGCGTCGGCTTTGTTGAAGACGTGGTGAGGGCAGGGGTCGGTCGGTGATCCGGAGTGGATGGAGTTCATCGTGCGGATGGTGTCTTCGGTGCTGATCGGGGTCCAGGCGTGGAGGGTGGTGGTGGGGGGTGGTTGTTCGGTCATGGTGTGCGTTGGTTGGTTGTTGAAGCTGTTGTGTATGTCCGCGATCTTGTTGTGGAAGTATGAAGCCAGGGAGTTGCAGAGGTCTTCCGATGGGGTGATGTCGTTGTTTCCTGCGCTGGGGTTGGAAAGCTCTTTGACGATGTTGAAGAGTTCCTTGCAGTTGTGTGCGTTGTTGTCCAACCGGTCCTTGAATGCTGTTTTCTTGGCGGCGCGGATCAGCTGGTGGTGTTTCCGGGTGGCAAGTTTGAAGGAGGTCCTGTTGTCCGGTGTCGGTTCCCTTCTCCAGACTTTCTCGAGGGCTCGGCAGTTCTTCTTGGAGCTCTTGAGTTCGTCGGTGAACCATGGGGCTTTCTTGCTGCCGGGTCTGCTGGGCGGGGTCCTCAGTGGGGCGAGTTCGTCCGCGCAGTTGCTGATCCACTTCGTGAGGTTGTCGGCGGCCTGGCTGGGGTTCGCTGAGCTGGCAGGAGGGTGCTGGCTCAGGGAGGTGGCGAGCTGGTCTGCTGTGATCTTGTTCCAGCTTCTGCGGGCGGTCTGTTGCTGGTGGTGGTGGGTCGTTGTTTTCTTGAAGGTGAAGTGGACGCAGCTGTGGTCCGTCCATTGAAGCTCTGTGGTGTGGCTGAAGTTGATGTCCTTGCTGGATGAGAAGACAGCGTCGAGTGTGTGTCCGGCGAGGTGGGTGGGGGTGGACACCAGTTGCTTGAGTCCCAGGTTGGTGAGGTTGTCGAGCAGGGTGCTGGTGTTGCGGTCGTTGTTGTTCTCCAGATGGAAGTTGAGGTCTCCCAGGAGGATGTAGTCAGCGGAGGGGAGGGCATGTGGGCTGACGAAGTCGGCGATGTCCTCGCTGAATTGTGTGCGTGGTCCAGGGGGTCGGTAGATCAGGGTGCCTCTGAGGGTGGTGTTCGGGTTGGTGTGGATCTGGAAATGCAGGTGTTCGGCGGTGGTCAGGGAGTTGTCGGTGCTGGTCGTGAGACGGATGGTGCTCCTGTGGATGATGGCGATGCCTCCTCCCATCTGGTTGGCGTTTCGGTCCCTCCGGACGATCTTGTAGCCCTCTGGGATGGCGATGGCGATGTCGGGAGCTGAAGAGGCGTTCATCCAGGTCTCCGTGAGGAAGGCAACGTCTGGAGCTGTGGTGTCGAGGAGGTTCCAGAGTTCGATGGCATGTCTGTGGATGGAGCGGGTGTTGAGCAGGATGCACTTGAGGTGGGTACTGCTGGTGTTCGGCTTGGTGGGTGCTGGTGCGAGGCAGGTCCGGATGCAGGTGAACTTGCAGGCGTGGCAGCTGAAGGGTCCGTGGGTACGTCGTGGAGAGGCTTGATGGCATTCTGGGAGTCGACCGGTGTTGAGAGCGGTGAGGGTGGCGGCGGAGTACGTCAGGCGGGTCGGTCGGGGTCTTCGGGGGCCAGGGGGCCTGGCGCTGGTCGCGATCCGGTCGCGGACGGGCGTAGACGGGCTTACCTTTGGCGCGCCTTCGGCGCACAATCGGCGCGCCCGCTGCGCGTGACCGCTGCGCGTCCGCACGGTCGCCATTTAAGGCGAAATGCGCGGGTGGGCGGAGCAGCTGGGAGGCGGGAGCGGGGAGGGAACAGAAGAGAAAAAGGGGCGGGGCCAATGTCGGTGGCGGGAAGCGAGAGCGGAGGGCGGCGAGGTAGGCGGCCAATCAGGAAGGAAACTGGACACGGCACAGGGGATACAAAGAAATTAACAGGCACAAATTTAGGGCAAAACAAATAGAAACGGCAAAATACGCGAGCAGACGGCAGAAACAGACAAGCACAAATTTAGGGCAAAACAAATAAAAACAGCAAAATACGCGAGCAGACGGCAGAAACAGACAAGCACAAATTTAGGGCAAAACGAGGAAAAACAGCAAAATACGCGAGCAGACGGCAGAAACAGACAAGCACAAATTACGGGCAAAACAAGGAAAAACAGCAAAATACGCGAGCAGACGG
This sequence comes from Lissotriton vulgaris, assembly GCF_964263255.1. Classification (NCBI taxonomy): domain Eukaryota; kingdom Metazoa; phylum Chordata; class Amphibia; order Caudata; family Salamandridae; genus Lissotriton; species Lissotriton vulgaris. Next base: position 970,798,460 of record NC_141689.1, on the reverse strand, counting down.
CAGAAACAGACAAGCACAAATTTAGGGCAAAACAACTGGGACACCAGAGGGGAGCGACCACGGCGTCAGCGAGGCCGGCGGCGAGGCAGAAGGCAGGCAGAGGGGAACACACGCAGCAGCTGGTGGCCGTGCGGCGCGGGGGTGTCCCACGCCAGGAGATACAATGCATTAAGTGGGTTAACGCTGCCTTGAAAATGATGCCCATACACCAGTGCCACCACTGAGTAGAAGAAAGTGACACTGTGGTGGCCATTGGGGCTTGTGCATATGCCACATTGTCTTCTGGTGACACAGTTGATGCCATGTGGAAAAATACCATATGGTGATGTTAGTACAATCTAGTTATTTCTCTATTATTTAGTATGTAGTTATCTGTCAATAGTTCAAGTCTGAATCACTTTGCATAATACTGATCAACAACAGTTGTGACTTGTTCATTGCAAGAAAATATCATAATATACAACTCTCTCCAAAAGTAATTTGCGATGCAGATCTGGAAATATAGCACAATAATGTCAAGGAACATAGATGTTTGTGATGTAGTGTGATTGACTCTATGACATGGCTATGACATCACTCATATCATGCATTCTGTACTTGGACATAGATACGGTGTTGTGACTCATATGAGTCAGTTGCAACACCAAGTTAAAAATGGCCGTTCTGTCCTCCTGCATCACATGATGCTGATGTATAATACCCTTGACTTGATGCAACATCATCACACAAGAGGTGTTTGTCATTATTATTATTATTAGATCGGTTTTATATAGCGCTCGGTTACCCTGGAGCATCCCTGCGCTTTTGCCATCAACCACATCAGAAATAGCGTGAACGAAGATGAATTAACAGAAGAGGAGGGTCTTAAGTTGTTTACGGAAGCGCAAAAGACACGGTTCCGCGCGCAAACCTATGGGGAGAGCATTCCAGAGGGTGGAAACATTGACTGAAAATCTCCTTCCTTCTGAACGGGCCTTTTTTACCCTGGGGATGACAGACAGGTGTAGACAGTCTGAGCGTAAAGTTCTGCTCGCTTTGTACGGGGTCACCATCTTCTGAAGGATGGGAGGGCCTTTGCCTTGCAAGATTTTGTGTGCAAGGCATAGGGATTTAAATTTCACTCTCTCCCGTATTGGCAACCAATGTAGTGCCCTCAGTGCTGGTTTAGCAGAGCAGGACATGGGGATGTTATAGAGTGTTCGTGCTGCCGCGTTTTGAACTTGTTGGAGTCTGTTCAAAGTGCTTTCAGGGGCCCCCAGGTAAATCGCATTATTAAAGTCCAGCCTGGACATAATCAGACTCTGAATCAGGAGAAGACCAAAGCAGACACCCGCCAGTTTGGATGCCTGGGTTCTGAGGGAGAGATCTCGTTCCATCCAGATGCCCAAGCTCTTGATCTCATCCTTAGGTTTCGGAAGACACCCCAGGCAACTGGGCCAGGCTAGGCTGGGAAAGGATGGATTTTTAGGTCCCATCACCATGATCTCAGTTTTGGACCCATTCAATTTGAGTGCCGAGTCCCCCATCCAGGAGTGGACCTGTGAGAGGCAGGCATGGAGTGTCTGGGAGTTCTCCACGGATTGGGAGAGGGCGAACACCAATTGGGTGTCGTCGGCGTAGCTCACGATCTTGATGTTGAATGGAGCCACCACCTCCTCCAAGGGGGCCATATACACGTTGAATAGTGTAGGGCTCAGAGAGGAGCCCTGAGGCACACCACAATGGAGGTGGGTGGATGCCGACCGTACGTCCCCTTCTCATACCTGGAAAGATCTTTCACTATGGAATGACCTAAGCCAGTTTAGCGCTGTCCCTCTCACTCCGGCGTCCGAAAGTCTCTGGAGTAGCACTTGGTGATTCACAGTGTCGAACGCTGCACTCAGGTCCAGGAGGATCACTGCCACTGATCCCCCGAGTCCAGAATGCAGCGTGCCTCCTCCATGACTGCCAGCAAGGCGGTGTCGGTGCCTTGGCCCGGGCGGAAGCCTGTTTGGGAGCATTTTAGCACACCATTGGTCTCCACAAAGTTGGAAAGCCTAGCATTGACCAGTTTTTCTGCGATTTTGCTCAGTCCTGGGAGGAGCGAAATGGGCCTATAGTTGGCCATGTCTGAAGGGTCCAAAGAGGGTTTTTTCAGAAGGGCTTTAACTATTGCGCTCTTCCAGTTAGGTGGCACAATGCCCGTGCCTAACGAGGCATTAATAACTTCAGTAATAGGCTCCACAATGGAGGGGGCAACCTGTTTGAGAATTCTCATAGGGGCAACGTCCCGGGGGGAACCACTCTTAATTGAACATAGGGTTTTAAGGACTTCATCCCTGTTGACTGGTCCAAACGATTCCAGAGTTATCTGGGGGCACCCTTCCTCCTCCCATCGCTCGGGTCCAATCTTGGGCGGGGGAAGTGAGGTAAGAATTTTTTCTATTTTTGTGTTAAAATATTCCGCAAGATTATTACATTTGGTCTCCAGGTTCTCCGTGGGGGCAGAGGGTGTGGGAACTTTCAGGAGTTCTTTGACCACCAGAAAGGTTTCTCTAGAGGAGTTAGAGGCATTATTAATTCTGTCCTCGAGAAACTGAGTTTTAGCCAGCCGGATGGCGGTTTTGTACCTCCTCATTGCTGTTCGATATTCCATTTTACTGGCTTCCTCCCAGTTCTTCCTCCAGGAGCGCTCAAGTTTTTTGCATGTCCTCCGCATAGCCCTTAGCTCAGATGTATACCATGGAGCGGTGGGAAGTCTTTTCTCCCTTATGCCTGTCGATCTTATGGGAAGGACAGCGTCTAAGGTGTTGGAGATCCACCTGCAGAGGTCTGCGTCTGCTGAGATAGGATCATGTGAGAGGGGTGGACGTGAGGCTTCTAGGCTGCAAGTAAAATTTTCCACTGATAGCCTGGCCCATGGTCTGTCCGGTGCACCAACCTTAGAGGGAGGGCTGCTTTCACGTTTCGTTTCCCAAGTAAAAGGGATCAGAAAATGATCCGTCCATGGTAAAGGGATAGGGGGGACTGCTTTCATGGTGGAGATATTTGCCAAGATAGGATCAAGCAGGTGGCCTTTATTGTGAGTAGGATCTAGGCTTATAAGGTCTATTCCATAAGTTTTAAGGTCACACAGGAGGGCAGTCGCCAGCCGCTCTTCCTGGTCGTCAAAATGGAGATTGAAGTCTCCCAGGGCGACAAAATTTGTCGCTGAGGCGGCACCAACCATTACCATTTCCATTAGAGAGCTGATAAAGTTACCCATCTTTCCTGGGGGGCGATAGATTAACAGGCCAGACAGGGTAACGGTGGGTGATACTTGGAAAGAGAACTTACAGCTTTCACAGTCTTCAACTTCGCCTTTCTGAATTCTACAGGTCAGTGAGTTCTTATACAGAATGGCTACGCCTCCTCCTCGACCAAGTGGCCGGTCCTGTGAGAGAATGAGAAAGCCAGGGGGGAGGGAGATAACCATATCTGCTTCAGCACCCTGTGTAAGCCATGTTTCTGTTAGAAACAGGATGTCTAGCTCCTGTTCCCGGATGAGGAGATTGACCTCAAGCGAGTGTCTAGGTAGAGATCTGCAGTTCAGCCGTCCGAGGCGAATTGTGTGTTTTCCAGGTGCTAGATTAGGGGGGCGGCATAGGGCGCAGTGAGAAAAAGGTGGCGGACCGGTGTTGACCAGGGAGCAGTATGAAGAAGGCAGGGAACGTAACTGAAGTAATGTTTCTATGGAGTAGGTGAGAGGGGTACCTGGTGAATTCAACAGAGTGTCTGGCCCTAGGCTCGTCTGGGCTCGGACGGGCGCAGACGGGCATGACTCTGGCACGACACCGGCAAAGATCCGGTACGTCCGCTGACCGCGTCCGCTGCGCGAAGTCAAGGCCGTTCTTTATGAGCGCTGCTAGAGCGCGTCACTCACGCACCCCCACTCAATATGGCCGCCAAAGTTGTTGACAACCAGCTCTCGGTGTCTACACTCGACCGAGAGCTGACCGGGGGCAGAGGGAGGGAGGGAGAGGCACAACAGCGATCCTACAACAAAGAAAGTCACAACACGCCTATTTAAATCAAGCGTGGCGAAGCTGGCACTATGAACTAAAGTGCTTTAAAATACGAACAATTAAAAAGTAAGTCCAGCGCTGAGCGCGATGTGCAAAAGGGAAAGAGACAGAGACCACCCGGCTTCCGCCTCAGGTGGGAAATGAGCAGCTGTTAGCAAACAGAACACAGTTCCCCTGGCCCTTTATGAGCGCTGCTAGAGCGCATCACTCACGCACCCCCACTCAATATGGCCGCCAAAGTTGTTGACAACCAGCTCTCGGTGTCTACACTCGACCGAGAGCTGACCGGGGGCAGAGGGAGGGAGGGAGAGGCACAACAGCGATCCTACAACAAAGAAAGTCACAACACGCCTATTTAAATCAAGCGTGGCGAAGCTGGCACTATGAACTAAAGTGCTTTAAAATACGAACAATTAAAAAGTAAGTCCAGCGCTGAGCGCGATGTGCAAAAGGGAAAGAGACAGAGACCACCCGGCTTCCGCCTCAGGTGGGAAATGAGCAGCTGTTAGCAAACAGAACACAGTTCCCCTGGCCCTTTATGAGCGCTGCTAGAGCGCGTCACTCACGCATCCCCACTCAATATGGCCGCCAAAGTTGTTGACAACCAGCTCTCGGTGTCTACACTCGACCGAGAGCTGACCGGGGGCAGAGGGAGGGAGGGAGAGGCACAACAGCGATCCTACAGCAAAGAAAGTCACAACACGCCTATTTAAATCAAGCGTGGCGAAGCTGGCACTATGAACTAAAGTGCTTTAAAATACGAACAATTAAAAAGTAAGTCCAGCGCTGAGCGCGATGTGCAAAAGGGAAAGATACAGAGACCACCCGGCTTCCGCCTCAGGTGGGAAATGAGCAGCTGTTAGCAAACAGAGCACAGTTCCCCTGGCCCTTTATGAGCGCTGCTAGAGCGCGTCACTCACGCACCCCCACTCAATATGGCCGCCAAAGTTGTTGACAACCAGCTCTCGGTGTCTACACTCGACCGAGAGCTGACCGGGGGCAGAGGGAGGGAGGGAGAGGCACAACAGCGATCCTACAACAAAGAAAGTCACAACACGCCTATTTAAATCAAGCGTGGCGAAGCTGGCACTATGAACTAAAGTGCTTTAAAATACGAACAATTAAAAAGTAAGTCCAGCGCTGAGCGCGATGTGCAAAAGGGAAAGAAACAGAGACCACCCGGCTTCCGCCTCAGGTGGGAAATGAGCAGCTGTTAGCAAAAAAAAAGTGTGGTGCGCATCCACAATGTGTACTAAAACATACAGGGGCTGTGGCATTGCTTGCATAGGTCGAAACATTATACAGAGATAGTGAGAACACACTCACTTGTGGCACGTGGGTCCATGAATGCATTCATGTCTCCTTGTGTGATCAAGGGTCTTCCTGCATTTGAAATTTTTTTAAAGGTACAATTAATTTCATTAACATCACATTTTGCAAGATCAAATACATCATTGATAGTTACATTGAAAAATACAGTCATTATAATGGTCATGTATGTTGCCACGTGACACACATGTTGCAATCTGCTGAGCTGGTCGTACACACAACACATGTCAAGGTCACACTGGTGGTGTAATGGGTATCCATGCCATGATCTGATTGACATAACAGACTACAACTTGTCCCAATTCTAAATGGATGTTAAATCTACTCTCTCACATCAATATGCATGATGTTTGAGGGTCAAATCATTTATTCACAGACACACATGTATGTCACGTGCTCAGGACTTTTGGTGAGACACAATATGTATCTTTTGGAGAATTGCAGCCAGCTGATCATGTGAAGTGTACAAAATTATCAAGGATGTAGGTGTGGCACAGTATGTAATGACAGTCAAGCTATTTTGCCAATTGGAAATTTAAATGATGTGTGTGTCTATTTTGTGGACAACGTAAGTTTTGGTTATGTGCATTTATCCTCTGATGTGATACGATGTTCACCATTTACTTACCACCTTGCATCCTGACAATTATTCCAAGGTGATCCAATAGGTCCCCTTCACGGCCACAAAAGTCCTGCGGTGCTTCCACTGCTGGACAGTCCTGCCAACACCCAACATGTTCATCATTTTTTCACGGATGTGCTCCCATCTCACCTTCCGTACCTTTACATCATATCCCATGAGGATTCGTCCCCCAGCCTTAATAATTGTGGGCAAGTAAAACTTTAACAGCCAGAAGGACCAGAAGGAGGCCCCCACTGCCCCCTCTGACCTCTCTACCCTGCCCTACCATTCCCCAAACAAAACTTCCCCCAGGCAAACAAAAATAAATACCCACAGGCAACACCTACTAACAACTTAACTATACAAAGATACCCCAGAGATGTACAACTGACAAAACAATAAGACTGTTGCAATTCACACGTAGTGACAACTTCAAAAACCTCCACTACTCCCAAAAGCACAGAAACAGTGTGGCTAAAAGAAAAAAGTGAAAGTGTACTGTACACCTCCATGTGCCAGGAAGCAGGCTGACATCATTTCCTGTCATTTTGCGGCCTGTTTTCTCATTTAGCGACGATTTTTCACGTGCCGAGGGCTGAGCGGGAATATTTTATGCATATATGTGTATTTTGCAAGTGTTTTTCGTACCGGAAATTGAAACAATTCCTGAAAAAGGGTATTAGCATAGTTCAGAGCCATTAGGAGGCACTATTTTCCCACATTTGTGTCTGTTCCTGACTTGACATGTGTGTACGTAGATCCCTTGTCAGGGTGTCACTCATTATAGCTGGTATTGGTGGTATGGGTCACTAGCCTCTAACATCACACATTGATGTGATGTTTGTACTAGTCTGATGGTTTTCTACACATATGTACTTGATCAACAGGCAGTCACTACTTGTCTATTGAATTAGCATATCTGCATGCAGTGCACAGCTATGGATGCACATTCAAATTGGAGTGTATGAATACCTGTGGACACAGAGGGGACATTGATTACAGTCTGTGGTACGGCACTCATTGATTCATATTGACTAGATATTGGTATGCTTTTCCTGCATAGCTAGCCATTACATGGTTTCTACTCGGCGTGCAATGACCATCTCCATTGACAACACTTAAAATGCCACTCCACACATTACATGTTGTGGGTCTGTTCTTGTGCACACAAAGTCATATGCTAAGACATGCATGTCAGCAATGAGCTAATGTCATATTGTATGTTACAATATGTATTGGATGCATATTTGACATTGTAAGTTGGTTTTGGTGCTGTCACTACACATATCATTAGTATTCAATGGACTACAATATCCTACAGACACAGAGCAGATTATGCATACATAGATGTGTGTAACAGATAACATGAGGGAGCTGCATCCTCAGTTTTATGCATGGCTCGACTTGACACCCTGAGCTATGATGAAGCATGTTGCAGACACAGCTGCACATGTGAACATGTCATTGGTACTTTGTAATGTCATGGATGCACTTTGCATGTCACAGTCCTTGGAAAAACCAATGTGTCAATGCCTGTTAGCACGAGCTATCCACACGTCCTGCCGATCATACTGTGCCTTTGTATGAGACCCTGGTGTCTAATCACAGATGCTGCTGAGTTACAGCAGAGTGACAGAGATGACATTGCCTGCGTTGTACGTGATTTAGTGGTCACATTTCCTTTTAGTTATTGCATGAACAATCAACATTACCTGATGTCAAGTGTTGTCATGTTCTTGTTTTGATATCACTCACATGTGAAGTCTGCATGTTGCAACTTGTTGTGTTTGTAATTTAAGGGTGGTACTGGGTATGTCAAAATCTTTGCGTGCGTTGCAGTACACACACCATGAGTACACTGATGTTGCTCGGTAGACATCTGATGTCTTCAAAGGTGCTCTCAACATATGTCAGCAAGATTATGTTGTGCAGACCATCACTGTAGAGGGGGAGGACCATCTGCTACGATGGACTTGTGATGCGGGGGGCATGTGATGATGCAAATTGGAGTGTCCACTACCATCCCCTGCATCAGTATTTTGAATTGCATAGTTTGCATTCCATGCTGTACACTGTATTTGATTATCGGTGCTCACAAAGGATTATGCTTGCTTAGTCAGTGAGTCAGAGAGAGTGTAGTATATTAACGCCTGCTGTTGTATTGAGTTGTTGGTAATGGTTGTGAGTGAGGGAGAGGAGAGGAGGACCAGAGGTTGTATCAGCAGTTCATCCATGAAAAAGCCTGCTTGGGCATTAGATATTTTGAATGGACTACATAGTCCATGTTATCTGCTTGCAAATGTTGCCATTCAAGAGGCAACCATAGGAGTGCATCCTATCATCAACACATGTTGGTGATCACTTTGTTAGTTATCATATTCACATGGATGATTGATGTTAGGTCCACTGCTATATGTGATAGGTGTGTTGCACAAAATATGATTTAACTTACACTTGACAGATATGTGCACTTGTGAAATGATAAAACAAGCATACAGGAGTGGTGTGGTGATATTTTATTGTACAATGTGTTAATTGTTGTGAGGAATACACATGTGATGTGATATTTGGTCCTGTAATTAGTAAAACAAATCCAGCAGCAGAGGCTGTTGTGTGTCTTCCATCTGCCTCTTCATCCTGGCCATCAGATGGGTTGTCCGGAGCCTCCTGATGTTCATCCAATGGTGTGTTTGTGCATACACATATATTGTGCAGAATGCAACAGGCCATTATTATCTTGCACACGAGTTCAGGACTGTACAGGAGTCAGCCTTCCCGATACATCAAGGCATCGGAACCTGGATTTGAGGACTCCAAATGTCCACTCAACTATGGCCCTTGTGCGTCACAGTGCAACGCTGTATTCTCTCTGGGCCTGTGTGTGTGTCACTTTGAGGGGCGTCATCAGCCGTGGCGTGAGTACATATCCTTGATCATCTGAAACAGATTGAAGAGATTTGTGGCCATTATTACATGTGCCTGCTGTATTTGCAGAGTGCCTTCTTAGGTGTGTGTGTGCATTAATCAAGTTTGTACTTTCTGCTTGAACAAGTTGATGTTCCCACACTTTACCATGATAATTGAAATTAACTTGCCTATACTTGACAGACTCCATGTTGTGACTTTAAGGATGTATGGGTCAATGTAGATGAACATGGGTGTTTATTTACAGGCACGTTGAAAAAACCTGACATCTCTTGTGCACATATTGTTGAGGGTGCACCATTGGCACATTTGCCATGTTAGGCATCAACCCTGATTTTTTAATAACCACTATGTTGACAAATCATCAGGGTTCTTCATTGTTAGTCATTGTGCTGAGGGTGAATGAGAGTCTACATCTTGTCTGCTTAAGATTGGACTCATTGGGTGCTCTTTACATCAACCTTACCACAAATGTGGGACTGAGTCTAGTTGACAGTGGCACTGCTACATAGTGCACTTGGCGTACTGTGACAATTATGGACAACATACATATGCATTGATGTATGCGTGAAAACTCCACAAACGCCACCTCCAATCCCCAAACGGACCGGCGAAGCAAGTCAGTAGACGGACCACCAAGTCAGTTCACAGGTATCTTTTTATTGCATAGCCAGCTGGTAAAGGAGGGCAATACGCGTTTCGGGCTTCACAAGCCCTTGTTCACTTGCAATGACCCAGTGTATTTTTTTAATTTTTATAATGCTGTGAGATCCGCCTCCCCCTCGCCATCAGTTAGATCACATGTCCATAGACATGGACAACATACTCAGATTTTAAAGAGCATCAAGTGCAAATACGCAAATAAGTTACACAAAATTAATAACTTAGCGGAATGTAAATTATTTAACATTTTAAATTAAAACCACTGTAATTGCGACATACTTGGATAAATCCAGTGTGAATTCTATTGTATTTGACACTCACACATATGTAAAAATTATTTGGGTATAGGAAGACAGATAAAATACAATGTGCAATTATTAATTCCATCGGATCAGTGTCTAAAATGCATGTGACGCAACAACTCGTGCAAGAGAAGAAAATTTGATTTGATTTAAGGTGCTATAAAGTGCATGATAAAACAACCTGTGTATAGAATGAATGAATGCTTAATCTGACAATATAGATACACATCTCTGTTTTGTAAATATAAAAGAAGCACCATAAAAACATTTCATACTGGTATAATAAATTATCATGTAAAAAAGTGAAAAAACACCCTGTGTAAAAAAGTGTTAAAATTTGATATCAAAAAGATTTTGTAGTAAAATGATTAGTTTATATACACAATCAAAAAAGAGGGGAAGCGGGGGGAATACTGTAGATTGTTAATCTGTGGCTAACAAGGAACTTGACTAGCCACAGAAATTCTTATCATGAAAACAAGAGATAAGGGTCAGGAATTCAAGCAACTGAGTACCTCTCTAGGTAACAGGGAACCTGACTACCTAGGGGTTTTTTAAAATGGATGTTATGCTATTAAGTGTCGGGCTGTCATTACATTAATATATTTACAGAAAGTTGAGAAAATCCTCTGTGTTGTTAAGCCCATTAGGCCATTTGCTGTCATATTCGAGGATCATTTTGGATTCCAACTGTCTGAGTTTGAGCTCTCGGTTTCCTCCTCGCCTAAGTTTAGGGACTGATGCTACTACATAATAGGTTAGGCAATTTATATCCTTATTATGTGTGCTTTGGAAATGGCGAGCCACCGGATAAGCTGGGTCGGAGTGTAGAATAGCCCTGATGTGCTGCAAGATCCTGACGTGCACCTGTTGTTTTGTACTGCCTATATAATTAAGGCCACAGGTGCACGTCAGGACATAAACTGCATATTCCGTTTTGCAGGTATGGTTGCCTATGATCGGAATTTCAGCAGGCTTAAATGGGGTGCTGTAGTGACTTTTATTCACTCCAAATTGACAAGCTCTGCAATTGGAGCATTTCCTAAACCCCGCTGCAGGTTCTAGCCAACTAGTTTTTTGTTTAAGTTCTGGACTACTGTGATCTAATATTGCTCCCATGCTTTGCGCTCTCCTAAAAGTCACTAGTGGTTTATTTGGAAGCATACATCCAAGTACATTATCAGTTAGCACTGTTGACCAGTTGCGATTAATAATCTGCCTGATTTTAGTTTCTTGATTGCTAAAGGCAGTAATGAATCTGGGACAACTTGTGGTGGTATTGTCTTCTATGGTTGCTACTACAGGATTGCTGATAGTATTATCTGGAAATAGGCTAGCTCTTGTTCTTGTTTGTGCTTTAGCCAAAGCCTGGTCAAACATTCGGTCAGAGTAGCCTCGAGCTTTTAATCGAATTTTCAATTCCTTAACACATTTTTCAAAGTCTGCCTGAGAGCTGCATATTCTTTTTAATCTTAAGATTTCACCAAAAGGTATACTGTTAATGGTGTGCTGTGGGTGGAGGCTAGAGGCATGTAGGGTTGTGTTACCCACGGTGGATTTTCTGTGAAGGGTAGTCTGCACTCTTTTGTTGTCATCAATATAGATTGTGACATCCAAAAATTCCACCTGTTTGGTACTAATGTGTGATGTGAATTTTAAGTTGAGAGCGTTGTCATTAATTTCATCAATAAACGAACACGCTTCTTTTTCATCACCTTGCCGTACTATAAAGATATCATCTATATAGCGCAAAAATGTAACAATTTTTTCTTTAACCCACACCTGATGTGTTACGTTAAGACCCTGCTCCTCCCACCAGCCCACGTGCAAACACGCGTAGCTGGGGGAGAAGCAGGATCCCATCGCCACACCCCTGAGTTGTCTCCATATCTCTTTTCCAAATGTAAAATATTTGTTATACAAACACCATTCCATTAGACTTAGAATCACCTTATTGTGTTCATAAAACTCAATTGGCCTTTGACCAAGAAAATGGGCTGCAGCGTTTAAACCACAAGAATGGGATATGCTAGTATAGAGTTGTTCAACGTCCAAAGTTATTAATAGCATATCCTCCTGCCATTCCAAGTCATCTATTTTCTTCAAAAAGTCACTGGTGTCTCTTACAAAACTAGGTAAACTACTCATCAAGTTTTGGAGAAAGAAATCAATATATTGACCAACTTTTTCTCCACTGCTGTTGATAGCGGAGATGTTGGTCTTCCGGGTGTGGGTGTAATGGCTTTATGGACTTTAGGTATCAAATAGAAGACCGGCAGGACTGGAAATTCATTATGCATGAATTTGTGTTTGTCATTGGAAACAAGGCCTTTCCTGCGCCATTTCTGTAGGCGCTTGTTCAAATTCTCATTGGCCTTCATATACTCTTTGTTATTCGATTTGACATAACATGCATTTTCTTGTAGCTGTCTTTGTGCTTCTTTGGTGTACTCTGCTTTCGGCCAGATTACAATATTACCTCCTTTATCTGCTGTTTTTACTATGATATCGCAGTTAGTATTTAACTTTTTTATAAGTTGGTGGTAATTAGCCCATTTTGATTGTACTTAGTTCTCTTATGCCTATTGGTTTTCTTGTACAGTTCTTTGATCTCAGCAATGATACAGTCCTGAAATACGTCAATTGTGTCTCTACTCATAAGTGGCACAAAATCTGATTTACCTTTGAAGGGGGTTATACCCGCACCTTTTTGTGCCAAATTGATTTTTTCCAATCTTTTTTGTGTGCTGAGGTCAATGTCAGGACCCATTGGTTGAGAATTGGTTGCCTGATTTAAATCATGTAAGTCAAGAAGCACGGGAACGTCTGCGGCCAAATTTTTGCATGCATCGCTTTGTGTGTTATTTCTCAGAAGACTGGTGTTGTCAGTACTTGATTTAAGTTGCTGTAACGCAAAGAATTTCTTGAGTTTCAATTTTCGTATATAGCAGTAGACATCCACTCTCGTAGAAGCATACTTGAAATCTTGCTTTGGACAGAAATTTAGACCGAGTGCCAGTAGTTGCTGTTCTGCTTTAGATAATGTGACGTTAGAGAGGTTTATAATAGATCTTTCTTTTAGTACTTCCTCTTCTGCCATTGCTGGCTCTTTTTCTTTTTCTGTGCACCTTTGTTTGCGCTTTCTCCGTCTTTGGCGTCTTTTTTTATTCCGGCGTTGGTTGCCGCATTTCTTTGTCGTGGTCTTAATGTTGAGAGTCTTTCCGCCACTAAAAAATCAAGTTCCTCTTCAAGATTGAGGATAGGCGCTGGTAGATGGATTGCCACCGACTCATTGCTAGTGTTGCTGGAACCACTTGATAGGGAAACAGAGTCAATACTAGAAACTTCATCATCAGGATTATTGGCTTCTCTTGTAGATGCTGGGGGAAGTTGTGCTTTATTTCCCTTGACAGTGTATTGTTGACGTTTGGTGGCATTATATTTTCGCGCAAACGTGAAGATTTGGCCGTTTGCGTAGTCGGCTGCATCGCGTGCAAACTTACTTAATTTCCTTGCTTTGATTTTTTCTTCATGTTTTTTTAATCTGTCCCTCATTGCTTCCTTTAGTTTTTTTGAAACGTCAGTTTCCGTTATTTTATCAATTTGTTCCTGAATCTTATCTATTGTTTTCAAAATCTCCTCTCTGTTGATGGCCGCATATTTTATTAGAATGAGTACCAAGTTCATAGAAGCTGCCAAATTGTTTTCGCCCCATTCTTTCAGCATGTGTGGGTTCGGGTTTTCAAAGCTTGGTGCGAGCATTATTCTTAACCCTTTTGGCACACGTTTAACATCAGCATATTTTGTGAGGGAGTAATGCTCCCACCATTTAGTTAGTTCTAGGCGCCTTTGTTTTTCGAGAGCCTTGTATAATGTTTGGATGTTGGTGTCTGCCTGTGCCTCTACGTTTGTAGGTGTTTTACTCGTAATGCTGCCTGGATTGGTGATTTGGTTAAACAGTACCTCCGCCTCCTCTTCACTCGCACGGAACGCTTGCGCAGACATTCCTCCGTCCCAGCCGGCTTTTCGTGAAGAAAATTAGGTGTGTGGGAACGCACCTGACTGTTCTCTCCACGTTGGTGTATGTATCAATTATCAATCCCACACCGGGGAAAGTACCTCCCCACCTCTGCACTGCCTGTTATTTCAACTCACCGCGTCGAGATGACTGCAAACGTTAGTGGAGTCCTCCGACTCCGCCGCTGATTGTCGTCTTCAACAAACGCCTCCGTTGAGTTGCTTCCGGCTGCAAGAGGGGGCATCCGCTGTAGTTCCGGTCAAGGATTCAAAAAACAAACAGCTTGAGGGTGGATGCCGCTTTTGGAGAGGGGGTCCGTAAACGGGAGCAAGCTGACTGCCGTAATTTAGATGCGTGAAAACTCCACAAACGCCACCTCCAATCCCCAAACGGACCAGCGAAGCAAGGCAGGAGATGGACCACCAAGTCAGTTCACAGGTATCTTTTTATTGCATAGCCAGCTGGTAAAGAGGGCAATACGCGTTTCGGGCTTCACAAGCCCTTGTTCACTTGCAATGACCCAGTGTATTTTTTTCATTTTTATAATGCTGTGAGATCCGCCTCCCCCTCGCCATCAGTTAGATCACATGTCCATAGACATGGACAACATACTCAGATTTTAAAGAGCATCAAGTGCAAATACGCAAATAAGTTACACAAAATTAATAACTTAGCGGAATGTAAATAATTTAACATTTTAAATTAAAACCACTGTAATTGCGACATACTTGGATAAATCCAGTGTGAATTCTATTGTATTTGACACTCATACATCAATATGTAAAAATATTTTGGGTATAGGAAGACAGATAAAATACAATGTGCAAATATTAATTCCATCGGATCAGTGTCTAAAATGCATGTGACGCAACAACTTGTGCGAGAGAAGAAAATTTGATTTGATTTAAGGTGCTATAAAGTGCATGATAAAACAACCTGTGTTGATGTATGTATGTATGTATGTATTGGCATACTTATATAGCGCTATGTCTGTCACCCAACGGGCATCCTGGCGCTTAGACTTTGATCATCCATACAAGATGTTACCAGCTACTGTCCCACTTACTCTACTCTGGGAAAGAGGTGAGTTTTTAAGGCTTTCTTGAAGGAAGTAATATCTCCCGTAGTACTCAACCCCAGCGGCAAGGAGTTCCACAGTCTTGCTGCAGTAAACCTAAAGGATCGGCCTCCCATCCGGGATCTCAGAATCTTGGGAACTGATACCAAGCAGGCTGAGGCCGAACAGAGAGATCTGGAAGGAGTATACCAGGAGAACAAGTCTTGCAATGGTGCCGGTCCCTGGCCATGAAGGGCCCTAAACACTAAGCAGAGGGCTTTAAAATCAATCTGCTGAGAGATTGGCAACCAATGGAGATCATTTAGTGCCTTTACAAATGAATCAGAGCGACGACGCAAAAGAGCCAATTTAGCAGCAAAGTTCTGCACGCGTTGCAATTTCTCCACCAGAGTCGTTGGTGCCCCCAGAAGTAGTGCGTTGCAGTAATCGAGTCTACTCAAGACAATGCTCCGCACTGCTTCTGGCCTAGCCTGCGTGGGGAGCAAAGGTAAGATTTTCCACAGCGTGCGAAGCAGGGCCATACAGGTGCCCACCATTTTGTTCACGGCCACGTCCAGCTGAAGGTTGGAACCAAACATCACCCCCAGGTTCCGAACAGAATCAGCCGGCGCACTAGTGCCCTGAAAGGAAGGGGGCCAAAAGTCCTGTGGAAGAGGCCTTGGAATACGATCCGTTGAACAGTGCAACACCTCGGTGTTGGAGCTGTTGAATTGCAACGAATTGTGACTCAGCCATTCTGACGTAGATATCATGCAGCGGTGAAAGGTTTCTTGTGACACAGCCTCCTTACCCTCAAACGAAAAGACAAGTTGGGTATCGTCAGCGTTATTGGTGACTGCTATGCCAAAAGATTTTATTAACTTGACCAGGGGGCGGAGGTAGAGATTGAAAAGAATTGGGCTGATGGCCGACCCCTGGGGTACACCCTGACCAACCCCTCTGATGTTAGATTTGAAGGGTGGCAGGGCCACCACCTGGTGTCTGTAACTAAGATACAACACCAGCCATTCAAGGGCTAGGCCAGACACCCCCGCCTCCTCCAGCCTCCTGATCAAGATCGCTTGGCTGACCGCGTTGAACACGGCCGACATGTCGAGCAGCACTAAAAAGGCTGCTCGACCTTGATCGGCACGAGTCCTGAGATCATCCAAGACAGTCACCAATGCTGACTCCGTCCCGTGAGCTGGCCTAAAACCAAATTGAGCTTCATCCAAACAGGCCTTAGACTTCAAGAAACGCGACAGATGTTTTGTAGTCCATTTCTCCAAGATTTTAATTGGGAAAGGAAGCAGGGAGATTGGTCTGTAATTCGCTGGGCACGAAGGATCCAAAGTTTCCTTCTTGAGGAGTGGAGATACCACTGCCAACTTCCAGCAATCCGGGACCCGTGCGGACCTAAGGGACTGACCACAGATGCCAAAAAGTGGAGGAAAAAGCTCTTCGTGAAACAGTTTCCAATATTTACGAGGAAGTGGGTCAAGGGGCGAACCCGACGAGACACCATTGGCTAGTGTACAAAAATCCTCAAAAGACGGAAGCGGGAAACTGTTCAGTCGAGCTAGGCTAGTATCTCCCTCCATGGTAGAAAACATGGAGAGGTTAGGCTGAGGTTGAGGATCAGAGCCTGGTGGAGTGGCGAGATTACATAAAATGACAGCGATCTTATTTTCAAAAGCCTGTGCCAGCGAATCACATAAAGATTGAGATGCGGGGATACCGTTTACAGTACAGGCAGGACGTGACAGGTCTTTTACAATCTTGAACAAGGCCTGGGATTTGTTCGCCGCTGACAGTAACGACTCCTCTAAAAATGTAGCCTTTGCACATCTAATCTGTGCTTTATAGGACGCCAAAGCCTGCTTAAAGAGAGCCCTATCAGAAACAAGATATTTCTTTCTCCAGGCACATTCAGCCCGCTTGCACTTGAGTTTTAGCTGAAGCAAATCCTCAGAGAACCACAGCATAGCGAGTATGGTCCTGTCTCTAGTTTTACGCAGCGGAGACAGATAGTCCAAAGAGGCCACAATACGCTGACTAAGAGTTTCATAACTCATGTCCACACTATCTCCCAGAATAAAGCCATCCGGAAGCAGAGTAGGCAGAATTGGCTGTTTCATGAGCTTAGACCACAGTCTGGTCACCTTAGTAGCTCCTAAACTGCCATTCTTCGCTGAGGTGGCAGAGAGTGAGAGAAAGAAATGTACAAGCGCATGATCCATCCAGCACTGAGGTAAGATGTCCCGTATGGTCGCATGGCAAGCGTCTGCAAAAATCAGATCTAAAATGTGGCCCTTTGAATGGGTCTGGGAAAGTACTAGCTGTTGCAGCTGGATGTTGCAGCAAGCCTGGATCAGATCTTTATATGCTGAGTCCACAGAACCATCCGGCCACAGGTTAAAGTCCCCCAACACCATAAGTCTCGTATGGGAGTTAGATAGATCATGAATAAGATCAATGAGCTCAGCCACATCCGACAGAGCACTAGACGGAGGTCTATAGCATAACAGCCCCGTGTATAAAACACCTCCCTGCCCATTTAAAGAAAAGCCCATCAGTTCACATCCTGGGATTGCCTTAATGTCAAGCTGGGTGAGATCTAATGTCTCCCTAAAAATCAGGCCGACTCCTCCCCCTCTAGCCCCTACCCAGGGGTTATGTCTGATTTTATAGCCAGGGGGGCAAGCAAGGCCCAACTCCACCACACTATTCGCTCTTGTCCAGGTCTCAGTCATGAGAAGAATGTCTAACTCATGAGAGTCAACGAGTAACGCAATTTCCTCATGATGTTTGCTGAGAGATCTTACATTCAGCAAACCACAGGACAAGGATTCTGGATGCCTACTGATGGTATAGGACTAGCAGCTCGGAAAAGTGCTGGGGTTCAGGCAGAGAAGTTCATCTCTACAGTATATAAGGGCAGCTCGAGACAAAGAAGCAGCATGTCCGGCCCCCGGCGCGTCGTGTGCGCGAACGTGCGCAAACGGGCTTACCTCTGGCGCACCTCCGGCGCGCTTCAGCTGCGCGCCCTCGCTGCGCGCTAGATCGCCGTTCATATTAAATGCCCGTACGCGTGGGAGTCGTGCAGGGGAAAGCAACTAGTCCCCCAACAAAGATGGCACCCTTAATCGGCAGCCCCAAATTCCCTCTCCCAAGATGGCGGCCAAAACGCCGCGAAGCGATCAGAGTCGGTGCCTGACTGCCCTAAATCCTGCCAAGTGCAGGTGAGCCAACTATTATTGTGCAAGTAAGACTACTGCTAAATAAGGTTGCCCCCAGTCAGCCCAGTACAAGCCAGCAAGCGCAGGTATGCAGCGCGTTCTGAATACATTTAAAATCAAGTGCAGGATATGCGGCGTGGTAAATAATAAAGATAAGACTTTAAAAACAAGTCCAGCAAAATAGCACAGTGCGCGCTGAGGTAAGCAAGTCTACCTGCCAGCGGCTAAGGCCAGGTTTAAATTAGCTCCTGTAAGCTCTTCCAGGCGTGGGAGTTGAGCAGGGGAAAGCAACTAGTCCCCCAACAAAGATGGCGCCCTTAATCGGCAGCCCCAGATTCCCTCTTCCAAGATGGCGGCCAAAACGCCACGAAGCGATCAGAGTCGGTGCCTGACTGCCCTAAATCCTGCCAAGTGCAGGTGAGCCAACTATTACTGTGCAAGTAAGACTACTGCTAAATAATGTTGCCCCCAGTCAGCCCAGTACAAGCCAGGAAGCGCAGGTATGCAGCGCGTTCTGAATGAATTTAAAATCAAGCGCAGGATATGCGGCGTGGTAAATAATAAAGATAAGACTTTAAAAGCAAGAGCAGCAAAATAGCACAGTGCGCGCTGAGGTAAGCAAGTACTTGGTGTACTTGTGCATGGTTTGACTTAGACTCTACATGTATGCATGTTGCGGTACGACATGTCAAGGAACACACATGTGTCTGTTCACAAATAACGCATATTCTGATTTTGGATTTTGGCCATCAGATTGATACACCTCATCGGGGGAGACATGTGTGTGTACAACATGTTTTGAGGATGTGCTTTTGATAGTTTGTATGCTCTTCCTATGCAAGCTCCATTCAGTAACAACACAGACTGATGTTTGAAACTACTTTTGTTTTTATTTGTGGTCATTTGGTGCTCCCTTCATTCAACACTACTTGCAGAGCCATGATGCATGTACAGACACTACATGGTGCATGACTGACTGTGTTTTTGCATGTCAGCAAATGGTGCACTTTCACAAGTGAAGGCAGGATGACCTGTCATTTATTTGTACATATGGTACATGTGTTGTATTCAACATGTATGTGGCACAGAAGTATCATATGTTCTGTGTAATGTACTGCATTGGATAATTACAATTTTTGTCTGATGTGTTCTGCGAAGTCTGTATTTCAAGAATGCCATAGTGGTTTGTGTGATGTTTTCATGGATCTTCTCTTGTTGGGCTGCGTTCCACATGTCTTGATCGACTTGCAGTGTTTGGTTGTGTGCATTATTTGGACATGTTCCAAGGTATGTCGTATTACATTTGCTAACTGTGCTTTGTCTCATATTTAAGCTACGTGCTTGTGTACTTGAGGTTTGTGGTGTGTTCAGTTTGTACTTACCAACAAGCAGGCCATTTTCAGAAGTGCCATTCTCAAACCGCTGATTGATGACCGATTGGCAAAATATATATGAGTCACACATCCTCCCAGGGAACTTGTTAACGACATTGATGACCAGGCCCAGGTGGTCCACGATTACCTAAACGTTATGTGCGTGTGTGTGCGTCCTGTTCCTGTATATGTGTGCAGTGTCCGCAGGAGGCACTAGTAGAACATAGGTGCAGTCATTTGCCCCCAATACATGCAGAAAACCAGCAATGTCATAGAAGCCTTGTTTGTTCTCCAGTTGTTCCTGTGCAGTGTTGGGGAAGTGTAGATACTGTGGTGTCAGGCTGATGATGGCATCCAAGACTTTGGGGAGGAACCTGGAGAAGGCTGACTGGGAGACTCCACCCATTCTGGCAGTGGTTGGTTGAAAGGTACCAGAGGCCAACATGTGCAGCACTGCAAGTAGCTTTGTCTGCAGAGGAATTTTTGTGCAGCGCTGGTATGGAGCATGCAGCCTTGGTATTATCTTTGTGAGTATGTGTAAGATGGAGTTCCTCTTGAGCCTGTAGTGTGCTATCACGTCCTCTTCCCAGAGGTCTATGAGGGTGATTCGTTGGATGTAGACCCACTCTCTGATTTGGCGCTGCCTCTGTGGTGGTACTGGTGGCAGTGATGGTGTTGGTTGTGGTCTTCTTGGGGCTCCAAACTACAGAAGTAGTACCTCCATGGCATCAATTGATATGCAAATGAGGCTCTGCGTTTGTCTCCCTTATGTTCTGTTTTTTTTGCTCCATTTTTCAGACCAGGTCCTAAAATCATGCCCCTAACTGGCCTCAGCAGCAGCTTTCCTGAAGTATCGCCGATCCAGGAGATCATTTTAAATATCGCGAAGCAGGCTTAGCAGCATATTTTTACACGGGAACGTCCACCTTGCATCTCACTTTCGTTAAGTCCCGTTAACAGAATTGGGGCCATATGTATCAAGCTATTTGCGAATTTCGGCCTTTGCGAATGCTAAATACCTAAATGGTATGTATCAAACATTTTTGCATCAAAAAAAGGAATCGCAAAATTTGCTATTCCTTATTTTGCGATTGCATTTAAGGAATCGCAAATTTTGCGATTCCTTAAATGCAATGTATCAAAGAAAAAAAATGCAAAAAATGCCATTAAGGAATCGCAAATTACCACCAACTTCTAGTTGGTGGTAAGTTGCGAATTCTTTTAATAATGCTTTTTTCAAAAAAACCAAAGGTGCCATAGAACGCCCATACATGCCCTTAGGGCATGTATGTGCGCCATATGCCCCAAAATGTATTTTTATGGGGTGCAGCAGGGTGTTCGTGAGACACCCCTGCACCCTTGATAAAATTCCTAATTTGCGATTAGCTAATTGCTAATCGCAAATTGCCCCTTCATTCCTATGGGCCTCCTGGCCCATATAAATGAATGGGTAATTTGCGATTAGCAATTTGCTAATCGCAAATTAGGAATGGTAAGGAATCGCTATAAAAAAGCGATTTTGTACATACATACCGTTTTGCGAATTCCAAATAGCGATTCCTTAAAATTCGCTATTTGGAATTCGCAAAACGGTACTATGATACATATGGCCCTTGGTGATTTAAAAACGCTGCTAATTGCGGTTCCCGGCAACTTGTAAATACGACAATAAAAAAAGCAGCCATTGTGCCAGAAAATTGACGCTACGCAGCGTTAACTTGTTGTACACATGCCCCTATATCTGCTTTGGGCAGGGTCATAGCTTCAGCGAAGTGTTTGTAATGTGACCGCCCCCAAATAAATTCATTCTTGACGTGTAGTTGGGTCTGAGCTGGTTCTGCTACCTCTGTGTTGGTTGTTCTTGTCTTGAGCTAAGAATGGAAGAAAAAACTGTGACTTTTGATGTAAATGTGAGAGAGAACGAGATACAGAGATCTGGTGGCTGCATTTCAAAATGTGAAACCAAGTAACCTAGAATTAATACCTGCTTCTCTGCTTGTCCAAATTATGCGATAAAAAGGCAAATATTTTATTTCACAGAGAATCATTTTACTTTATGGTCATTGATGAGACCATTTTTTAATCTAGTCCATTTTTTAGGGTTTATCTAACTACTGACTTGCCTCTCAGTTTACTAATGGCGCTGCTGGGGGGAGAGCCATATATGTTTCTAAAAGCTACCTCTTTTAATAAATATCTGTCTATGCAGTGATATCATCTGATGTAATAAGAGAAAACACTTCTGCATGTTAAAGAAATGCACTTTTTAAATTTTGAATAGATTGTATCATATCTTTACATTATGTTTTTTTCATGATAAAAAATGTAAAACTTTTTATTGGCTCGGCTCATGCATGGTCTCTTATAGCCAAGCCAAACTCATGGCTTGGCTCTGGCTAGCTCGCCCTATTGCTTTGCCTACTCCTTTTTCTCTATTTGTGACTTGAGTAGTACATTGGACCATCAATCATTTCATAAAATGATTTGTAAATGGCTAGGAATAGAAACATCGAACCT
The DNA here is from genome assembly GCF_964263255.1 of Lissotriton vulgaris. NCBI lineage: Eukaryota > Metazoa > Chordata > Amphibia > Caudata > Salamandridae > Lissotriton > Lissotriton vulgaris. The sequence continues at coordinate 970,776,372 of NC_141689.1, read as the reverse complement.
GCCCACATGCACAGATTAGACTGGCAGGGGCATAGCTTCAGCTGGTGTACTTGAGTTGTGACACTCCTCAAATGCATTCTTGGTTTAATAGTTGGATCTGGGGAACCTGAGTGAGGTCTGCTATGTATGTGTTGGTTTTTCTCATCATTCTCATTTTACTGAGAGGTTTTAACTTGTTAATTTTTTGGAGGAACAGAAATATATAGTGACCTGTTTACCAAACAAGTAGTATATCTGCACCCTAGGAAGTACTCCTTGAATGGGTTAAAATGTCCTATTTTTTTAAATTCACAAACATTTGCAGTAGCGGCTTGGTATACTTCACCAATCACGAGTTTCCAGTCTAATGACTGGCAATCAGACACCCAAAAAGTGACGGGATGAATGCTTGCAAATAGTCTAACCAGTGGTAATTGTTTAAAGCAGATTCACAAACCAATGTTTTTCACCCACTGGGCCAAGCTAGACAGTAGTCCATCTAATGCTCCTCATAGAAATAATCCATCACTAACCAATGGTCATCTTACCTCATCACCCTGCAACTCACTGCATTTTTTGTAGGGAAATTTGAGATTCACTCCCCCAAATAGCACTGAATAAGCTTTGTCCCTGTACTAGGGACAACCCTAACTCTAACTCAGGCTCTTAAACTATTGACCTAATTCAAGATGTTAAATGTGATTCATGGCAAACCTTAGGTACAAGGTTACATGAAGGATAGATTTGCTGCATTGTTTTTGGTGATAAGGATGATTCCATCTGACACAATATGAACTATCTGTTCAAATGCACAAGGATTGCTGACTAAGTCACAACAAAAGAGACTTCTTTTTTTTTAAAAAAGTGATACCAATTTTTATGCAAACCGAAGATTATGCATTGTGCACTACAATGGTTTTAGTAACTGTGGTGAACTTTAAAGTGATTTCAATGTTACATATCAATTCCTGTAATTTGATGCAGGTTCGTTAACCCCTTCGCTGCTGGGCCTTTTCCCCTCCTGTGCTGAGCCCTTTTTTGGCTATTTGGGGTAGTGCGCGCTTAGGCCCCTGTAACTTTTTGACCACATAAGCTATCCACGCCAAATTTGCGTCCTTTTCTTCCAACATCATGTGGATTCCAAAGGCGCCCAGGGTTTGTGGATTCCCTTGGAGGGGTCCTAGAAATCAACCAAAATATAGTGATTTTTTTGTTTTTTTCAGAAAAATGGGAAAAACGGGCTGCAAATGAAAGCCTCTGGGTTTTTCCCTGAAAATGGTATAAAAAAAGGGTTTGTGGGGCTGAAATCTCCGTTTTCTCAGCTTTCAGGGAATGACAGTCTTTTGTCAGGGAACCAACATTTTTCACACAGTTTTGGCATTTTTCTGGGACATAGCCTATTTTTGCTATTTTTAGAGCTTTCCACCTCCTTCCAATTAATGGTAGAAAAGAGTTTGAAAGCAATAATGGATCCTAGAAAGCTGTACATTTTCGGAAAGTAAACAAAATTCTGAATTCAGAAAGGGGTCATTTGTCTAAATCCATGAAGGATTCTTTATCGAAAGTAACAGTTAAATCTTGGAATAATAGAAAATTTGTTGAAAAAAACGGCCTTTTGTCTCAACGTTTTCACCTATAACTTTTTCTAATCTTGGCAGCTCTTGGAAAGCAATATACTGTTACATCCGTTAGACCTTCCTGGTTGTGGGGATATATAGGAGTTGTAGTTTCACCAAGAACCCAACGAACCCAGATCCAAAAACTGAGCAGCAACTTGCAATGTTTTTTTTTCTTTTACTGGGTATAGAGCACTTTGTCTTAGAAAATGTATACATGGAAAAATCTGTATGAAAGACACCTATGTATTTCTGATTTGGGTACAAAATATAGAGTTCAGAAACAGTATATAATTGCACATTTTCAAAATTGGGAATACCCATACTAGCTTGAGAATTATTGGTCATTTTTCAAAAACATTTTTTTTTTACACAATGTCTGTCATTGAAAGGGAGAAATGCTAGAAAGCTCATTAGGTAATAACAGTTGATTTACAAATCTGAATTACCCGAAGTCTCCCGATAAAAACGGTACCTTACTTGTGTGGGTCGGCCTTGTGCCTGCGATAGGAAACGGCGCAAAATGCAACGTGGTCACACCTCAATTTTGCAGTTACAAATTGACCCTTTTATGGCAAAGTGCCTACCTGTAGTTTTTGCACCCTAGCTCTGCCGGCACCTAGGGAAACCTAGCAAACCTATACATTTTTGGAAAGTAGACACCCTGGGGAATTCAGGATGGGGTGACTCGACTGCCTACCACCAGGCTTTGTTACCCAGAATCCCTTGCAAAGCTAAAATTATGACAAAAAAAACACATTTTCCTCACATTTCTGTGGTGGAAAGTGCTGGAATCTGCGTGGATCAACAAACTTCCACCCACCCAGCGTTCCCCCAGGTCTCCCGAGAAAAATGGTACCTCACTTGCGTGGGTAGGCATAGTGGCTGCAACACGAAACAGCGCAAAACGCAACGCGGTTGCACCTCAATTTCCCAGTGAAATCTTGCACTATTTGGACAAAGAGACTACCTTTTGTTTTTGAGTCCTAGCTCTGCCAGCACATAGGGAAACCTAGCAAACCTATACATTTTTGAAAACTAGACACCCAGGGGAATTCAGGATGGGGTGACTCGTCTGCCTACCCCCAGGTTTTGTTACCCAGAATCCCTTGCAAAGCTAAAATTATGACAAAAAAAACACATTTTCCTCACATTTCTGTGGTGGAAAGTTCTGGAATCTGCGTGGATTAACAAATTTCCACCCACCCAGCGTTCCCCCAGGTCTCCCGAGAAAAATGGTACCTCACTTGCGTGGGTAGGCATAGTGGCTGCGACACGAAACAGCTCAAAACGCAACGTGGTTGCACTTCAATTTCCCAGTGAAATCTTGTGCTATTTGGACAAAGAGACTACCTTTTGTTTTTGCGTCCTAGCTCTGCCAGCACATAGGGAAACCTAGCAAACCTATACATTTTTGAAAACTAGACACCCAGGGGAATTCAGGATGGGGTGACTCGTCTGCCTACCCCCAGGTTTTGTTACCCAGAATCCCTTGCAAAGCTAAAATTATGACAAAAAAAACACATTTTCCTCACATTTCTGTGGTGGAAAGTGCTGGAATCTGCGTGGATCAACAAACTTCCACCCACCCAGCGTTCCCCCAGGTCTCCTGAGAAAAATGGTACCTCACTTGCGTGGGTAGGCATAGTGGCTGCGACACGAAACAGCTCAAAACGCAACGTGGTTGCACTTCAATTTCCCAGTGAAATCTTGTGCTATTTGGACAAAGAGACTACCTTTTGTTTTTGCGTCCTAGCTCTGCCAGCACATAGGGAAACCTAGCAAACCTATACATTTTTGAAAACTAGACACCCAGGGGAATTCAGGATGGGGTGACTCGTCTGCCTACCCCCAGGTTTTGTTACCCAGAATCCCTTGCAAAGCTAAAATTATGACAAAAAAAACACATTTTCCTCACATTTCTGTGGTGGAAAGTGCTGGAATCTGCGTGGATCAACAAACTTCCACCCACCCAGCGTTCCCCCAGGTCTCCTGAGAAAAATGATACCTCACTTGCGTGGGTAGGCATAGTGGCTGCAACACGAAACAGCGCAAAATGCAACGCGGTTGCACCTCAATTTCCCAGTGAAATCTTGTGCTATTTGGACAAAGAGACTACCTTTTGTTTTTGAGTCCTAGCTCTGCCAGCACATAGGGAAACCTAGCAAACCTATACATTTTTGAAAACTAGACACCCAGGGGAATTCGGGATGGGGTGACTCGTCTGCCTACCCCCAGGTTTTGTTACCCAGAATCCCTTGCAAAGCTAAAATTATGACAAAAAAAAACACATTTTCCTCACATTTCTGTGGTGGAAAGTGCTGGAATCTGCGTAGATCAACAAACTTCTACCCACCCAGCGTTCCCCCAGGTCTCCTGAGAAAAATGGTACCTCACTTGCGTGGGTAGGCATAGTGGCTGCGACACGAAACAGCTCAAAATGCAACGTGGTTGCACTTCAATTTCCCAGTGAAATCTTGTGCTATTTGGACAAAGAGACTACCTTTTGTTTTTGAGTCCTAGCTCTGCCAGCACATAGGGAAACCTAGCAAACCTATACATTTTTAAAAACTAGACACCCAGGGAAATTCAGGATGGGGTGACTCGTCTGCCTACCCCCAGGTTTTGTTACCCAGAATCCCTTGCAAAGCTAAAATTATGACAAAAAAAACACATTTTCCTCACATTTCTGTGGTGGAAAGTTCCGGAATCTGCGTGGATCAACAAATTTCCACCCACCCAGCGTTCCCCCAGGTCTCCCGAGAAAAATGGTACCTCACTTGCCTGGGTAGGCATAGTGGCTGCGACAGGAAACAGTGCAAAACGCAACGTGGTCACAACTCAATTTTTCAGTGAAATTGTGGCCTTTTTGGGCAAATAGACTACCTTTTGTTTTTGAACCCTAGCTCTGCCGGCACCCAGGGAAACCTAGCAAACCTATATATTTTTGAAAAGTAGACACCCAGGGGAATTCAGGATGGGGTGACTCGACTGCCTACCCCCAGGTTCTCTTACCCAGAATCCCTTGCAAAGCTAAGAAATTGGAAAAAAAAACACATTTTCCTCACATTTCTGTGGTGGAAAGTTCCGGAATCTGCGTGGATCAACAAATTTCCACTCACACAGCGTTCCCCCAGGTCTCCCGAGAAAAATGGTACCTCACTTGCCTGGGTAGGCATAGTGGCTGCGACAGGAAACAGTGCAAAACGCAACGTGGTCACAACTCAATTTTTCAGTGAAATTGTGGCCTTTTTGGGCAAACAGACTACCTTTTGTTTTTGAACCCTAGCTCTGCCGGCACCCAGGGAAACCTAGCAAACCTATATATTTTTGAAAAGTAGACACCCAGGGGAATTCAGGATGGGGTGACTCGACTGCCTACCCCCAGGTTCTCTTACCCAGAATCCCTTGCAAAGCTAAGAAATTGGAAAAAAAAACGCATTTTCCTCACATTTCTGTGGTGGAAAGTTCCGGAATCTGCGTGGATCAACAAATTTCTACCCACCCAGCGTTCCCCCAGGTCTCCCGAGAAAAATGGAACCTCACTTGCCTGGGTAGGCATAGTGGCTGCGACAGGAAACAGTGCAAAACGCAACGTGGTCACAACTCAATTTTTCAGTGAAATTGTGGCCTTTTTGGGCAAACAGACTACCTTTTGTTTTTGAACCCTAGCTCTGCCGGCACCCAGGGAAACCTAGCAAACCTATATATTTTTGAAAAGTAGACACCCAGGGGAATTCAGGATGGGGTGACTCGACTGCCTACCCCCAGGTTCTCTTACCCAGAATCCCTTGCAAAGCTAAGAAATTGGAAAAAAAAACGCATTTTCCTCACATTTCTGTGGTGGAAAGTTCCGGAATCTGCGTGGATCAACAAATTTCCACCCACCCAGCGTTCCCCCAGGTCTCCCGAGAAAAATGGTACCTCACTTGCCTGGGTAGGCATAGTGGCTGCGACAGGAAACAGTGCAAAACGCAACGTGGTCACAACTCAATTTTTCAGTGAAATTGTGGCCTTTTTGGGCAAACAGACTACCTTTTGTTTTTGAACCCTAGCTCTGCCGGCACCCAGGGAAACCTAGCAAACCTATATATTTTTGAAAAGTAGACACCCAGGGGAATTCAGGATGGGGTGACTCGACTGCCTACCCCCAGGTTCTCTTACCCAGAATCCCTTGCAAAGCTAAGAAATTGGAAAAAAAAACGCATTTTCCTCACATTTCTGTGGTGGAAAGTTCCGGAATCTGCGTGGATCAACAAATTTCCACCCACCCAGCGTTCCCCCAGGTCTCCCGAGAAAAATGGTACCTCACTTGCCTGGGTAGGCATAGTGGCTGCGACAGGAAACAGTGCAAAACGCAACGTGGTCACAACTCAATTTTTCAGTGAAATTGTGGCCTTTTTGGGCAAACAGACTACCTTTTGTTTTTGAACCCTAGCTCTGCCGGCACCCAGGGAAACCTAGCAAACCTATATATTTTTTAAAAAGTAGACACCCAGGGGAATTCAGGATGGGGTGACTCGACTGCCTACCCCCAGGTTCTCTTACCCAGAATCCCTTGCAAAGCTAAGAAATTGGAAAAAAAAACGCATTTTCCTCACATTTCTGTGGTGGAAAGTTCCGGAATCTGCGTGGATCAACAAATTTCCACCCACCCAGCGTTCCCCCAGGTCTCCCGAGAAAAATGGTACCTCACTTGCCTGGGTAGGCATAGTGGCTGCGACAGGAAACAGTGCAAAACGCAACGTGGTCACAACTCAATTTTTCAGTGAAATTGTGGCCTTTTTGGGCAAACAGACTACCTTTTGTTTTTGAACCCTAGCTCTGCCGGCACCCAGGGAAACCTAGCAAACCTATATATTTTTGAAAAGTAGACACCCAGGGGAATTCAGGATGGGGTGACTCGACTGCCTACCCCCAGGTTCTCTTACCCAGAATCCCTTGCAAAGCTAAGAAATTGGGAAAAAAAACGCATTTTCCTCACATTTCTGTGGTGGAAAGTTCCGGAATCTGCGTGGATCAACAAATTTCCACCCACCCAGCGTTCCCCCAGGTCTCCCGAGAAAAATGGTACCTCACTTGCCTGGGTAGGCATAGTGGCTGCGAAAGGAAATGGTTCAAATTGTACGGTGGTGAATTTACAATACCAAATTGCTAAACAACCTTCATTTTTGGGGGGGGGCACCTGAGTTTTTGGCCCGGGGATCGGTGGTATTCTTTGGAAAGTACCAAACCCAAACAGATCTGAAAAGTAGACCCCCGGGGGAGTCCAGGGAGGTATGGCATGCGTGGGTCCCCGAACGTTTTCCTACCCAGACCACCTTGCAAACCTTAAAATTAGGTAAAATAATCACTTTTCCAAACTTTTTGGCGTGGGATCACCGTGCCGGCAAAAATGTCCTACCACCCAGCGCTCCCCCTGTTCTCCCGAGTAAAAGGATACCTCACTTGTGTGGGTGCCCCAAAGCAGAACAGGCCAAAAATGAATGTTGAAAAAAGTAGTATTTCAGTGTTGCAAATTAAGCCCCCCTGCCTTAGTCACAGGCCTTTGGCCCACCCACACAAGTGAGGTATCATTTTACTCGGGAGAACAAGGGGAACGCAGGGTGGTAGGACATTTGTGCCGACACGGCGATCCCACGCAAAAATGTATGGAAAACTGTTTTTTTAACCTAAATTTATGGTTTGCAGGGATTTCTGGGTAGGAAAACATTGGGGGACCCACGCATGCCATACCTCCCCAGACTCCCCCGGGTGTCTAGTTTTCAGAAATGTTTGGGTTTGGTAGTTACCAAAGATGGCCGCCGAGCCCCGGTCCAATAACTCAGTCCCCCCCCCTAAAAAAAGAAGGTAATCTTGCTATTGGTTATTGTAATGTCTCCACCGTACGATTTGGACCTTTTCCTGTTGCCGCCACTATGCCTACCCACGCAAGTGAGGTACCATTTTTATCGGGAGACCTGGGGGAACGCAGGGTGGGAGGAAATTTGTGTGAGCCCAGTGACGCCACGCTTTCCCACGCAAAAAAAGTGTGTAAAAAATGATCTTTCCAGCAAAAATTGAGGTTTGCAAGGGATTCTGGGTAAAGGAACGTTGGAGGATCCACGCAAGCCATACCTCCTTGGAAGCCCCCGGGTGTCTACTTGTCAGAAATGTGTGGGTTTGGTAGGTTTCCCTACATGGCCGCCTCGCACGGGGCCAAAAACCCAGGTAACCCCTCTTGCAAAAGCTGGTGGTATTCACATTGAATACCACCAGCTTTTGAAAGAGAGGTTACCTGGGTTTTTGGCCCCGTGCGAGACGGCCATGTAGGGAAACCTACTAAACCCACACATTTCTGAAAAGTAGACACCCAGGGGCTTCCAAGGAGGTATGGCTTGCGTGGATCCTCCAACGTTCCTTTACCCAGAATCCCTTGCAAACCACAATTTTTGCTGGAAAAATCAGTTTTTACACACTTTTTTTGCGTGGGAAAGCGTGGCGTCACTGGGCTCACACAAATTTCCTCCCACCCAGCGTTCCCCCAGGTCTCCCGATAAAAATGGTACCTCACTTGCGTGGGTAGGCATAGTGGCTGCGAAAGGAAATGGTTCAAATTGTACGGTGGTGAATTTATAATACCAAATTGCTAAACAACCTTCATTTTGGGGGGGGGGCACCTGAGTTTTTGGCCCGGGGCTCGGTGGTATTCTTTGGAAAGTACCAAACCCAAACAGATCTGAAAAGTAGACCCCCGGGGGAGTCCAGGGAGGTATGGCATGCGTGGGTCCCCGAACGTTTTCCTACCCAGACCACCTTGCAAACCTTAAAATTAGGTAAAATAATCACTTTTCCAAACTTTTTGGCGTGGGATCACCGTGCCGGCAAAAATGTCCTACCACCCAGCGCTCCCCCTGTTCTCCCGAGTAAAAGGATACCTCACTTGTGTGGGTGCCCCAAAGCAGAACAGGCCAAAAATGAATGTTGAAAAAAGTAGTATTTCAGTGTTGCAAATTAAGCCCCCCTGCCTTAGTCACAGGCCTTTGGCCCACCCACACAAGTGAGGTATCATTTTACTCGGGAGAACAAGGGGAACGCAGGGTGGTAGGACATTTGTGCCGACACGGCGATCCCACGCAAAAATGTATGGAAAACTGTTTTTTTAACCTAAATTTATGGTTTGCAGGGATTTCTGGGTAGGAAAACATTGGGGGACCCACGCATGCCATACCTCCCCAGACTCCCCCGGGTGTCTAGTTTTCAGAAATGTTTGGGTTTGGTAGTTACCAAAGATGGCCGCCGAGCCCCGGTCCAATAACTCAGTCCCCCCCCCCTAAAAAAAGAAGGTAATCTTGCTATTGGTTATTGTAATGTCTCCACCGTACGATTTGGACCTTTTCCTGTTGCCGCCACTATGCCTACCCACGCAAGTGAAGTACCATTTCTATCGGGAGACCTGGGGGAACGCAGGGTGGGAGGAAATTTGTGTGAGCCCAGTGACGCCACGCTTTCCCACGCAAAAAATTGTGTAAAAAATGATCTTTCCAGCAAAAATTGAGGTTTGCAAGGGATTCTGGGTAAAGGAACGTTGGAGGATCCACGCAAGCCATACCTCCTTGGAAGCCCCCGGGTGTCTACTTGTCAGAAATGTGTGGGTTTGGTAGGTTTCCCTACATGGCCGCCTCGCACGGGGCCAAAAACCCAGGTAACCCCTCTTGCAAAAGCTGGTGGTATTCACATTGAATACCACCAGCTTTTGAAAGAGAGGTTACCTGGGTTTTTGGCCCCGTGCGAGACGGCCATGTAGGGAAACCTACTAAACCCACACATTTCTGAAAAGTAGACACCCAGGGGCTTCCAAGGAGGTATGGCTTGCGTGGATCCTCCAACGTTCCTTTACCCAGAATCCCTTGTAAACCTCAATTTTTGCTGGAAAAATCAGTGTTTACATACTTTTTTTGCGTGGGAAAGCGTGGCGTCACTGGGCTCACACAAATTTCCTCCCACCCAGCGTTCCCCCAGGTCTCCCGATAAAAATGGTACCTCACTTGCGTGGGTAGGCATAGTGGCTGCAAAAGGAAACGGTCCAAATTGTACGGTGGCGAATTAAGTTTTCAATTTGAGAGCGTGTGATTCAAGGAAATTTTGACCGATAATTTCAAGTTTGCAGGAGATTGTGGAAAAAAATCAATAAAATTCACCAGAAAGACATGACCATATACTTCCATGGTTTAACAATAAAATCTAAATTTAGTAAGTTATTTATAGCTATAATGTACACCGTAACAGAGTTACTCAAAAGTCAAACATTCAAGCACGGCTAACTATTCCTCAAAGACACACACATACAGGTTGGATTTGGCACGAGGGCGAGTGATGGTTCAGTACATAAAATTTTATTAACAAGATATTTCAAAAAATGAAATGCTCTGTCAATAAATAAATGCATAAAAACCAAACCAGTGACTCCCAACTCGTGAGCTGTAAAGCCACGACAAGGCACCAACCGTTTTACAGGCCATTCACGCACCTTTCATACCTGTTACACACCAGACCATTGACACCATCCGGAAGGAAAAGCAACACATTACAACATTCACAAAAAGGGACAAGGTACACCCTACTTCTAAAAGGGAAAACAAAAACAAATATTACTGGACAGCCATCTAAACCGCAAACACACACACATACTGGTTGGATTTGGCACGAGGATGAGTGATGATTCAGTACATACAATTTTATTTGCAAGTAATTTCACAAAAATGAAATACACTGCGTATAATTGAAAGTATGATAAACTGAACCACTGACTCACAGCTCGTGAGCTGTAAAGCCACGTCAAGGCACCAACCTCTTTACAGGCCATTCATACACCTTTCGCACGTGTGACACATACAAAACATTCACGCCGCCAGCCGCGGACCCATCACATTACAACACTCACACCAGCAGACAGCGCCATTCAAGGGCCCATCACTTTCACACGCCCATATATCTGCCACAGCAACTACACAAAATGATGGACTGCGTAGAGTGTCACTCAACTAGCAGTGTATGTAGTGACCAACAGAAAGTTAGTACTCACACACCGCCAGCCGAGCGCCAGACCACCCACACCACCATCCAAGCACCAAACCATGCACACAGCCAGCCAAACATCACTCAGCGCACACAGACAGCCAAGTACCACACCACGCACACCGCCAGCCAAGTACCACTCCACGCACACCGCCAGCCAAGAACCACTCCAAGCACACCGCAAGCAAAGCGCCACTCCACGCACACCGCCAGCCAAGCACCACTCCGTGCACAGACAGCCAAGTACCACTCCACGCTCACCATCCAGCCAAGCGCCACTCCACACACACCGCCAGCCAAACACCACTCGACACACACCGCCAGCCAAGCAGTACTCCATGCACAGACAGCCAAGTACCACTCCATGCACACCATCCAGCCATGCGCCACTCCACACACACCGCCAGCCAAGCACCACACCGCAAGCCAAGCACCACTCCGCGCACACCGCAAGCCAAGCACCACTCCACGCACACCATCCAGCCAAGCGCCACTCCACGCACACCATCCAGCCAAGCGCCACTCCACACACACCGCCAACCAAACACCATTCCTTGCACTCCACCAGCCAAGCACCATACACTCACACTGCCAGCCAAGCACCTAACCATGCACTCCGCCTGCCACACAAAAATCCACACACACCACCCGCAAAACACCAAACCATGCACTCTGCCAGGGAGGCACCAATCCACACACACCTCCAGCCAAGCGCCAGTCTACGCACACCGCCATCCAAGCGCCAGCCTGCACACACCACAATCACATTTAGAATTATTCTTTTCAAAAAAACACTAAACAAATGGAAATACCTACAAATCAACTTACACAAATTCTAAAACCAAACACATTGCACTAAAGCCAAACCTTGAAACAAACCAAGTTTTTTTTACAGAATACAGACCAGGCAATTCACTTCACAGCTCATTAAAACTCCCAATACTTCTTTTTCGTGTGGTATGATTTAAAACAAGCTGACAGACACAATCCAGGCTTAGAAGGACAGTCAGGGCAGTACATACGAGACTCCTTCCGCACGCCTCTACGCCAACAGACTCTGCATCTTCTAGTCGGAAAGTCTTTTGCGGTAGTGGGAGGAATGAATTCAGCAAAGTGGCGATCTTTCAATCTAGCCACCTCCTCCACCACTCCAAATCTAGGAACACTTGCCTGCTCCACTAGTACAAGGCTGGCTATTACAGACTCCTGAAACTTAACAAAAGGCATCTTCGACTCAGGACAAGACTTCTGGAACACAACAAAAGCATTGAAGGATGCCAAATGGAAAAGATGAATAGCCAATTTCTTGTACCAAACGTAAGCCTTTCGAATAGCATCATAAGGTTCCAACCTCTGATCTACTCGGTCAACACCACCCATGTACTTATTGTAATCTAGAATGCACACAGGTTTGCGCACTTCAGCAACCTGACCCCAAACAGGCTGAGGTACAGTACTTTCGTCATGGATAGTAGTCAGCATGTACACATCTCTCTTGTCTGAAAACTTCACAGCCAGAAGCTCCCCACATCGCAATGCAGTAGACTGTCCCCTCACAAGCCTTTTGCAAACAAGTTCCTTTGGGAAACCTTTCCGGTTACTGCGCATTGTGCCACAAGCAACAGTGCCCACTTTGGCCAACTCCTTGAACAACCGCACACCAGTGTAGAAGTTATCTACATACAAATGGTGGCCTTTGTGAAATAATCCTCTACCTAGTTCCCATACAATCTTCTCAGTCACTCCAAAAGTGGAAGGACAACCAGGAGGGTTAATGCTGGACTCCTTACCAGTGTACACCCTGAAATTGTAGACATATCCAGTCTCACTGTCACACAACATATACAGTTTGATTCCATAGCGTGCCCTCTTACTAGGAATGTACTGCCTAAAAACCAAGCGGCCCTTGAACAATAGCAAAGACTCATCCACTGCAATTTCTTTTCCAGGAGCAAAGATCTCAGAAAAACGATCAACAAAGTGATCAAGGACAGGCCGAATTTTAAACAGACGGTCACAATCAGGGTGATCGCGTGCCAAGGCTAAACCATTATCAACAAAATGCATCATCCGAAGAAGAAGCAAAAACCGATCACGACTTATGACTGCTGGATATATAGCTGTTGTCATCAAGGGACTAGTGGACCAATATGAAGACATTGATGGCTTCCTTAGCAAGCCCATCAAAAAAGTTAAACCCAAAAACTTCTTCATCTCTTCAACATTTGTGGGAGTCCACAGAGTAGCTCTAGAATGGGGCTTAAGCCTGGCACTATTGTCCCTCAAAAACTGTTCTGCATACAAATTGGTTTGGTCAACAATATTTTGCAAAAACACATCGTCCATAAACAACTGAAAAAAATTTATTGGCTGAAAATTCTCAGTATTCACTCTACACCCAGGAACACCAGTGAACTCTGGCAATGCCGGCTGCACCATGCCAGGGGGAACCCAGAGGCCATCCCCATGAACGGGGGGAGCAGCCACCTCAGCCTGCAGACCAGAAGCCACTTGTTGCTGTACACGTACGGGAAGCCTAACATCCACAGATACTTCTGGCTGCACATCACCAACAGAAAACATAGCATCCCCAGAAGACTCTTGCTGCACTACACCACCGGGAAACAAAGCAGGTCCAGATGCATCTTGCTGCTCTACAACAATGGGAAGCCTACCAGCCCCAGATGCCTCTTGCAGCACTTCACCAACGGGAAGCCCAGCAGCCTGAGAAGCTTCTTGCTGCACTACACCACCGGAAAACAAATCAGACCCTGATGCACCTTGCCGCTCTACAACAATAGGAGGCCTAACAGCACCAGATGCCGCTTGGCGCACCACAGCAATGTGAAGCCTTTTGGGCGCAGGCTGTAGCCCACCTGCCTCATGCCGACGTAAAAAGAAAGGATACCTTGCAGCCCTAGGAAGTAGCACAGCTGCCTCTTGTTCCACTACCGGTGCAACAATGTCCTCCGCTACCATAGACACTTCATCAGCACTAGAAGAAGATTCTTCATCCGATGATGATGAATGCAGGCAAAGAGAAAACTCACTGCCTGAATCTTCTCCACCAACCTCCAAATCCGAATCAGAGTCAGTCTCTGAACCATGGTCAGAGGAAGACTCAAAAAGCAAACTAAGAACCTGCTGAGCAGTAATCCTGCGACTAGCCATTATCCTTACAAAGAAAGACAGCACACACAAGTGAACAACAACCTACACTGTGCAAAGTAAGAAGTAAACAAGGTAAGGCTTTCACACAAAGATCAATACAATCCAAAACAATTTCACTCTTACCAAATACAGCTACACTCACCAGCACCTACTCTGCTGAGACACAGCAAAAAGAAATGATATCCCACTAGAAAGAAAAGAAAAAAAACAAATTAGAAATCAAAGTGCACATAAAACACTAATGCTGAAGAAAAAAAGAAACAGAGCCACACAAAGTGATATAAGTACAACCTTTTTCAAAAAGACAAAAAACAAGGGAAAGTAGTACAAAATACATTCACTTACCAAGCACAAGCAACTACACAAGCTGCAAAACCAACAGTAACGGACCCGCAACCTACAACAATCCAAACAGCAAAAGCCTGGAACAAGGCAAAAATGGAGAAGATAAAAAAATTACTACCACATTTCACAAACAATATAACAATTGAAAAAACCACACACAAATTTGCCCCCCAAATTTACATTTGCACAGAGGGGCCATCAAATAGGGCAAAGACCAATTGGGATTAGATGAGGTTTAACATCAAGACACTGGTTAATTTTTTGAATTTATTTTACTGCCTAACCCCTTTGGTGCCAGTCGGTCTTCTGCTCCTACCAGTACCCCCATCACACGGGGGCAGTAAGGACATTCATACACCTTTCGTACGTGTGACACATACAAAACATTCACACCACCAGCCGCAGACCCATCACATTACAACACTCACACCAGCAGACAGCGCCATTCAAGGGCCCATCACTTTCACACACCCAAATAAATATCTGCCACAGCAACTACACAAAATGATGGACTGAGTACAGTGTCACTCAACTAGCAGTGTGTGTAGTGACCAACAGAAAGTAGGTACTCACACACCGCCAGCCGAGCGCCAGTCCACCCACACCACCATCCAAGCGACAGACCATGCACACTGCCAGCCAAACACCACTCCACGCACACCGCAAGCCAAGCACCACTCCAGGCACACCGCAATACACAGCGCCACTCCACGCACACCGCAAGCCAAGCACCACTCCGTGCACAGACAGCCAAGTACTACTCCACGCACACCATCCAGCCATGCGCCACTCCACACACACCGCCAGCCAAGCACCACACCGCAAGCCAAGCGCCACTCCGTGCACACCGCAAGCCAAGCACCACTCCACGCACACCGCAAGCCAAGCGCCACTCCACGCACACCGCAAGCCAAGCGCCACTCCACGCACACCGCAAGCCAAGCACCACTCCATGCACACCATCCAGCCAAGCGCCACTCCACACACACCACCAGCCAAGCACCACTCCGTGCACAGACAGCCAAGTACTACTCCACGCACACCATCCAGCCATGCGCCACTCCACACAAACCGCCAGCCAAGCACCACACCGCAAGCCAAGCGCCACTCCATGCACACCGCAAGCCAAGCACCACTCCACGCACACCGCAAGCCAAGCGCCACTCCACGCACACCGCAAGCCAAGCGCCACTCCACGCACACCGCAAGCCAAGCACCACTCCACGCACACCGCAAGCCAAGCACCACTCCATGCACACCATCCAGCCAAGCGCCACTCCACACACACCACCAGCCAAGCACCACTCCGTGCACAGACAGCCAAGTACTACTCCACGCACACCATCCAGCCATGCGCCACTCCACACACACCGCCAGCCAAGCACCACACCGCAAGCCAAGCGCCACTCCATGCACACCGCAAGCCAAGCACCACTCCACGCACACCGCAAGCCAAGCGCCACTCCACGCACACCGCAAGCCAAGCGCCACTCCACGCACACCGCAAGCCAAGCACCACTCCACGCACACCATCCAGCCAAGCGCCACTCCACACACACCACCAGTCAAGCACCACTCCGTGCACAGACAGCCAAGTACTACTCCACGCACACCATCCAGCCATGCGCCACTCCACACACACCGCCAGCCAAGCACCACACCGCCAGCCAAGCACCACACCGCCAGCCAAGCGCCACTCCACGCACACCGCAAGCCAAGCGCCACTCCATGCACACCGCAAGCCAAGCGCCACTCCACGCACACCGCAAGCCAAGCACCACTCCACGCACACCGCAAGCCAAGCACCACTCCACGCACACCATCCAGCCAAGCGCCACTCCACGCACACCATCCAGCCAAGCGCCACTCCACGCACACCATCCAGCCAAGCGCCACTCCACGCACACCATCCAGCCAAAGTCCACTCCACACACACCACCAGCCAAGCACCACTCCGTGCACAGACAGCCAAGTACTACTCCATGCACACCATCCAGCCATGCGCCACTCCACACACACCGGCAGCCAAGCACCACACCGCCAGCCAAGCACCACACCGCCAGCCAAGCACCACACCACCAGCCAAGCGCCACACCGCCAGCCAAGCGCCACACCGCCAGCCAAGCGCCACACCGCCAGCCAAGCGCCACACCGCCAGCCAAGCGCCACACCGCCAGCCAAGCGTCACTCCACGCACACCGCAAGCCAGGCGCCACTCCACGCACACCGCAAGCCAAGCGCCACTCCACGCACACCGCAAGCCAAGCACCACTCCACGCACACCATCCAGCCAAGCGCCACTCCACGCACACCATCCAGCCAAGCGCCACTCCACGCACACCGCCAGCCAAGCACCACACCGCAAGCCAAGCACCACTCCATGCACACCGCCAGCCAAGCACCAGTCCACACACAGCGCCAGCCAAGCACCACTCCACGCACAGACAGCCAAGTACCACTCCACGCACACCACCAGCCAAGCACCACTCCACGCACACCGCAAGCGCCACTCCACGCACACCGCCAGCCAAGCACCACTCCACGCACACCGCAAGCAAAGCGCCACTCCACGCACACCGCAAGCAAAGCACAACTCCGTGCACAGACAGCCAAGTACAGCTCCACGCACACCATCCAGCCATGCGCCACTCCACACACACCGCCAGCCAAGCAGCACTCCGTGCACATACAGCCAAGTACCACTCCACGCACACCATCCAGCCAAGCACCACTACACACACCGCCAGGCAAACACCACTCCGATTTGCCCCAAGGGGGGGCAGAAATTCAAAAACAATTACTTGCCACCAGGAAGAGACCCTTGCCCAAGGGGTCGCCTCCAAAACATATACATTGCCTCAAAACAGTTCCCTGGTGCCAGTGGGGAATTTCTGCCCCCACCTGGGGGCAAAGCAACTAAAAAAACGGGCTGATTTGCCCCCCGGGGGGGCAGAAAAACAAAAATATTATCACAGCCCACCTGGAAGCGACCCTTGCCCAAGGGGTCGCTTCCTAAAAGATCCCTGGTGCTAGTGGGCATTTTCTGCCCCCCCCCCCCGGGGCAAAACGGCAAAAAAAGGCCCTATTTGCCCCAAGGGGGGGGGGGACAGAAAATAAACAACAAAATCAAGGCCCCCTGGAAGCGACCCTTACCCAAGGGGTCACTTCCCAAAACAAACATGCACTAATACAAAATCCCTGGTGCCAGTGGTTTATTTCTGCCCCCCCCGGGGGCAAAACGGCCGAAATAACGGCCCGATTTGCCCCCAGGGTCAGCAGAAAATCGAAAATAAAATGGCTGCCCACCTGGAAGCGACCCTTGCCCAAGGGGTCGCTTCCTAAAAGCTAATTTCACGATCCCTGGTGCTAGTGGGCATTTTCGGACCCCCCCGGGGGCAAAACGGCAAAAAAACCGGGCCGATTTGCCCCCAGGGGGGACAGAAAATAATCGACAAAATAATGGCCCCCAGGAAGCGACCCTTACCCAAGGGGTCGCTTCCCAAAACAAACATTGCCAAAACAAATAATCCCTGGTGCCAGTGGTTTATTTCTGCCCCCCCTGGGGGCAAAACGGCCGAAATAACGGGCCAATTTGCCCCCAGGGGGGGCAGAAAATCGTCGAGAAAATGTCTGCCCACCTGGAAGCGACCCTTGCCCAAGGGGTCGCTTCCGAAACGCTAAATTTACAATCCCTGGTGCTAGTGGGGGCATTTCCGCCGCACGATCGCGACGCTGTGCGCGATCGTGAGGCAGAAATGCCCTGCAAAGAGACTTCAGGGGAAAGGAAAATCTCTTTCCTCTCCCCTGATGCCTCTTTGCGGCCCCAAACCCCCGCCGGACACCAGAAACTCACCTTCTCTCCAGACGCGCAGGAAGCAAATGGCTTCCCGAGCGCAGGGAATCCCTGATGATGTCAGCGCGCGCTGTGCGCGCTGACGTCATCAGGGATTCCCGGGGGGGGGGGGCGGGGGCGGCAGCGGAAGCTCTTCCGCTGCCGCCCCGAGCAAAACAACGAGGATCAGAGAACCTCGGGGGGAGCGCCAGCGCTTCCCCCAGAGGGTGGGGCTCATGACGAGCTGGGCTCGTCATCAGCACACGACCACCGTGCACCATGACGAGCCCAGCTCGTCATCAGCATCGAAAGGGTTAAAGAAAAATATTTTGTCTTGTGATTTGCCCTGGAAATTATGGGTAAAGACCAACATGTTGAAATGATTGACCATGTTCTGGGCACTAAC
Source organism: Lissotriton vulgaris (assembly GCF_964263255.1). Taxonomy (NCBI): domain Eukaryota; kingdom Metazoa; phylum Chordata; class Amphibia; order Caudata; family Salamandridae; genus Lissotriton; species Lissotriton vulgaris. The sequence continues at coordinate 970,757,966 of NC_141689.1, read as the reverse complement.
ATATTTCTTACAGATCCATTTCAGAAAACTGTATAACATTATGGGTGAAACATACATTTTTGTCACAGCAGTGAAGCAATGATTTGTCAGTTTTTTAGAGTCCTAGTACAACTCAACAATAGAGTTCTAATGAAAAAGTACTACCATAATATATGTATTACAAAAGCAACACACTGCAGGAAAGAAAGTTGCTGGAACAGTAGCTGTGGTATGCACAGCATAGAATGAGCAAATTATATATCTTAGGTAATTTGTTTTCTTTTTTTCAGTAAAGGTTTGATACCTTCTGTTTCACAAATGACAGGCAGAATGCACGTTCCTATGTCTGGAGTTATATAGTAGCTAAAAATAATGAATAGGAACTTTTCTAAGGGCACCCATTCTCTTTTCCTGTTTGTTGTATGAGATGCGCACCTTCTCTGGAGCTTCAAACCTTCTAGATCCTGAAAATCTTAACTTGTTTTAAGACAGAGGGCTACTAGAATTATGCTGGAGGACCAAATTATGTGAAAGGGTTATTACGTTTATGCGGAACAAATGCAAATGGTGGCCACATTTTCTGGCACTATTAATTTAATCAATTTGAGTGGGAGACAATAGGGTATATTCACAAAGGAATTTTGGAACACGTGACATAGTAGCTTCTAAATAGAAATATAATGCTGTTCACAGCCTTCAGTCACCTGCAAATGGTTATATCTGCCTGGGACAGTGTTCTCACCTGCAAAGGGTTGTTGCAAGGCCTGGCCTCCAGCCATCCTCTGTGCCAAAGTCTCTCTCTAAGTGACCAATACCCACAAAGGGCATGCTCTTCAGCCATATGCATTGGGTGTTGGTATCAGGTTCAGGCATCTGGCCAGTCTATGCATCTAACTCTCCATGGGTTGCCAACAATTGCAACTCATGGCTGGTGGGTGTGAGTATTAGGGTTGCCCACAGAGGCTGACCTCCAGGCTTTCAGCCATGTGCGGTGGGGTGGGCTGGGCTGCAGGGCCTGACCTTTAGCAAGTCACTGTACCCAACTCTCTATGGGTGGCCAATACCCACAGTGCATGGCCTTTGACTTTGTGCTCAACACTCCGCTTGTTGGTAACCTTTGCTGCAGTTGGCCTTTGGCCATGTACAGTAGAAGCCAGCAGTAGTCCTTGCTCTCTGCGAGCTTTCTCACTGAACACTCTGTGGGTTGCCAATTCGAGCTTCGCAAGGCCTTCAGCAATGCATAGCGGGATTTGTCATGAGGAACCCAAATGAATGTGCTGTCTTGAAAGGTTTTTTGCATATTTTGTGAACAGCACCAAAGTTATGAGGAACACAAGAAATGCCTTGATATTTGTAGTTGTATGCAAATCCATCTTGCAGGCGTGGGAGGGGGTTAAAAAAGTATTAATTTGCTAATAACATTGTCACTGGTTAATGAATCAGCATAATATTTGACATTCCGTTAATAAATTAAGCTCAGTGCAGAGGTCTCAGGGCTCAGGCAGCTCTTCCAAACAGGGGCACCAGTGGTCAATAATTAATCTATTTCGTAAAATATTTGGTAGCATATCAGATATTTTTTTTAAATAATTCTTTTTATTAACAGTCATTGACATTTACATACAGTACGAAGGATTAGGCAAGTGTGCTAACAGTGGCGACATACAGCATTTCTTAAAATAACATTGCTTCCTATTGTAAGCTATGGGGAAGGGAAAGCATTAGGGTCAGTTCCATGGGGTGGGCTACACACATTCCCCCTATAAGTATTCCATGGGTCCCAGATTCTGGAGGAATTTCTAGGGCAGCCTAGAGCAATATAGACTGTCTTCTCCCTGAACATGCACCAATCGAGGACTTTTTTCCAGTCTGAGAGCGTGGGTGCGTGCGCAGCTCCCCAAAGCTGTACTAGGTTCCTTTTCGCTATTGTAAGCCCCAGAGTGACCCAGAGTGTTTGGTGACTGTTTAAATCTGTGGGTTCCCAGATGTTGAGAAGGCATCTACGTGCTTCTGGGCAGAGAGGAACTGTGAGAACCTCTCTGATTACCTCATGTAGCTTTCCCCAGTAGGCTTGTATATGAGTGCAGTCCCAGAGGATACGAATGAAAGTGCCCAATGGATTGCAAGCCCTCCTACTATCCCCTCCCCTAGCCACTCCCATGTGTAGTAGTTGGGGCCCCGTCACATGGACTAGGGGTGGGCGGAAAATCCGTTCCGCTTGCGGATTTCGCGGATTTTCGGTAAATCCGCGATCCGCGAACTCCCGCGAATTTACTGAAAATCCGCGAGATCCGCGAGCGGCGGATTTCGGGGGCAAAAGTTCAACTGTGTTGAACTTTTAACTATTTTAGGATGGCGCCGGCAAGCTCCCAGCGCCATCCTAAAATAGTTACAAAGTTAGCTTCACCAGGAAGCACTAATAGATAAAATAAAGCAGGTGCTCGAGCACCTGCTTTATTTGATCTATTAGTGCTTCCAGATGAAGCTTATTTAGTAACTATTTTAGGATGGCGCTGGCAGATTGCCAGCGCCATCCTAAAATAGTTAGTAAGATTGATGTGTGTTTTGTCGAGGCTGGGTAGGTGTGCGCTCTCCCCATATCTATTGTCGAAAATTAGCTATGATGCTTGATGGAGGCCTTTGCATAATTGACTTCCACGAGCTCCATCCCTGTGCAGTTCCTGTGACCACGAGCTTCTCTGATCCGTGCCTGTCCTTTTATACACACAAGAGGCATGTGAACTCGCATATAAGCCCCGTCCGTTTGGCCCCTCCCCACACACTAGTGGTGTGTGCACCGTCTTAGCGCCCTTTACCCACTTGATGGACAGCTCACTCGAGGGACCCCGGCGCTCTTTGGTGTGATGGCAAAGTTAATCAGCCCCCCCAAAAATGTGTGTTTTGTCGAGGCTGGGTAGGTTTGCGCTCTCCCCATGGACAGCTCACTCGAGGGACCCCGGCGCTCTTTGGTGTGATAGCAAAGTTAATCAGCCCCCCCAAAAATGTGTGTTTTGTCGAGGCTGGGTAGGTGTGTGCTCTCCCCATATTTATTGTCGAAAATTAGCTATGATGCTTGATGGAGGCCTTTGCATAATTGACTTCCACGAGCTCCATCCCTGTGCAGTTCCTGTGACCACGAACATCTTGGATCCGTGCCTGTCCTTTTATACACACAAGAGGCATGTGAACTCGCATATACGCCTCGCCCGTTTGGCCCTGCCCCTCACACTAGCGATGTGCACCGTTTTCCCGCCCGGTCACACAATCCGCAAAATCCGCGAATCTGCAAATTTGCGGATTTTGCGGATTGTGAATTTGCAAATTCGCAAAATTCACGAATTGCGAATTCGCAAAATTTGCCTATGCCTAAAATGGACTCCATGGAGGATTTTAAGGTGTATCAGTCGCAGGCGCTCAGCAATTGCAACTATTCTTGGGGAGGACACTGCCTCCAGCCACTCCTGTTCATCAATTATCATACCGTCATTCACCCCTTTTTCTCGCAGTGCGTGGAGGCTGTCCTCCATGTTATTTATACATTTTTTATATATTAGTGAAATGGCCTTCTCTGGCAAATGGCCGTCGAGTGTTCTGTCCTCTAAGGGAGATGTTTCAGGGGGAGGAACCTGTATGTAGTGAAAGTGTTCCAAGTCCGCTCGTTTACACTGGGCTTCAGTGTGGTAAAACAATGTTATCTCATTCTTATCCTAGAGGTCTTGGACACGCGAAATCCCTATAAGCTCCCACTTGTCAAACCCTTTTGATTTGCACAGGTCCCCAGCCGCTGGGAATCCCACAACGGGGTGGCCAGTGTGAGCTTTATCCCCCAACCCAGTGATCTATTAGCAGCTTGCCACACAGCAGTAGAATGTTTCGTAGGGCCCGTGAGGCGATATCTGCCTGGCTTACAATATAGCACCCGATTGGAGGTTCCCGCAGGACGGAGCCATCTGTCCTTAGAGTAACCCGAGTCGTCTATGGGACATAGGTACCATGATTTATAGCTGCGAGGTGCAACGCCCAACAGTATTTTTGATGTCTGGTAGGCTAATTCCACCGTCATACCACTTGAGGGTTAATTTCTGCAAACCGATTTGCGGTTTACCGTCCCACAGGAGATTTCTATGAAGCCCCTCAATTTCCGTACTGTATGTGCTGGGAACAGGATCAATTGAGTTTTGCAAAGCGTATAAGAATTGGGGTAGGGACATCATTTTAAAAAGAGGTGCTTTGCCCAACAGTGAGAGAGGAAGCGCCTTCCAGCTCGTTATGTCTCGTTTAAGTCTTTGCTGCGGCAGGACGAGATTGTGGGTATAGCGGAGCGTCCGATCAAGAGAGATGAAAATCCCCAGGAATCGAAACCCCTCTGATGTGATTTGAAGGGGGCAGCCTCGTGGTGCTTGGGGTGGGTCGCCCTTGAGGACATAGAGAAGGGATTTTTGCCAGTTTACGCTGAAACCGAAATATCTGCCAAATATATTCAGGATGTCAAAAACCGCAATCAGAGATTTCTTTAGGGTGGCAAGGTATAACAGAATATCATCAGCATAGAGGGAAATTCAGTCTTCCCAGTCCAGGGACCAGCACAATCCGTGGATAACTGGGTCCTTCTAGATCCAAGCCGAAAGAGGCTCGAAGGCTAGAGAGAGCAATAGGGGAGAGAGTGGGCATCCCTGTTGTGTCCCCCGACTGAGCTGAAAAGTCTCAGATTTTTTGTTGTTAACTACTACTTGTGCTAGGGGTGCACTATAAAGGAGGCGTATCCATTGTATAAAGCTCGCCCCAAATCCCAGCTTAGTGAGTTTGGCAAAGAGATGTGACCATTCTAGGGTATCAAACGCCATAGTGATGTCCAGTGAGAAGATTATTGCCTGTTCCTGTATGGTGGACGCTCTACCCAAGACACCATGGACCCTAAGTAAATTCAGTGCCGTATTCTTGTGCGGCATGAAGCCGGATTGGTTCAGGTGGACTAGGCCTCCAATAACTTTAACCAGTCGATTAGCCAGCAATTTGGCCAGAATTTTGGGTTCAGCATTGAGAAGGGGGATAGGTCAGTATTATGCACATTCTGTCTTGAGTTTACCCTTCTTACGGATAGTGATGATAGAAGATATTCTGTGGTCCAACGGCAATAGTCCTTCCCTAAGCTGTCCACATACATAGCTTTTAGGTAAGGGGCCAGTCTGTCCAGCCTTAATTTGTATAGTTCAATCGGGATACCGTGGGAACCTAGCGCCTTGCCTGAGTGTAACGTGCGAAATTGCAAGCGCTATTTCATCTTCAGTCAGAGCGCTGTCAAGAAATTCACGGTCCTCTACTGAGAGATTGGGGAGAAAGATGTCTTGGAGGAGCTCAGCAGCATCGCTGTCCTTGTATGGTGCTATAGAGGTGTAAACGGTTTGGAAGTGATCAGCAAATTGGGTAACTATTTCTTGCGGGTCCGTGATGGGGGGCATGTCTGTTCCATGGATCTCAGGGACCAGCCTGCTGGCCCATTCTTTTTTGTCAAGCTATGCAATTAGTTTTCCCGCCTTGCTACCCAGGTCATAAAGTCTACTCAGCTGGTCTCTCCCAAATGCATTGGTCTTTTCAGTCACTAAATCTCTATAGCTGTCCTGTTTGAGGCGAAGCATGTGTAGCGCCTCAGGTGTGATGTCGTCCGTCAGGTCCTGCTCTAGCCAGTAGATCTCTGCTTCCCCATCTGTGATATCCTTACGCCAGTCTTTTTTATCACCGGAGATCAGAGACATGGCCCACCCTCAGATCACTGGCTTAAAGGCCTCCAAGTGTTTGAGGCAAGTCCACCATTTCCCTGTTTTCCCCGAAATAGTTGTCTATAGTTTTGAGCAGATCTTTACGAATTTTGGGGTCACGGAAATACCATGGATTGAAGGGGGTGATCCTACCCATCCGTGTTTGATTAAACATTAAGTGTACCCAAAGTGGAGAGCGGTCAGAAATTCCCCAAGCCAAGTGTATGATTTTGTGAATATATGCTATGTGTGATCCTGGGACTATGATGCAGTCAAGTCAAGAGAGGCTAGCGTGCGCACTGGAGTGGAATATGTATTGTATTTTGTCTGGGTTGTAAGCTCTCAAACCGTTTACAAATCCCATTGCTTCGAGGAAGTTAGACAACCAAAGGGATGACTGCCCAAGCACGCGGGGAGATGGCGATCCAATGTGCCTGAAGGTACTGAATTAAAATTGCCCCCAAGCACCAGCAGACCCTCTGTTAAAGCCTGTAGAATGGCACTTAGGTCTCTGAGAGTGGTGGCCTGTAGACCCGGCAGAACATAAACTGACATGAGTGTGATGGATGGACCCTCCCAAATACCCGTGACTCCAATTTAGTGGCCCGATCATCAATCCAGGTGGATGTTACTGTGAGAGGGAATGATTTCTTGAACATAATTCCCACTCTGCGTGAACTAGATGTGAAGCCAGCGTGGGCAATCATGGTGTAGCCATATCGATGCATGGACTTACACGAATTCCCAACACTGAGTTTCTTGCAGAATGACCACATCGGGCATATGCCCTTTGATATGTGGAGCACTACGCTATGCTTTACCTTGTCCCCCAGCCCATTCACATTCAAACTTAATATCTTACCATCCCTGTCCCACTGCACACACATTAAAGCTTAAGTAGTTTTCTATGTCTTTTACATTGCAGTTGGCCTGTACTGTCAATAAGATAAGGGGAAACTAATCAACCAAATAATACCCCACCACCCCAAACAAACCCCCAACCCAACAACCCCCGACCCTGCTTCCCTGCATTCTGGGGGCCCAACTGCCCATTAAACCTGCAGAGCGCCTGTCGCTCCAACTGGTAAACCTAAAGAAGAAAAAGATAGGGTCTAGCACCCGTCCCATTGCCCCCCCTTACATTACGTTTATGGAAAACCCAAACAAGTCCCTGCCTACTGGCATCGTGGTCGATCAGCCGGGACGGGCTCCAGCTAAAGAAAGGTCTCCTCCGGTCCTATGTGAGTACAGGGCCTCGACGAAGATCCGATCACTTCGCAGTCGGCAAAGTTGGTATCAGTCACCTTGCCAGACAGCGGATCGGTCTCCACGGTTGGTCTGTCCAGCGTCACAGTCTATTTGGCTGTCCAGCCACTCCGAGGGCATGTCTGGTTGATCGAAAAACCAAGTTCGTCCCTCTGCTTCCACTCTGAGTTTCGCAAGAAACAGCATTGCATATTTGAATCCTCAGTCTCTAAGTCATTTCTTTACTGCCAGGGATGATCTTCTCTGTCTCTGTACCATATGAGTAAAGCCTGGAAAGAAAGTTATGTCAGTATTCTCGTAGCTGAGGGGGGCGGTTATTCTTGCGTTTTATAGGATGACATTTCTGTCTCTAAAGTTTAACACCCTTGTTAGCAGGGAACGTGGAGAGGCCCCAGGTCACGGACGGCCTCCCAGCACCCTGAACGCCCTTTCTACAATGAAGAATTTGCTGAGTCCTTTAGGCTGTAGGTGTTTTAGGATAAATTCTTCTACGAAGAGGTCCGGTGTCTATCCCTCCACCTTCTCGGGGACCCCTAGTATGCTCAAGTTTTTTCTTCTAAGGCACCCTTCGTAGTCATCCAACTTGTGTTCTGCATGTTTGCATAATGTGCACAGGTCCTGTACATTTTCTTGAAGGTGCGCTACATCTTCTACTAGACTCACCACCGTAATTTCGACCTGTTGGATCTTCTCAGTGGCTTTGGTCAGATCCACCGGGATGAGATTCCCTTCAATTGAGAACGTGTCCATTTTGTGCTCCAATGAGGTTCTGATTCCAGCTATAGCCTCCATAACATCTTTTAGCATCAACTCCTGGCCTTCTTCCAAGTTTCAGTCATCAGCCGAGTCCCGGTACGCGAGTCCGGGGGCGAGTCTCTGGGGACTGTGTAGCGGTCCAGTTTATTCGATTAGACTGTTTTGTGGCCCCTCGGACCATTTGTTTTCGGCTTTTCAGAGGTCGCCATTTTCAATTGAAGGTGTGGCAGGCAGGCCTCCTCCCTCCCCCAGCACCCAAGCGCCGGGTGGATTGAAGGGCACTGTGCAAGATAGCAATACGTTTTATTCTTCCACCGCCCGATGCGTTCGCCAAGAGAACAGTCCCATAGGGCCGGGGAGTCCCACTGGTAGGGAAACCACAGCCTAAGTTGACGTCACCCACTAAAGGGGCGGCAGACTGGGCACTAGGTCAGCCCTTCCCAATGTCCAGCAGCGTGGGGGCCTTTCTTGCTTGCTTTCCCGGTCTGTCTTTACGGTGCAAGGGTGGGGGAGGGGTGACCACAACCGCACGATCGCCCAGTTCCTGGAGGGGGGAAGCCAGGCACCAGGAGTCATCCCCTGATCTCCATCACCACCTCCAGGGACCTCCTCACCTCTATACTGTCGCACCGGAGGGTAGGGAATTGTTAAGTTGGCCTCCGGGCACTGGATTTGCCACCCGGCCTCAGCAGGAGGGTCTCCTGGCAGTTCGAGCCCCTCCAGAGAGGCAGGAGGGCTCCACCAGTCAGCTTCGGGCAGTGGTAATCTTGTATTGTAAGGGCCGCACGAAGCCCGGGGGTCACATCGTCAGCCGGCCGCTTCTCCTTGTCTCAACACCGGTCGCAGTTAGTACCCAAGGTACTGGCTCACGAGGACGCACAGGCCTCACTGTAGTGAGAGTTGTAGTTTCAACCCCGGACCTCCGAACGATACTGGAGTGCCCAGGGGGGAGTCCACACCCCTTCTGGTTCACAAATCTGGGGTCGGGTATCGGATCGATGTGGCAGATAGATGTGAGGGAGTCAGCGAGGACGGAGCTTTTGGTTTACGTGGCCATCTCTCTGCACAGCTTGGCAACGCACCCCCATATCAGATATTGATTCAATATTTGACAGATCCTTAACATGTTTAGCGTTCTCTTTGTATATCGAGTTTCAGGCACATTTTTCTAAATGGGGCACCGTTTAGGGAGCAGGAGAGGCAAAGGTATGTTCTTTTCTTGTTAATTGGCTATCCTGCTGCAACCTGACAACACTGGCTGTGCATGCCTTCAGGCATGTGTAGCACAGATTGTCCATGAGATGTAACCGTTAGTTAAGGATGGATGTATTTAATTTAAGGATTTATGAGATGCTGTTATAAAGGTTTTGCAGAATACACTTTGGTACCACAGACCTAAAATAGACAACAGGAGCTAACAGCTTCCTTGTCCAATGGGGGGGCTTTTAAAAAAAATATAGGTCTTCAGACAGTCTACAAACCTGGATTCAAAGGCTTTCCATCAACTAATTTTTTAGATATCCCTAAAATGTATCGCTTTTGAACCAGATGACGCCTTTTATGCCAAGTGTGAAACAATTTTGTTCAGGGTTAGTTTCTGTAGCAGGGAGTAAAAGTTATGTTAGAATGAAAAATGTTGCTTTTTGACCATTGATTAAGTGTCACACTCATTGACGCGATTGCATGCATCTCAAAATATCATGAGATAGCTAACCATGGTGTCTGCCAAGTGTTGTGCTGTGGTAAATAAAATTACCGGGACTATTTTTTTATACGTTAAATGACAATAAGGATAGCTCATAAAAAATGAGAGGCAGAGTCCGTGGTATCTGAGTCATACGGGCTTTAATTAAGATGACTCGAGTCAACGAGAATCGGGTTCCATCACCACTAGGGTTCAGGAAGGGATATCTAATGCTTTATTAACATCACACATTATATATAGTAAAACTGTACAATTTCAATGAATACAGTAGGCGTGACAAGTGAAAAGAGAGAGAGATAAGAACACATGGGCGTAAAAGAAGGCGTGTAATAGGGCGTACACGGAGGTGTGTGCTAGATGCGTCACAGAAGTGTCATAGGTGGGTGGATGCATAGAGAAAATCTGCAGGGTAAACAGAAACCTTTACCATACATGCGCGCGCAACTGAGCATGACGTGTATTGACGTGTGACTGGGGAGAGCTGGGGGCTTGACTTAAGCACTAGTAGAGGAGACTGATGTCTGGGATGTCAGAACGGCCTGCACCTATAGCATATCTGATATCTTGTGTTTGGAGGATGTGTTGTCTGAAGTAAAAGGTCTCTCGGGCAGAGGCCGTTCATCACTGAATGCTGGTGGGTGCATGCGTGTCGTCGTGCAATGCGCGGGCCATGGGCCTACTATGGCAACGGGTGCAGTCATTTACTTGTAAGGAGACAGGGAGGCCAGGCCCTTTGCTCTGCAGGCGGGAATATGTTTACCTATTTCACTAGACTGGAATGTGTTTTTGCGGAGGCTGAGCAGATAACTGTAGGCAAAATACCGTCTTGGCAGGCAGGCCAGGCCGAGCCGGGCACCGCTCGACTGGATAGGGAGTAAGGTAGAGGTCAGGGATCCATTCCTAAACTGCAGCTTTCAGAGACAGAAGAGGCTCGGAGCCTGAATTCAGGGCCTGGCTCGGCTGAGCCAGAAAAACGTGTGCATCTCGATGTTAAAACGTATACCATGTAAATACATTGGCAACGTAGGCTTTAAGGCTGAATTATCATTTCGTTCATGGAGGGCTTAGTAGATGACATGTTAACGTTGGACGCAAATGCAATTGCGTCTTCATTTCGGCCATAGAGGGAAAATGCATGGATGTCATGCACATACATTGAACGTTGGGGTACACGATAGGGGACATACTTGGCCATATAAAATTCAATTTTCCTCATTCCCTCCTTGTCCCCTACGTTCCCTTCAAGATATATCTATATTCATGAGACCATCTATCTGTTCATATAACATCATTTGCTCGTCTTTTTCCTTTCGAGCACGGGAACGTGAACGTGGACGGGGAATACAAGCCGTGGCGCACAAGCCGCAAATCGCTGGGCCACATTGTAGACAGAGACAGCAACTGAATACTATAAGCAATACTAGTCCTAAGAGTGACAGTACTTTCCATCCCCAGGCTGATATTACACTCTAGAGCCAACCGGACCAAGTCCAGGTGCCTGGGTTCTGGTGTATCTGGTGAGCTATTTTATGGAGCCTTGTTATTGCTGAATACACTGAAGGTGCGTTATTAGGAATGAAAATACAACAACTGGAGCCGATCACTCTACAAGCTCCGCCCCTATCGGCCAGGATGACGTCAAGAACAAGGCGGTTCTGAAGAACAACAAGTCTCATAGCAGACTGTTCTTCCGTTAGGTTACCTAAGGCAGAAGTAGTCTCATTCACTACTGCTTCCAAAGTTCGGGTTAATCTACGTATTAGTTTACTATTTTGAATGGGACCTATGAAGAAAAAAAATCCTTTATTGAAATCTGTATATTGTTCCAATGTAGTCTCAGTCTGATCGACAATTGGGGACTCGATCTCCCTCTTGTGTCTGACGTGTACGAGTCGAGAATCTCGATGATAAGTGGATGGGGCTAGAAAAACTGGTGGCAGTAGGAATGCAATATAACATGTTCCACCCCAATCTAAGGGCAAACGTACATAAGCTGTCTGACCACAAATAAAATATGAATGATGGGAAGCTTTGAAAGTAGATTTTCCCTTATCACTGAATTCGACCACAGTATTACAATCACTGTGTCCTAGGTGTACTGAACCATTTTTCCTAACGCATAATTCACCTTTCACGGGTAAAACTGTTATAGACGGTAAGTCCGAATTAGTCTCGGACTGGACGTTCAGAATCATGAGGTTAAGGGAAAAATTACCTAAACCATACACTTCATTTTCTAGATCGGTCCCTGTCCTTTGCGGAAGACCATCTTTGTCCGGGAAACAGGCTTTATTCATAACTGTATTCAGTCTCCCCATATCCAATTGCTCTGGAAAACTGTGGGTTTACTGCCTAGTGAGGACATTAAAGCAAACCATGCTCCGCACGAACCATTGTGTGAAAACGGATAAGGAAAAAGGGGCAGAGCTCCCTTCATTTTCTGGTAAGGTGGGAGTCGGCCACATACCCAGCAATTCGTGACATTGCTGGTCTGGTGAGAATGGTGTAACATATGGATAAAAGTGTTGTTGCACAGTGCTAGTCGATAGGATAGTTTGTGAGGTGGCAGGTCACTAAATGTGTGCTCTATTGTGTCATTGAAAGAAGAATGTACATGTGAACCAAGAGGAGGAAAGAAAACATGTAGTGTCAAGCTTATACAGATAATCGTAATACTTAGAAAAAGCATAATAAGCAAGGTAACAATGCATCTACTACGTAGATGTTTACAATATTTCATTTTCATTATTTCCTGTCTATCTCTCTCACTATTTGGGTCTACAGTCTCATACATATCAGGAACCTGTCTAACCGCTTTACCTGAGGGGGACTTAAACAATTAAACACTGCCTGACTTACTAGACCGTAGCTTGGATTTGTACTCCTGTTGCGGAGTTTTTTCTAACAAAGGGAGTTTAGAGTCGTTATCAGAAATGTTCTCAGAAACCTTCGCAAAACAGTCTTTGGAATCTGAGCTGAGTCTATGAAGTCTTTTTACATGATGGGCATGGATCCAGCCCTTCCGACCTTCTACTTTTATAGCCGTCCTCGTCGTTAGTAGCACAAGTTTTGGTGATTTCCAGCGCGGCTCCAGGGGACTTGACCATTCGAAATTTCTTACATAAACGACGTCGCCCGGGACAATGGCGTGATCCTTAACTTGGGTGTTGTCTGGAAAGGCGGCAGCAACCTGTGAACGACAAGAGAGTAGTGCAGACATCAAGGAAGCCAGGTAATCTGTCAGCATGTTACTGTCAACGTCGGTAATTTTCCTAGGCATAGGTACCCCACATGTTTGGCGGTCGACCGAAGACAACCTCATAAGGAGATAGTCCAGTTCTGGAATGGGCTACCATACGCATGTAAAAGAGGGCAACTGGCAAGGCTACCATCCAATCCACGCCTTTTTCTGCACAGACCTTCGCTAGTCGTGTTTTTAGGGTCTGATTGTGTCGCTCGGCGAGGCCTGCTGCCTCGGGGTGTCGTACGCAATGGAACTTCCACTGGTACCCTAACAGGAGAGATACCTGTTTCATAAGTTCAGATGAGAATGGCTGTCCATTATCTGAGTACACGACACGGGGCAAGCCGTATCGCGGGAAGAATTCACGGACCAACTGTTTGGCAGTGGTCACAGCAGTGTAATCTGGGACTGGGTACGCTTCTGTCCATCTGGATAGGGCACATACAACTACGAGGACATACTTGAATCCTCGACATCGGTCCATCTGGATATAATCCATCTGGAGGACTTCAAAAGGGTGTTCACGGAGGATGAAATCCACCTTGTTCCACGAGAATACCTTTGCCTGGATTGAACTGACAACAGATCATACAGGTACGTACTTTCTGTTTCGCTGCTGCACGTAAATGTTTGTTGAACCAAATGTTCTGTATGCTGTCTAACATAGCTTTCTCTCCTAAGTGTGCCGGACTATGTGCTGTATTAATGATAACTTGAACCATAGAGTCGGGGAGAAACCATGTGGCTTTTCCCTTTGTCATCCATCCCTGATCTGTCTGGACCCCTCCTTGTTCAGTCCATTTCTTGATTTCGTCTGAAGTGGCATGTGTCTGTATGTCAATTACGTCTTGTGTGGGATCCTTGACTGTCATGCAATTCGTCAGTGATGGTACTTCAGTCTTTGTCATGTCAGCTGGAATGTCTGTATGAGTCTGAGCTGTAAGCTTGGCTGTTCGATCTGCCAGGTCGTTACCCTGGGAAATGGTATCAGTAACTTTCGTATGTGCTTTGCACTTCATGATGGCTATGGCTGTAGGCAAGTGTATTGCATCTAACAGAGCTTGAATTAGGGGACCGTGCTGTATCTTGGCACCATGAGAAGTCAGAAAACCTCTGTCTTGCCAGAGGACACCGAAGTCGTGAACGACTCCGAATGCGTACCGTGAGTCTGTGTATATGTTTACTTTCAGGTTCTTGGCTCGTATACAGGCTTGGGTCAGAGCGATGAGCTCTGCTGCTTGGGCGGACAAGGTGTCAATACGGTGTGTTTCTAGGACTTCAGTTTCAGTGGTCACTGCATATGCGGCCACTAACTCTCCTGTGCTTGTTCTCATGCATGAACCATCCACATAAAGTGTCAGGTCTGGGTCGGGTAATGCAATATCTGTCAAGTCTTGTCTTGGCTTCGTCAAGGTGTTAATGACTTCCACACAGTCATGTGGCATAGGGTCTGCTGTAATCGAGGGTAACAGTGTAGCAGGGTTTAATATGTTGCAACGTCTGATCTCTATGTGTGGCTGAAACAGTGTCAGTTCATATCCTGTCAGTCGAGCTATGGTCAAGTGCTGTGTCTGTGTCCTGTTTAAGAGAACTTCCACAGAGTGTGGAACCTGTACTGTCAGGGGATGTCCTAACACTATGGAATCGCTTTGTCTGATAGCTAGAGCTGTAGCTGCAACTGATTTTAGGCACGCAGGCAAGGCCTGGGCTACTGGATCCAATGTACTAGAAAAGTAAGCACAAGGCTTGTGTTTTCCTGCTTGATCTTGTGTGAGAACAGATAATGCTGTGCCATCGCGTTCAGTGACAAAAAGTGTAAAAGGTTTGCTGTAACATGGTGTCGCTAAAACAGGTGCTTGGCATAGAGCTTTCTTCAATTCGTCAAAAGCAAGTGTATGTTTCTGAGTCCAAGGGAGGACAGTCGAAGTCGCTGCCTCCTGTGTTGTCAACTGTATGAGTGGTTTGGCTAGATATGCATACTGAGGAATCCATTGTCTGCAGTAAGAGGTGAGGCCAATGAAGGCCCGTACTTCTTTTTGTGTCTTGGGCTGTGGAAGATGTGCAATTAACTGAATACGGTCTGGTGTCAGCTGTCTACCCCTCTTGGACAGCAAGTGTCCTAGGTAGACCACTTGCTGGGCACAGAATTGCAGCTTCGAAGGGGACACTTTATACCCCTTTTCGGCCAGGAAATACAAGACTGTCAGTGATGCACGTTCGCAGTCTCGTTCAGTTCGTGCTGTGATCAATAGATCGTCAACGTACTGAAGTAGGGCAGTGTCAGTAGGCATGTGAATACTGTCTAGTTGTCGTTTCAGTGCTTGACTGTATATACTGGGGCTTTCTGTGAACCCTTGAGGAGCCCTTGCAAATTTGAAGCTTCGGCCATTTAAACAGAATCCGAAGAGATACTGGCTTTCCAGATGGATGGGAACACTAAAGAAGGCGTTCTTGAGATCAATTACAGTGAAGAACGCAGCTTCGGAATCAATGGCAGTCAATAGGGAAGAAATATCTGGGACCACTGGATACTGGGGTATTATGCATTTGTTTAATTCACGAAGACCAATCACCAGTCTATAGACCGGTGGTGCATTAGGGTCAGTTCGTTTAAGAACCGGGATGATAGGAGAATTACATACATTTGAGTCAGTTTCTACAACTACTCCCTGTGCAATGAGTTTGTCAATAATTTTCAGTAAGGCCACTACAGCCTCAGGTGGTAACTTGTATTGTCGGATTCGGGGCAGTACAACTCCTTGCTTGAGGGTGACACGGTATGGTGTAATGTGCATACAACCTACATCAGTCGGACCTTGCGCCCATAAATGCTGTGGTACATTCTGAAGTCTTGGATCAAAATCTCTTAACACATAAAGTCCTTTAAAATCACGTAAAAACAATCTCACTCCTTCCGGAGAACAACAAATCACTGCTCCTAGTTCTTTCAACGTTTTTATACCAAGTAAGTTTTCTGGACATGATTCGTAAGTAACAAGTCTGTAGTGCGGGACAATGGACCAACTTCTAGGGAAACTGGCTTTGACACTTCGTTAACAATAGGCTTTCCGGAAAATCCCAGGGAAACATTCTGTGAGCCCGAGAGGGGTGCCCCTGGAACCTCGTCATGACTGATGGTAGTCCTGCTCGCCCCTGTGTCAATCAAAAATGTTCTGTCTTTCCCTAATACATGGCTATGTACATAGGGACCCTCTTGATCTACAGGAACCTCGATAAGGGGCAAGCCGACCTCCCTCTCTAGGCTGTTTCATGAATACTGTTGATAATCTGGATAATCTGACTGTGCATACTGGTACATTTGCTGTGTAACATGTTGTGTGGCAGCTATGGGCTGGGGTACGGCTACTGTCTGTTGGGCATTCTGAGGAGGTTGCGTGTTCTGCGCGATGTGTTCCTGTCTAGGAGGACGCGGTCTTTCTTTCGTCCTGCCTGTAGCTATTTGTGTTTCAGGACGGCACATTCATTTATATAGTGACCTGACTGTTTACAGTAGTTGCACGTCCCTTTTACAGGTGGCACGCCTTTTCTCTGACCATCAGCTGCCGGAACAGTTTGGGCAACTAAGACTTTCATTTTCGTGTCTTTCATGCGTCTCTTTTCGTGTTCTTGCTCCTCTCTAATTCGATTCTGATGATACTGTAACATTTGTAACATTTGGGAAGGGGTATTAGCTTGCCAGGTACTCTCAACCTTCAGTACTCTATTCTTAACCTGAGGTATAGAATTCTCTACTAATTTGGTCACAAACAGATGTGGATACGATTCACTACTTGTCTTTAGGCCGCTATTAATAATAAAACATTTTTCGAATCTGGAATAGAAATCACTAGTGTCTTCATCTGGTTTCTGTTTGCAGGCTGAAATAGCATCCCAATCTTCCTTTTTGGTAATCAATAATCTCGGCAAAACCTGTATCAATAGGTCTGGTAATTCTCTAGCTCTATCCCCGAGACCACTTCCAGGGACTCGTGTATTTTCTTCGTTTTCCAATTCTGTCCAATTAATCTTTTTCTCTCCAATAATTCCATTTTCGTCAAGGGTGTGTATACGAATACTCGTTGAAGCGTACCCGCGTCATTTCTGACGGGATGAACCTCACGTAAAGGATTCTGTCTGTCTATGTAATAGGTCTTCCTTTCTGGGTGTGGAATAGGAACGAAATGTGGAGTCAGGAAAGTCCTGTATTTGTGTCGTTGTTCTAGAATGACATTAATTAATTCAGTACCTAGACCTCTCCATCTTGCTAGGAGTAAATCGTCCAATAATTTGTATAAGGGACCTGGATCAGAATTCTGATTCTCGTACAATGTAATGAGATGTTGAATCATGTACATACCAGCTAATCGCTGTTCTTCCGGAGGAAGACTCAAAAATGTTTGCGCTACTATGTCATCTTTATATACGCTAGTATTGCCAGCCCATTGTACTGCTGACCGAGCTAGTTCCTGTTCATGCATGGTATTAAGTTCACTACACCCTATTCGTCTTTTTAATGTTTGATCAGTGGCTTGAAATATGTGTTCGAGGGAATACTGTTCTGGTACGGGAGAAAGAGAACGTTTCTTGTATTCTAGGCCTATAGGTCTATCGAAGGGTCTTGCCCTTCCTACGTACTGTATTCTATCCGGGTTCTCAATTGCTAAGTCTTCGTCTTCTGAGACTTCGTCATCCTCCTTCTCGGCTTCTCTCTCCGCCCGCTCCCTCTCGTGTATCGCAAGGATTTCTTTACTAATCTTTTTATACATGGCTTCTATACAGCTCTGTTTATCATGTTTACCATCAGCTATGTTGTCACTCCATTTTGTCAGGGTTCTCATTTCATCCTTATCTTTACTTGGCTGGTCTTGTTCCCTTATCAAACAATTAATCAAAAACTGTAAGATCAAACGTTGAACCTCCGCTTTCCTATGTGCCATGGCTGCGTGAATACTTTCTGGTCCCTCCCCCGTTCTAATGAAGTGATATATCTTATCTAAATGTTCCTTCATGTCTGGTAGGACACTCAAATAGTTTGAAACGCGTCTTACACGTAATGAGTATATAAGCATTTGGCCTTCACCTGGTACTGGATCATATATACAATCAGTAAGGTACTGTCAAAGTGTTGCGTGAGTAGCTGCTTTTGGCGTGCGCTGTAATGCTAGTTCTCGTAGTGATGTACGTTTTAACTGAGGCGGGGTGGAGGGGCCTCCACCCGCTGCTCCTAAACTGAGATCGCTTAGGCCAGAGTCGACCTTTACTGGCTGTGCTGTCGCTGGTATTGTGGCGGTAGCCACTGGTAACGTTGTCACTGGAATGGCAGGTTGATCTTGGACTACAGGTGCTAAGGAAAAAGGATTGGGAGGGGGATTGGTAACAGGAGGAACAGTAGGGGAATTTGTGTTATTAACAGGGTGGGGAAGATGATTAGTAGGTGGTACACGTACATTTACATACTCTGGAGCAGCGTCATCTAAATAGGAAGAAAGGAAAATGTCCGCTGCGGTTTGTTTATGACGGAGTTTAGTCAGGATCAGTGGTTGCGGCAAGTTACTGGGTACTTCCGGGGTCGCCTTAGGTAGGCCCTCGGCGAGAAGGGGGTACATGCCTTAATAAGGGCATTTCTTTGTCTGTCTAATTGTTCTACTCTAACTCGTTCACCTTCTTCTAGTAGTTCCTTTTCTTGGGCTTTTTCTGATGCTTCTCTACTTTTCTCTGCTTTCCTAATTTCTTTCTCTGTTCTTCTGTGTGCTTCTTTACGCCACAATTCCATGGCATCTTTCTGGGATTGTCTGGCTTTCTTTTTCCACAGTGCTTCTTCTACTCTCATGATGCAATCAGCATCCCATGTCCCTGAGACAGGCCATCTATATTTCTCTTCCAGATCTTTAGTGTAGTCTACCCATAAATCTAAGTATAGTATGGCATCTAAGCCATGTTTATGGTACATAAAATGTCCTGGAGTATCCCTAGGCGGGACGGGAACTGCCTCTTCGAGTATCCCTTTCCTGGTTCCTATCTGACATAATTTCGAAAACAGCGGCATATTTGAACTGACTTGAACAAGAACACATTAAACACAATAATGAACTGCAAACAATCATTCATACCACGACATTAAAACATTGCGAACAGAGATTACCTGGTACATAGAATAACACAAATCTGAAAAACAATACAAGAATACTGGATACTGGATGCACTGCTAGAACAGTACAGTCATACCGGTCCCATAAAGAGACACGTCATACCGTATCCACCTAAGTGGACACGTCTATACCGGATCTGTGTACCCAGACCCGTCTTGACCAGGCTCAAATAAATGAACCCGTCTATATGCGTTCCCAACAACGGTACTCACCGGGAAGCAAAACTGAAGGCCTCGGAAACTCGGCACTGGACTGGACTGGACTGCTACGGCTTCTGGTTGCTACGCATACGCTTCGGAACAGGTGGGCCTCCGGATACCTCGGACCTTGCTCTCTCGGCTTGGGCTCTGGTCGGGACAGTCCGCATTCCTCACCACCTCGTGTGGATGCCTGGTCGCAGTCTCCGTCTCCCTCGTAGGCCTGAGGGAGTTAGCAGGAAAACCCGCGAATGTGCACAGAAGGGGGTCCGTCACGGCTGTGGAAGGGGTCAGGGGGCTGCGTTACATCGCCGGCGCGTGGGGAAGGGGACAGGTCCCTATTCGGGCGCCAGATTATGTGGTAAATAAAATTACCAGGACTATTTTTTTATACGTTAAATGACAATAAGGATAGCTCATAAAAATGAGAGGCAGAGTCTGTGGTATCTGAGTCATACGGGCTTTAATTAAGATGACTCGGGTCAACGAGAATCGGGTTCCATCACCACTAGGGTTCAGGAAGGGATATCTAATGCTTTATTAACATCACACATTATATATAGTAAAACTGTACAATTTCAATGAATACAGTAGGCGTGACAAGTGAAAAGAGAGAGAGATAAGAACACATGGGCGTAAAAGAAGGCGTGTAATAGGGCGTATACGGAGGTGTGTGCTAGATGCGTCACAGAAGTGTCATAGGTGGGTGGATGCATAGAGAAAATCTGCAGGGTAAACAGAAACCTTTACCATACATGCGCGCGCAACTGAGCATGACGTGTATTGACATGTAACTGGGGAGAGCTGGGGGCTTGACTTTAGCACTAGTAGGGGAGACTGATGTCTGGGATGTCAGAACGACCTGCACCTATAGCATATCTGATATCTTGTGTTTGGAGGATGTGTTGTCTGAAGTAAAAGGTCTCTCGGGCAGAGGCCGTTCATCACTGAATGCTGGTGGGTGCATGCGTGTCTTCGTGCAATGCGCGGGCCATGGGCCTACTATGGCAACGGGTGCAGTAATTTACTTGAAAGGAGACAGGGAGGCCCGGCCCTTTGCTCTGCAGGCGGGAATATGTTTACCTATTTCACTAGACTGGAATGTGTTTTTGCGGAGGCTGAGCAGATAACTGTAGGCAAAATACCGTCTTGGCAGGCAGGCCAGGCCGAGCCGGGCACCGCTCGACTGGATAGGGAGTAAGGTAGAGGTCAGGGATGCATTCCTAAACTGCAGCTTTCAGAGACAGAAGAGGCTCGGAGCCGGAATTCAGGGCCTGGCTCGGCTGAGCCAGAAAAACGTGTGCATCTCGATGTTAAAACGTATACCATGTAAATACATTGGCAACGTAGGCTTTAAGGCTGAATTATCGTTTCGTTCATGGAGGGCTTGGTAGATGACATGTTAACGTTGGACGCAAATGCAATTGCGTCTTCATTTCGGCCATAGAGGGAAAATGCATGGATGTCATGCACATACATTGAACGTTGGGGTACACGATAGGGGACATACTTGGCCATATAAAATTCAATTTTCCTCAGTGCATCTCTGTAAAACAGCACAAATGTTGTCAGCAAATATGCATTTTTTTGTCCCTCCCATTTAACATTGCCAATCCCCTTCAATTATCTAAATAAATCGAGAAATACCTGGACTGGCCCTAACTTGATATGAGAACATCTTTCCAAGTTCCAAGCAGGTTCATTGAAGAGCACAAAAGTTATTATTACCACATTAAATCATTTTCAGTCCCCCTTTTTAACTTTGCCCTCCCTTAACTGATATGCAGAAAATTTGCCATGCCCACGGAAAACTAAACATGCTAAATGTCTGCTTTATTTCACACAGTTTCTTCAGCAGATGCCTTAGTTATTAGTAAATGGAATACTTTTAGTTTACCTCTTTTACATGTGCCAGCTCTTAATGAATCTTTACACATCTAAAAATACTAAGGGCTCGATTTCGATGTCGTTCGGAAGGTCTCAAAATCGGATTTGGCTATTCCGGATCCGAATCGTAGCCCTCGTTTCCGACCGAATCGTACCCAGGTTCATACTACCAAGTATGATGAGACATTCGCGTATGCCCTGACCTAATTGTTTCCAAACCGATCCTGATGGTACGACTCGTTAGTAGCCGAATCATGCCGTGCAATGGAGCCAGATACCGACCGAGCAAATACGATGCATGATTCGGACAGCCGCATTGACTCAGTCTCAGCTAGATGAAACGGCTGTTGGAATCGTACTTGGGGGGCGTAGCAGGCCCCCCTTTACCCAGGGCCCTCCGAATCTGTCACGGGGGGGTGTGCATGGACCCCCTAATTCAAGCATGCACATTGTGGAGGTCAAAATGTGGTGCCTGCCACGGTGTGTACGCTTTTCCGCACAGCCCTTTTTAGGTCTCGGCTAGCAACTCGCTGGCGAGACATAATGAGATAGAGGTATTTTCACTAGTGAGGTTAAGCCCCGCCCATCTTTTCCATTGGCTGGTGTCACTGTTCATTCTAAACGGTGGCGAGCCATTGGAAAAGTGGTCGCCTTGATGCACTTCTTTCTCTTTAAGCCCCGTCTGTTTCAGACTGGGTTCCTTGACTTACTGCTGCAGTAAAAAGGTTCCTTATCTTCTTTATGGGGCGAAACAGATGGCCCCATAAAGAATATAAGGAACCTTTTACTCCAGCAGTAAGTCGGGCTCTTAAAGAGAAAGCAGCACGTCATGGCTGCCTGGAAGAGGCGCAGAGTTGGGCAGTGAGCTTGCCCTGGAGCCTCTTTTGTTAGGATGTTTGCAATGCCCACCTTATGTATCCGCTTGAGGGCCATGGGAGAGGCCGGCAGACTGTGCGGTGGCGGGACGCGCTGGATACAGGACCTGCTGTTGTCGGTACTGGAATGGAGGATCAGTGACTCACCGGCTCCTCCTCTTTCAGTTTTAGCAGATTCCCCTGACTCACTGACACGGGGCATTATCCGGAGCAGCCCGGTACTCTTGTCGTCTTTTGTTTCTGCTTTTACTTATAGGCTGCTTGACCTCGTTACATATTTATCTTTATTACAGTTGTGGGCAGGCCCTTGTGCAGAGTTTGCCCTTGTTTATACTTTCCCTGCATACACAGTTATTTATGTATGTGCTGTGTAGATATCTCTGGACACCGCTTGACCCTGCGCTTACCTTTTCTTACGGCTGTGCTTTTTTCCCTGGTGGCCCCTCAGATCTGCAGACTTCCTTTGAACAGTCCACTATCTCTTGCGGCGTCACCTGGGCTTCCCAGTTCCCTCAGCCCCAGATAAGGTGTCAATTGGACTAAGCACCAGACAGATCCGTAAGCACGCAATAGAGGAGCTAATCTTTTGCCAGAGAATTGAGAAGGTTGCCATTTTGTGTAAGGTCAGGTGGCAGTTTCCTTTGACCTAATTCAGGACCAGACCGTAAAAAACACAAGTACTGTATGTTGCATACGGGGTTCATGTGTTCACATTCAAAATGGGTACCTAGCCCTGCAGTTTGCGCTGGGTTGTTCCTAATGGAGCAGAACCAGGACTGATTTGGCTCTCTTAAGTGTCTGTATCGAGTGGCGCAGTGGGTAAAAAAACATGATGGAAAGGGGCCAAGACTTTCAGGAAACATTCCACCCACCATCAGGGATGTTGACACCGTTGGTGCAGCAGGCGCAGTGACACCGGGGCACAGAACCCGAGGGTGCCATTAAATCCTAATAAAGTTTTATTTACTACGCAAATGGCAGCCATAGCTGCAATTTCCCTTGCTTGTACCAGGGCCCATGGTAACTTGCTACACTAACGGCCATCATAGCGTCTTGTTCGTCTTGTTTTCAAGTTACAAATTTTGCATAAGGGATGCAGTTGCATGCTAATGGACGGAAGAAGAACATGTGGTATCAAGGCACACCAAAGCACACAAAATAACTACTTGCACAATGTTTTTGTGTGTATCACTTTGCACTAGAACCTGATGTGTTTGTTTCCACCAAAATCATAGCACATGGATGAATGATGGGCACTTGCTGCTGCGGTAGATAGCACGTACTCCACCCAAAGGATTTCTACTTAGCTGTGATGTCACACGTGTGATTTTTGGACCTTAGAATTGTTTGGGCCATTCCAAAACAAGGGAATCTTTTATGGCTAGAAAAACACAAACCCAGACCGATAGGCTCCATAACCGACCGATATCAAGTTTAAAAGTGGCACTGGAATTCTCCTCAATGCACTTTAGTTACGACAAATACCCGTCTGCTGCAGTTGGTGCCACTATAAACCCTTTCTTACTGGTTAACTGGAATGTCCATGAGGGCTGTGCTTGCTTCCGGCAGAGATTGCCTAAATGTGCCCTAGCTGGCACGAGCAGGCGAGCTTGGCTTCCTCGTACCCTGCATGAAGGAAAAGAAAACCTCACATGAAAGTTCATTCCCCTCTTGTAAGTTATTCTTCACCAGACCAACCGTCGTGGTTTGGTCAACGGCTGCTCCTCACTGCTCTTTCTCTGTCAGGCTGTTTTTACTTGTGTGTGCAGGGATTGTTTTAGTTTTATAGTATAGTGTTTTATTAGCTAACAATTAAGAGTTGGTTATCAGGGCTTGTTGTTGTTCTACTGTGTGTTCCAGTATATAATATTCTTCTGTCGAACTATTGGTTCACTACAGACTTTTCAAGCCCGGCTGTAGGACAATAACGACGACCCTTCTTCAAATACACATGGGCCCTCATCCGTGCTGCACCTACCAAAATAAGTATTTTTTTTTTTCACCCAAATATGTATTTACTTTCATTTGAAATTGGAGACGTAGTCTATACATTTACTGATCCATGCTTTTGCTATTTTTCATCTGCATAATCACTGGATTTCTTTTGCATTTGCCTCACAGCAGGCGTAAGACTGACGCAAGCCATTTCACATGGGGCTTTCCCCATGTGAAAGGACGCATTGCTGGAGTTGCGTCACTTTTGTGACACACTCCAGCAATGCGTCACTTTTGCGCTTACAGATACGTCAGAAATACTGACGTATCTGTAACTCCTTGCGACATGATGCGTAAGGGTGTAAAATCCGCTTCGCGGGCGAATTTGCGGATTTTCCGCGATTTCGCGATCAGCGAATCTCGCGAAGTCTCGGTAAAATACGCGAATCAGCAGGGACAAATTTTCAGCCAAGCAAGGGTTACAGCAGCAGGTGCAAAAGTTGAACCTAATTTCTTTGTAAACTTTTACAAAAGGGTTACAAACAAATTAACTTCAACTTGGACACCTGCTGCAAATTGCTTCCTGGCGCCTCGTTGCCTACTTGCAACTATTCTCTGACCCTGCTCTGACCCTTGAAGCAGGGTCAGAGAATAGTTACAAGTAGGCAACGAGGCACCTGTCCAAGGAATTAAACCTCATCACGAAGCACTTACAGATATAAAAAACAGGAAGAAGGGAGAGGATGGCAAATACACCCATTTTGAGTTGTCAGGAGGGGTTAAACTAAAAGAGACCTTTACAGCACAATTTTCATATGCATTTTGCTAAAAATAAAAAGCTGTATGTTCTGTAGGGGCAACTCAGGAATCTGGCCCTTCAGAGATCCGGCCTCTCTTTCTTTCTCTCGTTCTCTCTCTCCCTCTCTCTTTCCCTCTCTTTCTCTCTCTTTCTATCTATCTATCTATCTATCTATCTATCTATCTATCTATCTATCTATCTATCTATCTATCAATCTATCTATCTATCTATCTCTCTCTCCCTCTCCCATAAACGACTGCATGGGTAACTTCGCTATGCAAGCGGCTCGCGAAGACGCAAAAATCCCGCGAACACGCTAAAGACCCTGCGAACACGCAAAAAAACAAAAATCTGCAAATTCGCACAAATTCGCGAATTTTGCAGATCGCGAATTCGCAAATCCGCAAATTCGCGGATCGCGAATTCGCAAAATTCGCCCATGCTTAATGCTGCATCATACATTAATTATGACGCATAGGAATGTCGTAAGGAGTGCGCAGTGAAAAGTGACGCATCTTTTCACGCAGCGATGCGTCACTTTTCATAAATGAGGCCCCAGGAATTTAGAAATGATGTGGGACTGCTTCCTCTCTGTGTGACTGCTTCCTCTCTCAAGGACAGGCTATGAAACATGCCCAAAGTGGATGTAGGCTGTTTCAGTACACTTCCAGTGTGAGTCAGTGTGCATATTTTTGGCATTATAGGCCGCTAAAAGTGGTTCCGTTGCCGCTGCATGCCCCCCAATCCCTCCGACTTCCTTTCACAAGGTGCCTCTCTGGATAATATTTTGAACCCATGTCAGCTCATCACAAAACTAAATTCTGCGACAGAAAATTCAGCCCAATGGAGGCTGCCCCCCTGCTTTAACTAATGTGTGCAGTGCAGGACTGGGGAAGCAAAAGCAGTCCTGGCAATATCCAACCAGCCCCTTCTCTTTTCACCTCCTCACACATTCTTTCTTTTTCCGTCCTTTCATTCTTTCTCTCCCCTTTTTTTTCTCCCCTCTCTCTTCTCCCTCACTGATTGCTTTCTCTCTACTCCAGAAAAATTCGGAGGGCCCCTAACTAGGTTTGTCTGGGACCAGGAGGAAAGGAAATAAAATCACTTGGTGTCCCACACTACAAGTCCCAATGCTAAACTTAAGGACTACTGCATGGAAATTGTTGTGAATCTCACAGAGAAACACTAACAGACCTGTCTGAAAATACTCAGGTACGAAAAAGGAAGAGGTAAGACGTTCTAATTTAACTGGTACATCAAAGTAATAAACTCCCACAGATTATTATACCGTTATTACACAATTCTAACGAAAGATAGATTAACTAGGCTGTGCTCAAGAGGTTTTTTGTGAAAAGCGTATACCAAATTTGTATTCATATTCCATACAGTTTGATTTATCAATACGTTAAAAACATAGATGAATACACATCTCAATACTTTTTACAATTAATACAAAATTTATAAAATGTAAAACATAATACATAAAACAAGAATCAGAAAAATTTCAACGTGGCGTTTCGGCTTTTTTTCATATAAAAACACGTTCTTCAGGACAGATTCTCAAAATTAAAAAATAGTTTGTTATGAACTCAATAGTAGATTGGAGTTCGTGCTGCCTCAGGATCCCTTTACTTATATGGGTCTGCTGGCTATCAGTGCTTCTTATAAGGATAATGGCAACTGACTTAAGCAATATTAAGTGCGGCGGTACACACTGTCCAGGGGAGCCACCGATTTTGAAAGAGAATACTTCTTTATGGTATTTCATTCATAAGGTAAGCAGATCACTGAAACCACAGACCTTCTTCTGCTGCATTCAATGGCACATAGGGACTCGGGGGTTGACCTCCCGTCTTCATGTAGGTTCAGACTCACACTTTAGAGTGTACATCGGCCTCCCTGCTCCTCACTTGGACAGCGTCGCCTGTTTCGTCTTCTTGCCGTAAGCGATACAAGTATCGCTTACGGCAAGATACTGGTTGCCCCTTGTCGGGTGAGTCTCTCCCATGTTTTAATGTCCTTTTTTCTCTCTTTCTCTTTCTTACTCTCTCACATCGTTTCTCTTTCTTTTTTTTAAGTTTTGGACGCTACTATCTCCAGTCTGCTGTATATAACCTTATCTGAGTTGAAGTGGTAAATTCTCGTTGTTACACTGAAGGCTTCTTCGACATGTAGAGCACCCTCTTTCAATGACGCCAATGGCACTAGGTGAGCAAAGAATTTTGTTTCCGAAACAACAACAAAAAATTTGTGAAAGGAGAGAGTAGGAAGTGTGCAGCAGCTTGACTGTAGAAACGTATAATTACCTCTGAGCAGTGACAACGGATATGTTACAACAGTCTGAGCAACAGATCTACAAGCTTATTGCGCCACTTTTGTGTCACTTTTAACATGGGAAAAGTGGCGCAAAGAGCTGGTAAATCTGCGTCTAAGTTTTCAAGAAAAAATCTCAACTCCAGACTATGCGAGACAGTTTTAATGTTGTTTTCTGCCTCTTTCTCTCTCTCACTCTCTGTGACATCATTTATCTTTCTCTTTTAAAGTTATAGACACTGCTGTCTACTTTAACATGCAGAAGCAGAGTTGAACTGAAGTTATGAACTCTGGTGGCCGCAATGTTTATACAAGGTAAGTACAGCGGCCTAGATATACAATGCCTCCATTGCAATGCATTAGAAATAAATCTGCGTATTTACAATCCTATTGTGCCACTTTTGTGTCAGTAACTCAATTGGCACTTCTATATAGACACCATTCGAACTTGGGACTATAACAGAAGTGAAATGTACTAGGCACACTGCACTACATAATTTTAAACTCTTATTTTCTTTTTTGTTTTGCAGATTGCCTATTGTACGTCTTTTGGAGTCCACATCACAATTTGTTTATAATGTTTTATTAAAGTTATTTTTGTACTCGTTTATTATATTGTTATCATTAAGTGACGTTTACAGTTATTGTTATTTTTATAAAAGTTAATTAAAAAAACTACATACTTCTTTTTTTGGGGGGAGGGGGGTGACGGTCCACAATAAAAATAATATTTATAATTTGAAGTACTATAGTATAATGTTCAAGAGTAGGGTTGAAAAGTACTAACTGTACAATAAGTTATTTTTTCTCTGGATGGACTACAACATAGAAAAGAAATCAAACTAAAACAAAACAACGTGTACCACATTTACAAACCTCTTGTGACATTTTCCCGTGCAAACATACCCTCTACAAAATTAAGAGTGTGGGCCTCAAAAACGCCCTTCAAAATACGGAAACAATCAACCCCCAAAGATTTCTATATTGTATGAGAGGGGCTGAGTGGCCCTCTGCCTAGTGACCTGGAGTCCACTATGCCCAGACCTGGTTGCTACAGTGTCCATTGGGGGGAAACAGCCATTACAACACGGTCATAAGCACACGTGATCGTTACCACAAAGCCATTAGAACGCATATGGCTTTACCACGCATGCTTTTGCAACTAGTATACATTTACCACCCATGATACAGACATAAGCATGATAATGGCTTTCTGGTGACGGACACGCGTTGTAATGGCGGTGGCTTACGTGCTTCAAATTAGTTTTTAGGTATGCGTGTGACGAAGTCTGATAACATCGGAGGCCCAGGACAAACACCGTGGTGTCTGTGGCAGGAAATCTCATCGATCACAGAGAAGATAGGCGGAGGGTAAAATGAAAATAACAGGTAAAATAAAAATAACGGAGGAAAACTACTAAAATGGCAGTGCACGGAGTATGTAATCAGCGTTTGGCACCTCGGCAATACGTTTCAAATAAATATAGATAGAAAATAATTATTAATATATTACAAAAGTATAGCAACGAATGATACACATGGCCCGTGAAAAGAAAGCGGCAAATTTAATACCTGAAATAAAAACAGCTTTGCTTGGCGAACTTGAAGAAAAAGAAAGAAACATGGGCTTGGAAACGAGGCTGCTCATGCATAGAGAGTACAACTGGTACACACAAAAAAACTGTAATTTTCACATACTATCATAGAAATATAGCTCTTTTTTTCACCAGTAAAGTTAATTTACAAAAAGAACTGTTTTTATTTTAGCCCCAATACCACCACGACCCCAGACGGCTCCCCGCATCCTTCGAGAGCCAGCATTGCTTTGGCAGAGAGAGTAGCTTACATGCTGCTCTCTCTAACGAAAAACAACCTGCTTTCCTACTTGAAAGATGAGCAGATTACCTTGCTCTCTCTTTCAAATAGGAAAGCGGTTTGCTGTGGTAAAGTGGGAACCGCAACGCTCCCGCCCTACCATAGCAAACAGCAGTGTCCCGGGGCTAGGCACCCCGAGACACTGCAGGAGCCGGCCCTGGGAAGCGGTGGTCCCCAGGGCCATCAAGGGCTCCAGAGGGGGGCACATGACCCCCTCTCAACATTAAAAAGCCACGGGGGTGCAGGCTCCCGTGGCTGAAAGGTCATTTTATACATTACTGCCCCAGGAAGGTGGCGGTCCCCGGGGTGTTTACGGGGAGAGGGGGAGTTGAAAACATACATTTTCAAAAAAACCCGAGGGGTGGCGGTCCCCGGGGCTGTGTGGGGCCTTAAAAGCCCCCCATTATGGAAAAAAATTGCCAGCGAGATTTGGCTCCAGAGGGGCTAATTAGGAATAAAACGGACTTCTATTTTTTTTTCCTTTTCAACCGTGCACGCATACTATACGCGTACCCCGCGATTTCTTATTTAAAAAAAATAATTATTATTTGAGCCTAAAGATCCATGTGGGACCCCCTGAGCAGGCATAGAAGGTCAGGATGTTTCTACACTGCCCCTTTCCTTATTTTTCAACTTTGTTTTACTGTTTTTTTGTGACTTGGTTCTACCGAGGCACAAGATGACTGCCGACGCTTCCTGGTTTCGAGTGTTGACAGACAGTTGACATCCAATCAGCATGCAGCTCGTGCTCGTAATTGTACGGATTTCCATACTCGTGCAGCACTTAGTCTCTAGATATCAGTATGATTTTACTTTTGATTTTCTCAGGGACTACTGAACGGATTTACACCATTTAACAAAAAGCACAGTCTGCGAACCGAACTCTACCTCTCTGCCAAATTTGGTGTAACGCTGTTCAGGCTGTAGCCCTGGCTAAAGGTCCCTATGGAAAATTGCATGGGGAAAACACGTTTTGGGACCCCCTTTTTTCTCAGCCCCCACTTGACGAATCACCCCCAAACTTTTAGGGAAGGAGCAGACCATTTTCTTGGAGAAATTCGTGAAGATTCGTCCACCGGCGCCAAAGTTATTCCCAATGGAATGTTGCGGATTTCCTTTGAAAAGTAGGTCCTAACTATAACTACTAATATTCATATATATGTTTTTATATGTATGTATATTTATATATACACACATTTATAAATGCATTTGCATATATATGCATATATATACACATATATTTAATTATGTGCATATGCGTGCGCGTAGAGAGGTAGGAAGAGAGGTGTAGAGGTAGAGAGAAAAATAGAAGTAGATGTAGAGAGAGAAAGAGAGAGAGGAAGAGACAGAGGAAGAGAGAGAGGGAGAGAAAAAAGAGATGAATGGATGGGTGGGTGGGTGGGTGGATGGATGGGTGGGTGGGTGCGTGGGTGGAAGGGTGGATGGATGGATGGGTGGGTGGGTGGATGGATGGATGAATGTGTGGGTGTATGGATGGATGGATGGATGTGCTGACAAGTGAAACATGAGAAGTGCAAGAGCGAGATGGGGAGACAAGAGACCAGACTACTGAGAAGGGGTGAGGGAAAGAGGAGTGAGAAAACAGAAAAGCTAGACAAGGAAGAATGGAGTGTAAAGAGATGAAGAGGTTGTTGATGAAAGTGAAAAAACAGGGATAGGGGAGAGAGAGGGGATGGGGGTTGATAGAGAAAAAGAGGACAGCCAGAAAGGTAGAGTGTAGGGGTTGTGGGAGAGAGAGGAGCACCAGGTAGCATCCTGGGAGGCAGGTGCTCAGTACCTGGTGCTATCGCAAGAGAATAGCAGAGAGTGCTAACACCTCATGCCCCTTCTCTAGTCTCTGTTGGCGGAAGTGTTTTATTTCATGCCTTGCTTTACTGTTTAGGTCTAGCCACTCATCTCAAGAAGTAGCCAAGCTGTGCTCTCCACAGATAGACAACCCACCTCAGACATCAGGAACCGGTCAGGCTGTGGAGGTAACTTTCCAGGCAGAATCAGAGTGGCCCCGAGCAGTCAGTGCGGCCTCTTCTTGGGCACTTTAATGACAGGCACCGGGTTTACAATCCCTCGTAAAGCGCGGCCATTAGCGCGAGCTGTTACCCTTAATACCTCCCTGAGGAGCCGCTGAGAGCAGAGTGCAGGGCACAGCCGAGCTGCGGAGGGGGCTGGGCGTTACTCTTCTCGTGACACAGCTTGATATATTGTCAGCCGTATGCGCTGACCCAGAGAGCCATGTCACAGCCTCCCCTTAGTGCTTCTCACGACACCTGCACTATGGAGCGAGGAGGGCATGTGAAGTAACTTACACAGGCGGGGCAGAGGCTGGAAGAAAGGACGAAAAGCAGTGGGAGAGGAGTGAACAGTGGAGGAAAAAACTGTGAGAAAAAATGAGTTGGAGTGGGCAAAAGGACAGGATGGAGGGTAAGACATCGAGAGAACGAGGGGATGGGGTGAGAAAACATAGAAGAGTAAAAGAGTAAGAAATGGGTGATATATAGAAGTGTGGAGGAGATGGGGAGAAAAGACAAAAAATGAAAGAGAAAGGAGGCAAGAGAAAGAACTAGGTGGCAGACAGGTAGGTAGGGGAAGAATAGACAAGAGGATGGACACACAAATTGATGGTTGGTTGGATGGGTGGATTAACGATTGGGCAAGTGGATGGATAGATTAGGGACTAAGGGACCGGTGGGTGCAGAAGTGTTGCAGCTTCAAGGACTCAAATAATATGTGTTTATACAATAAACCTTTTTCTCCCTTTCATTGTAGTTGGGGATCAGTAACAAATGTGAGAAGCATGTACAATCGCTACGGCTGGCACAGTCTGGAATGTTTTTTTTTATGATGCGAGGGGACCCGTTTATTTAAGAAAGACATTCATTGTAGTAACAAAAACAAACTTTAGGAAGTTAGGAAGGGGCTGGCAACGCCATGCTTCGGGAACGGGGGGGCAATGGATGGATTATGGACAAAGGGACCGGCGGGTGCAGAAGCATTGCAGCTTCAAGCAAGCAACTGGTCCCATGCTTTGAGTGACAGGTTAAGAGCTCCAGGACAGAAGGGCAGGTCTGCAGAAGAAAGGGGGATGCTAAAAGTAAGATGTAAGTCGCCTTGATCTTTAGGGAGTGACCTCCCTGTTCGGCTCGTGCTGCAGATGAGGTGGCTCTTGAAACTTCCAAGCTTTCCTGTGTCAATGACAAGCATCTTTCACATGGACACGACAGGTGATGCTGCAATGCCCACACGTGAGCTGACATGTTTGTGAAAGTTAATAAGCTTGGAGGATGACTCCATCTGTGGATTCGGGCACCATAATTTAAATGTCTCGGATTAACAGATACGCGGAAGACCACAAGTACAGAACCACAGGACGTAAGCGCTTTAGCCGGGTTTCACAAAGCTTTAATTGGCGCTTTATATCCCCCAAGTTTAACGGAGCCGTGCTACCCTAGGTTTCAACATTACTAATAAGGCTATGGTCAATAACTGACTGGTTTGCCCATGTGCTCATGCCAACCTATGCTGCTTCCCAGGCTGGAGAACCCCCACTCTGCAACAGAGTACACAACATGCACCAAGCTTCTTGGATATCTGTTCCACTGAACCCTCATTTACATAAGCTAATTAAAATGTGTTTGCACTCTCAGCACAGCATACCTCTGGAGCCGCGACATTTTACCAGGCTGCGGAGCATTCAGTGCACTGTACCACAGTACGAGATGGGACATTTCAGTAGGTGTAAAGCCGCCGCGGGTTCGAGACCGTGCTTCGGTAACATTTGAGGCATTGGTGATGCAGCACGGAGTCCAATAGCCAGGCTTGGCCCGTGTCGATCGGTATTTATTAGTCTGCATTCTCAGGAGAGTATGGCAAGGCTGCGAGACATAATAATAACACGTTACTCGCCTCAGTTAATGGACGCAGTTAAATCTCGAGCTTCTCCGCTCCGATGTATTTGTAATCACAAAGCATACCAGACCCATTCCAAAAAAGTGATGGTAAAAACACGGCACCTCTTGTTAGTTGCAGCCTTTCCAGCCGTGTGGTTGCGCATGAGAAACGGTTTCTGCAAATGCTCGGGTTTCATTCCTTGCCTCAGTGGTATTTTAACAAGCGCTCACCAGGCACTTGCTCTTTGCTTATAAAATTTTAAAAGTAAAGCGCGGGTGCCGCGATTATACTAAAATGAAAAAAATAGATGTTTTTCTATTTCTTGACTTTTGGTATAATCGCTGCACCTGGGCTTTACTTTTAAAATGTTATAAGTAAAGCGTGGGTGCTGCGATTATACCAAAAGTAAAGAAATAGAAAAAACATCTATTTCTTTCATTTTGGTATAATCGCGGCACCGCCACGAAGTAGACTTTCCTCTTTTTGCCGTCCCACTTGGACGGGCTTGGCCTGACTTCCTTGTGGCGTAAAAGGTATATAATCTTCTTTATGGGGCCATCTGTTTGGACCCAAAAAGAAGAAAAAAAAACGTTTACGCCAGCAGTAAGTCAGGGGAGCCAGTCCAACTGGGGCGGCTCTAAAAGAGAAAACTGTACGTCACTGGAAACTTTTTTCCAATGGTTGGCCACCGTTTAGCATGAACGGTGAAGCCAGCCAATGGAAAAGAGGGGCGGACTTAAAGCCCACTAGTGAATCTCCCCAATATCACTAAATCTCGCCAGCGAGACTACGCATGTGTGCAGTCTTATGCTAGGCTTCAACCTAAAAAGGCTGCACAGAGAATCCATTACAGTTCCCCTTCTGCCACATTCTTCCTTCTGCCATGAGTTTGTAGATTTTGTCTAAGCTGTACTTTCTTTGCCAAACTTGTACAGAGAACCACCTCTTGCTCCCGAACTCCCAATTGGATAAAGTTGATTTGAGATTTCTCTGCTGTCACTTGTCTTTCACCATTTGTTTCTTCTGTTACTTGCTGCTAATGCTGAATAAGGTAGGTTTCTCTGCCATTCTCTTGCCTTTGCCTATCACAGTATGGATGCTTTCATGCCTCGCTACCTGGAAACATGATTTCCACTGTTTTAATAATGTAAAAACATGCACACTAGCTGTTCTTCATTCCCTCTGCTGGAAAAGTAATAAGAACAATTCCCTTCCTGCCTACCTTCCGTTTCTGCTTCTTTTCACCTTAATTTCCTTTATTTTCTCAAACACTCTGCCTCTCGCACACACTTACTCTCTTTCACTCTTTTCATTCATATCTCCCCCTTCTTCCATTCATTTTTTTTCAGGAGTGATGGATCAGAGGGTGTTATGAGTGATAATAACAAAACAATTTCCTTCTGCCATATCAACAACTATTTTTACATTGAGGCAACTGAGAGTTTTTCAAATACCAGGATCCCAAGCATGGAATGAAGGTTTTTATCATTTACATCGCCCATCTTTATAGGTGATATAAACTAACATTGTCTTTCCCATTATTCAGACCTAAAATCACAGCTTTGAGTGTCTCTGCTTTTTTTACATGGAGGATTCACTTTAGATTTGTGCATGGTAGCCCTCTACACTCGTCGGGTCTGGTGGCTCAGTGGACTAATGCATCCATTTAAGGGTCCTGTGTTCGACCTTATGGTTACAGGTTGAAATCCTGGTGGGTCCACTTAGCCTTTCATCCGTAGGAGGTCGACAAAATGAATACCATTGAGTTGTGTAACAATAATCATCTGTTATTCAGCACCAAGATACCGCAGGGTGATCGTGCGCTTTACAAATACACCTTTTATATTCATTTGTCACAGGAAAGGCAAGTCTGCATTACTAGTGGTGCTCTGCTCTGCAATGCTTCTAAAAAGTCAACATGCATATCATTAACACAAATGAGAAATAGAAAGCAATCCCGTTTGACCATCTGAGATACTGAAAATGGCTTGCACAGCTTTCCAACTCATAACATTATGTACTGGTTCATAATATCAACATACAACTTTACTGTACGTCAGAGAGAATTCTTGTCTAACTTAACTGTGGAAAACATATTTTCTAAGGTCAATGTTTATCACAGACACTAGGTCAGACGTGGCAAAGAAGTGCAAATATGCAGTGCCATGTGATGAGCGGCCTTCATTTTGTGGAGCTGGTGTGTAAGTGTGACTGGTGGCCATTTTGTGTTTGTTCTACATATCTTCTTCTTTGATTAAGTGCTCAATTTACTGACCTTCGAAGCATGGAAAGCTGAGCCTGCTTTAAGAGGATTTTAGCTCACAACCTTCAGATCAGTGCTGATTTAAGCAGTGTGCATTAACCGCCAGTGCCACACTCCCAGCTACTTGATACCGTATCATCATATAATGAAAGACACAGCACAAGTTACTGCAAGTCCATGCTCGTCCTTGCTTCTGATGCCAACCACATCAGTCCTCAATTCTCACTCTCAGCCGCCACATCATCCCATGGCTCTGCGATGACTCAATGATGACTCTTGCACTATGCCCCCCTCTCACCCTCCCATACTACCCCTAGACTCTTCTCATCAGCCCAAATTCTTCTGCTTACACATAGCACTATATTTTTTCACACTTAGATCCCTTCTTGCTTATATGGGTCCCCCATAAGACCACCAAAGCACCCACTTCAATATCAGTTTTACTCCTCCACATATGTCTCCACTTCACCCTCACAGTTTTATTGAAGAATTGCGATCTATGTAAGCTTGTGTCGTGATAACAAGATAATATTTCACAAACTTGGTTAGCCCAGGTGTGGCCTATTGTTTTGTTAAGGGCAGAGGGGCCCACCTCCATTTTTTTTCAAAGTATGTAGAGTGTCTGTCAGTCTGAACAAATCCCAGTCTGACAGACACTCTTCATGTTTGAGCCAGGCAGCAAGTGCATTTTGTTTTCTAAGGTCATGATGTTCAGAGCTTCCACATCTTTAGAACTTGTTCAAATTTTTCAATGGGTCTTTGGGTACTATACCAATGATTTCTGCACTTATTACTACAATTGTTCCCCTTGACTTTAGCAATACCTTCCCTTCCTTCGTCTGCCAAATGCACCATACTAATATTGTTTACTTCTGCAATAACTTCCCTATCTTCCTCCTCAATGAGGACAGCCATTGCACATCTTCCTGTTAATTCTGTTTTCTTCAATTTGCCACAGCTTCTTTCAAAGGTGACTCCCAATACCCCACTGCATATCTTGAATGCTAGGATTATTTGCCTGCATGAAGACCTGATCCCTAATTATTTCATAATATATATTTCTCTTAGTTTAAAAAAAAACAGAATCATAATCTACCTTTTCATGTTACCCTTGTTTCCTATGGAAACATTAATAACAATCAATTGCTACACTCATGGTTGCGAAAAGCATCAGTCACAGTCTTCAAGAGCATCAGTAAACACATCTTCTTGTCCAGGTTGTCATTGTTTCTTTTCCATTTTACCGGATTTCTAAGCCTCCTGGTCGCAAACAATGTATCAGGATTTCTTCCTTTTCTCCAAAATAAAAGTGGCTCCCATTAGTGAATCAAATGGCTAAAATGGTGGCTCACATTTACAAATCAGGGTAGCTATGAACTTGCAAAGACACACTGTATAGGTATCTGGTAAGGTAGCAGAGACTGCATGCATTTGTGCTTACTACAGGTAATGTTTGTGGTAATATTAGGGGAATAAACAGTAAAAACAGGCCCACCAGACTATAAAACCATCTCCCGCACTGACCTGTTGGACCAGCTCATCAGGCACTGCCTCATTGCCCTATGGGCCATGCCAACACTGCTTAGAAATATGCTTGGTATTCTTTCAGCTCTTGCCATTTCATTGAAGGGTCTCCTTGGGTTGGTAAGAATGCCTGTGGTGGTGTAAGGTCCAAGGTATGCATTACACACATGGTGAAAATTGATCACATCAATGTGGAAACTGATTCGAGATAAGAAAACAATGTGGATCCAATTGACCCTTGCCATGACAGAATGCAATGAAATCGACTAAGGAGAGCTACTCATTTCCAACAGTACAATTTACTATGTATATGTAGTGCAAAAGTAATGTAGACGCCCCTAGAGTAACAAGCCGTTAGTTACAAAATAATGTTTCCACTCATCACTACTTTGTTACTTTGCTCAAATGTGTTTGCCATGGAGGAAACATCTGTACTCATTCTTCAGTGAACATCAGTTACTGATAATTGTAGGCTGCATCTGCATATGTCCGATTGATGAAGAGCTGGGAATAGCTCCATCTAAAAAGTGAGGTTTCCATAAACAAAATGGGGGCATGGAAGGTTAAGAGGGCGTGACATCACGAATAATGTATAATTGTCAGCCGCCTTCGGTGCAGGAGAGAATGGAGTTGACCCTGCGTTCGAAGTTCCACAGAAAGTCTTCCAACGGTTAAGATGGTGAGGTAAATAGTTTGTGTACTGGAAATATGGCTAAATACGTAGTTTTCACTACAATCAAAAGCAGGATGAAGTTGAAGAAGCTGCACTGTTAGTGATTCAGAGCTGCAAACACAGGTTCAGAATTCCAAAATCGGGCTCTACAGTAACTATCTGAGAAGCATGAGTTGTTAAATTTGGACAAAGCCAGTTTAATGTGGTTCCTCCACACCAGGGCTGAACTCGTGGACAAATTCTTGAGTTCCATATACCACACACGTCCAAACTTTGAACTTAATAAAGTGGCAGGCAGCGGTCAGAAGTGTTAAAGTTATTGGTTTTTTTTTTGTACATAGCAATAGAAAACTCGAGGCTGCGGCATTTTAATAAAAATGGTTGATGATGGACACAGATTTGGATCTACAGAAACAAACAAAAACAAAATTTGTACATGTAAATTATTCAGTATTGAAATTCGATACATTTTCAATTAGAAGCTGCTACATAAGGCTAGCATTTGCAACCCCTACATTTCCTTGAATGATAACAGTACTTCGTTCTCCTGTGTGACCGTTTGTGAATACCCCTGGCCGAGTAGCTACTTTATTTTCAGAAAGTTACAATAGCTCCGACCTATAACGCACTGCATGATACATTCCTGGTACATTTCCTACACACATTTTTCACAAATCAAATGCTATATTTGCATAACATTTTAGCATGAACGGTGAAGGTTAGCGCTCTGCCAGTCCACTTAAACTTGCAATCATGCTTCTATTCCCAAAAAGCAGTCCTTTGATTGCCCACTAATAGCAATCACAGAATGAGGCCACGTATTACAAATCAGCCATAAATGGGTACATGATGACTATCGGCCTCAGGGAATCAAACAGCCTTGATATTTACACCAAGGCATTATATTTTGTTCTCTGATAGTTTAATATCAGTCATGTTGCTCAAAACATTTGATGCAACAATATTCAGCTGATTTGTAGCTTTCACTAAGACATCAACAATTTGAAGATGAATTTAATGAACCGTATTTTTATCTATACTTCTCAATTGCTTTCTCTGTTCACGTTTTGTGCTCAAGACAAAAAAACAACAATTCATAACTATGAAAAGGAACATAAGATTCTTTCAATCTCGACGCTGTCGCACTTCACACCTGACCTCCGAAAACTATGCTGGCTCCGCATTCAGAAACGCTGCCAGTTCAAATTGCTTACCCATGCCTACAGGGCACTTCACAAACAGTGTCCCACCTACCTCAAACATAAACTACATTTCCACCAACCAACGAAGAACCTGCGCTTTGCATCACTCGCGCTCGCCTACAGCCCCTGAACCCATAGAAGGAAGACAGGAAGTAGGGCCTCCTCTTACCTCAATCAATCAATCAAGGAATTCGTAAAGCGCGCTACTCACCCGGAGGGTCTCAAGGCTCTGGGGGGGTCCCTTACTGCTCGAACAGCCAGGTCAAGGCGAGAAGGTCCTGTGTCATCCGGAGATGGGTGGGGAGGGAGTTCCATGTCTTGGCTGCCAGATAGGAGAAGGCGACCAAATTCTGGTGGCCAAATCCTGGAATGACCTCCCCCCAGGACATCAGGTCAGCCGCGTCACTTATGGATTTCCACAAGAAACTAAGTACCTGGCCCTTCGACTGATCCTTCCTGCAGAACATGCATGTACTCAATGCCTGGATACCCTTACGGGTGACAAGTTTCGCATTCTACAAATGCATCTTACATTGCATTACTTACTGCCATTATTAAATTCCCATCCTATATTCACAGTGTACGATCACATGTACCCAGCAGTGGGTGTCTAATGTTACTCTCTTTCAAAATAAAATTGATCCTCTGACTTTTGAAAGACCATATATTGTTGGTGAGCAAATATGCTTTTAACACCACATTATATATTCTAAGGACTTCAGGCCAATCTTAAAGTCGTCTCTTTGTAAGTGATGTCAGCTCACTCTCGTTGACAGTGTAGCAGATTGTGTAGGCTGCAATACAGAGTCAATCAACATGTTTACTCTTAGAAATGCCTGCCCCTCCGTATCATGATGCTTGGTGGAATTTCAGCTACAAACTGTGTGAACATAAGGCTGTACCTGAACTAGGGAGAATGAGGAAGTCACAGTGTAACTCAATTTTGCCCAACCTGAACACATTTGTAGAGCTGCTCTCAAAGCTGTATGAGTATTGATGGTGATGGATGACTGTACTGTGGTGCCTGTGCTGTACCTGTTGTAGGGGTGCAGTGCTCTTGTGGTTAACGCTGTAATGGTGAGGGTCGCTAATACCGCTATTCAGGATAATGGCCTCTCACACCAGTGCTTAGGGTGAGAGGCCAATATTTTGTTGCCTCCTATTTTTAGGATGAATCATCCTTGTATCATTGTGGCCTCTGCAGTACATGTTCCAATGACATGAGCACCACTGCTTTTTTTATTATCCCTCTGAAAGCCTTGAGCCCTTGTACTGCTGTTAAATATACTGAATGTGTTCTGAGTGTGATAGAGACTTGAGTTGATGCTGTTCATGTTCACATGTTCCAATGGTGAGGAACGCTTGCCCTTCTTCTGAAAGCACTAAACCTTTTCTGAGGTTGAAGGAGGCTTACACTGCTGCTGTCCATGCTGAGCCATCTCAGAGAGTGAGGTAATCTGGCATTGAAGCTGTGTTTTACCTGGTCTGAGGGATGCTAGTTAAACCTGTTTGGTGGATGAGCAACCCATGTACTCAGCTACTTGTTCTCCATAAATAGCGTGAGAGAGACTTGCACTGCTGTTGTCAGTATGTACCTGGTCAATCAGATAGTAGGAAGCTCACACATATCTTGCAGATGCTTCCCTTTAGTGTATGTGTGTTGGGAATTTGCTGCTTGAGCTTGGACAGCTGGGAACCAAAACTGGCCCTTGCAAATTGCTTGGCCGGCCTCCTCCTGGGGTGAGGGTGGGTGCAGCCGAGCAGTTTGTGAGGACCTGTTTCAGTCGATTTTGTTACAGGGGCCAATATTGTCAGCCCTGGGGAACAAAAATGGCCTCCGAGGGGCCCAAAACGGCCCCCCACCCTAGTGGCCAACCTGGGAAACGCCCGCTGCCCGCTATGGCCAGTCCAACCCTGCATCTGTTCCTTTTAGCTGGTGGTAATATATGGCCAACTGTGGCCGGGAGGGCAACGGGCACCCCGTCAACCACTGCAGTGTGTGGTCCCCAGTATTCCCTACATGAAGGGGGCTCCCTCAGCATGCCTGTGCAACGTGTCTCTCTAAAGCTGCTGCAGTGTATAGTCTGCTCTGAGCTGACACATGCTGCCCCGGCACTGAAAAGAAACATAATAACGTATTTGTTTCTTTTCATTCCGAGCCTGCCAGACAACCTTCAGGAGCGGGTGTAGGCCTCTGAGAAAGACTGTCCTCCACAGAGCACTGCTAATTTTAAAGGAAAAAGGCAGCACAGAATTTACTGGAGTAGAGGTAGGGTTGCCACCTTGCCCAGAGAAAAATGCCAGTGTCTCTTCACATTTTCAGATTCTGCAAAAGCCTGCACATGATTCTTAAGCAGAAATTTATATTGAATAATCTGTATTCATTTTAACATATACTGTCTGTCATTTTTTACTTAAGTTATCAGTCCGGGGTCATTAGGACTCCTGTAGGAATTACATTTTAAAGTGTTTTCTTCTTAAATTAACTGTTTAAAATATGTACTGACAAAGGGAAAAACATACCTCTCAGGGCATTAAATGCTAGTCATTGCAATGTTTCCATTAAAGGATCTGGGTTGAACCAAGAGTTCTTGTTTCCCCTAGCATGCTTTGAATTAACATGTCAGGCCAAACTTAAAAAGCAATATCCAATAGGGTTCCATGGCGGCTGCACTAACGCCTTTGCCCCTGTCTCCTTGGGGCTGTTGATAAGATCGTCTGGGCTGGGAGAGGCTCTGGCGTCCCAGTGACTGCGCCAGCTAGCGCTTCCTTCCATCAAGCGCTACAGCAAAGATCGATGGACTTCAAGTCCCAGCGTCCTTCGCCCTCAACTCGAGGTGCCGGTGTTCAGGGGGAGGTGTGGCCATCACGCTTATAGCGCTGCCTCCCCCACCGGGGGCCAAGGGCGGGCCCATCCTAGCCCGTCATTGTCAGGAAGAGGCAGGGCAGGGCCATCTCTTTTGGTTTTGTCACAGGAGATTTATCAACTATGTAAACTGGGGCAGCATTATATTTAGCACTTGCGCAGACACTGTGTGTACAGAGGTATCCCGCATTATTACCCAGGAACTATTGTCCAGCAACTAAGTGGAGGACTGTCTCCAGTTTAATTGTAATTTGGGTAGTGAAAGTCTAGTACGATCTTTGTATGCTGTAAGTGTTTGGTTAATAAGGTGTCTAGTCTCCTACCCACAAGTTTAAACACCTGAAATCTATTTTGTAGATGGAACATAGGAGCAGCCAGCAGAGCACGAGTGGGTAGTAACATGGGGAAAAAAGTAGGCACTGTCAGTAATAAATGTGCCACTGCCCCACTGCTACCACCTACATCAATAGATAAAATGATGCAGTGGGCAATTGGGGCGGTGGACACCGAAATTGCACGCATGGAAAGGCAGTTGTTTCTTTCCCTGAACATGCCCATTGTGTCACCAGACCTGGCCCTGTCATCCTCCATGTCCCAAACGTTCTTAGCTGAGTCCACTGAGCTACCTCCCCGGGAAGTTCCTACTAAAAAATGTCCCCGTAAGGCTAAAATCACAATGCATAACACCAAACCGGGTAAACGCAAATCATCAGTTGAGGCGGGCTCTAAAAATAAGAAGGTATGTGAAGGTACATGTGCCGGGATGTCTGCCCCTCATGACAGGCAGTGTGCCAACCCTGTTTTCATGCCCAGGACTTAGCGAGTGTAAGGGGGAGGCAACCTGAAGAAGTCCATCCTGTAGAGAGGAACATGAGTGGAAATAGTGATCTGCCCAATATCAATCTACCCCCGGCCTGTGCACCTCATGTAGCCATTCTGACTGGTGCCCCTCCAATTGCACCCAATACTAAGGAAACCCAGCGCAAGCTCAGTAATATATGCCTATTTTGGTTGGCTGGGTATAAGCGCTTTGAATAACCTACAGCTGGGGAGATTTTAACGGTCCGAAGAGTAGGGTGGCTAGGACTCAGCCCAAAAAACAGACAAAGGGGAGTGTATAATTATTCATTTTAAAAATCCAATTATTGCTGGAAATCTTGTAAATACCACCACCCAATGTCATAGTGTTTTAACGAGAATTACCCTGCGACCTCTTAACTATTTCTATCCCCAATGCCAAATGTCTAGCTGAGAGGGTGTTATTCAATCTATATTTGGTTTGGCTCACCCAAGTGAAGCCAGTAGGAGAGCTTCCTTTAGGGTCTCCTTATTCAACATCTCAGTAAGCAATAGATACGAAAGTCTTGAGGGGGTGGATTGACTGGGGGTGGTCCATCTATAGGAGACATGCCACCAATGCAGTGGCAGGACCCAAAGGGAGAAACAGGTTATGGTCGGAGGCAACAAGCTAGGGTCAGTAATACAGACACCGCCTTGCACTAAAGACCTCGCAGCGAGAGGATGCAGGGGAGAAGGGCCCCCGATGCTATACTTAAAACCCCATTGGCAGACAAAGACAGGGAGAATAGATCAGAAGCTGTCTCTGTCAACATGCAAGGGGCCACCCTGGGCGATTTGTCCCCCCCCCCACATTCTACTGTACTTGAGGCCATAACAGAGACTAAAGTACAGGACAGTGGATTGCGGATATTGCCCTGGAACTTGGCTGGCCTAAATAACAAACTCCCCTGTCCAGACTGGGGCTTAAAGTGGATAAACAGGACACCTGCATATTTCAGGAGACTTGGACAAGGGAAACTTCCCACCCGGTTGGCTTTGCGTCTTTTAATATCTTGGCAAACATGGGGGGGAGGGAGACCAGTTGGTGGATTAGCTATATGGGTAGATACACACCTCGGCTGTAGAGCTGAGCAGTTATCTACACCCTCAAATGACATCCAATGTGTTCTGTTGGTGCTCCCTACCAAGATAAAAATTGCCATCATTAATGTTTACTCTAGACCTGGGAATAGTAGGCACGTATCTGCTACCTTAGACTATCTGCTGCTCTTTATACCCACCTTAGATCCAGCAACGTGGCTGATAGTGGGGGGTGATTTTAATTGCCAATTTGAGCCCCTCATTGATTTTAATAATGCACCGCCCTCAGAGGAAGACCTACTTTGGTTGATTCCTGAT
This sequence comes from Lissotriton vulgaris, assembly GCF_964263255.1. Classification (NCBI taxonomy): domain Eukaryota; kingdom Metazoa; phylum Chordata; class Amphibia; order Caudata; family Salamandridae; genus Lissotriton; species Lissotriton vulgaris. The sequence goes on along the minus strand of NC_141689.1, from coordinate 970,714,597 downwards.
CCTTTGATTAATCCAATTAAGGTGTGATCTCCTCTGACCCTACAACTTCATTCACCCACCTTGGCCCACTCACTTAGGGCATGTAATGGGAGGACCAAATCGCACCAGCCAGGCCAGTTTACTTTTAACCAGCCGTGGCAGGCCTCCTTATTGGATTATATTATGGTAGAAACCAGACTCTGGGGTAAAGTTCTTGACTTTTATGTTGAGCCTAGGCAAGATAGTGACCATAACGCATTGATAGTGATCTTAAATGCTGGAGAGCTCAGCATGCCCAAGCCGTTTCTCCCTCCCACTAATGAGCCTAGTGCTCCAAGGCTGATTAACAAAAGAAGGATGGTAAAATGGCCTTATTTCAAACACTCAACTGCAAAGTTGGCGAAAGTCTGCTAAATAGTTACACCATTGATATCTAGTATGTGGGGGGTAGTACAGGATCCATTAGCACAGGAACTAGATTTAGCAGGCAAAATACACACGGAATTTGTCACCAAATTGTCTGACATATTCCATCCATTATCCAAGCGGAGAGAGTGGAAGCGCCCCACCTGCCTGTGGTATAGTGCTGTAGGGATAAATACAATTTGTTGGCGGCGCTGAAGGAAAACGACTGGCCGCTTATCATTCTTGCCAGGGCAAGGTATAAAGAGACCACCCTTCAGGAAAGGAAAAATTGGGAAGAAGAGAGGTTGGAGGTCCTTAGGCTGGCCCTGAGTGATAAGGACTTAAAAACATTTTGGGCTATAGTGAGTACAGGGGACAGGGAATGGAGTTCGGCCTTAGAGCCCAACATTGCTACCGAGGCATGGGAGTCTCACTGTGGGGGGTTGTATGAAACTAAGGATGGTTCTAGTCATAACACCAGCTCACCTACTCAATCCATGGCTTGTCAGTAGGTAGGGGATTGGGAGATTACTATAACTGAAGTAGCAAATGCTATTAATAATCTCCAGTGTAACAAAGCACCGGGTTTAGATAAATTCCCAGGCAACCTTTTCCATATCTGTGCACTCTGTTCAAGGCTATTTATAATGGTATGGAACCCCCGGATACATGGTTGGGGGCTGATATAGTCCCCATATTTAAAAAAGGCTGTCCCCTACTTCCCTTGAATTACAGACCCATCAGTCTGATTGACAACACTCAGAAACTGATGGGTCTGGTCTTCCTAGATCGATTACAGGGTTGGATAGAGGAGGAGGACATACTAACCCCATTTCAGGCCGGCTTCAGAGCAAAGATGTCAACTGTAGACCAAATATTTAGGCTACAGTTGCTCTTTTGGAAAACAGTGTTAGTGGAGGGTGGCAGCCTCTATCTAATATTTGTGGATCTGAAGTTGGCCTTTGATTTGGTTCCCAGAGAGAAACTTTGGGAAGTATTAAAGGGGTTGGGGATTCCACCCTACATACTTAATGTGATAGCAAGGCTCCACATGGAAAACTATGCCCAAGTAAGGTGTGGAAAACATGGGGAATTGTCCTCACGCTTCCCTGTCAAAAAGGGGGTACGCCAGGGATGTGTCCTGCCCCCACACTATTCTGCCTCTTTATAAACTGACTCATTGATCACTTATTAAATATAAAGGATAGCAATGCCCCTAAGTTAGTCACCGGGAAGGTACCCGCACTTAAGTTCGCAGATGACACTCTTTTGCTGTCCAAATCGCAATGGGCATACAGAGTATACTTGATGGTTTTGCAAACTTTTGAAAATTATGGGGCTTGGAAATCAATCTAACCAAGACTAAATTTATGATTTTCAACCCACCAGGATGACACGCCCTAATCCTGCCTTAAATAGCATACCCCTTAAAAGGATGAGGACTTTGAGTATATAGGAGTCACTATTTCTGAGAACTTCGAGTGGGGGTTTCAGCTAGCAAAGGCAAGCCATAGGTTTACACAGACCGTGGGCGGTATTCTGAAAATGCACAGAGCTTCAGTATTAAGCCAGCCGCCCCGGTTGTGGAAATCTACAAAGTCCGAGCGAGGGGGCCACGCTTTATGGGGCAGAACTGTGGGGTTTCTGCTCAACTCCTGATCTAATGAAGGTTGAGAATAATTTTATGATGCAGCTTTTAGGTCCCCCATGCAGCACGCCTCTAATTCCTCTTTGCTTGGATTTGGGTATGAGGCCTATTGAGGAAGAGATAGCGCTCAGACCTATTACATTCTGGCAGCGGGTTTGGGTGACCCCGGAGTTGTCTTCTTACAAAGTCGAGCTCAAGTAGATTTAGTCCCTCACCGCCTCCAAGAAAATACCCTGGCTTTGCCATATCAGGGATCTTGCACTGAGGATGGGCAGACGCGATCTGTGGCAATCTCCTGAGGTCTACTGCCCAACTCTACCCAGGATGGAACTGATGAGACTTTACAGGTACGCTAACATTATGGCCATCTTGGGAAGCTCACGGGGAGTTGGACAGATGACTGCTGAGTTCCTCCAGGTAAAAGATATATAGAGAGGCGAACCCTTTTTGGATCTCATCCACTTCCCTGTGGCCAGAAAATGTATGTGCAGTTTAGATTAGGAAATCTACCACTAGCCAAACATACAAGCAAATGGCCTAAAGAGTCCAAGGCTGAGTGTCCCGTCTGTAATTACAAGCTTGACTCTGAGACACATGTTTTGTTTTTCTGCCCTGCATACCAACTGCCCCGCAAACCCTGGTTAATCCAAATTTGTAGAAATGTGGGTTTTGTGAGACATGCTACGGCATGACGAGTCTTAAAATATGACACGCACCCCCCAATAGTGTTCGCCGTGTCACGTTTTCTGAACCATATGTGGCACATACGTTGGGGAGTGATGAAGACTCATTCTGGGCAGACAGGGTTGTAGGAAGCCTAAAGGTTTTTTCTTTTGCTACATGGCAGTGACTCCACACCTCCCTGTATTTGTAATGTTTATGCATACTTTTAATCATTTTTATCTCATGTTTTTAGCTGACATTATTAGTGTATGAAGACAGCTGTGGTCCAACTTTGTTATTTGGTAATAGTGGGAGAACTTTGCTATTGAAAGGTATTTGTAATAAGCGGATTCACAACTGAAAGTGTTTACTCCTTTTAGTGAATTCTAGATTTTTGTGATTTTATATAACTGTACTTTTATGGCCCTGGTGGCCGGAATAAAGTGTATACTGACTGAATATTCAATAGGTATAGTTTAAAGAGAATTGACAAATACATACCAATAAAAAATACAGCACTGATAAACTAAAGTGACCAACTTATCTGAAATATTTACAAGTGATCATGTATTTTTCTGAAACCAAAGTAAAGCCAACAAAGCAGATTACCTCTGCATTACTTTAAAAGATTCAGTGGATTCAATATTTAAAATCCACATTAAGTTGCAGGATTCTAAATCAGAGATCTCCACCTCTCTCTTGTCAGATGCATCTTTTTCTATATAACCGGTTCTTGTTAGTCTGCTTTTCCCATTATAGACAGGACTACAAGTATCAGAATGCATAGTATCAACTACTCACACCTGGAATGGAAAAATGTGAGCTCACTGTGTAAGGTCTAATGAATGATTTCTTGTATGCATAGGGGCATGTTTCCATAAGGTCTTTTTGTGTTTTCATATCGGTAACCCCCATAACAGGATTGTACAGCAGCATTGGCAATTTTAGCTTTTTTAGGTTTCCAAAATAAAATCCTTCCCTTGTGTATAAATATGCAGTTAGTGATACCAAAGCATTGTCTATGGTTCGGAGGAGAAGGGGACCCATCACATGATTTTATTGGGAAGGTGATGATAGTGACACGCAGCCGTAAGGAAATTATTACTGAAAAGAGAGTCATGATATTGTGAGAGGGCTGAATGTAGTCAATTTGTATTGCTAGGTACAATTCCTGATGCAGTTAGGGTAAGCCTTCCTCAAAGGGTTCTTGAACGTCCCTCAGGGCAAATTCCCCCTACATGTGCATAAATATATCTGCTTGAGCCAAAGACAAAGTTTTTCACTCAGTGTCACATGTGAGGCTTAAAATGTCCCACAGTTGCTGCAAATAATGAAATGACACAAATAAGTAGACTTACAACTTGGTAGTCTTTTTTAACATAGTTTGATGTAGGCATAGTGTCCCCTGTATGTGCAATAATCTATGGGGAGGAGTTCTGTAGGGCATGTGATTTATTTTAACGCAAGCAGGTGCATTGAAAAGGCAAAAGCATCTCTTACACTGAATGTGAACCGTTCAAAAAGCAATTTACATTTATTAGCAGGGCCATTTCATTTTTGGAGCGTGAAAAGACGAAATTATGTGTCAGGGGTGACTAAATTACATAGCATGAAAAGGTAAATTATACGACGTAATGTGGCACATTTTGTGATAGTATTACTTAATAATTGTGTCATTTTTTTACTCTTTAAAACTGCCTGGGCACAGGGTAATATTTATACTAGCTTGATATACAAATATAGTAAAAAGCAACAGAAAGGTAACCGGTCAACTCTTGCATAGGGCCTTCCACTACACTGCAACACATGGCATTGAGAATTGAGTAACTTTTGATCCTTGTGAGATAGAAACTATTTTATTTTGCCTAAATCTGTAGCCTATGCAGCAGAAGCTGAGTTATGGCAAATTCATAATAATGCGTAAAACAGTGCAGCAGCAGAATCGAATAATCCCAGTGGTCCTATCTATTACTGAAAACAGAAATTGGCCATATTACCCATGCTGCATGATCCATTACATGGGTCTGCAATATTTTCTCTATGTGTTTTTGTTATGTGCATTGTTTAATATGTCACAAGCCAGACTATAATTAGTGTCCATAGAAGTGAGCTTTAGAGGGACACATATTAAGTCACAGAGAAACTAGTGTTACACCTGGGCACTGAGAATAGGGCATTAAATGGAAAGAGGAACTGCCAGTCTCATAGAATGGGAGCTCTAGAATTTATGGTAGATTAACTCGCTCTGCCAAATGTAAATAACCTGCTTAATCTTCAACTTTTGGAGGCTAGATTTAATTTGCATATGAACATCCCTTACAAACCCACTCCCCTATTTAAACATCTGTGAGGGGAATATTCACTCAGCCCGCTAAAGTTATATTTTGTTAATAAAAATAAAATTATAACAAAAAACTATGAACATGTCTCAATTTTTAGTGTTCATCTATCTAGAGTATGCTCATCTGACAAGGATAACTTTTTTCTCTTTGACGCTAAACATATCATGGAAAACTCCTGCTGATGTCATGTGGATGCAGGAGGCAAAGCTGAAATACTTCTATAGGGAGGTTGGCGACTGGGCAGGAATGGACATTGTGGTTGCCACCCTCGCCATTCCTTTCGGGGACCGAAAGTGAAAATCACATGTTAATATTTGGGGATAATGTTGGTGAATATTTCTGAAAATGAAAGGCTGTTTTGGCAGGCAAAATGTGTGTTTTCTAAGAATGGAAAGAAACAAATAATGAATTAAAGAAAAAGATGGAACAGTAAATATCTTCAAAATCCTTGGTGGAAGGGCTTTTCGCCAATCCTAAACAAAAATTAGGTTAGCTAGACTTACTTAACTTACTTAACACGCTATGAACATTTATTGAGTACTCCCACTGAAAATCCTCCATCTCGTAAGACAAATACTTGGGAACCAAATGTGCTTTACATATTCACTGGTTGAAAGCTGGTGAATATTAAGACTGTATAGTTATGTAAATGATTCAGTCTTCAGATTAAGAGCATGGCTAATCAAAATGAAATTTTAGCAGGCTGACCCTCATTATCACATAGAGGCCACCTCCTAGTCTCCAGGTAATCAGTAGTAAAACAAATGTAGACCACAGTTGTTTTAAGTGAATAGGAAAGAAGTGTTAACATACATCAGTTTCTCTGTATAAAATAATTTGGAAGGATCTAAGGACACATTTGATTTCAAGAACCACTATCTTGGACTTAAGTGTTTGTATTTGCAAGGTGCTTATTTTTTGTCTTAACAAGTTAAATTGTGGAGACACTTGAAATTGTCTTAGAGGTTCCTTAGCTGGGGAATTTGTTCCTCATAGATATCCAGTTGGTAGCAGCAGAATTCAAACAGTGGATATGGGATATCCATTAGCTACATGTAAAGATATTTTCTGCATTGCCATTTTACCTCACCAAGGATTTCATTCCTTCGGTGATGGCCTCCTCTTCATCACAAGTTGTGGTAATCCCTGTGCCCTTGTTGTCTTCTGTCTTCAAGAAACTTGTGTCACCAGTGGTTATCTAGCCCTTGTAAACATGCTGTCAATGCACATGGAATTTGAGGACACTGTTGTAAACTGATTTTGCTTCTATCCCACGAAAGGCTTCATTTTATCCAGTGTAACACCTCCAGATCCCAGTTGTGGGATCCGGAGGTTGTGTTAGATAGAAACGCGAGGTGATCTTGCTGGGGTAAATGACGGTCCTCCTTGCCACGCCCACTTAAACCAGGCGATTGCTTGCAGCACGGCGTACCCCTATGAAGTAGGTATAACGTCTTCCCTAGTAATGACTTGCTGTATTTGCAGTGATAACTCCCTGCTAATGTGAAATTATTAACATGAATGGAGCATGTACAGGCCAGAATCCCGCGCTCGCGGAACTCCATGTGATCTCGAAGATTTTTTAGGTAACTCTGTGGAATGCCGCGGAGTAAAATTCTGTGAGTTCCACCTACCCCTAGCAAAAAGCATTGTTTTAGATGCTACCAGGGATGCTGCTCATTTATCTCCTGGTTTTGCGTAACATATGGGACATAGAATCATTTTGATATTCCATTCACCTGTAATGATTTTTTGCCGCAAGCCTTTATGATATTGACTCTGTACCACCATCATTTTAATTTTTGGAATAAAACAGTTTAACTATTCCACGGATCTAAAACTCAGTTCTTGAGTGGGCCTTTACTTAATCAATGGTTTTCTGAAATGTTGATGTGTTGGGAGGTGGTTTAACTCGGGACACTTTGCCTCATGCAATGGAGGTTTACCACAATCTCTTTATCATTGAATTGTGGGCATTTCGTTGAGGTACATTTTTGGGATGTCGGAGTTTTGGGATCCCAGAACGCCCATATTTGTGCCAAATGCATTGACACGAGGAAAAGTACTGTGCAGAAGTTTGTCATGTGGGCGCTAAATGCTATTCCTAAGAAGTTAAAAGTTTTGTAAAAGCTATGAATGTAGCCAACAGCCATTCACGAACTCCTGCTGTGGACAATATGAGGTTGCCTCCGCAGTCATCCTGCTTTAAAAATGTCAGCACCCACAGAATGCCTAACCCCAAAAATCTTTTACATTGCCTCCTTGAACCTTGGATTTCGCTTCGGCCTCTAGCTGTGCCTACCAGTGCTTAGACCATTTTCTTTGTCATCATCGTTGTTTCCCATGAGCTTTCCCAAATGTATTCAAATGCTATTTAACATTCTTCCCTTGCAGCTTTTCCTCATCTCAAGTCTACTTTAACATGGGTTCCCATCAACCCGATGGAAGCCATGTTTTTTAAACTGTTATAATCACTTATGGACAGCTTCGACTCGAGTGCCACAAGCTTTAAAATGTCTTCCATGCTGTCAGTCTTTGTTTACTTTGGCAGGAAAAAACTCAGCTACATGCTGATTCCATCCAGCCGTGGCATTCCATGACTTTTAAGCCCAGGTGAAGTAATATGGCAGCTAGAGATACTTTGAGATTTTGAAGTCCTTTATTGGTATAAGTCTGTAGCCTTAAACTCCATTACATAGTTAACTTAATATATATACTTTGCTCTCATTTTCACCCCAGAAACTTTTGTGGGAATTAAATCTTATGTTTTTCCTAAGCATCGGTTATATTTTAATTATTTTTGATTATCTTTGTCTGGACTCTGGGGCATATTACCAAGCAATAGCGATAATTATCGCTACTGCTTGGTTAGAGACAAAATTTACCGCTGAGCTGCGGCGATTTTTACTGCAAATAAACCTTGGTATTACCAAGGTTTATCGCAAATGCGATAAAAATCGCCGCAATGCATGAATATCGCTGAAAAGTCTGCGCTATTCATGCATTACCGAGCTAATGCTCTTAGCCATGTTATCCTCCTCCCATTGGATAACATGGCTGAGAACTGCTCAGGGCAGGTGTTAGCTTTTGGAGATATTCGCGCTTAGTGCGAAAATCTCCAAAAGTTGGTAATAGGAGATAGCGATGTTAGCGACTGATTTCAGTCGCTAACATCTTGGCACGCCCACTTTGCATGTCATTAGTGATAAATATCACTGACATGCAAAGTGGGGCCCAAGATGGTCGATATCTCCTACTAGCTGTCGCTAAGTGGTGTTAGCGACAGCTAGGTAATAGGGAGATAATTTTATCTCCGCTTTCTTGGCTTTTAAAGCCAAAAAAGCGGAGATAAACCCCCTTGATAATATGTCCCTCTGTTCTTTATCAACTAGATGCTTTGCAATCTTTTTTTCGTGCGTTCATCACCCAGGGTTCATTTTTTAGGCTGGCCAACTGCAAAAGGGGAAGTCAAGGGGTATTACAAAGTGCTTGTGATGAGCCTCTCCTTGTGAGTAGCTGAAATGAGTGGTGCTGTGGAAGCACTGCCCATGAAGCCCTAATCTTCTCTTACCCCATTGCCCTCCCATTGACTGGCTCGCAGACCAACCAGGTCGAAATCATTTACATTGGACGAACTCTGAAAGAATCATCGAGTTACTGGACACGGTGTTTGGCTGGAGCATAAAAAAATAATCTATTAATCTATTCAACCATCCATTCATTCATGTAATTATCATCCTGAAACGCAATATGCTCCAGAATGAAAAGCTACATTTGCCTCGCATCTTTTTCTCGTTTTTCAAATGGCTTTGGTTTTCCTTGGCTTACACTGAGAAAGACATTATACAGAGTAGTTTAGACATTTAAGGAATAATAGCGCTTCTTCAATGGACCTGAGCTGTTCACTGCTATTTCTAGAGAACACCAACAGGTGCCTGTCAGCATTTGCGCTTCACACAGAGTTGGTGATTGTGTGATTCATGGCAGCCTTGTTCCACTTTACAGAATGTCTTCACGGGAAATTGTTCAAACCCGCATATGTATAAAAAAAAATCAATTTCTGGCTTTTGTAGGATATTACCAGCATTTTTACAAGAAAGAATAATAAAACGAGAAATCACTGCTTTCCTCTACGCGTGAGAAATCTAAAATGAATTTGGCCTTTGTAGAATTGTATTTCGTTTTGAAGAGTTACAGCATCATAGTTATTATCTCGGCTGAGCACCGAGAGCCCCTGTTCTACGTTTTAGCAAAGCCCTGAGCACCAAGTGACTCAACTGAGCAAAATTCATCTGAATTAGAAAACTTTTAGCTTCCGTCTCCTGCTGATGTGTATCAATTTCCCATCAACAAGCAAAGTGATTTCGGGATGGAAGACGCAGTTATGATTCAATGCAGAAGCGAATATAAATTAACATGCTCAGTTTAAAAGACACAGACACGCAGTGAAAGGTAATGGGGCACGTTCACGTGATGCCACACAAGATTTGAGGCGACGGATATTGACTTGCACTTTATTGACTGTGAAAAAGAATAATGACGACTGACGTTATACTGCATTGCTGCATGACAACAATAAACAACATTATTGTGAAAGGCAAAACCATAGTCAGGTATTATAAAAAATACTGACATGTTTCTGTTAGAGGAAAAAAACACAAAATAAGCATTGTAGCATTGTGGTGGCACAGGTTAAGGTGTCCTACAATGTAAACAGACAACCTAAGAAGACCCTGGAAGATAAGTATCAATCGCAGTCTCGGCCCGTGCAGGTAAGAGCGATGGGGCTGGGGCGCTGGGGCCGGGTTGGAGGGGGGTTTCGACAGATGGAGCATTGAAGCAGTGTGATGGCTTAGGTTAACATGTCCTAAGGCGTAAACAGACATACTAACAAGACCCTGGAAGACAAGTATTGACAACAGCCGCGGCCCGTGCAAGTAAGAGCAGCAGGGTGGCGGGGCCGGGCTGGGGGTGGTTTCGACAGATGACCAAAAGGGAAAATTAAATAAATACTTGATTTTTCCTCCTCGTCGTCTGTCGATATCTTCCCCCACACAACCCCACTGCGCCACCTCTCCTACCTGCACGGGCCACGGCTGATCGATAGGACAATAAAACAGGCATTTAATGATAGGGCGGCTGTGGAACGAGAGGCCGCAGCCCTCCACAAGCGCTCCTTGGGCCATTTTATCATGGTAAAAACTGTTTGTGAACTGGAGACCTATTTGTCGCTTGAGATATGCCTAATTTTCACTGTAGGCTGTTAACCTACTTCACATTTAACCTGTTTCATGAACGTTTGTTGCCTAAAGTGTCTTTGTGCAAAGTCTCAGACCTTGTGGCATGTCCTTGTGATGATACTGCTCTCCCTGACGCCCTGCACATCATCATGTCATACCCACGATTCAACCATCATCTCCACAAATATATTCATCCACCCCTTCTGCCCATGAACTTTAATCAAGTGAGGCCCACCTTTCTCTTTCTCCAAATGCTGAAATATCCCACCAGTTGTTTCTTTTCAACCTGCTTCTTATCTGGGGTAATGCATGGAGGGTGAACACTGGTCAGTGTTTTCATTTGGTTTTTCCCCTTTAGCTTGTTTTATGCTGTGATTTTATTATGCCTTTTAGCTCTTATAGTACATCATGTGCCTTTCTCATATATTTAAATATTTAGCCATAATTTCTAGTGGGGACGAGTTAATGTTTTTTTATTCCACATACTTTTTATATGTGTACTTTTATGATTTTTCAAGAAAAATCGAATAAAGTTTTACGTGTAAATCATCTGCTGACGTGGCATCAACATTCAGCCACGATCAGCCAGGCACGCAACATTTTTTGTTTTTATATAACTGGTACAATTAGGTACTTCCTCCATTAAACAGTACAGATCGAGCAAATATGTCTTCAGGCTGGGATACAGTAAACGTATTCCGCAAGGGGGACGGAGAATAACAGTGGGCATGTGAGTTCCCGCCTCGAGGGCGTAGGATCGGGGTCTGTACAGTTTGCATAGTGGTGCTACCAGAGAACGGGGAAAGTTTTACTTGACTTGACTCAACTGGGCAGAATTCATCTGAATTAGAACATTTTTAGCTTCTGTCTCCTGCTGATGTGTTTCAATTTCTCATCAACAACCAAAACGATTTTGGGATGGAAGACGCAGTTATGATTCAGCGCAGAAGCGAATATAAATGAACATGCTCAGTTTAAAAGACACAGACAGGCAGTGAAAGGTAATGGGCACGTTCACGTGATGCCACACAAGATTTGAGGCGACGGATATTGACTTGCACTTTATTGGCTGTGAAAAAGAGCAACGGTGACTGATGTTATATTGCCTTGTTGCATGACAACAATATACAACATTAGTGGGAAAGGCAAAACCATGGTGAGGGGTTATAAAAATACTGCCATGTTTCTGTTCGTTATCGGAAAAAACCCACAAAAGAAGCATTGTAGCAGTGTGGTGGCACAGGATAAGATGTCTTAAGGCGTCAACACACATACTAACAAGACCCTGGAATACAAGTATCAATAGGACAATACTGGGGATCCCAAAGGCTGGACAAAAGCTTTTCAAGAACCCCTGCTGAGGGCAATATGACTTCATCAGGTTACCTTTACCGTCATCCTGCATTAAAACTCTTAGCACCCACTGAACATCTGACCCACAAGAACTCAGCATTGACTCCATTGACAGTGGATGCTGTTTCGCCTTCTAGCTGTACCTGCTAATGCTCAGACCCGTGTCCTTCCCTATTGTGATTCACGAAAATGTTTCTGTTCGGAAGCCCTGTGGGAAGAGCAACCCAGTTTTGGAGTCATGCAGTTCACCTGCTTCAAAATTTCACAAATATTGGTTGTTGTATGCTCTAAGGATGTCCCAGAGTGGAGGAAACTAACTGTGACATTAAAAAAAATCCTTTGAAAATGGTGCAAAAATATACTTTGAAGAACGAATGTTCTAATTTAGAAATAGCCCTAGCAGAAAAGAAGTATATGGTAAATGGAGTGTGGTCCCAATTCTCAAAGTTCTTGCACACCTTACAATGCTATGTTTTACTTATATTTACATAGATTTTTTCACAGGTTCTATCTAAACCGTTCTTGTATTGTAAATGAACCCCTGCTCTTTTCATAGACGCCGTCTGAGAAATAAAACTGAAATAATAATGAACTTAAGATACCTCAGAGTCAAAGCATAATCGAAATCCTGAGATTATCTATCTTCCAGCACATTTCTTTCAATAAAATGCACAATGTAAGAGGTTATGTGGTATATATTTGCATAAATCAACATATTAGCTCACTGCAACATAAAATCTCAAGCCTCAAGTCATTTATTAGTGGTGAAGCACCCAGTGGCTGGATAACTGTATCATATGCATTTATTAGCATATACAGTACATTTGCTAGAAATAAATGTGTATTCTTATACAAAAAATAGTAGAAAAGTCTTAAATCCCTCACAGTGATCGCCGTAATGGCTACTGTGTACTATGTACCAAAACATCTCAATTTGAATGTTGGGAATATAAATTAAGTTGTTTCAATAGAAGAAAATTCCCATTTAAGTTACACTTGTTGAAATGACATAGCACATGTGTTTGTGAATATTAGAGGTCTTCTGGCCAATTACAAAAATGTTGCTATTCTTAACCAGTCGTGTATTCATTTTTTTACACTACTGCAAAAAGAGGCAATATTCAAACGCGAAATCCCCAAAATAAGAAAGTGCAAACACTGTACCACCTTCTGAGCGACTTTGTAAATCGCAACAGTGTATAGTGATTACCAAATAGCAAATCTACAATGTACAAAACAATTGCAAATGGTTGCAGAATCAGCTAATTGCGCTCTCAAAATGCCATGATGTTGAAGCAGGAGGAAATGACCTGTTAACCAGTGCAGCACACCCAAATTCGACTAAACCATCAATTTGGAATCCTTCTGTGGCACTATTCTGGAAAAGCAAGTCTTACAGCTATCATGTCCCAGCAGTTGACATTGTAGATGCAAGGTAGAAAATTCAATGTGGAAAGGGGTGAAAAGTGATATCTGCAGTCTGCGCTCTGCAATCATAACACCTGAGCTTACCTACGCTGCACAATAATGTGGCACGATAGACCATGTTAAATACACTAACATAACACATGTAGCACTGCAATACAATTAACTATAACCATCAGAGATTGCACTACTGTGCACAACGTGGTGCACTGCCATTTTCACAGTCACTCATTTTAAGTGAGCATGAGTTCTGCGCTGCATCCACATAGTCCCTTTGCATTTTTAACTACTCAGACGAGACTGTTCACAGATACTCACTTGACCTGGGCACATTCTTTATTATACTGCAGTAATAGGAGTAATTTGAATAATTAGGTATTACTCTTGTGATGCGCAATTACTGAAATTATGCCCACTTGAATAATTAGTAACAATTTGGGACAAAATTCCCACCGCAGGAGCACACGAACAACAAATTAAGAGAGCCAGCGACTGTTGCCTACTGCTGTTCGTGTCCCGTAGCATTTAGTGCTATTTTCATAGCGCAAAATGCATCCTCGCCCCCATTTTAGATGTGAGGGTACACTAAGAAAATAGCTCTAAGTTCTGGATTACACTTCTCACATAATTACGCATATTTACAAGTAAAATGCTGTAATTATGGAAGAGAGAATTACTCCAGTTATGCCGACCCCAATACACACTGCCAATCATTCCCTGGTAAACATGGTATAGCAGAATTGCATGAATCCATAAACAAACACAGTGTCATATGCAGGGCGTGCTTTAGTGCTGGTGGATCCCGCACAACACTTTTTTCTTGCGCCCACGCACCCTCATAACCTCCTCCTCGGATTCCTTTCTACCACCTGGCAAAAGTCCCCCTCATCTCTCCACAGTGCCTCTCACATTATTTCATTTGTTTTGAAGCGCTGGTAAAGGCTGGCTTTACTAATCCACTTAGCTATCCACATAAAATATGGATCTGTTCTTTGCAGCATGCTTATTAACCCTCTTTGTTACATTATGGCGAGTCAAAACTGCCACCAGACAAAACCCCATCTCTCGCTTTCCCAGGAATATTAATCACAAGAGTTATCATGAAATCTGTATTACTGTCTGAAAGCTGAATGCACAAGAACCTTTGCAGCAGGTGCTTTTAAATCTTAAATTATTGCCAAATACTGTGCACCCCTGAGATCAATGCCCCCTCCACCAGCTCAGCGGCCAGTGTGGCTGCACAAATTGCACCTCTCTAAAGCCAACCCTGGTAGTATATTATGTGACAATCTTTCTTTAAGAGAAATGGTACATGATATGCAAATTATCAGTTTGCTGGAACATTAGAATTTCTAATGAGAGCATACCCTGAGAAAAAAAAACACTTTACACATGCAATAAACTGCTATATACATGAATAAGCATTGGTAAAGCCTATAGGTCTTGTGTTGGCCACTAGCCTTTTTGCAATTCATGCTTTGCTTTGTCATGGTTTTTGCAAAACGCTATTATTCGGGAAGCTGCCGGACCGTCACCTATTTGGCTAAAGGCAAATATGTTGCCTTGGTCTAAAAAAACAACACACATGGCTTGGCTCTTCTTGGCACTTAAGGGGATTATTTTGTGTGTTGATGTGCTCCATGGGAAGGGGAAGCAAGCCGTAACTCATAGTGAAGTCAGTCAATGACAGAAGTCAGCTGACACATTGACCCTTAATGTGTGCTAGAATGGGTGGAAGACAAATGTGAATGACAGACCACAGGCTAGTGGTAACGTCTGGCTGAAAACCCCTATAGGTAACTACGTTATATAATTAATTTTAGTAAAATCTAAAGTTTTTGGTTAACACATATTTAAAAAAGCCAATCAGTCTGGCATTGGCGGTCATACTGTTGTCTTCGAGAAAGACGGTTAGAAAGAAAGAATGTAAGAAGGAGAAGGCGAGAAAAAAAGCAGAATAAAATAAAGAAAGAAAGAGAAAGGCAAGAAAGAACAAGCATTTACAATGCAATGGTTTCGCCTTTGGAAAAGTTAGAGCTATTGGCATTGTAAATGACAAACTTTGTATTTATGTGTTGGTTTTGTCATTTACATTGCCATTAGCTTAATCTCTCGCAATGTGAGACCTATTGTACCCTACGGACAAGCTCAGCAGACAGCAATTACTACCACACACACACAGAGCCACACACACACACAGAGCCACACACACACAGAGACACACACACACACAGACACACACACACCCAGAGACACACACACACACACCCAGACCCCCCCACACACACCCACCCAGAGCCCCCCCACACACACACACCCAGAGCCACACACACACACCCAGAGCCCCACACACACACACACACACCCAGAGTCCCACACACACACACACACCCAGAGCCCCACACACCCACCCAGAGCCCCACACACACACACCCACCCAGAGCCCCACACACACACACCCACCCAGAGCCCCACACCCACACCCACCAGAGCCCCACACACACACACCCACCCAGAGGCAGGGCAGCCCACATCTCACTTCTTGCTGTTTGAACAATATATTTGGGGACTAAGAGTGTATTGCTTTGTTCTCCCTACCTCTCTTCACAGAAAAATCTAGGACTAACACAAAAACACACAAAATCTTTCACTCTGAGGAAAGGCAAGTAACCATATACATTGCTAATCCACGGTTTCTGAGGAAAAAGCAACAGCCAGCCACCCCGTTATTGTCATCTACCACGCACTGAAAAATACTTCGCCAACAATTGCTTTTCCATCAAAACCTGAACAGGAATGAGACTTATAGGCAAAGACACAGAAACTCGATCCATAATGAATGGAAGAATACCTTGGTGGTACCCATGTCCCCATTCTGTAAGCTCTTGTGGGTGAAAGCAGTATGCGATGAAGGGAGCTCACCCAAAGCCCCTCTACGTTGTAGGTGGGTATATTTTTTTAATTGTGTATTTTTTGATTGGATCTGGCTTGTGAATTAACTAGAGGTGTCTCCAGACCAGGTCTAAAAGGCCTAGCACTGATGCAGGGAGTAAGTAGCCAGAGCGAAAAGCAGAGGTGCCCAACATTGGTTTATGAAGGCCAAAGCCACTGTAGATTTCCAGGATAACCATCGACTTTATCATTTCATGCAGGTAATGCACAGCAACCAGAGTGATCAACTAACTTCAGGCCATGTCACACAGTTCCAGTCCTAGGCTTTAATGTATCAGCCAAATGCATTCTGGGTGTCGTAGTTGCTCCTATTTAAATAATTAGATGAACTTAACTGATTACTATGATTTGTAGGGAAACAGTTCAGGACTTGAAACAGTTTGTGTGATGTACTGGAGTGAGGCCTCCCCCACCCCCCCAACCAAACGCACAGCGACTGACCCGTCTATTTATTTATGAATCAGAAAGGAAATCAGAGGCGGAGGGAAGCGGACAGTTTGAGGATGTGGTGTGAAGAGGCGGAAGGAGAAATACACACGCACAATTTCCTACGAACCTCGCATTTCCTTTGCGGAAAACGGTGTTATAATGAACACGCGTTTCCGTGTGTAAGAACCTTCAGCCCCCCAAGATTTCACAACCCCGTCCTGTCCAGCCAGCAAACAGAAGCACAACAGTGACTGCGCCCCTCTTTACCAACAGACCACGTGCCATCCACGACGCCTGCACCAGTCACTCACCCACCCTCCCCGGGGCTTCATTTGTGAAAGAGTAAGTGCAGGGCCCGAAGTTTTGTTCAGAAGCTCGTGGCCAGCGCGGGAGTCCGGGCCTCATAACACTGTTCATTCTGGGACTGCTCGAATTGTCACATCGTTCGGACTGCGTGGCACCTGCAGCCACCCCTGCTGCGCCACCAGGGGCAGATCCGGGCCCAGCTTCAGCACATACAACCCTAGCAAGAGCAGCCCCCAGCTTTAGGGTGACCTGGCGTCCCGGTTTGTCCGGGTGGGTCCCGCTTTCCAACAGATATTTCAGTATATCCCGGTTTTTACAGTGGGTTAGCTGAAAACAGTGAGACACTTTTTCAGGTGTTCCAAAACAGGGCTGGTTAGCAGCTGTTATAAGTAAGCACTTTTATTAACGGGTCTGAGGCCGATTTTAAAAATTACCTTTTATTTATTTGTCTAGTGCCCCTACTGCGTTGATGAGGGCTGTTATTCTTTGCCACTTCGCTGTGTAAAATTGTAGTCCTTCCTCAATTTTTGCTAAATGTCCCGGTTTTTGGGTCAAAAGATCTAGTCGCCCTACCCACCTCCCAAATGAGTCAGACCCCGTTCATGTCCTCTGCTCGCACTAAAAGGAAGTATCCTGCCCCCTCCATCATCAGCAAAAGTCTCTGTCCCCACCCGGCAGTGACGTTACTGCCAAGTCACCCCGTGTTTTGTCACCTTGGGTCAGTCGCAGCTTGTCAGCCAACACCCCACCTTAACAGCGCGCATAGATAGATTTCTAAGCCCACACCTTTATTTGTGAATGCGAGGCGAAAACAGGTCACGTGACTTAGTGGACTGACGCATCAGCTGAGCCCCCATGGTCAGGGGGTACCACAGATTTTCATTGATGGGAAAAATAAGCACCACTAATTAGGTTAACGGTAGCTAGCGCCATGACGCATCCTGCTGGACGTGCGCTTTACAAATAGGTACATTATGCGGCTGGCTAAAAAGCCTGGACTGGCTACAGGTGTCTGTCATGCCTGAAGCTAAACTGACAGCTCAGGAATGACGCCCCCCCCCCCCAAATCACAGACAGGAAGGAGCCTGTCTCAGGGGAGCAGAGACAGCCCCTGCTAACTCTCCCAGAGGGGACGCACCTCCCAATCAGACTCCATCTCCCACAATCCCTTGCTCTGCGAGGACTGCGCCCCCTCTGCAGGGACAACCTCGGCCCCTCCAGCAGCTTACATCCCCTGCCTTGACCCCCCCCCCAAAGCTGGCGCTCTCTGCATCTCCACCCCTCAGCCCTGCACGCCCCTCACCTCCGGGTGCTGCTCCTCTGGAGAATGAGAATGGAGAATGCAGAATGAGGAGGGGGGACACGGAGGAAGGCAGGACCACACGGAGAGCGGGAGGGGGGAGAGCGGGAGGGGGGACGGTGGGAGCAGGGACACGGAGGAAGGCAGGACAGCAGCAAGCACGGCCCGGCCGGACCAGATTCGGGGGCGTTCCCGGCTTTTGGCTGACATAGCATGACGTAGCCAAAAGCCAAAAATTCTCGGGAATGCCCCCGAATCTGGTCCGGCCATGACGGACGCCTCTCTGTTCCAATGGCTAGCCTCCATTAATGGAACTAGCCAATGAAACAGAGGGCGGATTCCAGAGCAACATACTGTAACTCATTAGATTTCTCCTGCGCAAAAGCTGCTTGCGCAGCTTTTTTGCAGTCGAAACCTAAAAAGGAATGGAAGAAGTAAATAAGGGAAGAAAGAAGGAAAAAATAAAGAAAGAAGGCACAATAGAAACAAAAAAAAGAAAGAAAGAAAGAAGGAAGGAAGAAAAAGAATGAGAAAGAAAGAAAGAAAGAAAGAAAGAAAGAAAGAAAGAAAGAAAGAAAGAAAGACAAAGGAGAAAAGAAAGGGAGGAAAAAGAGAACAAAAGAAGTAAAGGAAAGGAAAATAAAGGGAAGGAAAGGAAAAAAAAGGTAAGGAAAAATAGCATTAACAGGAAACACGAATTCATAAAGCTAAAATGTGCCCTGTGCTCTCATCTGGTAAGTCTACAAGCAAAGGCAATACTAAAGTAATAATAAAGTAAGAACAAAAACACTTGCACAAAATGGAATGACCTTGTGTGCAGATGTACTCCTTGTGAAAGGGCTAAATGCAGTCAGTCAAAGTGAAGTTAGCCAGTGAGTGAAGTTGTCTGACCCATTGCCCCATGCTGTATGCTGTAATGGGTGGAAGCAAAATGTCAATGACACTAGAACAAACCAATGAACGAAGAGAGGTGGCTGAAAGCCCCTTTATGTAAGTATATTATACATATAATTTAGTAAAATCAAAAGGTCTTGTCTACCCCCAGATCTAAAGAGAACAACAAGATGCCTAACCTAACACATAAGAAAATGACTACAAATGTCTCGGCATTGCTGTGGCGGGGGTGCGCATTCCTTTGAAGTCTGAAGCAGGGGGCGGGGGAGCGCATTCCTTTGAAGTCTGAAGCAGGGGGCGGGGGAGCACATTCCTTTGAAGTCTGATGCCGAGGCCGATGGTGTTTGATGTGCACGTGCCTGGCTCACATGAACTGAGTCTAATCTGCAGCTTGGGGAGGCTTTTCGGAAGCCTTACTAGAATCTCGCCCAACAAAGCTTACGCATTGCTTCAGCGAGACCTAAAAATGATCCTGCAGCATCACCCACTCATCCGACATGCCTGTGGGCACAGCTCCTGCTAAGTGATTCAGAATTTTCAGTACCTTTAGTGCAGGTAAACATGTTTGCTCTCCTGCAGCACCATGAGAGCTGTGGTCAGCTGTATGAAGGTGAGGGTGAGGGTGTGTGAGGTGAGAGGGAGGGTGTGAGGGTGTGTGAGGGTGAGAGGGTTGTGAGGGTGAGGGGGTGAGGGGTTGAGGGTGAGTGAGGATGTGTGAAGGTGTGTGAGGGTGAGGGAGGTGAGGGTGTGAGGGTGAGGGTGTGAGGGTGAATGAGGGTGTGTGAGGGTGTGAGGGTGACTTGAGGGTGTGTGAGGGTGAGAGGGTGTGTGAGGGTGAGGAGGTGTGAGGGTGTGAGGGTGAGGGTCTGAAGTAAATGGTGGCAGGGCAGACATCATAAGACAGAGAGAAACACAAATGTTAAGATAACAGTGCTCAAAGGGGTTGTGAGAAGGTGGAAATGGGATTAAAGGAGAAAGGATGAAAAGTTAAGTAGGAAAGAGGCCAGAAAGAGACACAAAGGAGTGGAGTGTGTGACGGAAACAGGGAAAAGCAGAAAAGAATGAAGATGGATCCGAGAGGGTGCAAGTAGGGTCACATGCGGGAGAAGGAAAACTCGTTAGGAGTGTGATGAGGGTGATGCTAGAGAGAACAAACAAGAGGACACCAGTGTATTGAAAAAAGAGCGTAAATTAGACATGATGGTAGAATGAGGGCGGTAGAGTGAAGGCGGTAGAGTGGTAGAGTGAGGGCCGTAGAGTGAGGGCGGTAGAGTGGTAGAGTGAGGGCGGTAGATTGAGGGCATGAGGGCGGTAGAGTGGTAGAGTGAGGGCAGTAGAGTGAGGGCGTGAGGGCGGTAAGGTGGTAGAGTGAGGGTGGTAGAGTGAGGGCGGTAGAGTGGTAGAGTGAGGGCGGTAGAGTGGTAGAGTGAGGGCAGTAGAGTGAGGGCATGAGGGCGGTAGAGTGGTAGAGAGAGGGCGGTAGAGTGAGAGCGGTAGAGTGGTAGAGTGAGGGCGGTAGAGTGAGGGCAATAGAGTGGTAGAGTGAGGGCGGCAGAGTGAGGGCAGAAGAACGAGAGAGTGAGGGCGGTAGAGCGGTAGAGTGAGGGCGGTAGAGTGGTAGAGTGAGGGGAATAGAGTGGTAGAGTGAGAGCGGTAGAGCGGTAGAGTGAGGGCAGTAGAGTGAGGGCAGTAGAGCGGTAGAGTGAGGGAGGTAGAGTGGGGGCGGTAGAGTGGTAGAGTGAGGGCGGTAGAGTGAGGGTGGTAGAGTGGTAGAGTGAGGGCGGTCGAGTGAGGGCAGTAGAGTGAGGGCGGTAGAGTGGTAGAGTGAGGGCGGTAGAGTGGTAGAGTGAGGGCGGTAGAGTGAGGGCGGTAGAGTGCTACTGTTAAACTGTTAAATGTTGTAAGAAACCATGGAGAAGAAATCTAGAGTCGAAGCCTAACCACCGCCCTTCCCACAGAAATAGCATGTTTTACGTAATTTCCAACTCCTGTGGATAGCAGGAACAGCAAAGCAAACTCTAGAGTGGAAATGAATGATCAGAGTTAAGCATCTATCAAGTGAGGAAGCAACTAAGTGAAGGTGAGAGGGAGGAAGGGGAGTGAAGGGAGAGAGAGAAAGGATGTGTGAACAAATGAGAGAGCATGAAGAGAGGAAGGAATGACTAAGATGTTACATTACCTCACTAAGGCGGCCCAGTGAGAGTTAAATCAGCCTTCCATTGGTGTTTTCTAGCTTAGGGTGGGCATGGACTGACAATTCATGTTATGCTGTTCATACTGAAGCAGGACCTATACAGATTTGCATATGGCTGCGGAGAACGTTTAATTAGAAAAATAAAATTGTGTGTTTAACATGGACGGGACGCAAATGGAGTAAATGTATCGTATTTTCCTAATGATGTTTTAAACTTGCCAGAACAAGGCCTCAAGTGAGAGCAATAAAGCAACAAGCTCTCGGCATTGCTGTGGCGGGGGAGCGCATTCCTTTGAAGTCTGAAGCGGGGGCGGGGGAGCACATTCCTTTGATGTCTGATGCCGAGGCCGATGGTGTTTGATGTGCACGCGCCTGGCTCACATGAACTGTGTCTAATCCGCAGCTTGGGGAGACTTTTCAGCAGCCTTACTAGAATTTCGCCGAACAATGCTTACGCATTGCTTCAGCGAGACCTAAAAATGATCCTGCAGCATCACCCACTCATCCGACATGCCTGTGGGCACAGCTCATGCTAAGTGATTCAGAATTTTCAGTACCTTTTGTGCAGGTAAACATGCTTGCTCTCCTGCAGCACCATGAGAGCTGTGGTCAGCTGTATGAGCACACTCTGCCTGTCAACTGTAGACCTGCCCCGCCCATGAGTCCATGGGTGTTGAATACACATCGGCCGAATAGTGGTGCCTCATTTGCTAGATGTTCAACAGCTTGGCTCAGAGTGTGGTCTCCTATGTAGGGATTCCACCTCAAAGGCCATTCATTCTCTCTTTAAAGCAGTGACTGCACTACCTCAACTCCAATCACAACAGCAAGACTAAGGTCTAGAAGTGTTTTCTTCATGGATATCAATCCAAAGGTCGCATAGCAGACTATTGTCCCTAAATAAGACCCAGCAAATTTACGGCATACACTTGTTCCAGTTGCTCATGGAGCAGTGAATCCAATCCCCTGGATTGTTGTGCAGTGTATGTAGCGATGTTTCTGCGATTGGGTTAAGATGTAGACAGTTTCAGACATTGGCTTCGATTGCTGTGTACTATGGGGCTGTTAATGGAGCACATCAATTAACTTGGAGTGTCCTTTATAGGTGATGTCATGGATGGGGAAGGTGTCGGTCTCTTCCTCACTTGTGCAATTACCTGTGTGTACAAAAAGGATGGAATGTTATTTATATATGTATGTAAAAAATTATTAAAATGTACTACTTTTCACTACTTCTATTAACCCTTTCCATTTGTCAGAGAGATGTATGTTAGCCCATTGTCTCTATGTAAGGTAGCACCATTTGTTCAGGAGTCTCATGCTTCAGGGGCAATATATACAAAAGTGCAAAAGTCTACTTGTACGATTTGTGGCCTGTGACCTGTAGTAATGTTCTTATAATGACTCAGACAGCACTCCAACTAGCATTATTCATGTACGTTGTTGGCACTTGGCTATGTATAACTTGTTACCTCGGTTTTAGTCAACTACACAGATTGTGTCAATTTACTATTGCACATGCAGTTCCCATGTATGTTTGCAACTTCAAACTAGCATTGACACTTTGTTGGACAAATTGATCGGTGCCCTCTACAGAGCTACCTTTTCCCATGTTGCAGTATATGGATATCTTCAATGAATCCATACAGTACGTGTATTTGGATATTCTACAAGTGTTCTTGTTGGTAATGAGTAAAGACTTAACTGTTGAACGACCTGTATGTACATCTTCATTAAAGTTGACCCACACTTCGCTTCTGACTGTAGATTGTTTTCAACAGTGGGTTCTGTCAGAGAGGGTTCCTTTCCTCATTTCCTCCTTGGCAATGCATGGATGCCTCCCAAATATGAACAATGCAAAAAGAACAATTGATGGACAGAATGTTGAACACTGTCAAACATTCACCCCAGTTCAGAGATCTGGGCCGAAATCTATTGTTCTTTTGCTCCCCATGCCATTCATGTTTAAACCAGGCCATATGCAAATCAGTCGTGACCCTTTTCTCCATGAGAACAGTGTAGCCCAAACTGCCAAGCCAGGTTTTCCCTGGACAATAAAAAAGTATACTATGACCGGTTACTGGTATAACCCCTCATCAGCCAGGCTAGCTTGAGTCCAGTGGAGCAGTAAGCAAGGGACCCACATCTGCACATACCCTCAGACACTTAGAGCACACAAAGTAACACCACAAAATAAAACGATGCACGGTGTGTTTAAACTTTTCAAACACTCACCTCAAATCACAGATCTGGGTTTAATCCGTAGTTATTTTGCTTGCCACGTCACCCCAGTTTGGACTCAGCAATATGCAAAATAGTCTTGACCCTGCTCCCCATAGGAACCGTCCAGCCCAAACTCCCAAGTCAAGTCCTCCCTGGACCGGAAACAATTATCCTGGGACCAGTTTTGGGGTATCACCCCTTAACAGTCCAGTGTCCCAATTATAGTGTAATCCAGTGACAGACACCAAGGGTTGAAGAGTTCCGTTAGTTTTCACAAGCATAATCAGATGTTGATCACAGTACTAGTGCCTAGCGCTTAGTTCACAGTACATACTATAGGCAATCGCCTGCAGACAAAAGTCTCTCACCAGTAGACTATCCCCTGTCGCCTGTATTAATGTGTAACAGCTGATAGTATCAAAAACTGAAATATGACTTTAAAAAATGACATGTCAATAAAAATAATTTTGCAAAAAAAAAAAACCAACCCTCTTGTCTGGCTAGATTTAATCCAGTGGCGCAGCAAGCACACTTCAGCGGCACACAAAAGCATGTCGCACTTTCACCTGATCTTGCTTCCTGCTGCAGACGGATCACTGAAATAATAACTACTACCAAAATATCGAGTTCCCATAATATCGATGAAAAAATATCGAGGGACATAATATCGACTTTCTATCTTCACTAAGGTAAGTACAAAAATATTGAGTTTAAAATATCGAGTGTTAAAAATATAGACTGTCAAAATATCGATTTTTTTATGTCTTTAAAATAAGTTAAAACTATTATAATATTCAATATATTTAATATAAACATTGTTAAAATTATTAAATAAATGTAACATTATTACATAATTAATGTAACTTTAAAAATTAATATTAATAATACATATATATATATATAAATACATGTTATTAATAAAACATATAGAATATATTTACCGTAGCATAGCAAAAGGTTTAAATTTAATGTAACCACTCCAGTGGGTGCTACATTAAAGAGATCGTTGGATAGCGTAGGGGTAAAATTACTATTCCCACTTCAGTGGGTACTAGAGTAGGGAAAGCGTTGGATAGCGTAGGGGTAAAATTTACTATTCCCACTCCAGTGGGTGCAACAGTAGGGAAAGCGTTGGATAGCGTAGGGGTAAAAATTACTATTCCCACTCCAGTGGGTGCAACAGTAGGGAAAGCGTTGGATAGCGTAGGGGTAAAAATTACTATTCCCACTCCAGTGGGTGCAACAGTAGGGAAAGCGTTGGATAGCGTAGGGGTAAAAATTACTATTCCCACTCCAGTGGGTGCAACAGTAGGGAAAGTGTTGGATAGCGTAGGGGTAAAAATTACTATTCCCACTCCAAAGAGTGCAACAGTAGGGAAAGCGTTGGATAGCGTAGGGGTACAAATTACTATTCCCACTCCAAAGAGTGCAACAGTAGGGAAAGCGCTGGATAGCGTAGGGGTAAAAATTACTATTCCCACTCCAGTGGGTGCTACAGTAGGGAAAGCGTTGGATAGCGTAGGGGTAAAAATTACTATTCCCACTCCAGTGGGTGCAACAGTAGGGAAAGCGTTGGATAGCGTAGGGGTAAAAATTACTATTCCCACTCCAGTGGGTGCAACAGTAGGGAAAGTGTTGGATAGCGTAGGGGTAAAAATTACTATTCCCACTCCAAAGAGTGCTACAGTAGGGAAAGCGTTGGATAGCGTAGGGGTAAAAATTACTATTTCCACTCCAGTGGGTGCTACAGTAGGGAAAGCATTGGATAGCGTAGGGGTAAAAATTACTATTCCCACTCCAGTGGGTGCAACAGTAGGGAAAGCGTTGGATAGCGTAGGGGTAAAAATTACTATTCCCACTCCAGTGGGTGCTACAGTAGGGAAAGCGTTGGATAGCGTAGGGGTAAAAATTACTATTCCCACTCCAGTGGGTGCTACAGTAGGGAAAGCGTTGGATAGCGTAGGGGTGAAAATTACTATTCCCACTCCAGTGGGTCCAACAGTAGGGAAAGCGTTGGATAGCGTAGGGGTAAAAATTACTATTCCAACTCCAGTGGGTGCAACAGTAGGGAAAGCATTGGATAGCGTAGGGGTGAAAATTACTATTCCCAATTAATTATTTTAAATTAATTACCAATTATATTTTAATTATTTACCAATTAATAATTAATTTAAAAATATAATTAATTTACATAATTATTTAATTAAAATTAAATGACTTCCCACCCTATTCCCCTAAAAACACACAACCCGCTATAGAAAATAAATTACTAAAAATTAATTATTTATCAATTATTTATTTTTAATTAGTTACCAATTATATTTTAATTATTTACCAAATATTATTCATTTAACAATTAGATTAAATTTACATATTTAATTAATTATAATTAAATTACTTCCCACCCAATTCCCCTCTAAACACACAACCCGCTACAGAAAATAAATTACTAAAAATTAATTATTTATCAATTATTCATTTTTAATTAATTAACAATGATATTTTAATTAATTACCAATTATTATTTAATTATCAATTAGATTAAATTTACATAATTAAATATTTATAATTAAATTACTTCCCACCCTATTCCCCTATAAACCCACAACCCGCTACAGATTTATATTACACAAATATTATTAAATATTAATAACTTACCTTATTTTCGATATTTTTATTGTCTATATTTTATCTAGTCTATATTATGTCTAGTCTATATTTTTGATTCGATATTTTGGCTATTCTAGTCGATATTACTCGATATTTTTGTTGTCTTTATTTTGTCTAGTCTATATTTTGTCCAGTCTATATTTTTTACTCGATATTTTGTCCAATCGATATTTTGGAATCAATATTATGTCTGTTTACCGCTGCAGACATCCTCCAGTTCTCAGGAATTTAAAACCATGCCCCCTTTTCCTCCAGATCGGCCTTCACATTGCAGCACTGCCACCCATGTGGTGCATTAATGCATGGTACCTTACGGACCACGAATGCTCCTACTTTATTGCAGAGGAGATCCGCTTCTATTTCACAGTGAATGGGGCATGGTGGAATCACAGGTACATTATAGAAGGTCAGTAAACCTGCCCTAAAGGGTTTGGTTTGGTTAAGGAGTATATTCTGAACAGGGAAGTCCAACAACTGGCACAGATGATGACCTTGGAAGCTCAGAACCTTTCCCTGGAGTGGTGGGCAGCCCTCCAGGTCCTTCACCATCAGCTGGCACTGGTGCGACCTTGCTTGCACCAGATCTTGATGGAGGAGGCTAAGCAGTGCTGGAGGGCTTCCACAAAAAAGGTGTACAAACATGGGGATAAGTCAGGAAGACTTCTCTACTGGCTGGCCACCAGGGAGGTCATATCCAAGGTGGTACCCTCGATTAGGGACACTAATGCGAACAGGTCCTTGATATTGGACATGTTTTTGCAGATTATTCTAGTTCACTATATGTGAGTAGGCTGAGGACTCCAGTGTTGCAGGAAATTCCATTGCCTGCAATCCCTCTCTCATTGGCTAATGACCTGGATCAGCAGCTTATGGTGGAAGAGATCGGGACGGTAGAACTCTGGGATCTGATGGGTTTGCGGTTGAATATAATCAGAAATTTCAGTCCTCTGCTTCTCCACCTGCTAGCAATGTACAATGAGGTGGCAGATCGAGGGGCATTCTCCTCAGAGTTGTAGGGGGCTACAATAATGGTGATCCCTAAATCAGGCCAGCCGGTAGGCAGCTGCTCTTCCCACCGGCCTATTTTTGTTGTCAATTTGGAAGTTAAGGTGTTTGCCAATGTTCTGCCCTACCTGATTCATTGGGATCAGTGTGGCTTTATGTCGGCCCGTGGCACTCAGCATTGTGTCCAGGGCGTCCAAGATGCCCTCTCCCAGGCTCATTGCCTTCACTGCCCTACGGCTCTGCTTTTAGTTGATTTTGAGAAGGCCTTTGATACTGCTGATTGGTCTTCCTGACTGCTGTCCTGGATAGGACCAGGTTGGGGCTTTGCTTTCGTTCCCTTTTTGGTCTTCTTTATGCCTGTCCTAGCGCTTGGGTACAGGTCAAGGAGCCTTATCTCCTCCTTTCCTTATCTGTAGAGGCACGAGGCAGGGTTGTTCTGTTTTCTCTCTTTTGTTTGCCCTGGTGATGGAGCACCTGGCATGCCTCATTCGATGTGATGCTCGTTTTAAGGGGTGGTCTTGGGACGAAGGCCCAGAAGAGCATATCGTGCTGGATGCAGGTAGCATTTTGGTGTGCATCACAAACCCGCAGATCTCAGATCCACGATGTCTGGAGATCCTGAAGATATATGTGGAGGCATCTGGCCTCTGGGTGAATTAATAAAAATCCCTGCTTGTCCCCATTGCTGGTGATGCGAGTACCTCCTCCTGGTGATCTGCAATCCCTCTACACCACTTGTTGTTAAAATACTTGGGTATTAATATTTTGAGTTTTCCAGGCTTGGCCTGGAGCCTTAATTGTACACCCCTAGTCACTCAAATGAAATGGGACCTGCAGAGGTGGAGCAGTCTACCATTGCACATCCTGGGGAGGGTGTCTCTTTTCAAAATAATGGTCCTGCCCCAATTTTACATGTTTTTTTTTTAACTTTCCCCATCCAATTCCCCAGTGATGGCTAAAGATCCTTGCTTCGGTGATCCATAATTTCCTCTCAGCTGATGGCCGCCCCGTGTTGCCATTGTTAATTGCTGACAGTCCCCTTTTGATGGAGGGATGGGTATAGCAGATCTTTACTTTTATTATTTGGCTTTGCAACTGGCTGTGATTAACAACTGGATTAATGGAGAATGGGATGATCCAACCTACTAAGCGGAACTGGCCCTACTTGGCTAACATAGGCTGATGGGCCTGCTCTATGGGGCCCGATTCCTTAGTCTCTTCCTGAGTGCACCCTAGTGGTGTTTCAGTGCTGGAGAGCGGCTCTCCATTTTTTGGGTTGGGATCGTCGACTTACCGAGTTGACCCCCATGTGGCAGGGAACATGGCTACATCATACTGCTTGTCTGAAGGGCTTTATGCATTAGGACAGGATTTGCATCATGCACTTTGTGGACTTTTGGGCGGAAACTCACATGCAGGCATTTCAGGAGTTGCAAGAGAATTATCAGCTCTGCCATACCCAGTTTCATAAGTACATGCTGCTGCGACACACCTTGTCGGCTAACATGGCCCGTGATATGCAGCTCCCGGAGTTTAGTTCCCTTGAAGCTAGACTGTTTATAGGGAAACTGCCTAAATGGGCTATATCCAGGACTTATTGTTCCCTTATTCTTAATTCCCTGGACCACTTTCCCAGTCTGTGGCTTAACTGGGAGGCCTGGGTGGGACAGCTTGAGGATGCACAATGGTGCAGTTTAGACTGGCCCCTGGAAACTAGTGATTTCCATGCACCTTTGGCTTGTCCAACTCAATTATCTGCAAGCCACAAACATAATACCTCTGCAACTACATGGAGCTGGCAGGACCTCCAAAGCACATTGCACCAAATTTTATTTGCCGGGCGAAGACTTCTTCCATGTAGTTGGGTCCTGCTCTGGATTGATTCCCTTTTGGCAGGGGATCAAGAAGGAGCTTTCTGCAATTCTGGGCCGCTGCCTCACCCTAGGCTTGCATTGCTGGGGTTGCTCGAGGTCGAGGTGGGCAGAGGCTTGAGCGCCTTTTCATTGGGGTTGCCATGTTGGTAGTCAAGTGAGATATCACTCATAAATGGAGGTTTCAAACCCCACTTCGGTGGCGGAGCAGACAAAGGGGGGTAGATTGGTGTGATCAACAGGACCGCTCTATCTTTGAGGCCTGGTATTGCCCTCATAAACCTGAGAAGATCTGGGACGGGTGCTGGGCTTATCATGGACTGGGGGCTTGGAAGGACTAAATGTACTTGTGTTCTGTTTAATCCTGTTCTGGCTTGATGGACTGTGGTCTTATTATGTTTTCTTGTTTGATATGAAAATCAAAAAAAATGTGGTTAGAAAAAAAAATATGCTTCAGCTACCACCCATTACACTGCCTGAAAAGTGGGTCCCACTGTGCATAGTGGTTCTATCTAGAACCAGCTGCTAAAGAAAGAAATACACCTATAGAGCAGTACAATGATGTATTACAGTTCATGTGCTGAAATGGAAGCACCAAGGAAATGCCATTTGAATGCTAAAGAGGAAATAATCCATAGGCTAAACCAAAGACTGACTGATACGTTCAATAAGCAATGGCTGAAGGTGGTGACTAAAAGCCACATTCCATGTATGCTTTCTTTTTAATTCATGCCGCAAGGCGCGCACCTAATGCAGCCTGAAATGAAACCTAAAAATCATAGTTGAAAACGTATAGCCAGTTGGGAAATACAAGAGATGCATGTTATAGAGATATGTTCATCATGGAGCGAAGTTATTTAGATAAAAGGTTTTTTTACACTTGTTTGTCTTTTCCAGGACATGGAAGGAAGAGGTCCTTGGAGCAACATGTTATTTCTTAATTAAGCATCTGCTTGCCCACAGAACATGTTCTACAAGGAACTGTGTAATGATCATGGAAATGTGTCAGTTATCTGAAGCATCTTGGTCGATGTAAAACAAAAATAAGAAAAAGAAAAAAAAATGATATTCTTTGGCATGACAAAATGTCATGCCACAACATAATGTGATACATTTCATAATGTGAACAAGTGTTTTAATGAACTTGAAGCCTGTCACATCCTGTTTTTGTCGAAAAAACTGCCAAAGTTGGCATATTGCAGTTGTTTGAGAACAGGCAAGCTTTCCAAATGTGCTGCTTTTGGAAGGAAATGTGAGTGCTTTGGCAGGCCTGTGTAGCGTTGTCTACTGAGCGATGTTCCCCCTTCTACAGTCTGTGCACTCATGGTGTAGGATTAGCAACAGCAATTATGTGAACTATGGTTAATCTTTGTAGCGCCTCCATAGACACTGTGCTATTTAAGTTCTTGATCCCTTCCTCTGTAACACACATCATATTGCAACAACATTAAGTTTTAGTGCCAACTTTGTTACGATAGGCATGCTTGATTTTTTGCAATCTTTCTATAAAACTAGCCACTGAAATCCATAGGAAAAGATATGAAAAAAGCAGCTTCTCCCCCAACAGTCACTTCTGTGACAGACAGCTGATTTGTGAAATTACCTAACAGACATAGGTTTCCCAACACATGAAGATGATAAAGGTTAAGAGGTGGGCATCACAGAGGCTGGTGGGTATGCAGGACACACTTGGATGCAGTGGTGGCTGGTAGTTAATTGTGGCAGAGGGTGGGTGCAGGGTGAGGAAGAAAAATAGAAACAGAAAAAAAGAATTACCTTCTCGTCGCCGGTCACCAGCCGCCGCCTCTCCTCCATCCTCAATTTTCTCCTGGCTTGCGGCAGCACCCAGGCTCCTAGACTCCACTAGCCAATCACGATGCTGCTGTCACTAGAATGACAGCAGCATCATGATTGGTCTACGCACCGTGGATCGGTGCTCAGATAGGGAGGGAGCCTTTGCATGTTTTACACTCAAGCTGTGCAATACAGCCTGGTGGAGAACATGCTAAGGGCGCATGACAGTTTGGCCGGTCAAGACGGCTGGCCAAACCACTGCTCCGCCCTCTGGCATGGTGACCAAAGCCCCACTACGCCCTAACCTGGCTGCAAGCTCCACTAAACATAAAATGATAACGTTCTGTTATTATCATTTTATCTTTCCTTTACACTGCTCTAAGAGCAGTGAGACGTTGCTCCTCCGCCTTAGTGGAGGACCTGCCGCTGCATGGATGTCAATTAGGGGTAGCCAGAAGTAGCAGTTGCTCATTCCCTGTAGCTTCCCCTTGGTACTCCTGATACTTCCTTTGCTACCCTAGGCCTGAAGTGTCATGAAGACAAAGGTAGGAACAGAATGTGAACGTTGCTGCAGAAGTGCTGTTTACACTCTATGCTTTCCACTCATTGTCCTAATGCCCAGTCACTCATCAGAGAAGAGCAGGCTGATGAGAGGCTCAGGCTGAGACAATGGATCAACTTTGTGATGTCATCTGCACTTAAATGGTGCTTGAAACACCTTAGCTATCACAGGTAATGTGGAGAGTTGGCATCCATAGAAATGTCCTTATCTCAGGTAAAGTTGAGGTAGCATCAATGAGGTCTTCAGATCCAAAACAGTGCATGATTGATACATTTGATATAATCGAACAATGCCATGAAGTGTGGAGGTATGAAGTGCACCAGCATCTCGTGTCCAAATCCACATATATTTCTGCTGTGCTTGTGACATTAGTGTGAGGCTACATGACAACCCCACGGTACGACTTGTTCAGAGAAATATGGGGAATATTATCAAGACAGGCGATAAAATTATCGTTGCTTTAGCGGCAGAAAACTGCCGCTAAAATGGCGATGTAAGATGTCCTTTACATCTAACACGGGCTTCAATTGGAATTCCATAGAGCATATTATCAAGCCCATTATTGCCGTTTTAGCTGCACTTTTCTGCCGCTAAAACGGCGATAATTTTATCGCCTGTCTTGATAATATGCCCCTCTGGTCGACATTTGGGGAGGCGAAAGGGATGAACGGGGACAATGTGGAAAGATTAAACAATGGGGAAGTTGATGTCCTTCTGAAATTGTTGAGTTAGAAAGACAGAAAATTTAAAAATTAGTGTTTGAACCGCGTTATTTTTCTGTGCATTACTTCCATAAAGAAGAGGAAGAGGGAGCCAAGGAGGTGGAAGAGGGGAAACAGACCGATGCTCCCTAATGGGTAGGAGAAAGTCGAAATGTTGTAAGTATTGGGCAAGCCACGTCTGTCTTAGTGAAATTTAATAAGTGTAATGATGGCTGTAACCAGTTAACTATGAAGTTCACTTACAATACGAGGGACATGTTTTCACACACTTCTAGGGTGGACACAGAAACTTGCAACATAATGCACATTTCAAACAGCAAAAATGTATCAGACAAGCTGCAAAAGCTTATTTGGGGTGATTTAAAAGATAACTTTATGTTAAAATGTAACCTGTCAGTGGAAAGTTGTACTGGCTTATCAAAGGCAGGCTAGAGTGTACAGCTGCGGTTTAAAGGAAGTCTGTTTGGTTCTTGCTTTGCTCTGAGTATGAATACAAGTCAGATGTAGATTTTACAGTTTACTGACTCTTAATGCTTTCTAGTGAATCTATCCACCATTGGGCTCAGTCAGTTAGTATCTTCTCTAAGTCATTTAGCAGAATATGCTTTGGAGCTTAGCTTACCAATCTTGTTACTGCCGGGTTTAACAATTCAGATAACACAATACATTATGAAATAATGTAAAGCATATAAGACTGCACCTCACATCACTATAACAGGAAACCGCAACATTCTACACTGTCAGTGGCAAGGAATGAGCCAAATAGAAAAGAAAGCAGGGGAGATAAATGGATGATGGAATCAACATTAGATATAACAGTCTGATTTAGGTTTTACTGTTTACTGACTCTAAACACTTTCTAGTGAATCTGTCCGTTATTCGGCTCTGTAAATTGGTTTCTCATCTTAGTCATTTATCAAACTATGCCTTGGATCCTAGCTTTCCAATCATGTTACTCCTGGGTTTATCTTCTCCATGAAGCGGTCTGATCACTGAGTCTTGCTTTTCCTTATTCTTTAGTTTGTGTACCTCCTTTGGCCCACCGCCGACTCACACCATTTGGGGATTATGATAAGAAAATACCTAGGTGGAGAATGTATTCCACCCTTTCTTCAATCCTCTTCATGACCCCCAGCCTGCTATAAGGAATATGAAGAACGGCTCAATGAGGCTGCATATTTTACTTTTAAATCAGGTTCATAGTCATCAGAAGCTATCCATAAAATCTCCAATATTTTGTTTAAGAAAATTTATTTCATAGATACTATGACAACGTATGTGTGGATCACTTATTATTAGGAGTGTATATTGTTCTGGCATATGTTTCCATCGTCCACGTACTGAGCCAGAGTGAATGTGGACCATGGAATACAAACTGAGATGCTCCTTATAAAATGTTGGTTTACATAAATGCATTTTAGTTAAAGACATAGGGTGCAAAATGTATTTGGTATGATATCTAAGGTCAAACTGTTGAATGTCATTAACTAAATATACATCATTATAGATGCTGGAAAGGTAGACCATGGTTTTAATAGCTTTACTACAAAAGAGAAGCCCCGACAGGGCTTCTGAATACTGAACACTGAGGACTGCCATTTGGGTGCCAGATGTAATGCAGCAAGAACATGACTGAAGCACCAGGTGCTCGGATAGTGAGGTCACTGTTGACCAACAAGCACCAAAGTCATGGACTTCTATTAGGACGAGGCAGGAGTACAAGAAGTCACAGGAGTCTGCAACCAAATTACATTTCACTATTTTCCTACACCATCATCCACCCCTAACATACATTTGTTACTGTTATTGGCCAGATTAAGTAAACCTATTTTTCTCAGAGGTATTTGAATTTGTTGGTGCTGTAGGTTTTTTCCAGCCAAGTACCCAAACTATTAAATCAGCTTTCTACTATGCTGCATCTTCAACCTTCATATCGAAAATATTGCAGCCTTCTACATGCAAACCTTGTGCACAGACCAAGCCCTACCCACATGGATTAATGTCGGATGAATGTGATAGAAGTCTATAAAGGTACATGCTGTCATGTGCCCCAATAGAAGTCTATAAGAAGTAAAGGTAAGGTGCCAGATCTGTATCGCCAACAATGCCAAACGAGAACCAGCAAAAATGAATCCCAAAAATTGGAGTCTGCCCTCTTTTTCACTTTTTCACTTGGTCCTCCATGGTCATCATTTGACAAAAAGGCCTGCTCACGGATATTTTGCATAGTTTATATGAATCATCTCCCTGATGCATCTCAGTAATAGAGTCTTCAAACCACAGCAAAAGGTACAGAGGTTACATAAATCTAAAAAAGGAAACCTTGTCTAGATCTTTGTATTGCGAAAATATTACATCCTTTACCTCTGCGACAAAAGAAATTCCTCCTTGCTTTCCTGCAAGGTCTGGCTCATCATCAGTGAAGATGAACCAATAGAGATCCCATAGTGGCTAGACGCGCTATATTTTCATCTGAATGAAGCAAACTCTTAGCTACATGTTCCATCAGAATATATTTACTTATTGACTTAGCTTCTCACATATCTACATTCCACTTGCTCATCCTGAGAAGATGATGCTCGACTGTAGCAAATGATAAAATGGAGTGGAATGTAAGGGCCAGATGTACGACCCTATTTTGCATGCGCAAAAGAGTCGATCGCATACTTTTCAAGGCCTCATGAATTTCCCAAGCCTCATGTAGCCGCATACGGTATTCTCGATGTTCATTAGACAGCCAAGGTAATTTAATATGTTTGAGTTAGTATAGGGTATTTCTCTTGTTTGTTGACTTTCGGGAACAATATAGTTCAATATACTATATAGCCCAAATTGTTTTGGGATATCCTCAGGGTCAGTCAATATTTCCCCCATCTCTGTACGAATTGCAGTGACCCCCCTGCCTCTCTTCAAATATGTAACAAAGCCACAAGTGTTGCCCCAGGCCACTCCCGCTCCCCATATACTCTGGCCACCGCATATTTACCCAAATGCTTGGTCTCCTTATCTGCAGTTTCGTGATAGTCGTCAAAGGTACATTTTAACTTCTCACTGGTGTCCCTCTCCTCCCCCTGAGTAAGGCTCTTTCTAAGTCTGTTAGACGTTTTTCAAGACTATGCAGGTGGTTTCTGATAACGCACAGCACTCCTGAGTGTTTGGAGATTGCAATGCCTCTAATATAAACTTTAAAAGTTTCTCAAACTGTAGAAAAGCTGTTTACTGAGCTAATATTATTGCTGAAAAAGTCTTCTATAGCCTCAAATATAGGAGTTTTAAATACTGTATCCAACAATGAGTAGGGGGGGAAATGCCACATAAACGGGGCCAGTCTTTTCTGCGGGCAAAGTAACTCAACTACTATCGGAGCATCTGAAACAGTCCGCAGAAGTATTGTGCAATCCATAACCATTGGATACAGTGTTCTAGATAGTAGCCAATAGTCTATTCTCGTGTGTAATGTGTGAGGTGCTGAATAATGGGTGAAACCCCCCTGCCCTGGGAAGCTCGTGCGCCAGATGTCCACTAAATCAAGGTGAACCTATATATTTGGCTGAGGACGAGGAGCGCCTAATCGGACCTCCAGATTGGTCTAGCATTGTATCAAGGACGCAGTTTAAATCTCCCCCAACTATGAGTAGTATGTTAGTTATGTGTGGACATGTTAAGAGCAATTGCTAAAAATGCGGATTGTCAAAGTTTGGGCAGTAAATGTTAATCAATAGTAAATCAAGGCCTTTCCCCCTACATCTAGAAATTGTGTACCGTCTGTCAGTATCTGCAACAATCAGTTCTCGTGTGATTCCTGATTTCGGGTTCACCCATGTGAGTACTCCCTGAGCATGAGACGAGAAGCAAGCAGCGTGAAAGTACCCTTGAAGTTTCCTCTGTGTTAAGATCTTACTGTCTGCGGGTAAGTGTGTTTCTTGTAGCAGCGCAACGTCTATAGAGTCTCTTTTTAGGTATGCAATTACGTTTCGTACTTTGCGATGACTATTAAGTCCCTTGATGTTCCTGGTGATAATTCTCACCTTATTGCGTTCTCTTTGTGTCATCTGATAGAGGGCCAGCAGTCTGTGTTCCATCTGCCAATACCACGCCTAGCCAGAGTAAACTGATGTCTGCCATCGCTGGTATAGGTTTTGCTAGCGATGCAATCTCTGTGGTTAAAACAATTAACACATGAAACCCCTCACCCACACCACGTCATCCTCAACTTGACATGTACGAAGTAGCCCACCCCCTTAACTCTCAAACGAAAATGGCATTACACCATCTAGTGGAGCACACACGAGGGCGGATGTTGCCTCTCCAACTGCTCCCACTCTACCGAAAAAAGAGTGAGAGACAAAGCCAATTAGGGGCCTATGTGTCTCCAGCCGCCTTAAGGATAGTAGCCTATCTATGTCTTAATATTTAACAACAAGGGGTGGTGATGGACAAAGTTTCTGAATTAAGCAGAATACTCTCACCCAGTCAAGAGATCAGGGCTAGATCCAACACCGTTTTTTAGCTCACTGCACCATCCCAGCTCAGAACCTGGCTATATGCAAATTAGTCTGTTCCTGTCCCAGTGCATGATGGGAACAGGGCAAACCAAACTACCAAGCCAATTCTTACACTGGGAAGGAAACAAGCTTCCGGGGACCGGTTTCTGGCATTTCAGCCGTCTTCGGCCCGGCTTGCTTGAATCCTGATGGTGCAATGAGCAAGGGACTCACATCTGAGTATACCCTCCCACGCTTAGGGTGGACAAAATATTTAACAACAAGGGGTGGTGATGGACAGAGTTTCTGAATTAAGCAGAATACTCTCACCCAGTCAAGAGATCAGGGCTAGATCCAACACCGTTTTTTAGCTCACTGCACCATCCCAGCTCAGAACCTGGCTATATGCAAATTAGTCTGTTCCTGTCCCAGTGCATGATGGGAACAGGGCAAACCAAACTACCAAGCCAATTCTTACACTGGGAAGGAAACAAGCTTCCGGGGACCGTTTTCTGGCATTTCAGCCGTAGTCGGCCCGGCTTGCTTGAATCCTGATGGTGCAATGAGCAAGGGACTCACATCTGAGTATACCCTTCCACGCTTAGGGTGGACAAAATATTTAACAACAAGGGGTGGTGATGGACAGAGTTTCTGAATTAAGCAGAATACTCTCACCCAGTCAAGAGATCAGGGCTAGATCCAACACCGTTATTTAGCTCACTGCACCATCCCAGCTCAGAACCTGGCTATATGCAAATTAGTCTGTTCCTGTCCCAGTGCATCTATGTCTTAACTAAGGCAGAAAAGCAAGAACTATCTGCCCCTTCAGAATAAAAGGTTTAAAGTACATTAATAATCTCAGCCTGGAGTAGCTGAGAACACATATGGGGGTGTAAGACAACACAGATCGCCATACCATACTAAGAATAAAGTAAATAATTGTCCATTCTTTATGGGACACCTATTAGGGATAGCCCCACATAGCTGCTTTACAAAAACTTACACACCCCACGGATTCAGTGACAACTCCATATCTCCACTGTTTGCACTCATAGTCAAAATTTGTAGTTAGAATAGTAAGGAACCCCGCATCCTCCCACTTGTTCCAATTCTCTTAGTAGTGCTCCCTCAGGTCATGGTTCTATTCCTCTTCATCCAAAAAACCGCCTGCCGCCTCCATGGCTTGTTCAGCATCCCCCTTACTTTTTCGTGCTTTGGAGTGATCTTTCAGAGCTTTTTGTAGTGACTTTGGGTCTGCGAATATCTTTGGTGCACCACTCATCGTTACTCTAAGACGTGCTGGATAGAGCAAGACGTATTCCAGGTTTTTGGCTCGCAAGATGTGCTTCAATGGGGCAAATTGTTTCCATGCCTCTTGGACTTTGAGAGTAAAATCAGGGAAGAGCGATATAGAAGATCCCTCGTAGTTTAGTTCACTTAGCTCTCTTTCCTTCTTGAGCGCAGCATCTCGATCGCTGTAGTTTAGGAATTTAGCTATGATATGGCGTGGAGGCGCACCAGAGGGCAGTCTAGGGTCTAACGAGGGGTGTGCACATTCTATTAGATATTTTATATTGATATACCCAGTGTAAAGAGACCATTCAAAGGGCCACACCTCAAGTAGAAGTCACTGGGCTCAACTGTGGGAGTTAAGGCCTTCTACACATAATAACCTGAGGCCCGACTTACAATGGTTCCTGAGTAACTGGGCCAAGTACTACTTTTTCAGCACTTGGCTCTCAGTGGTAGTGAAGCTTGAGCAGTTCAAGGCTCTTTGAGGAGGAGGTAGGTGTGGGGGATACACAAGTTCAAGACTCAAATGACATACAATAGCAGCAATAAGATGATTGTCCAATGAAATACTTGCTTTATGAAAAAAAGGAGTATTTTAATGTGAGCACACAATGCATAGAGGCAACAAACTAAATGATGTGCACATTTTCTCAAGGTCGGCTCACTACCATCAACCTGGGTGGTATCACCAAGTCCCTTTGTCCCTGTCCAGTGAGGTTGTTTATTCCCCATTCCAATGCTGGAGGTGATTCACGGATGTAACCCACACTAGTCCCCAAATAACAAAACCATATACTCTTAAGAGACAACCCTTACAGTGCTATGCTCTAGGTTTGTGGAAGTGCCAAACAGGCCTGCTGGACTTGAACAGTCTTACCAGACCTGAATGCAGCCAGCAAATGCAGGATGACTGGACGTGTGCTGACTGGCTCCAGACTCCTAACACGGAGAGTTGGTGTACGATGTCCTTCTCCGGGGCTTTTCGTTATTGGTAAGTATTGCTCAGAGCACACAACGGGCACGGGCAATGATCCAGCTTTCAAGGTGCCCCTCTTCTTGCGCATGGGAGTAACTAGCTGTTCTGCACACTTGTGATGGCCCTCACATCATGGCAGCCACCCCCTAGCACCTGAGGATCTTTGACTGGTGTTGCACAAGGGTGTTGCCCCTTATTTCATGGTGGCCAGTCCCAGGCATATAGGGTGAATCGACTGGCTCTGCATAGGGGTGATGACTTCTATTCACAGTGGCCCCTACCTGGCATATGGGGTCACCAACTAGTGCTGCACAATGGTGACAGCCCATACTTCACTGTGGCCCCCGCCTGATGCTGCAGCAATGGGTCAGTCCAGGCAAGGCTTTTCACATTTACTCAAGTGGGTCTACTTGACAGGATCCCCACTGGGCCTCACTCCCTCCAAGTCCTTTACTTCTCCTCACAGGGCCCTCTGGTCTTGGCAGGCAGGCAGAAGGCTGGAACTTCAGGCTCACTGCAAGGGATCTTGGCTCCTGGGTGAGGTTCCCTTACCCAGCAGGGAGACTAGCAAACCTAGGTCCTTAGTCCTGGTTTCAGTAGCTAGATGTGTTGGGGATCTTCTCCTTTAAATGAATAGTGCTGTTGAACAAAGTGGGGGATCTGTGATCCCACATTTATAATACAGATCTAGACATAAATGTGATTTAGTGGCCAATCATTTGAAATTTGGTTATCGGTGTCAGCTCTTTTGAAGTACTCTCTCTTCTGCCCTTTGTAAAAGGGACAGTCAGCCACAGAATGAGTGACTCAATTTCTGATTGACTCACAACAGCAGTAACCAGGGATCATACTTGACTGTCAGCCCTCACTGAAATATGCCTCATAAAGTTTCAACGACCTTAACCTTCCTCTCTGTGAAGATTATCTGGGCCACAGTGCCAGTCTACTATCTCTATAATAATGAGTCCAAGCACCACTGACCAGAAACTCTTACTGTACTCAGAGACCTTTGATGTGCATAGAGGATGCTATTTTCCCCTTCCTCCAGTGTGTGTGTGTCTTCCCATCACAGTCCTCAGGAATATGAGAAATACACACCTTCTCTTTGTGGGTTCAAGTCCTCACCTCTCTCGCCCTCTCCAGCCCCTGCTTTTCCAAGGAAAATTTTAATTCCACACTTCCAGGACCACACGTGGTGATTGTGGCCAGTATTGTAATGGACACTTATATAGCGCTCCTACCACTCCAAGGAGTATCTTGGCGCTCAACCAACCCAGATGAAAATAGGTTGGAAGGAAAGAAGCCATTCGGTGAACACATACCTTACACTAGTGCCCTGCACGCAGCATCTGTGAGGGAAAACACCCAAGTTTTTAAGGATTTCCTAAAGTGACTTTCATGGGACAGTGATCGAAGGTGCAACGGAAGCTTGTTCCAGGCCTTAGCTCCCAGGACAAACAGAGATTTCCCTCCTTTAGTTGACAACCTAAATCTGGGGACTATTAGCAGATTCTGGCCAGCAGACCTCAAACAGCGGGTAGGGTGATACCGTTTTTTAGGTCCAGGGGCAGAGTCAGCACAAGCGAAAAATCGCTCTAACACGTGGCTCTGTGGCTCCCTGACGAAGTCTTCGATTTGAAGTCTATGGGTTTAAAGAGAATGAGTGGTCATTGAATACCCCATAAAAAATATATCTACCCATTCAAACTACACAAATAGTGTAAGTAATGATTCTATGTCTGTTTGTCTGTGAGTCCTGACGAAAGCCCCATAGACTCCTTTGAGCCAGAGGGGGCTGAAACATGTCGACACTTTTTTTAAAAAATCACACTTCTAGATCTAGTAACACGATCTA
Organism: Lissotriton vulgaris; assembly: GCF_964263255.1. NCBI lineage: Eukaryota > Metazoa > Chordata > Amphibia > Caudata > Salamandridae > Lissotriton > Lissotriton vulgaris. Next base: position 970,674,012 of record NC_141689.1, on the reverse strand, counting down.
GTATAAGTACCAATTGAGTTTTTAAATATTAGATCTTCACCACCCATTAAAGTTTTTAGGTGTGGATCTATTTTTTATTCTTTTTCTTTTTGCACACACCCTATTCTAATGGGGGCGTATTTTTCATCTCTGGACACTGCAATCTAGACCAGAGGAGCCTCTGGATGAGGCAGGCACCCAGCACATTCTATGGTATCCAATGATAACTGCCATAACTACAATGTAGGGGCGGATGAAAGATATATACCGCATTACCAACGAACATTGAGTTTTTGAGGATACCACAGATATTCTATCCAAAGGTTTAGAATTGTAACTAGTGTCCATTTCCTTCCACTTGATTACTCTGATACCGTTTAAAGCCACTGGACAGGTATTTGGGTCCTTGCTGTTGAAAGGCTCTAAATGTGATCAGGAGGATCTTAAATAAGATCCTTTTGCCAATTGGTAGCCAATGAGGCGCATTAAGTGCGGCCGAGGCAGATGACTTACGCGGCCACCGTAGCACCAACCGGGCAGTTGCGTGCTGGACCATCTGTAGCCTATGGAGTATGGACTTATTGACTCCAGCATATAGGCTGTTACAGTAGTCCAGCCTCGAAGTTATTAGAGCAACTGCGACCGTTTTCCTGGCTGGCAGAGGAAGAAGATCAAAAAATTTCCTCAAATATTTAATTATGTGGAAACACATGCCAGCTACGGCCACCGCTTGATGTTTGAAGGACAATTGGTCGTCGAATTTGATGCCCAAGTTTCGAGTAGAGGAGATGGTACTGGGGAGGCTTCAGCATCGTCAGGCCACCAGTGTTTCAGGGAAAACAGATTTTGATTTCCAATTGGCAAGATTTCCGTCTTACCGGAATTACATTTGAGATGATTGTTAGTCATCCACTCAAACGCAGCCGTTAGGCATTTTTTCAAGTTTTCCTCTGCACCAGGCAGTTCCTTATCCAACACCAGAATGAGCTGCGTGTCATCAGCATACGATATTGTGCTAATCTGGAATGACGCAATTAGCTCAATCAGGGGTACCATATACAGGTTGAAGAGTTTAGGGCTTAAACTAGAGCCCTGAGGGACCCCAGAGCTGAAGACTTTAGCTTCCGATTGAAATGGGCCCAAGACTGTGACTTGGCGTCTGTTGTTAAGAAAATTTCTGAGCCAAGCCAGAGCCACCCCTCCTATTCCTGCAGTAACCATCCGGTCCACTAAGATGGTATGTGAGACCGTGTCGAAGGCTGCCGACAGGTCGAGTAAAATCAGGACAGCCTTCTTTCCCTGGTCCATGGCAATTCGTAGGGTCTCTGCTGTAAACAGCAGGGCAGACTCGGTGGAATGTTTTGACCGAAACCCTGACTGGTTTGGGTGCAGGATGTTATTCTCCTCCAGAAAATTCGTGAGTTGGCTATTCACAAATTTTTCCGCCAGTTTGAATACCAGTGGGAGCAAGGAAATGGGACGCAGGTTTGAGAGGGTGGTCACATCTGATAGGGCCTTTTTCTGGAGAGGCTTAAATGCAGCAAGCTTCCATTCATTGGGGATTTCTGCCGTGGCTAATGATGAATTTATGATGCTGTTAATAGTAGGGTTAATCACCTCTACTAACGTCTGCAAGACTGAAGGTGGGCAGGGATCAAAAGGAGATCCAGATTTACTGACCAAAATGGCCTTGAAAGTATCATCAAGGGAGACAGGATTGAATGAGTCCAGGCGAGGGGACCTAGTAAGTAACTTCTCCCCCTCTGTGTGTTCTGGATTCCCTGGAATGGGGGATACCGGAGGGAAGGTCTTCACGATGTCCAAGATCTTATGTTCAAAATAGTCAGCAATCGCATTGCAAAAGTTCTGAGACGTGAGGTTCCGTGACAATTGTAAGTGGTGTTTTCGACTCGCACAAATATGGTCGAGTCTGGTATCTATGAACCGCAAATGACGAGTTTGGTAAGTGTGCGCAGTTTCGCTGTGCTAACTTAAACCGTTCGTTTGTTATGTGGGTTTTTCATCTGTACCCACGGGTTCCATCTTAGATACGGCATACATTTTGTCTCTTGCCCTCAAGTAGCCAGCGAACGGACGCTGTCCGCTTCGCGACCCTGGGACTCCCAAGATATTTGCGGAAGACACATGTTCTTTGTAAGTGTCTTTATGACGAGGGGGATGATACTGTAAGGCAGATGGCCCCGCTCGAGGCTCATCTTGCCGTGCCGGTTTATTGTCTCAGCCGTGCATCTCATTAGGCACGTCCCTTTGATGCCTGTATCTCGTGTTTCCCGATACCTCCCCTTTTACACCCTTTCCGATCTCCCCACTGTCTCCGTCTTCCTCTGCACCTGTCTTTGTTCCTATTTCGATCTGTTTTACTGCCGATTGGAATGCACTAATGTTGGGAAGATGGGTTTTTACAGTTGGGAACCGCCAAATGTTTCCGCACTTATGTTCCGGACCTTATGTGTATCAAAGTGACCAAAGCGACCCCTCTGGGGGATAATTATGGGAACCGGGTTGTAAACCTTTGTGTACCATGTTGTCCTATGGGTAAAATTTGTATAAAAGGAGCGATCCACAGAACCAATTTGAAGCAGTCTCCCCAAGTTGCACGTGTTGTACTTGTCGTGACTTCTGTGTTCCCTGCAGTAAATAAACCTTGAATCTTTGACGCCGAAGGAAGTGTCCCGTGTCTCTGTCATTCGTACGCCGGAGCAGGTTACCCACGAAGGTTTCAGGTGTTGTGCCCTGGCACCGCTGGGTCTTAAAGAACCCAGTCCTTCAGTTGGCGCCCAATGTGGGGCTGCATCAGTGGTACCGGTCCAAGCCCGACGATCGTGAGGAACTTCGTGTGAAATCTCCGAGGGAAGGTGCACTCCGCTTCATCGATCCTGTTGTCGAAATAAGTGGCCCGAAGACTTTTCCCGCGAAGATTCCCGCCTCCTGACGGCTGCGACGGACTGCTGCCCTGACTGTAGACCTGTTTTGGCGCCTGGCGTAGACCTTGGTATAGCGAGACGATTGACGGGCCTTCCTGGAGACGCCATCGATCTTTGAGTTAAGTAATTGTGGGTCGCTCCCAGAGTTCTTGGTTGTTGACACTTTAGCGAGTGTTTTTGTTGTTGACGCTGTGTGAGTGTTTTTGTCGGTGACACTTTGCTAGCGTACTTTGCTGTGTTATTTGACGACTGCAGCCGCCAAAAACCGAGGGTTTTTGCTCTTTGCTGGGACTTGGTAAATCCCGTAACCCTTGAAGTTTGTGAAACTCGGCTAGTGTGCAAGATGCCTGGTCGTAGTACTTTGTTCAGTTGTTTCAGACCTTGTGGTGTGGATTCCCGACTGGAGGACTCGTGTCCGATACCTCCGGTTGGAACTCCGACTTATGAATTGTACAGTAAACATGGGCTAGGCCCGATTACTTTTAATGAATACTGGATCAAATACACGAAGAAGGACGGTGACCTTCGCTGGCCACCACATGGTAGCTTCGAGGCCCCGATCTTAGATAATCTAGAGGTTAAGTTGTTCGAGAAAAAGTCAAGGCCGGCCATGTTTGATGCCTTTCGGTTGTGGCGTAAGGAAGCCCGACAGAAAGAAATCAGACAGACTAAACGAAATCAGAGAGATAATGTCGCTACCATTGTAAAGAAAGCAGAGCAGTTTCAGCATGATAAGGAGGTTAAGGAAAAGGAAGTGTTTGATAGATTACAGCGTATGACTATAGATAAGTGCTATCCTGCTTTGCCTACGGAGTCGGAAAAGAAGGATGAGTCAGTCGAGGATCCTTTAATGTCCTATCTTATGAAATCGCCACCTCCGTACGTACAGGGTACCACAGCTCCTGTGATTCCCCCTGTACCTGTTCCTGCACCTATTCTTCCTTTGCCTGTTCCTCAACCTGCACCCGTTCTTCCGACTGTTCCTGCTCCTTCGTCTGTTGCTATTCCTACTGCTCCTCCGCTTCCACATACTCCTGCTCACGCTACTGCTCCTGCTTTGTTAACTCCTGCTGTTGTTTCTGTCTCTACTCCTTCACTTGTTAGTCCTGTGTCCTATACTTCTCCCTCTACTCGTAGTCTTAATTCTCCTCTTGCAGCTAGTTTCTTTCATTTGCTCGGACCTGTTCTTGGGTCCGCTGGTTCAGATGGTCCTCAGAGACGTAGTCAGCTTCCTGGTAACAGGGAATGTGCTTCGCTATATAATATGGCGATGGGTTGGATGACACACCCCCTTAGAAATCCACCACGTATTGTACTCGACACATTTTGTCAGTTCAATATACCGACCCAAAGATTTGTGTTCGAGGAAATGTGTAAGGTCCTTCGCGATCAGATATCGGCCGACACACCTGACGAGGTGCTGACCGCTTTGTCTGATCTACAGCTTCAGTTCTCGGCTGGACTGATAGTGGATACCAATGTTCGACGTGCTGTTGAACGGTTGCTATCTTTTCGTCCCACTCCTATACCTCAAGCCTTGTTTGTTGAGGATGTCGAAAGACAGCCAGATGAGTCTGGTCAATTTCCTATGCGCGAAGTTCCTCCGGTTTGGATGCCACCTAATCCTAATGCTGCTCCTCCGACACTGGGGCATTTCCAGAGAGTATGGATACATCTCCCATGGAAACGCTCGGAAGTGTTACAGGTAAAGCAATCTTTGCCTGACCCTCGCAAAAATCCTACAGGGTATTACAAAGAATTATCGCAGCTCGTAGATGCCACGGTAATGAATCTTGCCGATATCGATATGTTGTTCGGTAATGTCGTACCGCAACCGGTATGGGCTAAGATTCGTCAGGAAAATCATCCGAATGAATTAGGTGGTGCTTGGGCTGCCATTGTAGCGGCAGATGCCGGACAAACTGGTGGTGCTAAACCCGACCAGCTGATTGTTGATCTTCCTCAAAGGATAATCACGTTAATGAAAACTCTTATGCCAGCTATGAGGGTAAATTGGGACAAATTGTCAGCTTGTAAACAGAAAAAGGACGAGAGTGTCTCCGACTTCTTTACGAGGTTTGAGGAGGCATTCATTGATCATAGTGGTCAGGATATGAGCACTGAGGGTGGTCAAAGGTTGTTCGTGGACAAATTTGTTTCGAACTTATTGCCCGATTTGAGCAATAAATTAAAGAATTCAGAAAGTGCATGGGCCGTTTCCACTTCAGCTCAGATATTGGCTACGGCACAATATTATGAGAACAGAGAGAAAGAAGAGAACGACGTGCCGATAAAAAGACGAAAGAGCTTAAAACTAAAGTGCTGCTTCAGCAAGCGTATCCTCCACGTTCGAATCAGAATAATTCGCAACAAAATAGATCACAGCCGCAATCGAATAGATCACAATCTCGTAATGACTCCTCTTCCCAAAGATCCTCGTTGGGGTACAATCAATGTGCCTATTGTAGACAGGAGGGTCATATCAAATTCAATTGTCCTGTTTTAAGTGAACGTAATAGTGGTAACTCATCTAGAGGAGGTCGTGGTGGTTCGCAACAGGCACCACGTGGTAGAGGACGTGATGCTCAGAATGATCGCTCAGATAACTCATCAAATTCCGATAATTGTTTTGATCAACGTGGATTGTCGCAAGGACGATCTGCGCAGTACAATGTAGACGATTATTACGTCGATCAGGGAACTGACGACAGTAATTACTAGGACAGCCATAGACAAGGAGAGGGAGTGGTATCAGTTCCGGTTGATCAGAGAGGGCCTTACGTCGCAGTTGCTACATCGGGCGTCGTTGAGCCTTTTCTGTTGGACACTGGTGCAGCGAAAAGTTCCATTAAGCATTCGAAACTCCCTGGCGCACCTTTGTCTGGCTTAACAAATGTTTCCGTTGGATTCTCTGGCGCCCCCGTTAGCAATCCAGTTTCGCGCCCTTTGCCCCTTAAAATTGGGCCTCGTGAGCTAGAAGCTCCGTTGATTTTGACCACGGGTTGTGGTGAAAATCTTTTGGGCCTGGATTTGCTTAAACGTTTGTATGCAACTTTGTATTGTTCTCCTGCGGGTGTAAAGCTTACGTTGGGAGAGAGGGTTGTCTCTCCCATGTACTTGTCTCTCGATAAGCTTCCACCGGAATTGAGTTCTCTTCCTGCGTCTTTGTGGGCAACAGGTCCAAATGATGTGGGCCTACTTGATATCTCACCTTATGTTGTTCAGTTGAAATCCAATGTGCGGTTGCCACGTATTCCCCAATATCGTATCTCCCTTGATGGTGAACGAGCACTGTTAGCGATCATCTATGATTTGATCGAGAAAGACGTTATTGAGGAAACACGGGGAAACGTGTGCAACAGCCCTGTACTGCCCATTCTAAAACGTACTGATCCTTCGAAACCACCCGTTTATCGTTTTGTTATCGATTTACGGGAGGTGAATAAAATTGTGATTCCTCAGTTCCCCGTTGTGCCTGACATCACGGCGCTACTGACTCTGATTCCAGCTTCTGCATCGTGGTTTTCGGTGATTGACTTGAAGAATGCGTTCTTCAGCATCCCGATTGCAGAAGAGAGCAGAGACCTTTTCGGTTTCTCTCTTGGTGGACGCAGCTTCCGGTTTAAACGCGCTCCTCAGGGCTACTGTGAAAGTCCATCGATTTACAGTCAAGCCTTGAAGGGTCAACTGGACGCGTTTAGGTTGCCGGCTGGTGCGGCCTTAATCCAATACGTTGATGACCTATTGGTAGCTGCAGATACTCAGGACATTTGCAAAATTGCTACGGTATCGCTGCTGCAACATCTCTGCGAGTTAAATCACAAGGTGTCACCTTCTAAACTCCAATATTGTTGTCAAGAAGTAACCTATCTAGGTCACTTATTGTCAAAGGAGGGAAGGCGGTTGACCCCAGAGAGAATTGCAGCAATTGCGCGAATGGCTGTGCCAACAACCCAAAGAGATGTGCGTGCCTTTTTAGGTATCACGTCGTACTGCAGGCAATGGATTCCAAATTTTTCATTGCTAGCGAAACCATTAGTGGCTCTTACGTGCAAGGATGTTTCAACTCCTTTACCATGGACGGAAGAATGTCAGAAAAGTTTTTCTGAATTACGTGATTCATTGTGTTCGGCTCCTGTGTTAGGTACTCCTGACTACAGCAAGCCGTTTACATTATATGTTCACGAGAGAGAAGGTTGTGCTTTGAGCGTCTTCACGACTGTTATTTAAGGACAGAGGAGGAAACGAAAGGTCGAGTGGACCTTAAAAACACCCCATTGGAAGACCCAGATGGTACACTGTATGTGGATGGTTCATGTTTCAAGTTGCCGAATGGCGATGTGACTACTGCTTATGCTGTTGTAACGTTGAATACTGTTGTTGAGACTGCAAGATTAAATCAGAATTCTGCCCAAGCTGCAGAGCTGATCGCTCTCACTAGAGCGTGTGTGTTAGCGAAAGGGAAACGTGTGAATGTGTTTACCGACAGCCAATATGCATTTGGCGTCGCCCATAGTTTTGGACGGTTGTGGAGAGAGAGAGGTTTTCTAACATCGCATGGTACGAAGATTCAGCATGGCCAGCTTGTGAATGATCTTTTGGATGCACTTACGTGGCCTAAGCAAGTAGCGATTGTTAAATGTTGTGCGCATCGTAAGGTGACGGATGATGTGGGTCGTGGTAATGCGTTTGCGGATGAGACTGCTAAGGAGACTGCCCGGAACCTTAGCACTCGAATGTATGTGACGAGTTCGGTTAGGTGGCCTACAGAATCGAGTATGTGTGAGGACACTATCGAAAGTGTAAAGGCAATTCAGAATGAGGCCACCGAGACTGAAAAGACGAAGTGGAAAGAAAGTACGGGAAAGTTAGATGCAAATGGTTGTTGGATTGATTTGTCGGAACAGAAAAGATGGATGTTACCGGATGCGTATGTGCTGGCCGTTGTGACAATGGCGCATGGGTTAGCACATATTAGCGCAAAAGGTATTTGCAAATTGCTGTCCCCTGTGTGGAAGAATGATGGTATTACGAAATGTGCTGAACGTTTGGTTAAGAACTGTATGGTGTGTATGATGTACAATCCTGGCAAGGGAACCCCAACTCCTCCTGGCAGTTTTGCTCCCCCTTCATGTCCCTTTGAGGTGATTCAATTGGACTTCATCCATATGGAGCGATGCAATAACCTGAAATACGTTTTAGTTGTGGTTTGCGCATTCTCCCGATGGATCGGGGCCTATCCTCTCAAAGACAATACTGCTTTGTCTACTGCGAAAATCCTACTGAAGGAATACTTTCCTCGGTATGGAATGCCTAGAATCGTGTGGTCAGATAACGGAAGTGAGTTCGTGGGGAGTGTGATGAAGAGTGTATGCAAGGGCCTTGGAATTAATCAGAAATTCCATAGCGCCAATCATCCCCAGTCAGCTGGTTTGGTTGAAGGGTATAACGGCACCCTTAAACTAAAGCTAGCGAAGATTCAGGCTACGACTGGTCTTTCGTGGCCTGACGCTTTACCCTTAGCATTACTGTCAACTAGGGCGACTGTACACTCCCGAGTAGGGCTTAGTCCCTACGATATAGTGTTCGGTCGTCCTGCGAATGTTTGGGGGGTTCCTAGGCCGGGTATTTTCTGTGATCTTGAGTATCCAATGTTGATCGATGATCTTCATGACTTGACTGCTAAACTGAGGTTAATTCACCAACAGGTTCACGAAGCATTGCCGACGCAGACGGAGGGTCCAGGCCACCAGCTCCAGCCCGGAGATTGCGTGGTGACGCGCAACTTCTCGCGCAAGAATAACTTGGATCCCAGGTTCACTGGACCCTACCAGGTCCTCCTTGCCACGAGAACTGCAGTTCGTCTTGAGGGGCGGAAGAATTGGGTGCATGCCACCCATACCAAGAAAGTCCCTATCCCGTTGCCAGCAGACTCGTGGGTGAGGAGAGGCATTGCATCAGCTGAAACAGAAGGATTGTCGGCGTTTGTACCTTTCAGTGACGCACAACCTGTCGGAGAATCCTCAGTGCAGCAGAAAGACATTGTTGAACATTTGTCAGCAAAAGACTCAAGACCAAAACATTCAGCTGATCAACAGGACGTGGTCCCTTCAACGGATCCTTTGTTTGACGAACAGACACGTCCTGGGAAAACCCGATACTTTTTGCGATCCAGCACTAAAGACTAATAAAAGATCCTGTTCTGTTCTTTGACAATTGCATTATCCCGTTTTCCACAATCAGTTTGAACATTCGTATCACTGTAATTATTTTGTACATATTCATTGAGCTTCGTTCCTTACACTTTTTACTTCCACAGCTGAGAGACATTGTTTTTGCATATACACTTGTGAAATAAAGGCCGTAGGGCCGCGCGCGTACTTCCTTCTGGTTAGTAGGTCTTGACGCTAGGTTAAAGACCGTCGGTTCCTGGGAACTCCTAGGGATTGACTATTGCTACACAGAACGAAGTGCGTCAAGAAACGTTGCGGACGGTCATAGGGAATGGCATTTTCGAAGCTGACTGATGTGGAAGGAGCTCAGGCTCATAGATTCAAGCTGCAGCAACTCAGTCGTACCAAATGTTTTATATTCCAAATATTCGTGTTGTTTTTGACTGTTTCTGCATTATTGGCGGGTGGGGTGTATTACACGATGTTTTACTTCTTACCTACTGCTACACCTACTCCTACCCCTGACCCTAAACTTACCTCTACTGCTTCTCCTCATTCTTTCCATATCTTACCTGAACACGAGCAGGCTAGACGTGCAGAATTCCGCAATAATTCCTTTATTCAGCTCCTCCATCAGCATCAGTTAGTGGTTAACACTACTAATTGTTGGGTGTGTGGGTTGATGCCACATACTACGGATAAGGGAATTCCATATCTGGTGTTACCGTATAGTTCCCAAGGGTCTGCTCGAGCATTTCAGACGATGTTTCGAAGCGCACTGGGTTTCCACCCCATTCGAGAACCGCGTTCCCCCTACTCTGGTCCTACCTCGTATCAAAAACCTTTGTCTATAGCAATAGAGGATTTAGATAGCGATATCTATGATCCTTCGCTTATTCCCGAAGAAGAGGTACAAGCCTATAGGGTCCTAAGTAGAGGCGAATATAGTGTGTTCACTAGTGAAAAGCAGCTTAGAAGCTCGCCTCCGATATGGGTCGTACCCCACATTGGTAATTTTTGTCTCATAGGTCGCGGCCGAAGATCGAAAGCCCGACTTGGAGAGAGTGCTTGCACTGAAAATTACATTCTGCCGATGGTCTCGTCCCCTGTGTTCCTGGCCGCCAAGGGTACATACTTTATCTGTCATGATCGTGCATATGCATGGTTGCCCTCTGACTTCATGGGCTCATGCTTCATCGCAAACTTGTTGCCTCCGACGTTCACTGTAGATGCAGATTATCACAAGACTAGAGTTGTGAGAGGCGTAATTAGCGAAGAGGATACTGCCGGTCAAGAGGCAGGAGACTTTTTCAAGGGTTTCCTCCCGTTTTGGGGACCTATGGTTAACAGTAGGAACCTGAGACAGTTGACTCGAGTGGTAGAATCGACAGCTAATATTACTGCCAGTGCCCTTGGTAATATCACCACTGAACTTCAGGCGGATAGACTTATGACGTTACAAAACCGTATGGCTTTAGACGTGATTTTAGCAGATCGAGGTGGGGTATGTAAGGTGATCCATTCGAGCTGCTGTATTTTCATTCCTGATAACGCTCCGACTGTCTATCAAGCCATCTCGAAGTTGCATAAGATCTCCGAATCCATACACGTGGATGTAGGGGATTGGACGCTACTTGGGTGGTTTTGGGGCCTGATGTCGACTTGGGGTTGGAAGATTCTGATGATCATCGGAGTCGTTGTGGCGTTCCTGTTCACGTGTTGCCTTTGTGTGCAGTGCGGTCCTGCCTTATGTGGCCTCTGTGCTACAACGTGTATGAGACAGCCACCTGTTATCAAGGGGACTCGGTTGGACAGAGCTATGCTACAGCAACATCTCGATGGTCTGATGAATATCGAATATGATTCCAACTAGTGCTTGCCTACATGAGGGCAAAAGGAGCGTCTGAGGTTCCGTGACAAATGTAAGTGGTGTTTTCGACTCGCACGAATATGGTCGAGTCTGGTATCTATGAACCGCAAATGACGAGTTTGGTAAGTGTGCGCAGTTTCGCTGTGCTAACTTAAACCGTTCGTTTGTTATGTGGGTTTTTCATCTGTACCCACGGGTATCATCTTAGATACGGCATCCATTTTGTCTCTTGCCCTCAAGTAGCCAGCGAACGGACGCTGTCCGCTTCGCGACCCTGGGACTCCCAAGATATTTGCGGAAGACACATGTTCTTTGTAAGTGTCTTTATGACGAGGGGGATGATACTGTAAGGCAGATGGCCCCGCTCGAGGCTCATCTTGCCGTGCCGGTTTATTGTCTCAGCCGTGCATCTCATTAGGCACGTCCCTTTGATGCCTGTATCTCGTGTTTCCCGATACCTCCCCTTTTACACCCTTTCCGATCTCCCCACTGTCTCCGTCTTCCTCTGCACCTGTCTTTGTTCCTATTTCGATCTGTTTTACTGCCGATTGGAATGCACTAATGTTGGGAAGATGGGTTTTTACAGTTGGGAACCGCCAAATGTTTCCGCACTTATGTTCCGGACCTTATGTGTATCAAAGTGACCAAAGCGACCCCTCTGGGGGATAATTATGGGAACCGGGTTGTAAACCTTCGTGTACCATGTTGTCCTATGGGTAAAATTTGTATAAAAGGAGCGATCCACAGAACCAATTTGAAGCAGTCTCCCCAAGTTGCACGTGTTGTACTTGTCGTGACTTCTGTGTTCCCTGCAGTAAATAAAACTTGAATCTTTGACGCCGAAGGAAGTGTCCCGTGTCTCTGTCATTCGTACGCCGGAGCAGGTTACCCACGAAGGTTTCAGGTGTTGTGCCCTGGCACCGCTGGGTCTTAAAGAACCCAGTCCTTCAGACGGAGGAATCTCCTGCGATAGAGCTGGTGGATTGGTATAATCATTTACTATTTTGAAAACTTTCTTTTGTCCAGTACCCGCGATAGATATGGCCTGCAAATAGTGGGCTTTTTTGGCTAACTTAATCCCTGCATGATATTGCCTTCTGGCTGATTTATAGACATTACGGGCGACGACATCATAATTCCTGCGCCACCTTCGTTCCAATGTTCTCACCTCCCCTCGTTTTGATTTCAGGTCTGGCGAGAACCACGAAGCATTCCTTTTGCTCTTGGTGATGCCGGAAGTATTCCTGCCAGTTGAACCTAATAAAGCACCAGCAGTTGCTATCCAGTCGCAGAATTTTTGATTATCAGTGGAAGTATCACCCGTAAGAGCGGACCTACTTTCTTTTAACATATCTACGAGGCCAGGTCTACTGGATGTTTTTTTCAAGTTAGGTTTGTGGTTATTATCAGGCCTTCTATTCTTTATCGTATTTACCGAGACCTTGTATTTCAGTACAACGTCAAACGGAATGAAATAATGATCGGACCAAATTAGAGGACAGGGGGGTTTAACTATTAGTCTAGTTGAATTGGAGCAGATACAATCCAGTAGGTGTCCTGCAGTATGCGTGGGTTCTCGGTTGAGGAGAGTGAGGCCGAGAATGTTGATAATGTCTGTAAAAGTGCTTACTCCTGGCTCTTTGGGGGAGTCCAGGTGCAAATTCAGATCCCCTAATACCGTAAAGTGGGAAAATCTGAGCGCCAGATCGCTCAGAACATCACCTATGCTTTCTAAGAACTCGGTGGGAGACCCAGGAGGGCGGTAAATAAGGGCGCCTGAAAACGTGTAAGAGTCATGAATACCCAGACAGAAGGCCAAAGCCTCTGCCCCTTTAATGTCTGTCAATTCCTGGATGGAACACTTGAGTGAGTTGTGATAAATGATGGCCAGACCCCCCCCCCCGTTGTTCATTCCTATCCAAACGCTGTATCAGGAAGTTCTGAGGAAGAGCCACAGCTAAGTCAGGGTTAAATCAGGGTTTCAGCCATGTTTCCGTAACCAGAAGCCAATCTAAATTGGTATGCATGATCAAGTCATTAATACTTTGAGAGTTTCTACAGAGAGAACGAGCGTTAATAAGTCCTCCGCGCAACACAGAAGATTGTGAGGGCAGCTCCGGGGCAGACTGTGGAGTCAGCGTAGACTTGCACTGACGACAGCACACAGGTCCATGCCAGTTATCAACATTTAAAACCTCCTGACAATGTATACGAGGATTATTATGAGAGTAAAGTAAGTCTCCAGACATACCTGACATGTCAGTGACGTTACATTGGGCATGGTGCAACACAGGGTTCTCTGCCACCCGCGCCTCCTTAGCGCTAACGGGCGCAGACGGGCAGGACTCTGGCTTGACTCCGGCAAGAGTCAGGCGAGCCCGCTGCGTGTCTGCATGGGAGGTTTAAATAGGGAGCTCACCTCACCTGGACGCCTGAGCACTAGAGCGCTCAGCAGAATGGCGCCACCAGACCTCCCCAGCTACCCCCAAGATGGCGGAAGCGCAAAGAGCCACAGGTCAGCCCGCTAAAACAGCGGTGAGGGGCACAGATTATAGTGCAAGTATGTGGAAAATGATCCTGCTAAAATCAGGGTATAAAAAACTCTATTTAAACTAAAATACGTAAAACGGGGATAGTATGTTTTGAAAACACGCTCTGCCTTACACATAAGCTTACTGCAGCGCACACAAAATGTAGGGTGCAGCGTTCCACTCCAAAGCTTTTTCAAAGACAGATTACCCAAAGTAGTTGTCTTAAATAGGGAGCTCACCTCACCTGGACGCCTGAGCACTAGAGCGCTCAGCAGAATGGCGCCACCAGACCTCCCCAGCTACCCCCAAGATGGCGGAAGTGCAAAGAGCCACAGGTCAGCCCGCTAAAACAGCGGTGAGGGGCACAGATTATACTGCAAGTATGTGGAAAATGATCCTGCTAAAATCAGGGTTTAAAAAACTATATTTAAACTAAAATACGCAAAACGGGGATAGTATGTTTAAAAAACGCGCTCTGCCTTACACATAAGCTTACTGCAGCGTACACAAAATGTAGGGCGCAGCGTTCCACTCCAAAGCTTATCATGCTCATTTTCTTAATTCCACACATGAGTTTAAATCAAGTCGATGTGACCACCGATATTCCCACTTTTCAACATTCAGGTATTGGTACCACCTATTCAGTGAGTAAATTGTGTCAAAAATGGGTTGAACATTCTACAATGTCTGCAATGAAACATCATCTTTTTCTCGTGTCTGAAGACATGGACTTATCAGATTTTTTATTAGATGCTAAATCTCCATGTTCCAAAAGATTTATTTATGCTACATATAATGCAATTTGGAAATTGTCCCAAATGGAAGCTACCACACATTTAAGACAAATTGATCAGGATAATTTGGATAAAGGCTTGATGTTGTTGATAACAGTATCAATACACTGTCTTCTCACATTTATAATTAGAATAACATTGTCTTGTCTGTTATTGATATTATTTAAAGTGACATGTCACATTGTATCATGGGCAAAGTCAGCATAGATCATGCAGTTTAGATGGACATTCAAACCCTTAAGAAAGGGTGTCTACCATGGCGTTATCTGAATTGCAGTAGCTTAATTCTGCCTTTCAATGTAACTCGCAAATAACAACTGATGGCACTGAAAGATTCAACCTATACAATGTTGCATGTGGAAAAATTAGAACAACCCCAATGTAATGCTTCAATAGTAAATTTTGCTTGCTTTTAAAAAGGAATACCACTCCTGCAATACTTACACTTGTTATTGTCCTTTCAAATAGTAGTTATTTAATGCTCTGTGATCAGGATTATTGTGGAATGCATGTGGGGATCCCATACATTTTATTGGTTTCTCAAATTGTTACACCCACGTAGTTCATCGTATTTTTAACGCATCTAACACTGTGGTTCTTGCGCATTTCTTTAAGATTATAAGTTATGGCCTGGTCAGTTAATTTCATACTATTTTCAGAGCAATACCGGCTTTTAATCATTCATTTTTTTCTAGCGTCTTTGGAGGATTCCTGCTGCTGTTCTTCCTCATTTGCTTCCTTTTGGTCCTATTTTTGCTACTCTGCAATGAATGTTCCATTTGCAAGGTTCCTGGAACTACCACCGCTCCAGCAGTGTTGTGAGCATATGCTTTGATACTTTGGAATCTTGTTGCTCCAAGAACTAGACCTTGATTGGTCATTAGCATCCCAACTTACCTGGTTTACTTGCGTGCAACCCGTGTTTCACTGTTTTTGGTGCCCCTTTCATTTGGGCACTAAATATTTGCCTGGCTTTGCAGATGCCTGCTCCCATGGACATGGAACTGCTGATGTGTTCTTTAGCAACCCATTTTCAGAGTTGTCCCTTGGGTTTGCAGCTTCTCCACAATGTGAGGCAGTAGCCACTCCTTCTAGAGGAGAGGTGTGCATCGGCACATGGATCACTATATGCTGGTTCTACTAACATGGGTGCAGGTTGCTGGCTAGCTAGCTCAGCATTGGCTGAGACCAAGGGTCATGTCTGTTCTCTGGAACTTGCGACCTGGGCTGTCTATCAATCATCTTCTGGGGAGACAGACTCCTTCTTGGAGTCCCTGGCCTTTGAATTTGTGAGTGACATCATGGATACCTCTGACACACAATACCTTGATTATTTTCTCTAAATTTACATATTTGTTTTTTGAAAACAAAAATTGGAAGGTGCACTCTTTCTGAAGTCAAGGAAGCAGCGTAAAGAGTAGTTCCACAATAAAGTCCTTTTATTCAGTAAATCTCTTAATACTGGCACACAGCCAAGAGGGAGGTGCATTGTGGTGCTACATAGAGCATATGATTATTAGCTGTGTCCTTGAGAGATTTTACTACGCATCCTACATTTTGAGGCCTAATATATGCCCCTTGTGCTTTGATTTTTGTAATATAGGAGGTTTGACATCAATGTGTCACCTCACTGCTATTGAAAAAATAAAGAATTATTTGTGATGCCATTTGCGATATAGAACTTTCATACGCTCATTATAACTGGATTGGTGAGATTCTTTATATATCGGATAAAGAGGGAGGTAAATTGGGGTGCTACATAGAGCATATGAATATTAGCTGTGTCCTTGAGAGATTTTACTACACATACTACAATTTGAGTCCTAATATATGCCCCTTGTGCTTTGATTTTTGTAATATAGGAGGTTTGACAACTATGTGTCACCTCACTGTTATTGAAAAAATAAAGAAATATTTGTGATGCCATTTGCGATATAGGACTTTTGAATGCTCATTATAACTGGATTGGTGAGATTCTATGTATATCGGATAACGAGGGAGGTGCATTGCGGTGCTACATAGAGCATATGAATATTAGCTGTGTCCTTGAGAGATTTTACTACACATACTACAATTTGAGTCCTAATATATGCCCCTTGTGCTTGGATTTTTGTAATATAGGAGCCCTGACGAAGTTCCCTCTGGCAAAGTTTCAGGAACAAAACACATTGGCTGTGGGCCAGTATTAAGAGATTTACTGAATAAAAGGACTTTATTGTGGAACTACTCTTTACGCTGCTTCCTTGACTTCAGAAAGAGTGCACCTTGCAAATTCTGTTTTAAATCTTGGCTTTCATTTGACACCCCTGGACGGCGGGTGTTGGGAAGAGATTGCACCACAATTTGAATTGGTTGTACTTATGGACTGGATGTGCATGGCCTTGGTCTGCCATTTGTTCTTTCATTAACATATTTGGTTTTTATGCATTTGTGAATTGTCTGAGAAGCATGCTCTGTAAACATGCTCTGCATCTGCTTATCTTTTGATTACATTCATACTATTTAGTTACTTGTTGTGTTATTGCCCGAACCAAAGGGAGGGTGTTGTGTGTTCCCTATATACAACCCATTAATGTTTTACTTAAGTTAGCCTAATTATGCATGTTGTAGGCTGCTTTTGCTTTGCACACGTTACCAAATATCACACTTGTTTTCACGCCACATTGTATTTTCACACATTGTCAGCACTTGTTTTTGTATTTTGTTCTTTTAATGGGACTTAGGGCCTCAATACGAGTTTAGCGGTTCTCCTGTTGGCCTACCATCTCCAAGCCAGTAGTGTCATAGGAGAGCCTTAACAGCAAACTACTGCTGTGAAAGCACATGCATGCATACCACACCCTGCAGGAATGGGGGTGCAATTCCCGGGGGAAACAAGATGTGTCCCCCCGCATGAATCCCCAGGCCCAGAAGTGGCAGGGGCCTCTGTTAGGCCCCCCCCCTTACTTCCATGAATGGCATCCTTGTCATGGCGGACTCACCGCCATGAAATGTCAGTGGAAACAAATGGCGGAATATGCTTGACAGTGCCGCAGCAGCACCACCAACATTTTCATGCCCATTTCCAGGCCGCTGGTGCAGCTGGATCCTTGTCCCGGCAGAGCTGGCGGTCTCGTGGCGATCTGACTGCCACACTCATAATACAGTGGGCCAACTGCCAGTGTGTCGGAGGTCGGACTGCCACCAAGAGTAGTGAACTGCTGTACTCATAATAAAGCCCTTAGTCAGAACAGCCTAGGCAATGTTAAACTACATTGCTCCTTGTCATTCACTGTGGTCGGACATTAGCACCTAGTCATAATAAAGAAACCCAGCTGCTGTTTTTGAACACACACGTTTTGCCATATAACCCGGGACGTGTCGTTTTTTAAAACAAACATGGTGGACACTTGTAGGCAAAGCAAAGGACCTGAGACAAGTGAGTTGCTTTGGCTGAGATGCAGAGCAACTATCAATGTATGCTAAGGTATGGGGTTTGCCACTAACCCCTGAAATCTATAATCAATAATCACTTAGCATCTGTAGTGAAGGTGGATTTTGGCACATCTGTCAGCTAATATGACCGGGCTTTTCATTGTATATGATCTGCTAATCAAGCTCATGACATTACTGATCTGTACATGCTTTCTAATTGTGGTGCTGTTATTGCATATTAGAGCACGGAAGTTTAAATAAATATTGTAAGCATCCTTCAATGTTTCTATAGAATTTATTGCAGACAACTATGAGTGAGAGAATAAAAGAGGATGACCTGCTACCACGAAATCTAAGAGGGTCAAGAGTGTGGTATTCTGGAGTGCCACATCATTTGACTCCCTGGGGGGGGGGATTAGGAGGCCAAGTAAGGCACTACAAGCTAGTTGGTTTCGGGCCCAAAGGTACTGGTGTTCTATGGTCCCAAGCATAGGTCTGTTCCTGAGCAGAATCCCTGCAACAGAATTAAGATCAATTGGGCAGATTTACAAGCCCCTTGCGCCACTTTTGCGTCACTTTCCCCATGTTAAAAGTGACGCAAAAGTGGCGCAAGGGACTTGTAAATCTTCCCCAATATGTCTCCCACAATTTTCAGTAACAGCCACCAATGTTTAGACTGTTCTCAAGATCAATCCTCGATCCACAGGGACGGGTAGGCACAATGCGGGGACTCTCTTCAGGAACATATGTTCTATGGGGAGGACTCTCTCAGTGAATAGCGAAGGGACCAGATTCACTTTAAGGTTTGGGTCCTACACATCGTTCCTTTAAAAATAGGGGTAATGTATTTTCTTATGCGCAGCAAACATTTTTATATCAGCGATCATAAAACAAAGAGATGAGAGGAGTTAAAAACTTGAGATGACAGGAAGCAAATATACATTTTTTAAATCTTAATAGCTTCGGATATTAACATATTTAATTTGCACTCCAGCGTACCCATTATGTCTTCTTCTTATTTGAATGCTGCCTGCAAATCATCTTAGATATTTCACAGCAGAGAGGGGGAAAAAAAAACTATTCCATTCTGTTTTGGTTTGTGGGTTTTTGTTGTCATTTCTTCCTAAAGCGCTGTTTCCTCACATTTGCATCTTCCAGCCTCTTTAATGTGATATTCCATTTAAACTGCCTTTTAATTGTATGTGCTGCCTTGGCAGAACATGACTGATGTACTCGCGTTAATTAGGACTCCGGTCGGCAGCCTGTGCCAGCTGGAAACTGAGAAACAAGCGTAAATTATTCTGTCATCAATCAGCTCGAAAATGTTTGAATCACTAATTAGTTTGCAATTTGGGTGACAGTTTATCTGACGCAGGCGGTGTCAAAAACTTCAGATCTTAGATGAATAATTTGCAGCAACATGCACACATTCGCTGCTTTTAAATACACGGAGGTTTATCTGCGTGTTGAAAGGTGGCTCAGCAGCATTCATTAAATTCCAACTGGGACTATGCAAATCAGGAATCAGTGTGAGCCACTTCAGTCTGTGGTGGCTTAGTGGATGGTATTTACAAAAAAGAAAGCATCTTTTCTCCCTCCCTCCCTCCTTCCTTTCCCTCTCTCTCTCTCTTTTTATTAATAATTCATAAACTGATAGAGGAGGACGTTTGGGTTTTAGCAGCTTAGGGAAAAAAAACATCACAGCGGTTAGATAGGCAATCACCCCTTTTACATGAAGCAGGCTGTGCTCCTTAGCTGATTTTTTTTCTCCTTCCCTGTCACGTGACGTGAATGCTAAGCAGTCGGTGATTAGCTCTTGTCCTTTCAGAAAGGATGGGGGCAGGGTTAGTAAAGGCGAAAGTTGAACTAACTTTTGCAACAGGAAGGGATGGAAAGTGCTAAAAGCAAAATATGGCTTGTAGTTCTACTTATACCTGTGCTTACTTTATGAAGTGGGTTCAACCTCAGAGACAGAAGCACTCTACCATATCTAAAACCAAATGCATACCACCACCTTGACGTAGGCTATAAAAATTGTGACTCACAACATACCTTTGGAAAACCTCTACACGAGGAGCGTAGTGTTTGTACTACTAAAGGGAGGGTAGGATGGGAAGACAGGGTGAGAGGACAGGATGCAACGACTTGGATGCGTAAGACTAGGGGTAGTCATGAACATACTTACGCAATCAGGGTATTAAGCAGCAGTGGACGTCCGAGCGATTCTCACCTGTATTTTTTCAGTCACTCAGCTGCATAGCTGACGACTCCTTGACGGCGCCTAGGATAGTAAACCCTTATGTGTACGCAGGGGATGCATTCTATAGAAACACCCATATTTCTGTCAATTGATTAGGATTGGCGTAGCATAGCCTGAACCGTTGTGAATTGATGTGACCGTGTGTATGCAGCGAATTGATTGGGATTCTACTGCAGGCACTCTGCACCCAAACCCTCAGGACCGAAGTTCTATACTCTAGTCGATAACCTTTGTATAATTACACACCAGTATTACTTTGCAAGCTCATGTAAGGTAATCAGCTAACCCTGAACTACCCCGATCCAAGCAAATGAGCCTATTGGCATTTTAGAGCACAGAAACACGTCCTCATCTTTGAAGAAGGACACCATGGACAAGTATTTAATGAACAATTGTTTTATAATCTTTGGGGGACTGTAGAAAAATGTTTAGATTACCCGCCCACACAGACTTTTAGTATCTCGAGTTCTTCTTAGACAAATCGAGGTTAGTTCAACTTTGGCGCTTTATCTGCACTCACTGGGGATTGAGGGTGAAAGGTTTGGAAAGCAGGGTACAGTGACAGATTATTCTTCAGTACATGCTTAGTACAATTACCATGAACTGTGTGTGATGTGGATTTCCATCCCCACTTATGAGGAGAACCTATGATGCGGCATTCCAAAAGCTGTCGGTGAATGTTCGAGGATCCTTTATTATAAGTTTTGGGAAGGAAAGTTCTCTGCATGATAATGGGCGTGCACTTCTGCCTCAAGTGCCCAACTGTACTGGTGCCCAACTGTACTGATGTCTGGGTCCCTAATGCGGCTTTCTGTTGTCATAGGTAAACACGAATCATGTGTGTGCGCCATGACATAGGCCTGTATCACAGATTGTGGTCTTGTTAGACTAGTAGTACATGCATGGTGTACGCATGTGCTGGAAGTATATGTGTCCATGAGTGGTACATTAATTCAAGCATGTAGTGCTGTACAGTACATGCAGGAAAATGAGGGTGCTGGGTGTATGTGTACATGTGAATGGTGCACTGCATGAAGGGAGCAGTGCATGCATGATAGTTGCATCTGGTGGGTGTATATGTGCCTGTGAGTGGTACAGTACGTAAAGGATATAGTGCTTGGCAGTGCACACATGTTGAATGCAAGTATTTGATGCAGGTGTTTCTCAATATGGTACCGTACATGGAGGATACAGTACTGTTCAGTATGTGTATGCTGTATACATGCACTGGGTGTAGGTGTGCCTGTGGATAGTACAATATATGGAGGGCCCGGGTTCCATTTTGGGAGACCCAGGCCTGCATGGTGAAACATAGAGTCGAGGTAGAGACATCCCCAGACCGATTTGGGGATTGTTTCTTTCTTGAAAGCTGGGTGAGGCACACACTGGGGAGGGGAGGACTAGGCCTCCACTGTACGCTTCACAGGATGCTCTTTGATTCAGTGAGAGGTTACAAGGAAGGGCCTGGTCACAACTCAGGAAGGAGATGGGGTTGATAGGAATCATAAAGACTCTTGCTGAGACCCGTTTGCTAACATTTTGATGCTCATATCACTGTGGCTGGCATCCATACATGAACTCTAGTCACTCCCATGGCCTATGTTGTAGGAATATCAACTTCTGCTGTGACAGACTGCTATTCAAGAGAAAGAGGGAGCAGGTATGTATGCCCTTCAGCAGAAACCAAACATAAAACTTCAAAGACTCACACCTGAAATCACATTTAGTGTCTGGAAATGGGCCATATGAAGGTGAGGATGAGACGCTAAAAACTGTCATCTGCCAAGCAGCTAAACAGGCTGTGTGAGGAGGGGAAACTCTGCAAGACTTCTGATTGTGACATGGACTGGGGTACAAGATGTGCTATCTTTCCTACTGGGTGAGGGGACATCACCCAGGGAATCGAAGACCACCTATACTTGATCCTGGAGCACCAGTGCCTGCCTGCTTGCCAAGATCAGAATACTCGGTGAGGAACACAAGAGCACTGGAGGAAGCAATGGTCCACTGGGGAGGCCTTTTGAGTGGACTCCCTGTGAGAGGTGTAAGGAAATGGATGCTTCTCCCAAAGGATTGTACCCTGTGTGCGGGATTGAGTCTGTGTCCCCGTGTGCCAAGAGAGGGACATTGTGAAGACAGCCATGTGAAAAACTGCTGGGCGGCAGTGGTGCAGTGACCTTGTATGCCAGGAGGGGCCGCCTTGGTAAAGGCTGAATTGAGCCTTGTGTGGTAGCAGTTCTGCAGCCCTGTATGCCACATTGCACCACTATGGTGAAACACTACCATGAGGTAAGGGCTAAAGCCTTGTATCTAGTGGTGTGGGGACCCCTTATACGATGAGGATCTGCCATGTATAACTTTGCTGTTTTTTCTGGGTCAGAGGCGGTCAACAGCGTGCTGTGGTGATCCGTGTATCGGAGGTTGTCACCGGAAGCACCAAGGACTGAGAATTGTTCTACTCGGTTGAATAGGTGATGACACTGTGGGAGCACCGTCACCCAAGAATGGGACAAAAACCAGAATCGCCATACCCATCCCCCTAATGAGGAGCATGTGAACACTTACCCCACAGGAAAAGCCACAGGAAATCTATGATCATTTCAGGAGCACGATCGCAAGAAAAATAGCCTGAGCCCAGAGGCAGCAGCCGCTGACTCCATGTGAGGTGGACTCGCCTGACTTGGGCTGGAACCACTGCAAGCACCAGCAGATGGGGTGCTCTCCAGGACTCCAAATACTTCCTTCCTGTCAGAGCTTGTAAGGCCTGTTTTGGGTCTGGCGGCCCGTGGGCAACTTGCTGCTAAATCAAGCTTGTGTGTGTTGGAACACTGTTGGCTTTAAATCAGAGTTGTGGTGGACTCTTGAGAATCGGACTACTAGTAGGCCATACCCTGGATGGAATTCAGAATATCCACTATCTCTAACACGAGGAGTGAGTGGAACAGGTAACCACCAGGAAGACACTAGGGCTCCACCTCAGGGGAGGACTGTGCAAGTGTTTGTGAATGTCATATTCTTCCTTTATGTGGTTAGCCGTAGAAATACAATATTTCTCTTTTTTGATATAAGTGAGTATTGATTTGTTCTTGCTGCTGTTCGCATTCTGAGTTGTGAGCCTGTGTTTACTAATCTGTATCCACACCTCCCCTCCACCCCGAGAGAGCCTTGTTCTGCTCGACCATGTGTACCACCAAGAGTCAAGTGCAGAAGGAGTACTCGACCTAGTTGCTCATAATCCACCGCAGGCCGGGCCCTGGGACACCAGGAGTAAAAGGTCTCTACTACCACGGTTGGGCCTTGTAGCCCCTGCATACCCGTGGCCCTCTGAAAGGGATTCTGACAATAAGATTCACATCAGACAATCATTTCAGTAGACAACAGAATTCTAGGGACACTATATGCTCCCTCGGTATTGTGGAAATAAAGCTAGCAGTACATAAAGTGAAGAGAGTTTTTTTGTGACGTCACATCATAGAGGTTTTTTTTTCCCAGACAGTGCAACATGTTAAGTCAAGAAATGTGTGACGTCATCCTGCATGCTCCTAAGGATGGTGTTTAGTGTGAGGAGTGAGGACAATTTCCTTGATGACTCACTGTGTACTCATGGACTTGACAAAAAAATTGCACCCGTGCCTGGTAGTCCATTAATTTGCCTTCCATAACTTTTTTGTTAAACTGAGATAAGGGGTGCATGAAGGAACTTTCTTAAAAGGGAAATATAAAGGAATAATGAACCAGAAACGCTTTGTGTCATAGTTCAGTTTTGCAAAAGTTACTGCATCTCATACTGTATTGCTCATTGTAAGCTTCTTAGAAACAGAGAAAATATTTGTAAGCTATGCATATTTTTTAGACAGACACGTGTTGTATTTTTAATGTCAAAGCCATGCAGTTTAATGTGGATACATTTATGTAATTATTATGATATTTTGTTTGATTTTTCTAAGCAAGGACAGAAACTAATCATCATTTTTACTGTTACCAAATGGATAGCAACACAAAAACAAAGCCCATCATCTTGCATTCATAGTTAGCCAGGGGCATCAGAAACTAGCCACCAGATTATAAACAGGGCAGAAAACTACAGAAAACCTGGGACAGCATACACCCACTCAGGCATCCAGCCCCTACCAAGTCCCTTTATGTAAATCTTTCCATATCTCCATACAACCCCCACCCATTGGGCCATATACTTTGTAATTTTTCTTGGAGCACCCTGTACTCTTGTAGACATTTTACACCGCCATGCACCAGTTCATGCCTATTTTCTGTGAATCTACTGCAAGCAAATTCACTGCCGTTCCACCCCCTCCAGAAATGGGCCTCGCAACAATCGGACCTAGATTGCAGAGTAAGTTCATATATTTTGGAGGGATCTCTGCACTCAAGAGTAGGAGAATTCTTATATTCATTACTAAGGGACTGCCTGCCTCCCTCCCAGATTTTTGCAATTTTATTTTGAGGAATGATAAAGGAGATGTTTTATTCAGGAGGCTTTAGGTTGAACAATGGACAATGTTTTATGGGTTTGTTTCAAAATTCGGTATTGTAAACTTTCTGTTGAAGTATGGAAATAAGTGCAATCAACAACAAACTTTACAAATGTTTTTGGTTCAATATCCAGTGTTTACCTTCGGCAGGGATGCCCACTCTCCCCTTCAGTGTACATTCTCCATAAGAACCAATTTTACGAAGTTCGGTGTGACAGGCTTTATTGCCTTCAGTGAATGAGTGTATATAGAGAGGTCCTCCATTGAAGCAATGGTTTACATAGATGACGTCACACTTTTCATCCCATATTCAATGCAACCTCTGCTGATAAATCAGTACTCTGATTGCTCTTTGAACATTGATGCAATCGAGGGCCAATTCGCTGGTGGATTGCTGTTTCTAGACTCATGGGTCTTCAAGTTTGCAAAATACCTAAGGATGACTCTAACTTGTTATCTGATCTGGCAAGGGGATTTACATATAATTGCTATCACAATGTGTCTGAATGTAACATACTACTCAAATAATGTCTCACTAATTGGTATCCTTAACCTGGTAAAATTCGTCATACTACATGTTTCTGTACTTATATCGGGTGCTGTCTTTCAGTCTCATTGCCACTTTTTCAAATGCCTTGATGCTGCAATATCAAACTTTGTTTTGAGGCCATTAGAGGCAGTGGGATCTCATGGAAGGGCACCAATAGGTAATCCATGCATGAGGCTGACCTTGATGACGGTATGACTATTGGCACCGCCTCTCGCCGGGATCCACGTCACAAAATACTATTGCGACAATAGTACATCGCTTTGGGTGAAAACGATAATTCATAGCATCAACCCCAATTTTTGTGTACAGCTTAGTGTATGTGCAAATACACCTTTATGGTCTTTTTTTCTGCCCCATCACTTTTGGTCCTGCAGAAAGCCATTCAAACAAATCCAATTGGCTGAAACATATAGCCCTAATTTTGGATTTTCACAGCATTTTTCATCTCCTTCACAGCCACATTTTGTTTTTAACACTGCCTAAGGAACCCATTATTACATTTCACCTGGCTAGGAGGGGTGTTCTGGTGACACTTTTAACTCACTAATTACACAAATTGACACAAAAAGAAAATCCCGGTCTCCTGTAATCAAGCGTCCCAGCACACCTAGGATGCACTTGGTGTCCTAGGTGGG
This sequence comes from Lissotriton vulgaris, assembly GCF_964263255.1. Taxonomy (NCBI): domain Eukaryota; kingdom Metazoa; phylum Chordata; class Amphibia; order Caudata; family Salamandridae; genus Lissotriton; species Lissotriton vulgaris. Next base: position 970,648,371 of record NC_141689.1, on the reverse strand, counting down.
AAACCAATGATGAAGCATGCCACCAACTAGGTTGGTAGGTCAGGGTTCTTTTAAAAACCCTAATGTTTTTTCTCGTGGATGAATCAGGGAATGGACTCTTGATGCAGTATTAGTTTTTCTTGCTTGTTCTTCTTGTTTAATATGTTTATTTATATACATGTATATCATGTAACATTATTATTAACAATATATATTTTACATTCTATAGAATACATTTGGTTAGTTTGAAAAATGTACCAATATAAAAGCATATATTAATATATATATATATATATATATATATATATATATATATATATATATATATATATATATATATATATATATATATATATATTATATATACTGATATATAAATGTACATATATATTAGAAATGTAAAACATGTTAACAAATAAATTGCAAAATGTAAAAAAGTAGCAATTAAAATATAAAACATTTAAATATAAAAAATACATTTACAAAAAATATAAGCATTAGGGAAAAAAATATATAAACAAATATTCTAAAATTAAAAAATAATATTTACACTATAGGAAGTGGAATGTGGAAATAATAGATATACTATTCCTACTCCAGTTTATGTAACAGTAGGGAAAGTGTAGGTTTTCAGAAGGGTTTAATTTGCTATTCCCATTCCAGTCTGTGCAACAGTAGGGAAAGTGTTGGAATTTGGAGGGATTACATGTATTATTTCCACTCCGGTCTGTACAACAGTAGGGGAAGTGTTGGACTTCAGAGGGAAAAGATTTACTATTCCCACACCAGTCTTGGAAACAGTGGGGAAAGCATTGGACTTCAGAGCGGCAAGATTTACTATTCATACTCTAGTCTGTGCAACAGTAGGGGAACTATAGGATTTTGGAGGGGCTACATTTACTAATCCCACTCCAGTCTGTGCAACAGTAGTGAAAGATTTGTACTTCAGAGGGGTAAGATTTACTCTTCTCATTCCAGTATGTGCAACAGTAGGGAAAGTGTTGGACTTCAGAGTGGTATCATTTACTATTCCCCCTCAAGTCTAAGAAACACTAGGGAAAGTTCTTTATTGCAAACAGTTATTTGAATAACCTATTGATTTAGAGACAATATAACATTCTTAATGTGAACATTATCAATTAGCTAAAAATATATATATTCTTGATCAAAAATAAGGAGGAGGAATAGATGTCTAGTCAGTTTCCCAGGTTAGATATGTTTATCAAAAATAGACTAGGAAACTTGTAACTACGTTACAAAAGGTTGTATAGATAACCCTCATAAACGCGATGTTTCGTGTTGTGCGGTTTATCTTGGTTCTCCGCCCCACATAGACGTTGTGGCATTTATCATCGGGTGATCTATTGTGCTACATGCCAGCCTCAAGCCTGAGGTCACCTCTGGAGTAGCGTAGCAGTGTCCAGAGATATGTATAGGTACCACCACGAAGGAAGGTTAATATTAAAAAACAAACCTACACCCAAGCAACTACTTTATTTATAAACAGATGTGATTTGTTATGACTTAAAACACACAGCCAAATGACTGTGTGTTTTAAGTGATATGCGAGGATCCAGCTGCTCGATCCAAAAGGTTACCCATGTGTTATTTTTAATAACAAATCACATCGTTTATAAATAAAGTAGTTGCTTGGGTGTAGGTTTGTTTTTTAATATTAACCTTCCTTCGTGGTGGTACCTATACATATCTCTGGACACTCCTACGCTACTCCAGAGGTTACCTCAGGCTTGAGGCTGGCATGTAGCTCAATAGATGACGCGATTATAAATGCCACAACGTCTATGTGGGGTGGAGAACCAAGATAAACCGCACAACACGAAACATAGCGTTTATGAGGGTTATCTATAAAACCTTTTGTAACGTAGTTACAAGTGTCCTAGTCTATTTTTGATAAACGTAAAAATATATATATGCAAAGCTAAATCAATTAAACAATTTAAATGATTAATAAACAATTTTATAATTAATTATCAGTCATTTTTTTTATTTCTTTTTACTTAATTTACTTCCCACATTATACTCATGCAAACCTAGCAGCCCACACTTAAAATATAACTAAAATAAATAAGTATAACACCATTTTTAAAATTGATGATCAAATAACTAATTAATGGTCAATTAATAATTAGTTGTTAATTAATTAATTAATCAGTTAAATAATTAATAATAAATCAATCAACAATTATTCGCAAATTAATTGTTATTTAACTTCCTACACTACATCCCTACAAACCTCACAGCCCACAGCCCACATCTAAAATATAACTAAAATATGAACTTATTACACAATGTGGATAATGAATAATCAATTAAATAATAAATAACGAATGAATATTAATTGTTAATTAATATTAGTTTAATTAACACCCTACCCTATACCCCTACACACCCAGCAGCACACACCTAAAATACAACTACAAAATATAATAATTAGACACTTTACATACTTAATCATCAATCAAATAATAAACTATACATAATTTATAATACATTAATAATTAATTGTTAATTAATTATTACTTAACTTCCCACCCTAGACCCAACATCCTACATCTAAAAGATAGCATGCTTGTATAAACAATAATAACATAAAATTAGTATATCAACTAAAACAGATTAACACATTAAGATAATTAAAAAACGATATTTATAACAACTACATTATTGGAAACAATATTAGCAACAACAATATTCTTAACAAAGATATTTCTTATTTGATAAAAAACGATAATCTTGGCAACAATATTTCTGCATCACAATATTTTATTCATGATATTTCTGTTTCCCAATGTTTACAACTCCATTTTCTGTTCTTATACCTCCTTTTTCTGACACAGATGAGTAAAAATCTCAGCAATGTTAATATATTCTTAAGCGTAGTGTAAGAAATTGGGTTATTCCTTGAGAATGGTGGAAGATGCACTCAAATAATATACCCAATTCTTGTCAGGGTGAATCCTAAAAAGGTACTAAATTAACCTGTGCTTAACACTGTCGTAGCTTTGCACAAAAGAAGTCAGGCTTAACTTGGAGTAAATCGTAAATCGTACGTTCTTATATAGCGCCTTTCACCGTAAGGTCTCAAGGCGCTTGCTTTGGGAACCCGTCCTGGCCTTTCCCTGTGAGATTACCCCTACTGGGCATCCCCAAGGTGAAGACCAGGATTTCCATCGCAGTGGGACCGTAGTGGAGATTAAGCAAGCTATTGCCCAGAGTTGCAGAGTGTGAACCCACGATTCGAGTAGGCACCCAGGCAAGAATTATCGAGTCCGTGGACATTTTAAGCTCAAGGCCCTGCCGCATCGGCAATTGAACCCTGGTCCAAGGTCAGACGTCTGCATCAGGGACCGCCTCCTCTAACCGGTGAGCCACACTTCTCCACAGGCAATGTGTAAAGTATTTATTCTTCACACAAATAATAATAAAGTGAGCACACAACACAAACAAAATCCAAACCAATTTAGGAAAAAAAGTAAATCTTAATAACTAAAATGCCACCAAATGAAAACAATGTCCAACTGGTAGAAATGGAGATAGGATTTTTTAAACTTTATATTGAAATCTAGTGCCAAAAAGAGCAAAGCACCAACAGTGGGTATCTGGTACGAGAAACCAGGTGAAAGTCAAAAGTGAAGGCCGACTGCGATAGAGAGCAGGTCAGAACCAAGGGGTGTATTGGACCTGGTCATGGTTTACCTTCGGGCTTAGAAGAAATTTCAGAAAAATTCTTAAGAAAGTAGAGTCTCAGTGGGGCAAGGTACCAGGCTGTATCTGAGGATGAGTCGTCAACTATGTGGAGCAACTGGATGAGGTCTCAGTGAAGCCGTCAATGAGGGTGTAAACAGCTCCGAGTGGGAGAATCCTGATCCCTGCATACTATAGTTTCCATTAGGCATTTTTGCTAGAAAATGTTTTAAGTACCAGGATTTTGGTTTTTGGTAGGAGGACGATACTTTAGAACTACAACAAGAGTCCAGGACCTGGGGGGGGGGGGGCACCACTTGGGGTCTAGGACTCACTAGAGCATGGACAAGAAGTAGCATTCAGGTACATTACAGGATCTCTGGAGCTTGTTGTGTCCTAGTAGCCTATCCAAGAGGCCAGCTAGCTAGCAGCTGGAGTCACTCTGGTGTTCTCGGTTAAAGCAGCAGGTCCAATTGTTCTTCTCCAGAAGCAGGCAGCAGGTCAGTCCTTCCAGCAACAGGCAGCAGCACAGACTTTCCTCTGAGTCTTTCATAGATTCAGACGTGATCTGATTTTGGTTTTAGGAATGCCTCCTTTTATCCCCAGTGCTAGCCTTTGGACTGGTGATGCCCCCTTTGTCTCCCCTTTCTCCTTCCTGAGCCTGACTCCAAAATGTCTGGGATGACAACAGCAAGGACAGGCCCGGTGTCAGATGTATTTATGTATGCAGGAGGTAAAACCATTTGAAGTGTAAATGAGGCCGGGTACAGGTCAGCACCCAGCTGTACTGAAAGGATGGCCCATCCTGTCCACACCTGTTCCACTTTGTCTAACTGTCTGGCAGCAATATGCAACTCGCAAAGTCAAGTGACCAAAGCTACTGGGAGAAAGGTACAGTGGATTTGCTCACAGAAATATCAACGTTTTGGAGAAGTGGCATTTTTACAACTGTAACTCAAAATCCAACTTTACCATTAAAGAGGATTTCATAACACAATCCAAAGAGACCAGGAAGTATTTTTCCACCTGCTCCCAATTCAAAGTTAGGACTTATTAAATTTAATGAGGCAACCCAATGTAAGTCTATGGGAAAGGTAGGCCTTACAATAGTAAAAAACAAATTCTGGAGTTTTTCCCTGTCAGGATATATAAAACGTAAGCCCGTCTGTCCTATCTTTTCATTACAATGCAGCCTGCTCTAGGAGCTTTTAGGGTCTCTCTTAGGTGAGACTCATAAGTATTAAAAAGCAAGGGATAGGCAAAAGGTTTAAAACTGCACTACAGGTTAGAGGCAGGTTTGATATATGTTTTAAAGGGCTACTTTAGTGGATGACACAATCAGTGCTGGGGGTGAATGTTTAGATTTGGTCTGCATTCCGTCCATCAATTGTGTGGCTTTTGCTTTCTCGCCCTACGTGCGCAAGGTATGCCCAAACATGGGTCCCGGACTCACTGTGCCACTGTATTTAAGCTATCCTGGCTGATGAGGGGTGAAATCCTGAAACCGGTCCTAGGATGCTTGTTTCTGGTACAGGAGGGACCTGGCTTGGCAGTTCGGGCTGGACTGTTCCTATGAGGCACAGGGTCAAGAATGATTTGCATATGACCAGGTCTAAACTGGGGCCGCATGGTGAGCAAAAGAATGATGGATTTAACCCAAATCTCTTGACTCGGGGTGAATGTTTTGATTTGTTCTGTATTCCTTTAATCAATTGTGAGTCTTTTGCAGGCGCACTAGTAGCATTAAATTTACAGACCCGGGGTACATGTAGTACCTTTTACGTCTGGATTTCAAGTCAATTAAATGAGCCAATTAGGTGGAGTACATTTGTGCCATGTTTTAGGGAGAGAGCACAAGCACTTTAGCATTGGTTAGTATTGGTAAAATACACAGAGTCCTCAAGCCAACATAAACCAATTCAGCAGAACTGGAAGGGTGAAGGCAAAATGTTTGAGGGTGACCCTGCAGAGAGTGCCATGTCCAACACATTGACCATGGCAATGCCACATATTAGGGATGTACAAAGTACATGCTGCACTAGATACATCTAATTCAGGACATACCAGTTACAAACATCCTACCTAACTACATAACAGTCTCTGTGGTTGATTTAGACTTTGGTGGACAGGGTATTCCATCCCAAATACAACAGAGCACACTGGCAGCCAAATTGATATTCCTCGTGGCTTATTTATAGATGGGGCCATCAGTGTTTCTTCAAAAGGGCTCTAATTGGCTTCATAAATAGAAAGCTACCATTGAAGACCCTGAAGGAGTACGGGATGATTGAGTAGAGAGGTCCTACTGTAAGACAGGCGGTCCCTGCAGATTGCTATCCCATATGCACCCAGCAGACAGGGAATTCCTTATGTAATCAGCTGAGCACTGATTACCTGGTTTCAAAACTCACCACCTGAGACTGCTTTACTGACACCAACACTTGTAGAACTGTACAAGCAAGCTTGGAATCCAGGCTATATTTGTCGAACAAGATGACTTTCTGCACATAAAGCACATAATTGGTTCAGTGATTCACCTATGAAGTGCTAAAGCAGTTGAAGAGCTTGATTCTGCAAAATGTGGCTATAGTCTGCTGAAGAAGAAATAAAACATGATCAGCTGAAAATACAAACATTTGTCACCTAAGGACTCTTTGATAGAGTGCACCCTTGTGTGGGGAATATTGTTTTTAACAGTAGTAGAGGTCTGTGTGGATCTCTAAATTGGAACACCAGCAGAGTGATGGGCTTCCCTCTAGGCCTCACACCCATTTGATATTGGCTAGTACTTAATACTCGTGGAACAGGTATTGTATGTGCTCATCTTGTGCCACCCTTTACTTCATTACAAGAAAATTGGCTATTAGTTGGGGTGCTGTGAACGTATCTAGGACCCTAATTAAATAGTCCCGATTTATGCCCTTATGTGGTTATAACAAATCATATCCTTTTAAAGGCATAAGAATCATATACATATTTAGTCATAGCCAACGCAGGCCAAATACGGCAAGGCTACTTCCCTAGACTTCTAGAAAGTACAACGCGTTCTTTAAACAAACCAATCCTCCAGCAGCCCGGGAATTCCCCCTGCTTCTGTTTTGATTTGTTCTAGAACTCCTGAGAGTCCTGAAAGAACTGCCAGTTCTTAGTGACAGTTCTTAGTGACATCTTATGTCCAACCTTACGTCAAACACGGCACCTTCCAGGTATAAATATACCAGCATTTGCCTTAAGCAATACACAGTGGTTTGGAGCAGAGCGGCTATCTACTTACCCAAAGTCCAGCTGATGCGAGTGCCGAAGGAAGCCGACCCTCCCATTTGACTCACTGAGAAAGACGCTGTCTTTTCTCCTGCTGAGAAATCCAGCTCCAGTGTTTCCAGTCACCCTTGTGGGTTGCTGGGAGATCGAGTCCTGAGAAAGAGATGCACGACCTCCTTCATTCTATAACCAAGGTACGGAGCTGATTAGATCCTTAGAGAATTCTTGATTCAGATTCTTGGCAAAACTAACTTAACTTAAACTGCAGCTCACTTACTCCTTCCCACGTACTAGGCTTAGGTTAGGTACACCGCGGTAGGTGTATTTTAGAAGCACCAGTTGAGTATGTTTAGTCAACTTTTATCATTGTATGTATTGTATATATTTTACCCGTTTTAAGTATCATATGGCTCAGAAACCATATGAATGCTTTTACAGTATTATTTCATAATACTCCTTTTACTGTACGCACTTTACTTCATGATAAGTATTGCAATTGTAGCAATTCATTTCTCTTGCATGAGAAAGACGAATGCTCAATAAATAACAACTTTTATTAAAAACGCCCGTCTCTCTATTTCTCTGCACTCTGGTGAAACTAAGCATGCATGGTTGACTGAGTGAAATAGCTATCTATTGTTTTCACACAACTCTGGAGATATACTCCTTATTCTGGAGGGAGCAAAGTTGTCATGTTTATGCTGTTGTCAGAAACTAATCCCTTCTTGTCTAATCAGGAAAGCTAACTCCTTCCTGTTCATTCGAGAAAGTTTCTAGGGACCTCTGAGCTAGCTGGCATACCTAATTAAGTCTAACATATTCAGTAGAGACCTAGTCGACCTCAGTCCTATGTCTAAACTACCATTTATGTTATTCCAATGCGCAGAGCCTATTGGGAATATAGGAACTATACTACAGGGGAGGATGTGAGTTCTACCCAAACAATAACTTCCAAAATTCTGTCTGGTCAAACGCAAAAGGTCGATATTTAAAACTGAGCTCAGACCTTCGTGGATATGGCACAGAGAAGTCAGACGTAAATAAGGAAAATATGTGAAGTTATAGCAGTACTAAAATATTCAAAACGTCTAAATGAAGCTTAATTAAAAGCCTGCAACCAATTTCTAAAAATTACTAAAATGCAATGAGAGACATTTGAGACATGAATTTTTAAAGTTTTAAGGTAAAAAGCACTGAGCACGAGTAAAGCACCAATCAGAAATCACTATTTGCAGTTGACCGGGAACTGGGTGCAATTTCACAACCACAATGGAGTTGAGAGGATTGTCCTACTCGAAGATTTTACCTTCTGGAAGTCAAATTGTGCAGCACATCAAGGTTAAAGGCTGTAGCTGGCAAAGTCCTCTCAAAGTCAACTAGTACTGCGGAAGACATTGGTTTTAGCAGGATATGGACATTTCATACCTGCCTAAGTCCTCTCATTGGATGGGTACTTTTTGTTCCTTTGCCTAGGCAGGATTGCTACACTGGGACTTAGGAGCATATTAATGAAATTAGTAGGGCAGTGCACCAACTCATCTTGCTGCGCTGCCCTACATCACTGGGAAAAGGCAGGAATGCACTGTATTTATCCAATGCGATGCATTCTCATCCTTTCCCCTTGTGCTGGTGCGATTTTGGTAGCCTAGCACCAATGCAGGCACTCTTGCAACATAGTGCAAGGATGCTTGTGATGCATGCAGGATTTCTTTTGAGCAGGAAGGGGCATCTTCCTGCACAAAAGAATCCTGAGAGGCTTTTTCCTCTTTCTATGTGTTCTGCAGAATGCAGCACATGTAGAAAGAGATCAAAATGAAGAGTAGTAAAGATATTTCTCATTGTTAGACCTCACCTGGGGAGGCGTACAACTTTGGTGCTTTCCCAGGTTTATAATTCCATGTAAATCTGGGAATGTGTAAAAAAAACATTGGTGTTGTGTGGAAGCTCCCACCGCCATGCCCATGGAACGTCTCCCTTGCGCAGAGTACGACAACTTAGTGATTTGTGCTGCATGACTTACTTCAGATTTCTGAAGCCATTCAATGCCATGCAATGTGGTTTTGCATCTCTTCATAATTCTGACTTAAAGACTTGCATCACATATGTACACCATTGCATGGTGCAAATGTGACGCAAATCTCTCAAACATATGCTCCTAAGTCTTTATTTTGGAGCTCAAATGCCTCAAAGGAAACAAGCTGGGCAATTGTACAGCAGCAGGGTACCTACGCTGCAAAGAGAAGTCTGATTTTATTGGCAGCCAAGAGAGTGCCTTGGACGGATAGTTCTGAGTACTGGACTTGGTGCTGACTTAGTGCTCCGAAGATCTGGAATATTCTATGTTCCAATTTTTTCCAACGTTCCGGAGCAGTTTCCCTCAGTCACTATAATGCTCCCAGGATCTCAGGTACAGCATGTAGAACTCACTCAGAGCCCAGTGGTAACTGATCAGCAGGTCACTCCAGTAAAATAAATGTTGCTGATTTCGATATCCCTGTAGCCTTACAGGAGCTCACTCAAATTACCCTTGTAATCTAATTCTCAAGGAGGAGAAAGCCATCACTGCAGGCCTCTACACAGGTTACATGCAGCAGGGCAAGTTCTCCATGTGTATTATCAGCAGCTGGGGGTTAGATGCAACATCTCCACAATCCACTAGCCTTAGAGGGGTGGAGCTCAGATCCACACCCACCCCAACACCCACGTCAAGAACCTCAGGATTATTTTCAACACTTAACTCAACATGATCACCCAAGTCAATGCTGTCACAACTCTTGCTTCTACACCCTGAAAATGATGAGAAAAATCTTCAAATATCTTCCAACCAGCACCCACAAAACTGTCACCCAGCCCTTAACCTCAAGTATTCTAGACTATGGGAACAACCTTTCTGCCAAGATCAGCAAACGCTTTATCAGACAACTTCAAACAATCCAGAACTCAGCAATCAGAATCACTCTCAACCTACCATGCCAAACATACAAATCACACTTCTCATCTACAGACCTCCTGGGCCTCGCCATAACTTCTGCGACGCCATCCACGATTTCATTGCACCCCTCACGATTGACTCCACGCACTACAGCTTCCTCTGAGACCTCAATTTTCAACTCGATGACCTTGACAACACCAAAGCCACTAACCTTCTCGAAAGCATGGACACCCTCGGCCTCACCCAACTAGTCACCGACCCCACGCACATTTCAGGACTCATGCACATCTTAGGACTCACACTCTACAGAGTCAAATACGGCCAAGTCACCAAGCTCACCTTGACAGACCATGCCATTGGACACTTCACCTTCTCAGGCCCCCCACTCATGGGCACCATCACCAAACTGCCCAGCATTTCTCACCAAAACTAGAACAAAGTATCAGAGAGCCATTGAATCAATGCCCTCAATTCACAAACACATCAACCAACTTGCAACAGGCTGTCAACAACTTCTCCACCTGGATCACTGATTGCGGTGACAGGTTTGACCCCATCAAGCCCATTAAACGCAAGAGACCCTCCCAACAGGCCAGCTGGTACACCATGTAACTAAGAACTACAAAGCGCAGCTGCAAGCAACTTGAAAGAAGATGGCGCACCAGCCAGGACCACCACAGACCGAACATCCTACAAAACATTGCTCAACTAAACCCACCAACTCCTGAGAAGAATGAAAGGGAGTGCCCTTGTCATCCAGTGGCAACTGCAGCAAAGAGCTTTTCAACATCATCAGAGAATTCTCCAACCACCTCAGCCTCCACAAACATCATCATCCCCACTCTGTGACTCACTGGTGGACTTCTAACACAACAAGATCTCTGACATCCACAAAAACTTTGAACCCAAACTCACCACCGCTGACATCCGCAGCCTCCTAGCTCCCACAGAGGCAAGCCCCAACTACCCACTAACAACCTGGGACCTGCTCACCACTCAAAACACCACACCATCATGAACTCTACCCACTCTGGAGCACCAACTGACCCCTGCCCCACCACACCATTAACCTCAGGAGCAAGATGATCAGCAATGAACTCATCACCATCCTCAATGCATCCATTGCCATGGCCACCTTCCCCAATGAATGGAAACACGCTGAAGTCAAACCCTTTCTCAAGAAACCATCTGCCTACCCCAGCAAACTAAAAATGTTCCATCCCATCTCTCTGTTCTTCTTTCTCACCAAGGTTCTTGAAAAAGCCATCAACTGCCAACTCACGGAACACCTGGAGTGCAACATCCTTCTGGAGATCTCCCAGTCAGGATTCCGCACCAACTACTGCACCAAAACCACCTTCATCACTGCACAGATGACATCAGAGCCCTCTTAGACTGAGGAGAAATATCAGCCCTTATCCTCCTTGACCTTTCAGCAGCTTTCAACACTGTATCTCACCAAGCAATTATCAAGAGAATTTACCACATCCAAATCAAAGGAGACGTCCTCAGATTGATCTCCTCCTTCTCCACCGGAAGAACCCAGAGAATCTGCCTGCCTCCCTATACCTCCAAACACAAAAAAGCATCATCTGCGGTACCCCCCAAGTCTCATTGTTCAGCCCCACCTATTCAACACCTACATGACGCCCCATCTGACATCGCCAGAACCCATGGACTAAACATCATATTCTATGCTGATGACACCCAGCTCATCCTCTTGCTATCAGCAGTGCCCTTCACCATGAGGGCCAACTTCCACAGGTGTATGACGAGCATCGCAAATTGGATGAAAGACAACTGGCTGAAACTCAACACTCAAAAAAAGAAGTACTGAATCTTTAAAAACAGCACCTCACTGTGAAACGATTCCTGGTGGCCGGCCGGAATTGAACCCTCACCCACGTCAACAGACCATGCTCGCAATCTTCGCATCATCCTGGACAGCAAACTCACCATAAAACACCAGATCAATGCAATCTCTTTCACCTGCTTCCTCACGCTTCACAAGTTCTTCAAATGTAATGTAAATGTAATGTAAAATTTTATTTATATCGCGCAGCAATCGCTCCAATGGAGCATCTAGGCGCTACCTCCGGCAAATTACCAGATGACAAAGTGACTCAGAGTTGGACCAAAAACAAAGGCATGCATCAAACTAGAGTTCTGGCCATGCTATCTTGCAGTTTGAATATCCAAGTTTTTAATTCTTTGCGGAACTCTGTTTCTTTATCCAGAGTTCTCAGGGCAGGAGGCAGAGTATTCCAAGCCTTTGCACCCAGTACTGCCAGGGACTTTCCTCCACCGGTTTTTAAACAAAACCTAGGAACCACCAAAGTATTGGAATTTGATGATCGTAGGCTTCTGGTTGGGCAGTATCTCTTGAATTTTTTCTGTAGATATAGTGGTCCTATTTAGTGCATTGCTCGAAATGTTATAATCAGAACTTTGAACAGGATCCTTTTTACAATGGGAAGCCAATGAAGAGCTTTTAATGCCCCTGAGGCTGACGATCTTTTTGGCCATTTTAGCACCAATCTGGCAGCGGCACTTTGCACTAGCTGAAGCCTGTAAGTTACTTCTTTATTTGTGCCAGCATACAAACTGTTGCAATAATCTAAGCGTGACGTTACCAGCGCTACTGCAACAGTTTTCCTCGCTTCTAATGGGAGTATATCAAAGAATTTCCTCAGGCTTTTAATTAAGCCAAAGCACATTCCTGCCACTTTTATTGCCTGCTGCTTGAAGGCAAGATTGGAATCAAACGTGACCCCCAGGTTCCGAGCAACTATGGTGGTATGAGGCGGTATTTCTGCCCTTTCTGGCCACCATTGCCTGGGAATAAAGTCATTATTAGGGCCTAGCGTAATGATCTCTGTTTTTCCTGTATTACATTTTAGGTGATTCTTCCGCATCCAATCGAAGGTGGCAGTTAAACATTCCTTGAATGTTTCTTCCCATGACTGGTTGTCCCTATCCGTAACCAGTATTAACTGAGTATCATCGGCATATGCTACTACATCTATGCCAAAGGATGATATTAGTTTAATCAGGGGCGCAGTGTAGACATTGAATAATGTCGGACTAAGGCTGGACCCCTGGGGTACTCCCATCATCTGATGTTTTTCCGTGGAGGTAAATTCCCCCAGGGTTACCACCTGTCTCCTGTCCCTTAGGTAATTTTCCAACCACTCTAGTACCGCCCCCTTCACGCCAGATGTTTTTAGCCGATCTAATAGGATGGCATGGGAGACCGTGTCGAAGGCCGCCGACAGATCTAATAAGATCAGGACGGCCTTCTTTCCTTGGTCTAGGGCAGTACGAATGGCTCCCGGTCAACACCAGGTGCACCGTCACAAGAGCCCTAACCACCAGCTGGCTGAATTACTGCAAGGCACTCTGTGCTGGACTAAACTTGCACCTCCTGAAGAAACTACCGGCCATACAGAATTCTGCGGGAAGACTCATTGTCGACATCTCCAAATGGACCAACATCACCACCACCTCAGGAAGCTTCTCTGCCTCCCCATTGAGAAAAGATGCCACTTCAAGGTACTGATCCACACATATAAAGCCCTGCACAACAAAAGACCAGCATACATCAATCACTGCCTAAATTTCCACCAACTCTCCAGACAACTTCGCTCCCAGCAGCCCACCACCACGCTCACATCCCTCACATATGTCAAAGCCACAGAGGAGGTCATTCCTCCTCCTACCTTATGTCCAAATCCTGGAACAACCTCTCTCTTCACCTCTGGACCTCATCCCTACTACTGGAATTCAAGAAAGTACTCAAGACTTTGCTGTTTGATCAAGCCTCCACCACAAGATCCTCAGCGCCTGGATACTCTCAAGTGTGATTAGCCACCCTTTGCCAGTCATGATTGATTAACACTGCACCTCCTTGACCTCCACTGACTTCCAAAACACAAACAAGCACAATTCAAATTCCTCATGCACCTTCAAAGCACTGTACAATATGGGTCCAACCCACCTCAATATCCGAATCTCATTTCACAAACCAACGAGGCACCTCAGCTCCAGCCACGGCCAGTGGAGTAAGTTCCGGTGGGGCAGAAAGGCGGACGGGGGAGGGGAAAAAGAATTTCGTAGCGCGCGCTGCATCGCATTTTGCGATGCAGGGCACTCTACGAAATTCATTTTATTTATTAAATTGTTTACTTACCTCCAATTATCCATATTCCGGTTTTTACCACCCCCACCCTGCCCCTCCCCCGCCTCACCTTTCTGCCCCACCAGAACTCCCTATATGGGCCGCGGCTGCTCAGCTCTGCCGGACTCCTACTTGCACACATTCCATGCATACACAGAACCTGAATTGGTGTTTGGGCCTTCTCCCACATCGATCTTAAAGCCTGTTATTACCTGCTGTTACACATCAAAGTAGACTCTTCAGTTCTATGTTTTCACAGGTAGAAAAAGCCCTGTTTTTTTTTAATAGACCATTCACCAGCCCTAGAACTGGCTAGTCTAGCTCATGCAACAGTGCCAAGATGCCCTCCTGGAGGATAGTGTGCTTTGCAAATACCCAAACCATAACATTGCAACATAACTACCGGGCCATCCCATACCAATGGGCAATAAAATCCCAAGGCCAAACCTTCTAATTTTTCAGCACATCCTGTTATCTTACTACAAATTATCACACAGTGCACCATTCTTGCAGGAATTTAAGATGGCATAACATCCCTGCCCCTAGAGGGGGATGATGATCCACAGAGTAGTGTGTCTCAATCACACCAAACTGGTTCTGGGAAAAGCTTCCCCTCCCTCTGAAATGGGGCCAAGTGGGCTGCAGTTGACCCTAGGCTCAAAAGACCCCGCTTTCGCATGTCTTAGAGCCCACTTCAGCTCCATTTTATGAGAAGGGATAAGTAAAATACCACACACCCAGGCCTTCCCACCAAATGATGCAAGACATTGTCTCTACTCTTGGAGAAATGTTGACACCTCATATATGGGAAAGCATTGACATGGAGGGTATCTGTAGGAACGGTAATGCAATTAGCCTACTGCAGCTACAGGCATGCTAAGACAAGCGAAAGGTATTTTTCCTGTATGGCAAAATTCCAACTTCACCATTGAATTGGATTTTTAGTTGATGTTAAAAACCCTGGCCAGATGAACTCGTAGCTTATTCCAAACTAATGTTACCAAAAATAATATATTAATTATATTTATGTTTTAGTCACACAAACAGCTACTGCTCTGTTCAGTGAAAAGAGCTTTTAGTCGTTAGAGGTACATGTCAAACTTAAATTCTTACTTGTGGCATTTTTAAATACTTGGCACTCTACCTTAGGGGCTACAAGTCCTACTGCAGGGCAAATTACTTAATATTTTAAACTTGGGGTGCCTTCCTGTATACCAGGGTTACTTTGGTAGGTGCATCTGTGGATTTAAAAAACCTCTGAGGTCAGTCTACACAGGTGGCCCGAACCCAGGTTTTCCTTGTCAGCCTAGTATATGTGTTTGATTAACAGATGATTAACTTCCATGCCATACGTGTTGTTCCTGCACCTTATACTAGGGCCTCAATGGAAAGCTAAATATGCCAATTGGGGAGTAGTCACTATTATCATGTTTCAGGGGTCAGAACACACGCACTGTGGATTGATCACCAGTGCCCCATTGTGCAGAGTTCAATACCCAGCAATACCGGTGAGGGGGACAACACAAAATAGGAATTTTCTTACACTCAACATGCAGAGAGAAAGCATCTTGTGCATCTTGGCCACTGTCTGTGTGTATTTAAAAAAAAAAACACCTGTGAGCTTGTTTTGGCAAAAAATGCCAAGGAGGGATTATGGGACGATAACATAATAAAGTTCCCCCATGGCCTTATCATACTTTTTCATAAGGCATAGCTCATATATTTAATCAATAAGCCTTCAGATTAACTCAGGTACACAATTATTTTTTATCTAGTTTTTGATATTTTATTCATTTTTTCTATAGTATATCAAAAATGACTTTTTTCTATTTTTACTATTTTACCATGTGTATTCATCAATTCATCAATAGTACTTATAATCATATAAACATTAAAATTCAATAAACAGTTCCTTTGTCTCTACAGTTCAATATATACATAAAAAGGAATTTTTATAGTAGAAAACAAGCACCCTGTCTACCACACACTTATCAACATTCACACCTGCTCATTCACACAATTACACACACTTCTTTTTACACCCAAACAATTTCTGAGGTTGAGGTAACACAGATATTAATCGTGAATCTCCACGCCAGGTCGACGTGCGTTTCCTCAGGACCAACAAAGAAAAGGTTTTTCTCTTCAGCGTGTGTACACAGGGTACCCTTAATGTAGATTTGACCAAATGTATAGTATATGGTTCTATTTATTCACTTGTACAATTTGATCATGTAGTTTTAGTCATTCAGGTAGATGGAATTTATGTGCCCAGGGATGAGTCGAATCAACAGACTTAGTGGCTATACTTGTCAGCTTTCTTCATGCAGAAAATAAAAAAGATTTTTTGGAAAGGCAACTTCGTTTTTATTCTTATTGTCCATTGGTGACTTGATCTCTGCAACTTATAGTCTCCAATTTTGTCAGATATCTTTATGTGTTCATTTATTTCCACACCCGTTTCTCAGTCACGACAATCTTTTTATTGATAGGTGAAATCATATAGCCAGCACACCCCGTACGATCCTGTCGGAAAACGCTGTATTGTTATGGGACGAAACAACATGGCACCCGCTCAATATTTCCCTCAGCCTGCAATGCAGGCTGAAGCTTTCAATGCAGGATTAGAGATCCCCATCAGATAGGAATCTCTAAATTGGATGGGTAAGTCTGCCTGCACTGTGCTTCAGATAGTTTTAGGAAGAGATACCTTTCTGCACAAAAGGTAATCTTTGAGGCATTTCCTCTTTGTATGTATGGTGCACAATGCAGCATATAGACAAAGAAGAAAAAACGGGAAGACATGAAGATATTTCTCATCATTTTACAAGTCTCAGCTAGGTGCACCATTAGGTTGCAAACCCATGTTTACAAGTCTTTGCAAATATGGGATTGCATCAGAATACAAGAGTGGATGCACAAGAACGCCCATGCACCACCCATCTAATGTCAACCCGACACAAGGTTACATAAGGCAGTGCTATGAGCTGCATTAAATTACTTCTTGTTTACAAAGCCACACACAGCCATGCAATTTGGGATTTGTGTAGCTTTGTAAATCCAAAAATAGGTTTTGCACCATGACTGAATCATAAAAGTGACGCTACCCTGACGCAAAATTTTAGTAAATCCGGAGAATAACAAACAAAATCCTTTATTACCATAAAACCTTAGTTTTAGTGATTTGCAGCCACAATTGGCTGCTAGATTCTAAAGTACACTGTGGCCTATAAAAAGAAAATATCACTATCATAAAATCAGGGTAGAATTGAAGGAGCACCTTTTTGATAATAAGAGACTGTGGTTCACATGTACTAACATTTGAAATTTTGAAAACACTGGAGTGGTGCACTACCAGGTGAATAAACTGTCAATAAGGAAGCTCAATCAGTGTCTTTGTTGTAAAAATACATATCTTTATTTCAAAATGTCCATGCAAAGCATCAGCCAACGTGTTTCATTCAATTGTTGAACTTCGTCACGGTAAGTGTGAAGATATGCGAATAGTGGAAAGCAGTGCTTCTTAACCACTTCGATGCTGATGACGAGCTCAACTCGTCATCAGGCTTACCTGCCGTGTGCTGATGACGAGCTGAGCTTTAACAGAGTTATATTGGTGGCCCAATGTAATCTGGACATTGAAGTGAAGGCCAAAAGGCTTGGCCTCTGGATTGGCTCAGTGGCAAGGGCCTCGTTGATAAGAGCCCGGTCAGTGTTCCTGCAGTCGGGCGCAGCTTCGTCTCGAGTCACGCAAAAGCTTTTCAGTCCATGGGCTCACTGACTGCTGTTCAAAAAAAAATTCGGATGCAATCACAAAGGTGAAGGGGTCCCTTTCAGGACCCCTTCCCGTTTGCGAATGCTTTAGCACTAAAGTGAAAGTGGTGTTCAAAAGCTATCTGGTTGCAAAACATTCATATATACTCTTAAGATTCAGTATTATGGAGGTATACCTTTAACACGTCCCTTTCGAACACCGGCTCGCAAAACCCAAATTACGATTCGGTAACAAGTTACTGAATCACAATTTAAGCTTTGTACACCCCAAACTGCATTTTTCCTGTCACAAACATTTGCGATAGGAAAATACCTTTGTACAGGTGGCACTGTGTTCTCTAGCAAACAGCGAATGCAAAAAATTGGGCTGATATATCTTAACCTGCCTAGCACCTGCTTTTATAATGAGCTAAAAAGATTCAAACTTTTCCAAATTCTGAACATCATATGTCTGTAGTCAATGTCTTGATACTATCATGACTGGGCTATGGTAATTTAGTCCACTTCAGTTTCCCAATTAAAGAGATAAGTAGGCCGTAGACCTTTGGAATGTGTCAGCGAGACTCATTACTGGTAACTTGTTAAGGGTTCATATCAGCCCAAAGTTGAATTCTTTACATTGGCTGCATGTTAACACATAAATATCAAATCTCTTGTTATTATTTAACCAGCACAACGTCAAGCCACAGAGTCAACACCAGTGCCACAATATGTTCTGTCAGAGAAAATCAAGTCTATTGCTCCGATGTATGTGCTGCAGGGCCAACGTTGGGCATGGGCAGGGTGGGCCGCTGCCCAGGGCCCCGCAGCGACCACTTCAACTTGGGGCCTTGCACAAATGCGACACAGTCAGGCCATGGCATGAAAGATGCCACCTTGCAAGTGCACCACCTTAGTTGATCCCCTCCCCTGACCTTTCTGGTATAGTGTAGAGAGGCAAAGCCAGGAATGGGGGGGCAATCCCTGTTGCAAGAAGAGACACATTCATCCGTTTTCTCCTGCAATTAGGCCTCCTCCCCCACCCACACAGAGGCACAGGGGCGGACTATTGCCCGGCTGTTTAGCTCCCTGGCAGTCTTAACCCTCTCTTGAGATAAGCAACCCTCACACCTTCATTCCTTTATGAGCTGTTAAGTGGTGCTTGTAGGTGGCTGAGAGATAGGGACTGCTCTGAATGGGTCAAGTCAATGCAAATTTTAGGGGCCTCGCACGTCCCCTTCTGCCCTGGGCCCTACAAATCCTAGAACTGACCCTGATGTACTGCACGGTACTACTTCAAATTATATCCTAGATTTCGTGAACTGAGGGAGCTCAAAATGTTCCATGCACAGCTTTTTTATCCTCTCTGACAACTTTACTTTGCATTGTGAACTCTATAAAGACAGTACGGCCCTCTGATGCGGACATTTTCTGGATGTTCGATCTACTGAATGATTTACAAACTTTAGCAAAGCGGGGAAACTTCGACCAGGAGTTCATATAATTTCACAGACCAGAAATTCCGAGTTTCACCCAGCACTGTTCAGTATAAAGGCAAGCCTAGCATAACACCAAGAAAGGATGGCGGTGTCTCATTGAAAGAGCAGGCCAAAGGCTAAGAGCTGCACACTTTTTTCTGAAATTGCTGTGAAAAATCTCGAGCTGACGACGTATGAAAAGCTTTGACAGCGATGCAGACTGCACAACTTCTGTTTCAGAATTTTTATCCACAGCAATTTACAGTGTGAACAGGGCGCACATGGTGCACTATTTTAGGAGAGGAAGCCTGCCAGCTGCTCGATGAGATTCTCGCAGTTCATGATGAAGCAGTGTATTGATAAAATGCAATCGCCACCTTCCTCACACTTTAAATGGCATTCATTTCTAGCATGTACATCACAGTTCTTTTAAAAAATAATCTTTGTATTATTTATTTTTATGCTTTTACATCCAGCAATTGTCAATCAATCAATCAATCAATCAATCAATCAATCAGGGATTTGTGAAGGGCACTACACACCTTGAGGGTCTCAAGGTGCTGGAGGGGAGGGAGGATTCGAGCAGCTCCATCCTGTCCGAAGAGCCAGGTCTTGAAGATCTTCCTGAAAGCTTGCAGTATGGTGGTTCGTCTGATGCTGAGGGAGAGTTCATTCCAGGTCTTGGCCGTGATGTAGGAGAAGGCTCTTCCTCCCGTTCTCGCTCTGCGGATGCGTGGGATTTTGGCCAGGGCAAGGTCAGCGAAGCAGAGGTTTCTCTTGGGTGCGTAGGAGAGTCTTTCGTTGAGGTTTTGGGGTCCAGTGTTGTGGAGGGATTGGCAGCCAGTGAGTGAGCAGCTTGAAAGCACACAAAGAATATTGAATACACCTGGGGCAGTATTTGACAAAAGTGCCCCAGAGGCACAATGGAAGTGTGTGCACTGGGCACGTTGGTATTACTGAAGGGGCCACAGACGCTTGTGCAGACACTGGTCATGCTGGCACTAAATTATCTCGAAGGAGTTTTCTCTCATTTGGCAGTGCACTGCAAGAAGAATCCAAGCCTGTGGGACCATGCAACTGATAAAACCCTTTGCTTCTGCGCCGGCAACGTATTATAAACATGGGTACAGAGGTAAATCTGCTATCAAGGGGTGCGCTGACTGGGTGCCACAGACAAGTGGTGCACAGTGAGTGTGCTCCCAGGGGGCACCTTCTGGAAGAGGGGAAAGGGGTCTTATGAACCCCTCATCTACTTGTTCATAAATGGGGTGCTTTTCCTCCTGTCAAAAGCATACCAACTTGCTGCCTTGCAATGTCATAGGCAGACTGGCAGCTACAAACAACCAGTCAACCGTTTGCTAATGTGCTGCCCCAAAGGCACAAGTCAGTGGCTGTGCTGGGGACAACGCATATATTGTGAGAGGGCGTACTGAACCAGTTCATGTCCGGCGTCCTATTAGAAATACAGAAAACTGAGTTTTAATAGGTAACAATTTAGTAGAAGTTCGATTCTTTGTTCACTGTGCAGAAAACCAAAGAAACTAACCAAAACCAAGCAACAAAAAATGCGAAGCCATCGTTGCTTGGACATTTCGAATCCATACAATTTTTCAACAATGCATTGAAATCACTGACAGAGTCTGTATGTCTGTGTTGTTTTGTTAGTCAACTATGAATGAGTGCAACAATGAATTAACGAAGAGAGCTGAGTGAGTTAGAGCTTTAAAGCACATTGACGATGTACCTTAATGATTAATAAGTGTCTGGATGAATGAATGGGATTGAATGAGTTGATGGATTAATACCTGGGATTTGCAAAAATGGATGACTGACTGGACTATCGGGTGTAGGGACGGATACATGAGTGAATGCATGAATGGATTAATGGGTAGAAGCTGTATGGGACAGATATGTTCACAGGTCCCGCAAACGCTAGTAGAAGTGACATATCATTTGTTAACAAGCTCTGCAGACATGAACCAACATAAAAATAAGTCTAAAACAAGGGCCCTCCTACACCACAAAGCTGACTGCCTAAAAAAACAGAATGGCCATAAAAGATATAATTTACATATGCAGACTAGGCACACTAAATGAGCATCACTTCTGTTTGCCTCTCACAACAGTGCAATCGCACACTTCATTTTGGCCCCGAGAATTCTCAGTACTGTTCACAGATGCAAGCAGGCCTCTGCAAAGACCAGGGTTTTATCAAAAAGCTTCCAAATCTTGAGTATAAATGCAAAGGCACTCATACCATCACAGAGGTTTGCAAAACCTTCACTGGCTACCCCTTTTAGTTTAAAAAATAATTTTATTTCATAATATAGGTGTTTCATTATACAATGAATGTAGTTTAGCAATAAACATTGAGTAATAAACACTGCAATACAATTGTAGTCCAGCAAAAGTACTAGGATAAAAACAGGAACAATAATAACCATAATAAGTAAGCAAGAAAAATAAAATAAATGAGTTACAAGAGAAAAAGAAGGAATTTGGAGGAACTATGGAAGTTTGAGTACTTCTTGTTGAGAAGGCGTCAGTGAGGAGTGTTTCTTGGCACATGTGTCAAAAAATGTCGTAACTGGTAACCATAACTGAAGTCTTTTGAGAGCGATGGGTGATATTGAATTGGAGAAGGTATCCAGTCTGTGATTATGACACACATCATACCACCAAGCCTTGTATGAAATTTTTGTAAAGTGTTTCCAATTTCTGTTATTTGTTGGAAGGCAACAGCTATTAAGAGGTCAATTATTTTGAAGTTAGTGGCATTATTATCCCATACTGAAGAAAGGCTGCCTAAGAAGATGTGTGTCGTAGAGAACAGGAGAAGCGTGTCAAAAATTAAATTAAGTTGAAGCCAGACCTGTTTCCAGAAGTTATGTACTGGTGGACATGAGAACAACACATGGAAGAAATCAGCGTTTGGAAGAGTGCAAGTCCAGCATACATCCGGAGTATTAGGGAATCTTTTATGTAAGAGTTGCGGAGACAGTAGCAGTCTATTTTACACATAAAACAATGTTTGCGTTAAACTAGCTGATCTGGAGGATTTACGCATTTTAGTCCATAAATTATTCCACAAGATGAGAGGCCATTCCGTATTGAAATCTTTTTCCCATGCCGCTTCAATACTTGTTTTCTGTCATAGTGTATTGTTAAATTGCAGGAAATGGTATAGTTTAGATGCCTTGGGTTGAGTGTGTAGAAGATCGGAGAGATCTTTATGTATATGAGTGGTAGGGTTGGTAATAGTGTTATTGGATAATGGTATATATACATCAAGGACAGCCTTGCAAAGAGTTCGAAATTTGGAAATGCAAGAGGTAGGTAGGGCATATAGCTGTTTGAGCGAGGAAAATGGAAGAAATTCATTATTTGAGAA
The DNA here is from genome assembly GCF_964263255.1 of Lissotriton vulgaris. Lineage (NCBI taxonomy): Eukaryota > Metazoa > Chordata > Amphibia > Caudata > Salamandridae > Lissotriton > Lissotriton vulgaris. The sequence goes on along the minus strand of NC_141689.1, from coordinate 970,625,695 downwards.
CAACTGATGCATCCATATAACACCACGTTGTCTCCAGGTTTTCCAATAAAAAGGTCTGTTGCATATTAATAACGTTTTATTATGCCATATGGGTGAATTCATGAAGGATTCAGGAGTGTCATAAAGTAAAGGAAATAAAGGGCTCAATAATTTTGTGGTAAACTTGATGAGTGGAGTAGAAAGTGTCTGGGGTTTGCGGGAAAAAGAGAGATATTCATGAAATGAGAAAGGAGAAAGGAGCAAAAGTTCTACTGAAGTCCATAGAGGAGAATCCTCTACAGAGTCAAGCAACCAATATGAAGCTTGTCGCAAAAGAAAGGCTTTGTGATAAGCAATAAAGTTCGGAAAATTTACTCCACATTCAGCTTTGGGTCGTGATAACTTTAAGATAGACATATGTGTTTTTTTCTTATTCCATAGAAAAGAGGATAATACTGAGTTAATGGATTTAAAAATTTAGTTGAGATGGATACTGGGATGTTAGATATGGTGTATAAGACTATGGGGGAGAGTATCATCTTAATAGTATGTAGGCGACCCCACCAGGATAAATAAAGAGGATGCCATTTATTGGTAAGCTATGTGAGTTTTTGGATGCAGTTATTCAGCCACAGCGTGACTGTTTCTTTGATTGTTGGTGTAAAATTTAAGCCACAATATTTAATAGAGGATGACTTCCAAGTACAATTAGTTGAAACAAAATCAGCTTTAAAGGTATACTTGGGTCAAGGGTGAAATGTCACATTTATCACTGTTCAGTTTGTAACCTGATATCAATGAAAAAGAATGAACTTCATCTAAAAAGGCTGGGTTTGACTCAGTAGGATTTGTAATAAAAAGCAAAATATCATCAGCATACGCTGCAAGTTTGACATTTGTTGTAGGGGTCTGGAAACCCGGTATGTGCACATTTTGACGAATTCTTGAAAGGAAGGGTTCGAGGGCTAGGTTAAAAAGACAAGGGGATAAAGGACATCCCTGACGCACCCCTATACCAAGGTCGAAGAAGGAGGACATTAACCCATTAGGAAAGACAGCAGCACGTGGATTCGAATATATTAGGGAGATTAAGGAAATTAAATTAGGACCAAATCCAAACCACTTAAGGGTGTAAAATAAGTAACGCCATTCTACCATATCAAATGCTTTTTCAGCATCAAGTGCTATAGCTGAAAGAAGATGTTTTCAATGCGTGGCTTTGGACAAAATATTGAAAACAAGTCTGGTAATGTCTTGTATAACACGACTTTTCACAAAGCCAGATTGTTCCTTGCCTAACATCTGAGGAAGATAAGAATCTAAGCGAAGGGCTAGTGATTTGGAAAAAATCTTATAATCAATATTAACGAGTGAAATGGGTCTAAAGTTCTTACAATACTTCGGATCTTTTCCTTCTGAAAAGGTACCGCTAGACTGTCCCAACGATTGAAAAGATTCAATTAAAAGGTGTAGTTTAGGCAATAATAAATTGGAGAAATTAAGAAAAAAGCTCAACAGTGAATCCATCTGGCCCAGGGGCTTTTTCTTTTTTTTCTTTTTTTAAGTGTTGAAGTGCAGTTGTAAGTTCTTGTTGCGTTAGCAGAGTTTCCAGTAGTGAGAGATCAACAGAGGACTGTTGAGGTTTTTGTATGAGTGAGAAGAACTGTGAAAGTGAATGGTCTGTGGAAATTGTCTCGGATGAATATAGGGCCAGATGTAGGTAAGTTTCATTTACCGATTCTAAAATACCGAATTTTACCGATTCGGTATTTTAGAATCGGTAAATGGTATGTAGGTAAGTATTCGGTAAGGTTTACCGAATTGGTAATATTCGGTAAACCTTCCTATGGGCCTGGAGGCCCATAGGAATGAATAGGAATTACCGAATCTGTATTAACCGATTCAGTATTGGGGAAACACATTCAAGGGTGGCAGGGTGTCACATTGATACCTTGTTGCACCCCTAAATAGTGTTTGGGTGCACATGTGGCACACATATATGCCCTAGGGGCATGTATGTCGGCCACATGGCACTTTTAAAAAAGGCACAAATTTCCTTTTTCAAAGGTTTTCGATATTTACCACCAACTTTTATTTAGTGGCAAATACCGAATCCTTAACCATGCAGTGCACTCATTTGAGTGCTCCCTACATTTCAGATTCAGTAATATACCGATTCAGTATTTAAAGGAATCGGTAATTTACCGATTCCTTAAATTACCGATTCGGTAAAATACCAAATCTGAAATGTACCCACCTACATCTCAATAGCCTAATACCGGTCGGTAACGTCCGAAATTCGATAATTTCGTCCGTTACCGACCGGTATTAGGCTTCCTACATCTGGCCCTAAGTCTTTTATAAAATAAAGCAAACTCATCTAAAATTTCAGTGTCCTTAAATATTAAGACAGAATAATCATCAAAAATAGCATTAATATTCACTTTGTTCTGTTTTGATTATAAATAATTCGCTAAAAGCTTTCATGCTTTATTTCTACCACCATAACATTTTGCACTAGATTTTAGTAAATATAATGAAGCATTATTTATTGATTCCTTATTAAACTGTAACTTTGCTTTGATAAGGATATTAAGAACATCCCTAGAATTGGAAGTATAAAAAGAATGCTCCAGTCTCTTAATCTCTTGAAACAAAAAACGAGTACGATTGCGAGCAGTAACACGTTTGTTTGAAACATAGGAGATAATAAAATCTCTAGCAGAGGCTTTAAAAGCATCCCAAATAGTCAGAAAAGGCAAGGAATCAGTGTGGTTTAAGAGAAAATATTCATTAATAAAGGTTTTATATGAAGAAGAAAATTCTGGGTATGAAAGCAAAGTATTGTTAAAACACTATCTTCTGGGAGAATTGGGTTTGGGTAGAATGTCCACAGCAATCAAAACCGGAGCGTGGTCAGACAATAAAATAGGGCCTATTTTCGCATGTGTGAGTGTTTGTGACATGTTATGCGATATAAAAAAATATTCAAGTCGTGATTGGGAGTGATACACTGGGGAATAAAAGGTATATTCCCTTGTAGTAGGATTACATAATCTCCAGGCGTCTAAAAGTTTATGTTGTGTGACCGTGTGAATAAAAGATTTATGTGTTTTATTAGGAAGAAATGACACTTTAAAGTTCGATCTATAAATGGTTCAAAAACCTGATTACAGTCTCCTGCCAAAATGAAATTATCTTCCATGTGAAGAGTGATTTGCTTAGCTACTGAGCGCCAAAATAAGGCATTACCACCCGTTGGGGCATAAACAGTGAAAAAAGAGACTGGAGCATCCTTAAGCAATAATTTAACATTAAGCCAAAGGCCATCAGTATCAGAGTCTTGTGAGAAGACTTTAAAATTTAGGGACCTACGACACAGCATCATAACTCTGTTACGTTTACCATCCCCACTAGAATAAAATACTTCACCCACCCGTCCTTTTGTAAATTTTAATGACTCATCTTCAGTAAGGTGAGTCTGTTGCAGGAATACTATATCAGCATTTAACTTAGCCAAATGAGTTAGTACTCTCTGCCTTTTAATAGGGGAGTTAAGTCCTCTAACATTCCATGAAACTAACTTTAACGACACAATAGATTAGAAAAAATAACAGATGTCAAAAACAAGCCAAAATCTGCTGGAAACATTGGACCACATTACATGAAAAGCATCAAGAGAAAGAATATCAAGAAAATACAGACAAAATGGATGACAAGAGACACAATGAAACACATACCTACGAAAAAAGAACGCCGAGAAAGCAAGGTGAGGGAAATACGATCAAAGGAACACGAGGAGGAAAATGGAACCACAAGGGGCAGGCGACATCACCGGGATCCAGCAAACGGAGAGCCAGGAAGACACCATGGAACAAAGATATAAAATCTATGGAGACAAAAACAAAATAACAAAGGTTACAAGAAATTACTGGAAAAGACGTGAGCAGAACTATTGAACTATATCAATGAACAAGCATATAAATGCATCAAAAATTTTAAACACTGGATATGACAAATTCATGAGAAACCAGACATTATGAAGAAAGGCTTAGATGAACCTAAAAGGGAGTAAAGGCAAACTCAATTAGTAAATGAAGAAGAAGGACCTGAAGAGTCCATAGTAGTTGTCTTGCAGGAGGAGTTAATGAAGCTTTGTAAACGCACAGGGTCTTAATATGTTGTTGTTTTGTTATTATGAGTGACTTTGAAGAGGCAAGGGTGAAAGAGGCTGTACCGAGTCCCTATTGCACGTAACTCAGGTCTCATATTCAAAAAAGCCTTGCGTCGATTAGCCGTGACTTTGGCATAGTCCTGCGCAAAAAAGCAAAGAAGAACCTGACCAAGTAACTTTTGGAGAGGCCCTAACAATTGAAAGCACCTTCAACATGTCTGTATAATCTAAGAAGTAAAGAATGACTCCTCTTGGTCTTTGTGACGTTGATGCCTTGGATGAGATTCGATCCAAACAATGTGCGCGCTGAATATTAAGGGCCGTTCCATCTGGCATATGTAATAATTTAGGAAGGAATGACTTAAAAAAGGTGAAGGAGTCAGACCCCCCAATTTCTTCTCCCAGGCCAGAGATGCGGAGGTGTTTCCTCCTGTTGCGGTTCTCAAGATCTTCCACTTGTCTTTGAAGTGTGGATACTTGTCAATGGAGATGAGAGACGTTGATGCAAGTTTCTTTTTAACGAAGAGACACTCTGCTCCACTGAGGAAACCCTTTTTTCAAATTGGGATCAATTGTCCTTTAGTATTTGCAATTTATCGTTTGTTTTTTTCATGACGGGTCGAAGGGCTCTGATTTCCTCTAGCAGCAGCTCCATGGATACTAGCGAGGTCGACTTAGGTGGCGAGGTGGGATCCTTTTTCAGCCGTTTGGTATTGGATTTTCCTGAGGCTACGGATGAAGATTGCCTTTTTAGTCAGTACTTTGAGGTTAAGACACCAACAAATCTTCCAGTTTAAAAAATTCAGAGAAGATCTTAAAGTTTTTGATGAAATTGTGCCTTGAAGTAAGAGATGAGGAGTGTAACGATTCTGCCCATAAATTCCAACCAGAACGCTCCTTTTTCATTTGAGTGAAAATTAGTGCAGTGAATTAATGTCTCTTACTAAGTGGATGAAGAGGTGGATTAAAGCTGCATGTTGTATGAACGTGGTCATAAGGCAAGACAAGTGCAATGCACCATGCAGAAGCGTGTGGAATGAGGCGAGGAAGAAGCACGTCTATTCGAAATGTTATGGTTTTAGAAAGAAACACATCTCAGTCATGAATATGCTTTGAAGAGAAGAGGGTACATATCAGCAATGGAGCACAATAAAGCCACATTTGGGAGGTGCATTAAGAATTCGACAAGAGCACAAAATGGCTGCTCTGCAAAGTGCGATGAAGACTGCTCAATTCTGCCAATTATGAAAGCCAGTCTGCTGAAAATGCCATCTTTAACCAATACACAGCAAAAGTCTTAGTTTTAGGCACATGAAAAGGATATGTGAGGGGTTAAATGCTTCAGGGCTCCGTCACCCCAGTAAGAAAAGAAACGCGCGACCGCGCGAAAAAACAAAATGGCGGCCGCGATAAAAACGGAGCCGCTTCAACACTTACTGCTGGTAGTTCTGCCAGTATACAGCCTCCCTTGATTTACAGGAGCTGCAAAAATGTGCCCTGAGTCATCCAAAGTGCGCTCATGTCTCCAACTGCTGATGAATCAGCGTTGTTCCGTGGAATCCGCCAAGCGCACAGGGAGCCTCACCCGAGTGCAGCCATTCTCCATGGGTGTCTAGCCACGCCCCCCCTCACTGGCTACCCCTTAAAAACAAAGAATTGATCTCAAAGCCGTGTGTATAACCCATAAAGCACTTCATAACACAGGCCCAGTGTATTTGAGCAGCAGTTTTATATGGTACTTTCCTACTAGGCAGAGTTACACTCTTTCAGGGCCAAAAAGGTTGTTCGAACTTTCAGACGATCTTCTTGGGGAGAAAGAATCTTTGTGATTAATGCCTATGGAATACTATCCCTCTACATATTAAAGGCATTTTGGATCTCTTTTCTTTCAGAAAGGCCCTAAAAACTAAGCATGGGCGAATTTTGCAAATTCACGATCCGCAAATTTGCAGATTTGCGAATTCCCAATCTGCAAAATTTGCGAATTCGCGCAAATTTGCAGATTTTTTATTTTTGCGTATTCGCGGGTGTTCGTGGGGAACTTTGTGTATTCGCGGGCGCTTTGCGTGTTCGCAGGTTTTTTTTTGCCTGGTTCATCACTGCCACCCTCTTGTTTTTTATGCCCTTCTGCCCTCTGTACCACTTGTTTTTGTGCCTTTCTGCCCTCTGCCCCACTCTTGTTTGTGCCCTTTTGCCCTCTGCCCCACTGGTTTCTGTGCCCTTCTGCCCTCTGCCTAACTCATGCCCTCTGTCCCACTTTGTGCCCTTCTGCCCTCAGCCATAAGTCAGCTTCAACAGGAAGCACTAATAGATAAAGTATAGCAGGTGCTTGAGTTGAAGGTCAAATTAAGTTACACAGTCATTAATCACCCCAAGTTTGGGTGTTTCCTCCTGTTGCGGTTCTCAAGATCTTCCACTTGTCTTTGAAGTGTGGATACTTGTCAATGGAGATGAGAGACGTTGATGCAAGTTTCTTTTTAACGAAGAGACACTCTGCTCCACTGAGGAAACCCTTTTTTCAAATTGGGATCAATTGTCCTTTAGTATTTGCAATTTATCGTTTGTTTTTTTCATGACGGGTCGAAGGGCTCTGATTTCCTCTAGCAGCAGCTCCATGGATACTAGCGAGGTCGACTTAGGTGGCGAGGTGGGATCCTTTTTCAGCCGTTTGGTATTGGATTTTCCTTAGGCTACGGATGAAGATTGCCTTTTTAGTCAGTACTTTGAGGTTAAGACACCAACAAATCTTCCAGTTTAAAAAATTCAGAGAAGATCTTAAAGTTTTTGATGAAATTGTGCCTTGAAGTAAGAGATGAGGAGTGTAACGATTCTGCCCATAAATTCCAACCAGAACGCTCCTTTTTCATTTGAGTGAAAATTAGTGCAGTGAATTAATGTCTCTTAGTAAGTGGATGAAGAGGTGGATTAAAGCTGCATGTTGTATGAACGTGGTCATAAGGCAAGACAAGTGCAATGCACCATGCAGAAGCGTGTGGAATGAGGCGAGGAAGAAGCACGTCTATTCGAAATGTTATGGTTTTAGAAAGAAACACATCTCAGTCATGAATATGCTTTGAAGAGAAGAGGGTACATATCAGCAATGGAGCACAATAAAGCCACATTTGGGAGGTGCATTAAGAATTCGACAAGAGCACAAAATGGCTGCTCTGCAAAGTGCGATGAAGACTGCTCAATTCTGCCAATTATGAAAGCCAGTCTGCTGAAAATGCCATCTTTAACCAATACACAGCAAAAGTCTTAGTTTTAGGCACATGAAAAGGATATGTGAGGGGTTAAATGCTTCAGGGCTCCGTCACCCCAGTAAGAAAAGAAACGTGCGACCGCGCGAAAAAACAAAATGGCGGCCGCGATAAAAACGGAGCCGCTTCAACACTTACTGCTGGTAGTTCTGCCAGTATACAGCCTCCCTTGATTTACAGGAGCTGCAAAAATGTGCCCTGAGTCATCCAAAGTGCGCTCATGTCTCCAACTGCCGATGAATCAGCGTTGTTCCGTGGAATCCGCCAAGCGCACAGGGAGCCTCACCCGAGTGCAGCCATTCTCCATGGGTGTCTAGCCACGCCCCCCCTCACTGGCTACCCCTTAAAAACAAAGAATTGATCTCAAAGCCGTGTGTATAACCCATAAAGCACTTCATAACACAGGCCCAGTGTATTTGAGCAGCAGTTTTATATGGTACTTTCCTACTAGGCAGAGTTACACTCTTTCAGGGCCAAAAAGGTTGTTCGAACTTTCAGACGATCTTCTTGGGGAGAAAGAATCTTTGTGATTAATGCCTATGGAATACTATCCCTCTACATATTAAAGGCATTTTGGATCTCTTTTCTTTCAGAAAGGCCCTAAAAACTAAGCATGGGCGAATTTTGCAAATTCACGATCCGCAAATTTGCAGATTTGCGAATTCCCAATCTGCAAAATTTGCGAATTCGCGCAAATTTGCAGATTTTTTATTTTTGCGTATTCGCGGGTGTTCGTGGGGAACTTTGTGTATTCGCGGGCGCTTTGCGTGTTCGCAGGTTTTTTTTTGCCTGGTTCATCACTGCCACCCTCTTGTTTTTTATGCCCTTCTGCCCTCTGTACCACTTGTTTTTGTGCCTTTCTGCCCTCTGCCCCACTCTTGTTTGTGCCCTTTTGCCCTCTGCCCCACTGGTTTCTGTGCCCTTCTGCCCTCTGCCTAACTCATGCCCTCTGTCCCACTTTGTGCCCTTCTGCCCTCAGCCATAAGTCAGCTTCAACAGGAAGCACTAATAGATAAAGTATAGCAGGTGCTTGAGTTGAAGGTCAAATTAAGTTACACAGTCATTAATCACCCCAAGTTTGGGGTGATTAATGATTGTGTAACTGAATTTGAGATTCAACTCTAGCACCTGCTTTACTTTATCTATTAGTGCTTCCTGTTGAAGCTGACTTTTGTAACTATTTTAGAGGCTCTGGCAGCTTGCCGGCGCCATTCTAAAATAGTTACAAAAAGTCAGCTTGAACTTTTGACCCAATCCGTTCCGCTCGCGGATTTTGCGGGAAATTCGCATATCTCGTGGATTGCAAATTTACCGAAAATCCGCAAAATCCACGAGCGGAACAGATTTTCCGCCCATGCTTACTAAAAACATGGTCATTGAACTATGACTCTAGTACATGATTTATTTGGTAGGGATCTGTAACTGAAGCAGCGCTAAGACACCTCTGGGTATAACAGTTAAGCCTTTCCATTTTGAAATTACATGTATAAAACGTCAGAAGGAAACTCAAATGTTATCCTAAGGATAGGTTATGCAGTAATTAAAAATGAATATAAGAGTGTGTCACTACCAAGACATGGTAAACTAACAAATACATGTTATACATTTTGAATACTTTGCATCCTAGCCTCTGGGCTGTCCAGTGCCTTCTCTAGGGGTGACTTATATGCATTAAAAAGGAAGGTTTGGGCCAGGTCAATTTATATCTACATGGCCGGATACAACTGCACACATAGGCTCTGCAATGGCAGGCCTGCGATATGCTTAAAGGGCTCCATAAGTGGGCGGCACAATTAGTCCTGCAGGCCCACTAGTAGCATGTAATTTTCAGGTCCTGAGCACATATAGTTCGCTTTATTAGGTAGGGATTTTAAATATGCCAATTGGGTATAAGCCGATTTTACCATGTTTGAGCAGAGAGCACAAGCACTTAAGCACTTGTTAGCAGTGGTAAAGTGTGCCGAGCCGTAAGGCCAGCAAAAACAGAAGGTCTGAAGGCAAAAGATTAGGAGGAAACCACACCAAGTATGTCAGGTCTAACAGGTATTTTGTGTTACAATTTTATTTTTCTGAGCAGACATATCCATTGTTTCTCAAAACTAGCTGAAAGAAGGATAACAGTAGCCTAGATGCACACCATTTTTGGGTGATTAGCTCACAGAAATTCAGAAAACTTGATACCTTTTTGATGGTGATTAGAAGGGTATTACACCACTCAGCAAATATTTTTCGTTATCGTAAAATTTACTTAAGTTCCAAGTTAACCTCCTTTTATGAAGTATTTACAAGACTTCTGCAAGGCGAAGTCTCTTGCTCACTGCAGCTGGACTCTTGTCAGTTTCTTTCTAGTTTACATTTACATTATTTTATCCTTTTGGTGATTTTTATATTGATGCATAAAAGCTTACCATCACAAAGCACAGTATGAAAGTAGCTTTGTACTACAAATGAGTCAGTGGCAACAGGAAAAAAATTCCACTCGGGGTCAAATAGAAGGAGCAGGCTCTATAGAGTAGGTAAATGCACTTCCTTTTCCTGTGCTCTTCATTATGTTTTGGGTGAATGCACTGCCTAATTTGTAATATAATAAGTGCAGGGGCCAAAATGTTTGTTTAGAAGCCTACAGCTGGGGCTGTCGCACAAAAGATGAATAACAGGGCTGCATAGTCTTGATTCCACCTCATGCCTCTTTAACCCACCACCAGGCTCTCTCCCACTCTATTTTGCTTTCTAAGGTTACTTTTCATCCCTTCTTTCTGTTTTTCCATCTTTCTCATCCTCCTTGCTCTGAATAATTGTCTACTGAGCAAAAATAAGTACCTGTCCATCAAAATAAGTGGTGCTGGGCTCCACCAGCCACACCCAGTTCAAATTAAGCAACGGTGAACTGCCATTGTTCTTTTTGATGTCCTCCAGCCTAAAATGAAATTCTTGATGTGCAACACCCACCTCCCAGTTTTGTTTTAAGATAATCCAGCCAACAAGATGAGTTTATTTTTATTTTTAAATAGGTTTTGTAAAATAGACGGGTAGCCATATTACTGTTGTTATAGGAAAAATATTTTTCCGTTATTTAAGCTTATTGCCTTGTGGATAGAGGGGGAAAGGAAGTGAAATGTAATGCAGACACAAGTCATGGCCAACTTAGATGGTCTATGTATTCATGGTTCGGAAGAAGTGGACCCTCAAATTATTTTTTTGCACAATTGTAAGAGGATGGAATGCATGGAAGCAGCAATGATGCCAAATACTTCTTTACAAAGTTTTGTGGATCCCTGAAAAGGTTATTCGTTAAGGGTAGCATATACCCAGAGGTGTCTTAGCGCTGCTTCAGCGCATAACCTATCCTTAGGATAACATTGGAGTTTCCTTCTGACGTTTTATACATGTAATTTCAAAATGGAAAGGCTTTACTGTTTCCTGGTTGGTGGTTCTGGAATCCTAATTTAAAATCCGAAGTCGGATTTTAAATTACAATTCTGAAAATGCCACTTTTTTAAAGAGGAATTGTCTTGCTGTGGCCATTTGGTGCCTGCAGCCCGGCTTTGTGTATTCCTCCTCGCACGCCACACACAGTGGGAGCTTAGGTGTGACTGGATGGATCATCACTGACAGGATGGGAGCAAGGAGCTGGGCCAAGCCTCATTTACACCTGAATAGACTGTATCCTGTCCCCACACAAAGGTCTCTATAACCCCTGTAGTTAGTCTGAAGCCAGGACCAGGAAGGCAGGGCATCTGCGCACTTTAAGGGTATGCCTCTAGCAGCTTATCCAAGCTTTAACCCCTTAAGTGCTGCTGACGGCCAATGGTCGTCAGCAGCGCTACCTCCCCAGTGCTGCGCACGACCATTGAACGTCCATTCAGCACTAGTTCTAATGGACAGCGCAGCACTGGGGAGGAATGTGTAATAGCAGCTATGAGGTTAAATGCACAACTGTGTATAAAAGAACAACATCAAATACCACACACCTCTGCATACTTCTGGACCTGTTGATACTTTGCCAAAAAGGAATGCTCTGCTGCTGAATGGACTGACACTCTGCTGGACTGCTGCTCTAAAGAAACTGCTGCCCTGCTGTACTGACCTGCTGGTTGTTTCCCTCTTGCCTGGGTGAGGAGGACTGCACCTGCTTCTCTTGAACCCAGAATAACTCCAAGGGCTAGTTGTCTGGCCACCTGATCTAAAGCCTCATGGTCATAACAGTCTTCCAACAACTTTGCATCTGCACCTGGTCTCTGATATCTGTGAGTCATCACTGCTAAATGGTGCTACTCTAGTCCTGGACTCTTGAAATTGGGCTTAAGGTGCTTTGCTAGCCTCTATGGAACACAACTACACTGCTGCACAGCACAACCTCAAGTAGAACTGACACATCTCCTCTGCTGCATGGATTTGACCTGTCGCAAAGACTTACATTGCTGCTGCAGTTTGTATAGCCTTTGGGACCGCTGCTGAGTGATGCACCCTCGACCTTTGCATCTCTTGTTGATGTCAGACTCAACGTCGAACTCTGCATCGCAGCCTTGCAGCTCCTCGAACTTGGTGCATCGCCCCAACTGCACAACACATCTCCGACTCCGGACTTCACAACGCAAGCCCTTGTCGACAGCATCCTTGACATCGATTCAACAGGACCTCTCACCTCAGCCTTGCCACATCTCGGAACTGAGGTATCGTTTCAGCTGCACAAAGCATCTTTGACACGGATCCACGCAATGCTCCGCAAACCAGGATTTATTGCACTCTGTTCATCGACTCTAACTGGGTACCTGTAGTCGGCCTGTGTTCCATCACGACCAGGCAGAACTTGTGACTTTATCCCAGTCCGGTCTACCAGATAGCCACCATTGGTGCTTTACGGTTTTTGATGCTATTTCTCCTAAAAACAATAACATTCAGTATCTCCGGTTCTACTAACTGAATTTTTGTCATGTTGGTCTTTTTTATTTATTACATTATTCTCTCTTTTTCTAACCTGGTGTGAGATCCTTTTGTGGGAGGTATTCACAGTTTTTCTGTTTGAAGTATTGCACAGATACTTTGCACATTGCTTCTAAATTAAACCTGACTACTCTGTGCCAAGCTACCAGGGGGTGAGCACAGGTTAATTTGCAGCTTGCTTGTGCCTTACCCCTGACTAGGATTGTGGTTGGTGCTTGACCAGGGCTTACACCCCAGTCAACCCATTACCCGATTTCTTACAATAATGTAACATAACATAACATAACATAACATAACATAACATAACATAACATAACATAACATAACATAACATAACATAACATAACATAACATAACATAGGGAACCTGTGGAGCTGGACTAAAAAGAAGCTTCTGCTACAGCAATGGATACAGGAAGAATTCAGATCAAGAGCAGCAGCCTGGGCTCAAGCCCTGCCTGAATAATGATGTGGTTTGCAAGAGTACACCACTGAACCTGAGACAAAACTAAAAATTTCAGGAACTTCCGTTGGTCTCAGGGGTAATACCAGAGGGGCTAACAAATACTGCATGTAAAGCATACAGTCAAAACAATCCTTTGAATAGCTGCTCTTCCTCTCCGCTCACCAGATTCAACAAGACTTGACTTCCTTCAGCTGGTGCAAAACATCAGGGAGTCAGAAGGTGATAAGAGAGGCTAAAGATCCAGAGCTAAAGACCAAAGCAGTTTCTTGGAACATTTTTCAAAACTGATATTTTCAAAGTTCTGTCAAAAGGATTGCAACACTATCTTAATATACTTTTGCCCAAATTTACAAATGCTTTGGATCAAGTGTGCAATACTTTTCTAATGCAAACCTGACTGAAAGTGTAGCGGTGAGATTTACTATCCAATGCAAATCGTGATTTCCATTGCATAGTAACCAAAGTAATGTAAAAGTGCGCAATGCTCTAGCTTATGTTACTTTGCGTAAAGGGGACGTTCCATGGGTGGTGTATGGGTGTTCCCATGCAAGCACCCATGGATTTTGACCCAATTCAATATCTATTGGGAACTGTAAATAACGATTTGCACTAAAATCCTACACCTCCTCAAGGCAGGTGCAAAGAGGAGAAATACTTCCATTTATCCTCGTTTTTTCCACTTTCCATGTGTGCGTCACTGTACAGCGCATACAGCATAGGTTTTGTGCTAGAAGGGACCCCCTTCCAGTGCAAACCCTATGCTTCAGACAACACTATGGCACAAGGGTGTTTCCATTGGTGCAAGGCTGCCTAACCTGCACCAGCACAGGGAAAGATCAAAACAGTGCCACATATTAGTAGATGTGTCTGTTCTCACAGTCTACTTTTCATGCAACGCAGCACAGAAACTTTACTTGCTGCCCTATTTTGCCATGACTTCTTGATAAATCTGGGCCATAGGATAATTCAAACAAGCTTCAACAATACAACAATTCCAAAGTCTCCAATTTACAAATGTGAATCAACAGTACAGCTGCATATCTGTCATCCCAAAAGCACCGTTTTTTTAAAAACAGGAGAAGCATGATAAGTCACTCCTACATGCCACCATTTCATAATCCAAACAATGAAATCACGGCCATTCTTGTAATCTGCCTCATTTCCAAAAACGTTCCTTGAGCACAGGCAAATCCCCCCTCTATAGCACATGTATCAATACGATATGTTATGCTAAGTTATGTTATATGATTCTTGTTTAGTGCATGTACACCATAAGGTTTCATTGCCAATCAAAACACCAGAGACTGTGACCTCCGTGCACCACACACATACAACCTCTAGTAGCTGAAGACATTTCAAATTACATATTGCACATCAATCAAATGATTAACATGGATGACAGATGGAACTGACATGCCCAGATTCATGAGTGAGAACATTTCGTGGCAGAGAAATGAAAGTGATGTCACTTTCACAAACGAGGAGATAGCAATCAGTTTATATAGTGCAATGTTAATCTGAGTGTATAGTCTAGGCTAATGTGGTAACATTAGATGGGTGAACAAGAAACCAGATTTTGATAAGCAAGCTAGCCCTTTGAGCATACAGTAGTAGAAACAACATTAAACAGCCCAGCAGGTAACTTTAGTCAATTGTCAAATAATCTGTAGGCACAGCAGGAAGAGCTCACAATAAACAATTAACTCCTCCTGCGAGGTATCTGTTATCGAAGCAGTACAATTCTGGCATTGGACAGAACAGATCCCAGATTTCATTTTTGTCGAGGGGGGAGGTTTTTCAACCTGCTCACCTCTCAGGCCAGCTGCAGCCATTAGCGTTAAGCTGACTGGGGGCCTAATGAAGTATTCTGCACTACATGGAACTATAAGGACGAGCTGGGGGGAGGCATGTGTGAAGCAACATGGAGAGGGAAGGAACAGCAGGACAATGCCAAGGGAAACTCAACACATGGGGGCGAGAGCAAAAACATAAACCTGTACTCCCATAGAGTGCATGGAATAAAAGAAATGAATACCTGCATACCAGAAACATCAGCAGGGGAAGGATACAAGTCAACCATTCAGAAAAATGTGAGACCCAAATGCTAAGCCATTGAATCAAGTGGAGATAACTGAGATAGACAACAAAGCCATCCAATCATGAGCAAGGAGGCGAACCAAGGCCCCCTTTATGTACATTTCAAACACTACATTTGCCAAGAGAGATCTAAATCTGTCTTTGGCCACGTCCTAAAAACGAATATTTGGAGATTAGAGAGGGCACTTTATAGTTTGCCGGTGTGGTAAGCATGTGTTGAACTTTGAGTTTCCAAAAGCATGATGCAATATAGACAACATTCCAAGGGCCGAGAGGGAGAGGCACTACAGGGACATGATGAGGAAGCGCTTATTAGAGAGAGGACATTCACCAACCACAGGAGTAGATGAAAGATGACGTAAAGAATGATGACGTGAAAGCAGATAACACTTTTCACTATCTCAAAAAAGAAGACGATTAGAATATAAAGAGCAGCAAGTTCGGGGAAGACTCCATGAGCAGAAAGGCAGATAAAAGGAATAGACTACAGGTAAGATAGGCCTCTTTGTTATCATCATTTTCATCTATATAGCATTTACAATCCATGAGCATTAAAGCACTGCATGATCAGGGAACTGGAAAGAGAAGGCTTACTTAAAAATGGGACTTTTTATTCTACATCGGGATTGCATGATGTGCTGGTATTGCACCTACACTATCAAAAGGAGGTTCAACCTTACAGAATTGCCACCCTTGTTTCTACTCACCAAGGGGCTTATTTACAAGCTCCTTGCGCCGCCAATACGTCACTATTTCCCACGTGGGCTTGTACATAAACCCCCAAAATGTCCAGGAGTTCTCGACATATCACAGGCAGAGTGGCAGATTGTATTTTGTGTTTAAGATTTAAAAACCTCGTTGATGATAACAACAGATTTCACTTGTGGGGCATCGGCTGTTTCATAAATCAACTTGTTGAAGTGGGAACAACCAAGTTTTCTGTGATTAATTGAATTCGAGGTGATCCTTAAACTCGCATTTGTATAGCCATTTCCATAACCACTGACAAAGCTCTAGCTCCTTTTCCAAACCCGGGAACACTAGAATAACAAAGGAATGTTCATTTGAGTTCAGAATATCCCCATGGTAAATGATGGTTTTGTCATAAGACTTGTTAGTATTGTCAACAATAATAACGTAATTCTGCAGCCATGGTGTTTCTACATAATTATGATGTACCACGCGTGGCACATAACCCCCCATCTGCTGCTTAATTTAAAATAGATTTCAACAAAAAATACTTCTAGCTCAAAAGATTCAAAAGTTACTAAAATGTGCTCTGTGAGGTGGCCACTGTGGTAGACTTCTTCTTAGAGTTAATCTTTCATTTACTGATTGCTGTATGTCATCCTGGCATTAATATATGTTAAAAAGTTAAAATAGCATAATATTACTCCCAAGAATGCGATGCATTGTGCTGCACATTCTGCTTAATCCTCGCTGAATAATTTAGTTAACCTGGACAAGTTTGTTTGAACCAAATTGTGGGAGTTGCATTGCATCACAAATCAGTTTACCAGTTTAATTTCATTTCATCCAACGTATATTGAGGATTCAAGATTCGAGGTTTGATTCTGAACTGCCAATGCACTTTGATAATCATAGTTTCATTTTTATATTATATGCTTATGTGTAGAGTACAACGCCAAGGATTGAGATCATGCAGTCTCGCTGGTCCAAGATCAAAAGAAATAGGATCTTAAATATGAGTGAAATTTGTGCCTGATTTAAAGTTTGGCTTACAGGTTACTCCATCACAAATATGATGGCTATCTCGTCCATCTTATTGCAAGTGCATTATAACTATGGAAATGCAATAAGGTGGATAGGATATGCGTCACGTTTGTGACAAATAACCCATTTGTCAAACTCTAAATCAGACCCTTTATATGTAATTGAGCATGACTACTAAAAACGAAATGGGATGGAAACTGTCCAGATATTATCTAGTGGAAAAGCGTAAGGCCCCGATTACGAGCCTGGCGGTTCACAGACCTCCAGACTTGCAGAGGCACGGCTTTGGCGATCTCCCATTCACCCTATTACGATATGGGCCGTTGGATTGTCACAACCCTGCTGCAGCTGCCAGGGAACTGTAGTTTCCTGGTGGTGTTGCGGTGGTCAGGAGGCAGTAATATGCTTGGCGAGTCCACCTTGGTCCCACCAAGCATATTACAAATGTTCTCCCTGCCACGATGGGGGTTCCACCGCCATGAAAACCGTGGCAGAGAGGAAACAAAGGGGACCTTATAGGGGCCCCCTGGTGCCTCACACCCTGTGGATGTACACAGGCGGGCACAACATGTGCACCCCTGTGTGTATGCACACCATTTCCTGCATGGTATGGACATTTCAGTCTTAAAGACAATGAAGAGCATCCAATCCGGATCACTTTCTGACCCCTGCCCACCACACATCTTCCACAAGGCCCCAACTGCCATCACACCTGAGTTATGCTGAACTATCAACTGCTCCCTCGAAACCACCACATTCCCCAACATCTGGAAGCGCGCCGAAGATAACCACCGCCCTCCGCAGTCCAGATGGACCTCTAGAACTTCAGGCCCATCTCACTGCATCCTTTCGCAGCCACAGTCATCGAAAAGGCCATCAACACCCAGCTAGCAGACTTCATAGAAACCAACAGCATCCTAGACCCCTCTCAATCCAGATTCCGTAGCAACCAGAGCACTGAGACTGCCCTTGTAGCCCCAATTGATGACCACCCTGCCCTCCTCGACTAAGGCCGCACTATAGCCCTCATCCTCCTGGACCTATCATCTGCCTTGGACACCGTCTCCCACCGCACACTAGCCACCAGACTCCACGACTCCGGCATCCAAGGAAAAGCTTTAGAATGGATGCGATCCTTCTTCTCGGGCAGAACACAGAGAATAAGACTCCCGTCCTTCCTCTCAGAACAGTCAGAGATCAGATGCAGAGCTCCCCAGCGATCCTCCACCAGCCCCAATCTCTTCAATGTCTACATGGCGCACTCGCAACCATTGTCAGAAAGCTTGGGCTCAGCATTGTCTCCTACGACAAGGACACCCAGCTCATCCTCTCCCTTACCAAGGAGCCCAACATCACCAAGAGCAACTTCCAAGAAGGGATGAAAGCCATTGTGACCTGGATGAGCAACAGCTACCTGATGCTCAATTCAGAAAAAACAGAAGTCATCATCCTCGGCTCCACCACCTCTGCATGGGACAACACCTGGTGGCCCCCCACCCTTGGAAACCCACCCACTCCAACGGACCATGCAAGCAACCTCTACAACATACTCAACGCCTCACCATGAATTGACAAAACATTCAAGTGGATCACCCCCGACTCCACGAAAACCATCACCCAGGCACTCATCACCAGCACGCTAGACTACGGCAATGCCCTCTATGCCAGAATCAGCAAAAAACTCCTCTGCAAACTCCAGAACGACCAGAACGCCACAGCCAGACTCATCCTCAACATCCCACAACACAATGAAATCACCAAACACCTCTGCAACCTCCACTGGCTCCCCCTCGAAAGAAGGATAACGTTCAAGCTGCTGGCACACGCCTACAAGTCCCTCCACAACACCCGACCCAATACCTTAACAACTGAATCTCCTTCCACACCCCCAAGAGAAACCTCAGCTCAGCTGACCTCTCCCTAGCACCCGTCCTGCGCTTTTACAGGACAAGAGCTAGCTGAAGATCCTACTCCTACCTTGCAGCCAAGGCCTGAAACAAACTCCCCCTTCACCTCCGACAGAGCCCGACACTGCACCAGTTCAGGATAGACCCCAAAGGACCCCAAACTAAGCTGCACCTGGAGACCCTCATGGGTGAGTAGTGCCCTTCACAAACCATGATTGATTGATTGATTGACTGTAGTGCAGCAACTGGTTTTGGCGTTCCCATTGCTGTGACTATTTTCTGGGCACTGTCGTGGGACCGTCAAAAACAAAGCCTGCCAGGCAGGAGGAAACTCCTAATCAGGTGGCCTGACCATAGCTTGGATGGTGCGGCAGCAGGGATGACCCGGTGCCGCACCACCAAAGTCATAATCGGGACCTAAATGTGAAAGGATCCTTTTCTCAAAAAAAAAAAATATTTCAGCATCTGCTCAGCAAGACTTGGTGGTCACCAGTGTTGAATGTTGGTAAGGCCACAGTCAAGTTTTGTCAGAAGTATTTTCTTAGACTCTGGTGTGTTTTCCAGAAGCTCAGAAGGGATATTTTGAGATGAAAAAGGTTTGTAACTTTTTGGGATGGGTGGAGAGTCTGTTTGAATGATCAGACATAGAAGTCCAATTTAAAAGTGCGGTGTAGAGTCATGGAACCTCACAACCTTTGGATGGAACAGAGGAACACCGGAAACGACTGGTTATGCCTGGGAGTGAACCACAAGCTGTCCCTCTCCCCTTTAACTCAGCCATTCAGGTGAGTGTGGCATGAGTGACCCCTCACATTTATCAATTTGGATCCATGAGTGTGAGTCCATGACGAAGCCTGTCAACTTATGTTGCTGCATTGCCTTCATGGCTTTCTGTCTGCATTCATCTTCTTTCGAGAATATTGAAATCTCCTAGATCGATGGCTTTGGGGCACACTGCTTGTTTGATTAGCTAAATGAAGTCTTTGGTGTCATTGCTTGAGGAGGGTGTCACCTGTCTGAGCACTCGGGTGTCTCAATAGATAGTTTGGGGGGTTGCTGCCCCCTGGCTTGTAGAGTACTGTGAAGTTTATTGCTAAAGCTGAGCCACCCAACTTTCAATCCTTGAGAGGAACTGTTGAAAAGTGTTTGTGGTCAGTTGTTATTCTGATCTCCAGTCCCGAAAGATACAGGTGAAAAATGCTCACATCCCAATTTATTTGCCAAGGCTTCTCATTCAATTTGGGTATCCAGGTCTCGGTGTCTGTCAGGGCTATGCTGTGAATGCAGTTGGTATCCAGACCCCTTATTCATATTCTTGGAAGACGGTGATGCCATGGTATAAGGGACTTGCATCTAAGATAAGTTGTGTCTCTTAGCGAATCAAAGCATGCCAAAATACTGTCATAGTGGAGTGCTCTCTTGATACTGTTAAACGCTTCATCTGCTTGGGCGCTCCATTCCCACCTGGGGTTAGCCTTTGCCAGTGCTCTTAGGGGCTCCAAGAATGTGGCTAAGTTGGGGACAAATCTGCTTCAGTAATTTGGCCCAGAAGGTTCTTACTTCTGATGGAGCAAGGATTCGCACAAGAAGCGACTTGATTGAATTCATGACCCTCGAATAACCCTAACTATGTAATCAACATGTTTGTCTTACTAATTTTCCCCTTTTTCTTCATTATTGGGTATCCGAGTGAAGCTTGCTTATGTGTTTACTAATCCTAATACGCTTGCATCTAAGATGGCTACTGCTACCCGGGAATTTCTACTGCGCATTCGTCTGTCATACCCATGTGACGTGACGTACTCGCAGCTTTGGAGGGAATCTGTTGCTTCTGCGCACTAGAGCTAATATGGCTGCTCTGTGTTCTCACATGCGAGAGGCTTGCACTGCTGCTCTTGCTAAGCTGTTCATTCTGCCTAATCCTAATGCTATAGTCTCTTATAAAGTAATGGGTATAGAGTAGAAATTCATGGTATACAGTGTATTCATTTATTCTGTATTCTAAAACTGTTTCTTTTCCATTTCATTTTACCCTTTGAAAACTGGCCTGTCTCGTAACGCTGTACTCCATCTTTGTTGAAACTGTGACTGTGCGAGAAACGCAAGTCTCTGGAACAGTGACCTTTGGACTATTGCCAAGGAGCTGACTGACTAGAAGATGCTCCTGGGAAACTTACCTCAATGAACTCTAAATTGTATACATTGTAATCGCCAATAGAACATCCATTGTTGGGTGGAATGAACTGGCGTGAGAACCTGAGTTTGATGGGCGTTGACATAAATTTGAATAGCAGACAGCAAAAGTCTAAAATTTAGGTGGTGTGATGACCTGTCCTCCTCCTTTGTCCAATCGAAATTGGGGATCCTTACACTTGCAACATTGGGGGGGGGGGGGTACACTGACCTGGAAAACAGTATAACTAGGGTATGCTTAGTTAGTTAATTTGTCCAACTTGTCCGAATAGCTGACCTGTCACTGATCAAACGCACTCAATAGGTGATTAAGAGCAGAGGGCTGCGGAGCACTCTGTCGGGAGGTTTACTGACCCAATCGGGGTTCTGCCAAGCTGAAGTGCTGGCGAAGCACTTTGCTGGTGGATGCTGTAACCCAATCAAGGTTTTGGCTGATTCCTTGCAGGGAGGGAGTAGCGCAGGCGTTGCAACCGAACTGCGGTGCTGGTCTTAACCTTTGGTGGTCCGGTCCTGATCCAAATTCTGGGGTATCTTGTCCTGAATTTTTCCAATCTGCACCTGCTGGCCTACTGGCACTGCAACCTTTGGGGTTCTTCTGTCCTTTCCAACTGACCCAAGGCCAGGGTTGGTCTTCACACCCTTATAGGTAAATATAAATCTGTGGGGAAATTGATAATATAATTTGTGTCCTTTTCTTACCTTCCCTGATTTGAAAAGCTTTTATTGCATATGTTCCTTTTCTTACCCTTCCCTTAAGTAAATGATAAATTCATGTGTTGCTGTTTACTAGCGTGTCCCATATTCTTACCCACCTTTAGTTGAATGTTATAACGGTTTTCTATAATTGCAAAATTGTTCCTTCTCTTTACCTTTCCCTTTGAGAAGTTAAGCTTGATTATCTGAATTTTCTGCATGTTCAAATTTTTACCTTCCCTATAGTTATGTGCTAAAATTGAGTTTCGATAGTGCATATGGTGTTCTTTTTCCAAACCACTGATAAGTGCGAAACTGTTGGTTTAGTATGTTCCTCTTCTATACCCTGAAAATAGTATGATCCTTGTTTTACCTTCCCTTTATTTAAATTGATAAATGGTTGGCATAATATATCTTTTGCATAGTTAAACACTGTTTCTAATCTTGGTTTTTGATAGTCTAATTACTTTCAATCTGTGGCTCATGACTTTTGATGATGATTAGATATAAAGTTTAAACCTACCCTGAGTTTGTGGTTATTATATGAGTGGAAATGTTATTGAATATTGACTGCCTTCTTTACAGCTAACTCCCTGATCCATGTGGTCATAGGTACCAGTGACGAGGATTGGTAAGTCAATGGTATAGGAATTAGTGGAATAAAATAGACTGATAGTAGTGTGTGGGTTACTTGATTAAGTAAAATGTGTAATTGAATTATAGGCCCAGGTGAGTATTGGTAAATTTTATAGTCGGGTGATCTGCGCGCTCTATCACTTCTGGGGTGCTCTGTGTGGCAGGAGGGTTTTGTATCACTTCGCAAGTGTGGAGGTCGACCATAAGGCTTTCTTTCAAGAAGACATGTAAAAAAGAAAAATTGGTTCTCAAAGAAGGAGCATTTGTCTTTGTATAGGGTCAGACCCTGTTCGATCAGTCTTGTAAGTGGCGCTCATAGGCAGTGGTACTGTTCTTCCAGATTCAAAGAGTATATGAGGATATCATTGCTAATCATTGCTAATGTTGAGAATACCCCCCAATATTGACAACGTCTCCAGGATGGTGTTTGGGAATACCTCATCTCTGAGGATATTCTGAAGTTTAGACTCCTGTATCCCTTATCTCCTGTTGTGTTCAAAAAGTAATGATGTATCTGCTGGCCGAGTCTAGCAGTGGCTGGCAGCAACCAGCAGTGATGTCCAGCTTTTAAATACACTGCACCCCATTGAGTTCAGGAGTGATGTGCATCTCTTGCTGAATGGCCATGTTGGGTAGCCACTGATTTATAGCCAAATTGTCTGTGGCTGCTTTGGCTTCATGGTGATGACTGTTGGAGACACCCATGGAATGGGGCCAAAAACCTTTCCTTCCCCATCGTTGGTGACGTGAGGTGGGCCTGGGTTTTTATATCTCCATAGCGGACTACATCTTCAATGGTGCCTGCCAGCATCAAGGACTGAGCACCCCTATATAGGCGTAGATCTAATTATGTGTCTAGGACAGGCAAGGTCGAGACCTCAGTACTTGGTATTGAATTATATTCATGATATTAACTGACACGACTGTATCAATGAGTGTCTTTACAGGAATGCCTTTGAGGGTCATCTTACAGGTAGGTTGGGGTTGCTATCTGTTCTTGCTTTGTCTAATGTAGGATACCAGGAATATCTCTTCATTATTGTTTTTGTAGTTACTCTGGCTGTCCAGGGGTCATTACTTTGGTGGTGGTTGGCTTATAGTCATCTTCATGTGGAGTTGACTCGATGCCAGGCTGAGGTATGGCTGTCCTGGTGACTTTCGTGCTCTCTCGCTGCATGCCTCGTTGAAATGGTTCACTTTGCCACATTTGAAGTACGTCTTGCCTTTGGTGGGACACCTGGCTGGTGCATGAGCTTCTAACCCGCAGGTTCTGCATTAGGTCGTTGTGTCGGGTTGCACCTAGGCCAGTTGTTTGAGGCAGTGCTCTACCCATTACCGTTTCTCCTGCCTCCTTCTAGACTGCTGTTACTTGGGTGTGCTAATATCCTTATAGGGTCCTCTTCCATTTCCTCCATCTGCCTTCTTTATGTTGACCATCATCAGTATAGGTGCTGGCCATTTCTCTCACATGGGCATAGAATCTAATATTTCGCCTACCTTCTGTTGAGCCTGCTGCAGTTTAAAATACTCATAATCAGGGTTCAGCTGCGAATCAAAATGAACAATTAGGGCAGCTATTTTGGAATCGTTGTCTTGGTCAGCCTCTGCTCCTGAAAGGTTTTCAAACAACTTGTATACTTCTTCCCTGTAAAATGCAGCAAAGAGAACCCTCTTTACCGTTCCTTCCCTCTCTCATGTGGCTCAAAAGCAGTTGTTAAGGTTACGACATATATTTTTAATCATGGGGCTGCTGTGGCGGATCTAACTAAATGAGGGCAGTTTGGTCATCATGACATGTGTGGCAATCCCTTCAGGCAGAGGAACCATGGGTGGCACCGCTGGCGGCCGGCATTGTTGCTGCCTCTATATGGGCCATGTTAGTGTCCAGTTAATTATGCAGCAGACCAGTGATACCTGCTGCTACATGTTTCCAGTGCAGGGAGAAGCACAGTGTCAGCAATGCAGAGTTTGGGGGCGCCCTTGTTGTTGCGTCAGGCAGTTTGTGTTCTTTTGCTGGACTTTGAATGTGGCAATTTGCGCTTTTTGATACCAAAAAATGTGTTTGCTTTTACCTAGTGATTTTTTTCTGTTTGTATTGATGAGCACCTGGAGGCTTCCCCAACAATAACGTTTTGAAAAAAACATGGCAAACCAATACACGGATTGACAAAGCCAAAAGGATGGCCCTCCAACACAAACCCATTGTCTTTGCCAATGCTTGTTTAGACATGCCATGGCGATTTCCATGTATGTGCACGTTTTGCAATATGTTGAACCTAATTTTGCAATGAAATTAAAGAGCTAATTCCCATGCCAACAGGAATGGCAACAGAGCATTGTGAAAACATTTGAAACCGAAGTATTTCAAATTTCAGTGTGGGCTGCACTGTATTAAGCTGAAACATTTTTCGCGTAATTACAAGCCTCCGTATATATATTTTTTTCAAAGTTTAGCATTAGGAATGTTCAGTTTTAGAACTGCCTGTCATCCTCATCTTGACAAAGAAGGAAATCTTTCAGTAAAACAGTTTTCTTCAGGGAGGAACCTGTCATGTTCCTGTACGTGACACCTTCACCCCTTTCATTCCACGTGCTCAGGCCAGTGATTATCGTCTCCAAGATGAACAGCAAACCCAGCCTACATTCTCATTAAATTTGGAGCTATTTTGAACATACTGCCACCTTTGTCACGCTTGCGACAGGAACCGAAAATCTAATTCAGGTTTTTATTCCAGTTCTGCCTTTCTGAAGAGACAAACTGGCTGTTTCTTTCCAGGAAGGTGCACGAAAGCACCAACATTTTTCTTTCAAAGGAATTTGGGAGAGGATCAAATTCAGACTTTGGCCCTTATTACAAGTAGCTTGTTAAATTCCGACCCATTTGTAAACCCTGTTTATGCATGGGTCGGAATTACGAGTTTGAAAGTATTTAATGTATACCATAATTATAGGATGCGTTAAACCTCAACATTCGCTCAATTTCGGCAAGTCAAACCTGACAAAATTGAACAGCTAAAAGCATACAGTATTTACCATACCATGCAGATTTTGGTGCGTTAAACTTCAACATCTGCATTTAATTCCCCAGAAACTCGTAAAAGGTGTTATTTGCGCACCGAGAAAAAAACCCTGTGGTATCATTATTTGCCAGGTGCGATACATAACACCTATACTTGTAATCAGGCCATTTGGGTCTTATTTAGAGTTTGGAATCCGCGATCCTCCCTCAAACCTCTAACGGAAGTCCACTTCTCCGTGTTTCAAGTGCAATATAGCCAATGGTATTCTAAATACTGCCGTCTGCCAAACAGTAAATTAGGCCCTTGGAATTTTTCTGTGAAGGTGTTTAATGATGGGGCACCTTCCATCAGCCCTATTCATTTTAATCTGGATTTAAAGCAAGGATTGTAAAATCACCTGAGGTATGGAAAAACATTTTGTTTTATTATTGCATTTTTTTTATATGGGGTTGAACAAGTCAAAAGAGTGACGGTTGCTGTACCTTTGCAAACATTAGATGAATAACAATTGGTCCTATACTCAAGTATAACCTTATAAAGGCACGAATATTAGGATGGTCTATCACATTGTACACACAGGATGAGACTAGAATCTTTAGAAGTGCTTTCCCTGGCAAGCAAGACTAATGAAGGCTATGACAAGCCAATGGTCCTGTCATCTCCCCTCAAACATGTCCTAGGCATACTCACGGAGCCCTAAGTCATAAGATGGCATATCTGGCAATTCAAAATATTCCATCCATCACGCCTGTGCTGTCTCTGTCTATCATCCCCTTTTGTATCGCTTTGTTCGCCCTGGTTTGGCAGGGTGTGCTCAGACGTGAGTCCGTTGCTCACTTGGCCACTGGATTCAAGATAGCCTGGCTGATGAGGATTATGAATCCGAAACCGGTCCCAGGATGCATGTTTCCGGTCCAGGGAAGATATGGCTTGGCAGTTCTGGCTGGACTGTTCCCATGAGGCACAGGGTCGGACTGATTTGCATGTGGCCATGTCTGAACTGGGGTGGTGGAGTGAGCTAAAGAATGGTGATGGATTAAACCCAGATCGGTTGACTAGGGGTGAGTGTTTGATTTGCTCAAACGCTCCGTCCATCACCCCCTTTTGTTTCGTGCTGCCTCAGAGTTGTCATTAGTTATGTTATCTAGCACTTGTATAGTATGCATCCATCATCAGTTTGCCAATTTAACTGTTTGGTGATATTACAGATAGACCTGCATGTTTGTTTGTGTGCAGTTGTAGTATGAATTTTGCGGGAAGGTCATGTCATGACAAATGACGGTGTCACAACAAGCGTGTTACTGCTCACATGCAGGGCCGGTCTGGGAACCCAAACTAGCCCTGCCAATTTGTAGGGCCAGTCTCCCTGTTCGGGGGAGGTGGGGGGGAGGGGTAGGGGGTGCAAGCGTGAAGCATTTCTGCTTTTGGCCGAAACAAAATAGTCTACATGAGGCTAACTTCACTAGGAATTGCCAACTTCAACCCCGCATGGGCTCGCAAGGGGGAATATACAAACTGCAGACTATGCCCCTATATGAGGGAATCCTGGCTGCATCTCCTTTGCTGTTGCCCGCGCCTTAACAACGACCACTGGCGACTCCTGCGCCCAATCTGCATTATGAACGGAATAGAGACCTGCAGTGAAGCGTCAGCTTTGTGCCTATCCACCACCGACACAACGACGCTGGCAAGACTGGCAAAATTCATCCATCAAATCAGGATTGCCATAAAAGCTGCCAACAAAAGCAACAAAACTCTAGCGAAGGGCACCACAAATCTAGTGGAAGCAAGCTTAGCGGCCCTAAACATCCCTAGCCCACCAGTTTAAGGACAACGCTAACATCAGCGAGATCCAAAAGGAATGACAGAGGCGACGTCCATCATCTTGTATTGCTGTTTACCCAGCGAGGCTCAAAGGGGACTTTATGAAAGCGTGTAAGGCCACACGGCACAGACTATAACTACCAGGGAGGGACGCTCATGTTGGCACAGGGGTGGTACGTACAATTTTACGTAAGGTAAACAGTAGTTTTTAGATCATGGTTTTAGCTTTAAATGCTGATTGTTTTTACTGAAATGATTTGAATTAGTTGAACAATTGATAAAAAAAAATAATTCTGCCTTTGTTACTGGGAGCTGATATTGCCGTACCACTGCTAAACGGCCCTCAGTAATAAAAAAACGCTCACCACTGCAGCAAAACCGGTCCCAACTACTCCAGCTTCCTGGGAAAACTGCCCGCTAGGGACAGTCCGGCTCTGCTCATATGTGTGCGCATGTTTAAAGGTTATTTAAGAGAGACAGGTTACTCTTCACGCAGATTTGTTTTATTTAAAAGTTTTTGAGCTCTTTTGTGAAAGATGTACTCTGTCTTTTTGCATTAAGGTTTAATAGTTCCTTAGGGTCTGAAAATGCAAAGAGCAAGGCTTTTACAGCATTCGAAAACGTAAAATAGTTTTCTACTTTCATTATCTCTGTGGCGAGGGGTTTTCACAGCTTTCGGGCTTGGACTGAGAAAGAGCTCCCTCTGAGTTGGATTTTGGTGAAACTCAACACTGTATGTGGCAGAAGTGTGTTGAATTAGGAGATTCGTATATGGCAGAGGGCCATGATTTTTTGTCAAATAATTTAGTCCTATGCCAGTTCTCCCTGTCTTATGCTTAGTACTTTGAATGTGATCCAGGAAGGAAAGGGGAGCTAATGCAATGTCATAAGGGCTTGTGTGGTCGGGCCCCAGGTATTCAAGTGTATGAGTAGCCCACGTACCGACTGTTGCATCCGTTGTGCTTTACATACTTTTGGGCTCCTACGAGTTTTCCGTATGTATGGACGAGGAGAATGAGATAGCAAAAACACAGCTTTGTGGAGGAAGTCTATGGAGGGAACAATCTATTTTAAGATTGAGAGAATATTTGTTGAGGATGTAAGTCTAATGTTTAATGTACATATTTATTTTTGGTAAAACCCATGAAAAATACATTAAATACGTAGGAAATGTAAAATACATCAAATGCATAGAGTAGTAAAATGCAGATTATAAAACGGACATAAATCCCAAATGCTTTCGTAAGGAATTATAACAATAATGCATAGTTGAAAATGTTGTCTATAACAATCTGCAGGTCTGAAATCTTAAAATCCAGGCTGTGTTAAAATCCTTGAGATCCCTAAAAGTATGAGGTCATTAGCATCCGATTTGCAAAGTCTCTGAACAATTCGATACTATCATATGCCCAGATTGGGACAATTCATGTCTTCCTTGGGAGCTGATATCTGTTGCAGAAAAACAACAGATAATGCTTCGGTTTCAGGGGCTCAATTACACTCTGAATATAAGCTGCACATAAACTTAGGAGCATATTAATAAGCCCCTTGCACTGCCGGTACATCACTTTCTGCAATGCTTCGGCTGCGCAGACAAAAAAATCATATTTAGGAGGTCACTCAAAGCACTTTGCATGGTTTTGAATGGCCTCATGGATATAGAATAAGGCAAGGCAGCACAAATCTCTGGGTTGCTCTACTCTGAGCTAGGGAGGCGTTCCATGGGCATTGTGGTTAGTGTTCCCTCGAAACACCCATAAATGTTGACGCTTCCCCAGATGGACAAAACCATGTAAACCTGGGGATACGCCAAAACCTTACACCTCCCCAGGGGAAGTGCAATGAGGAGAAATACATCTATTTCTCCTCTTTTTTCCTCTTCCCATGTGTGCTACAGAATGCAGCACACATTGAAAGAGGAAAAGGCCTTCCAGGATTGTTTTTGTGCAGGAAGGTGCTCCTTCTTGCTCAAAAATAGTCCTCCCGACAACACAGGCACCCTTGTACCATGGTGCAGGGGTGCTTGCATTGCCTCTAGGCTGCCAAAATGCTACCAGCACAAGGGGAAAGGGCAGGTTTGCACTGTATTGGATAAGTACTGTGCATTCCTGCCATTTCGCTTTGACGTAGTCCAGCACAGCAAGCTGACTTGCTGCACTGTTCTACGTGAAAGCCCCATAAAAGGGTCCCTTAGAGTATGACAGCTTATTACCAAAATTAGCAAGCAGTAGAATCCCCAATCTAAATTCGAAGTAGAGAGTATTTTGTCTTTCACTGTGGCAATATTGTCCATAAACAACTCAAATTTTAGAGTACAGTTACATCTAAATACCATTCAATCAGTCCCTCTGTTTGGCTTGGCAAGCCACCTTTCCAAAACAAAAGTCTAATGGGTTTTTTTGCATTTTATTGAGATATAGATTTTAGTTTGCTCCAAAATTTATTCTGACCTAGTGACAGAATCATGTCCTTACAAATCTAAGTCATGGGATATTATAAGCATTGTTTGTGTCTTTAACCTCAATTAACAATTACGTATATTGCTCCAGAGCATCTAGCGACCAAATACACAGCCAATATAAAAGAGGTTTAAAGTTAGCAACATGAGCAATATATTTTAAACCTAGATCAAGTTGGATTGGGACAGTGAGGGCTTGGTATGGCAATTACAATAAAGATTTTAAGGATTTATTCTTAGTTTTTGCCAAATAATCAGTATTATTAGTGGCCAAGAATTTCGGCTCCAATTATGGCTACATAAATTTTCTTTAGCTTTGTGGGATTGTATAGCTGGGATACAGCCTTAAAATTCAATTGCTTTACAGTTTCTTGAACAGCAGAAGCTCTGTGTTGTAGAGTTCTTTGGCTTTTCCAAATATGGGTAGCGACAGGAAAGAGATTGAGCCAATCTAACTCTCAGGTAATCAAAGCTTCTTACTGTCTTGATTGGGGTGTCCCCCATTTTCAGTGACCCATGGAATAATCACTGGGGATTAAAAGCCAAGTATTTGGTTTTAGTAGTTTAATTTTCAGGCTGTGAAGTTTGAAGAAGATAGAAAATTTGCTTACTAGTGTTTGTAAACCAATTGCAGTTTTAGATATCAGCAGGATATGGTCTGCAAAACACTGGGATATTTTTGCCTACCAATTTTGGGACGTCATTACTGCAATCAAGAAAATGCTTAATTAACCCATTTATAAAGAGGGCAAAGAGGATAAGGGCTAATCCCACTCCTGGCGCACTCCTCTATTAAGGTCTATAGGGTCGGTTAGCTCTCCGTTCTTCCCTAAGCGGATCTGAGAATAGTTATTAAAATACAACTCATCATTCATATCAACAGATTTTCTGTGAGTCCCTGATTTGACAGCAAATCCCATAGCTTTGTTCTCGGAAGAAAGTCAAAGGCTGTCCTTAACTCAATGAACACTACACTTAAGTGCTCCTGCTTAATTATTATGGTTTGACACAGAAAGAGTGGAAAGCAGAAAACCTAATCAATTATACTGATGCATGGTCCAAATCCAGCTTGTAAATGACACAAAACCCATGATTTAGTCATCCAAAGTTGCACTTTAACCAGTACTTGTTTTCTGAAAACCTTTTGTTAGTTGTCAATCAGACCTATTGGGGAGTTATTACCACGAGCGACATGACAGCCTGTACTGTAAATGGGAATAATTTCCGCCCCCTGCCAAAACCCAGGAACAGAATCACCAGCTGAAATAGCATTGGGTATAATATTAATATAAGGGGTCCGACTAAGTGGGTCTGAAAAGAAAAGGTCCCCATGGATCTCATCCAGTCTAGAAGCATTTCCATGCTTCTGGCTGCTATTGCTTTCTGTGTGTCCATTAGCGAGAATGTAATGGTAGCTAAAGCAGATCATTAATACAATTTCCACTTTGTAAAACAGCATCTGGGACTGGGTCACTTGGGGAAGGTTTGGAATAACGCCTTGAAGAATATTGAAACCAGACTTGTGGTTGAATATTAAACTATAGTTTACTAACTGCTACCAGATTGCCGTGAGATCTGCCCCCACATGCATCAATCTAGGATTTAGCATTTCTTAAATAGCGAAAATTAAGGAATCGCTATTTAGGAAATGCAAAATGCTATGCATCAAGAAATCCTAAAAGTTTTTAGGATTTCTTAATTTTCGGAAATTGCGATTCCTTAATTGCGAAGTGCAATTAAGGAATGGCATTACATTTATTCCTATGGGCCTAGGACCATAGGAATCAATGTAGTCAATTGGAAGGCAGGAGCAAATTGCGAGTGGCACTTAGAAAATTTCATGGGTGCAGGGGGGGGTCCAAAGGACCCCCCCCTGCACCCCTGAAATGCAATTGAAAGTGCATGTTTCACACACACATGTCCTAAGGACATGTGTGTCTGTAACTGGACAGTTTAAAAAATGCATTTTCAAGCATTTTTAAACAATTTCGCAAATTACCACGAGGTTGAACCTCGTGGTAATTTGCACTTCCAATTTGAATAATCGCAATTTTTTTTTTAATGATGCATTGCTTTTAAGGAATCGCAAATTTGCAATTCCTTAAAAGCAATCGCATTTTTGGAATTCGGTAAAAATACCGAATTACTCAAAAATGCTTCATGCATCCCAACAAGCACTTTTGCATTCGCAAACGGCCAATTTTTAGGAATCGCACCGTTTGCGAATGCAAAAGTGCTTGATGCATGTGGGCCCTGGTGTTTCAGAATTCCCTGTACGTTCCAGCCTCACAGCCTCAATTAGATTGTGCCATATTGATTCTTTCCACCTATTCTTACTCACTACCTGGTTGAATTTGTAGGCCTTTCTTTCTGTTGTCTTGTATAATTCTCATCCTGTTACGACTTTTGACAGCCGTTAATAGATTAACTTTGACTATTTTGCAAGCCTTTTTTTGCCTATAAATTGTTTATGAGGAAATAGCAGTCTAAACTTCCTTGTGGAAACAGTTTCTCAGAAACTTGAATAAACACTAGCTTTTCAAAGACAATGAGATCACTATCAGTTCTAACCAAAACTTTCACACCATGTCAGGGTAAAGGACGTCTTTAACCACATATCTTGATCGCATAGTTTTACAGAATGCTTCTCATATATCCTCAGAAAATGTAAACTGCCTTGAATGTTTTTTTATCTCTGTTCTTCATTAGTTACCATGTTAAACTAAGTTATACATGTATTTATTAGACAATTTATATTTACTCACTTATAGTATTTAATCTAATATGTTCTCTCTCTGTTTTATTTCTTAAAACATAGTATCAATATCCCCTCTCCTCCCCCTTATTTTTTTTGCATATTGCTGATGTCTTTTTATTTTAACAAAACTGCTAATAAAGCTATTCAAATTAAAAAATTGAGTGAGCGTCTAGAGTGCCTAGGATTTCATGCGTTTTTATCAAAGGGTGATGCACCTTAGAAGTTTGGAATGAGGTGTCAAGACTAATTTGCATTCATTCACCCCCTAGCTTTAATGACACACATACAAATATAGTGAAAACAATTTTACAGAACGTCTCCAGAGAAACTAGGAGTGGTTCAGATTCAGTAAAGCATTTCTGGCCATCGCTTTTGTGCTGGCTAAGTTAGTTGCATTCAGTTCCATTGATGTTTGCCTGGAAATGGGTCACAAGTTACCGACCCTGTTGAAATGACTGGTCCCACAGCCCCAACTCTAGGCAGGCGGGTTTCTCAAGGACACCTGCAATGCCAAGGTGTCACTTCGGGGCAAAAGGGAGAATAACCGAGGAACTCGGGAACAGTATTTCTGATTCTCTCAGAAATTATTTTGAGGGTTTTCCCCCAGGCACCCAGAGTTGCTGATGCCCCCAGTATTGGTACCTCAGAGGGAGGGGGACTGGTTGGCCTACAATAATAGTGTACTCTGCCCCTCTTACGTCTGGAAGTGCAATATCCTACTACCATACAAATCCACTTGAAAGTTTAAAGTACGGGAACACTTATAAATGGTACCTGTTTATTATTTGAAAATATTTTAAGCGAGCAGCTTTTGTTTTCGGAACCGCTTCATTATATGTTTCCTTTTACAGAAGGAAATAAATTCAGCTTGTGGGCAGTGAAATTGCCTCATTTTCAAATTCTCTGGAGGAGAACTTGGCAAGAACTGGAGAGGGCCTTCTGTGTCGTGCAGATGGCTGTCGTTTGCACAGTCTGATAGATAGTTCATGGGCTCTGCTTCACAAACGTGTCTACATCCAGCTCTTTATAGCATGTGATTGGTGCTTGCCCACTTTCCTCTGCAAAGTGCAGCACACAGCTCGCCACACACTTTCATCAGCTTCACAATTCAGTTGTTTTGAACTGGGAATTTCATTTGAGATGCTTCTCTCGCTCAACTCTCTAAACAACTTGTAAAATTAATCTCTGTCTTCCTTTGTTTTATAGCGTCTTCATATCTGGATGCTGGGTTTGCGAACATCTGTTTCACTCGCTGCAGCAACTACATTACTTTTTATGAGCTGCCTGTAGTTTGAATGGATTTATAGTTGACCTTTGTTTTGCAAATTGAATGTTTTTGTTGTTAGTAAAATTTCTATAACCAACTCTGTTGTTCCTGCCACATGGCACTCCTCTGAATGAGATATTCCTGCTCTGTATAATAGATTACCATAATTAAGCATACTGAATATGAATCATATCATCAATATAAATTATAGAGGTGAAAAACAAGTTGTGTGCGTGACAGCTTCCTGCATTGGCCTAGATGGATGGTGGGTTGTTATAATACCTATCCTCACAGACGTACCTTTTTTCTGCTGTTGGTGCCCACTGCGCTTTGTCTGCAAGGACATAATTACCAAAGGCACAAAGCTTGCATCACCAATTCTAAATTGGAGCCAGATTTACAAAAGCATTGACTTGCCCTTGCTTCACTAGCAAAGGAAGCCTTAACTTCACTTCTGTGTGGCATAGTAAATATGGAGTTACACAAGGTGACACCAATCTCTTCCTTGAGTTACTCTGCCCTGGGAAGGCATCCCAAGGATGGAGCGTGGGTCTTCCCACACGTTCAACCATGGATGTTGTCGCATTCCCAGATTTACTACCAGTAGTAAACCTGGTCATGTGTCAAAAAGGTACACCTTCCTAGGAGAGGCGCAACAAGGAGAAATAACTTTATTTTTTACTCATTTTTTCAATCTTTCTATGAGTGCTGCATTCTGCAACACAAATAGAAAGAGAAAAAAGTCTCCAAGGATTGTTTCTGTGCACGAAGATGACACATCGTGCACAAAACCTTTCTGTCTGCAATGCAGTTTAACAATTAAACATACCTTAAAAATAATTCTAGTGCATTTAGGCCACGCATGCATCTCCCATGGCTACTGAATGGCTTTGTGTTCTTCCCTCACATTCATTTGTACAGAAGATACTTTACAGCTCTTTAATGCTGCCCTAAATGCCTGGGTAAATATGTATACTCAACCTAAACTCTCATATGGTGTTTTGGAATGGCTTTTGGTTCTCTGTTCATACTGTTCTCTAGGGGTAAGCTCCTATTATCATACATTGTTGACACTTGCCATAGCGTAGCTCTCTAACACCATAGCTGCTAGGCCTGGCTTCTGTTGTCCTCCACCGCCTCTCCCTATGTCTCTGGTTGGGTGAGGTGAGCTAAGGTGTATTTCTCTTCCTTTAAAGTGGGTTATTACTTTTTACTCTATTCTACATCCCTTCTCTTCACTTCATTCTCTACTCTTTCTCCCTCTCCAACCCTGCCCTTTCCGAACTCCCATATATTCTTCCTTGTCAACCTCTCCACTACCCGAGTGGAATCTCTCCCCTCCCTTCTTACTCCTTCTTATATTATACAGACTTCTGCTAAACTCCTTAAATGTGTAACATGAAGATCTTATCCCTCAATGTGAAGGGATTAAATCACCCAACCAAATGTCAAAAACCCTAGACTGCTCCACAAACTAAAAGGTGACATAGTACTCCTTCAAGAAACAAAAGCCGACCTTAAAGAAGCCATCTTACTACCGAGGGAATTTTGTTTCTATGGACCATAAATTGTGTGAATAATCCATTTAGGAGGGATGCAGTGCTTGAGCAGAAGTTCAGCTGGCACCCAGGTAATCCACTTAGGGCCATATGTGTGAAGCTATTTTTCTGTCGCAAACGATGCGAATCGGTAAAAAATAGCGTTTGCGACAGAAAAATAGCAATTTCCTATGTATCAAAGAAAAATGCACACAAAACAAGTAATCACTATTTAGCGAGTTCCAAAAATTGCGAGAACCCGAAATCTGCGAATACCATTGCAATTCCCAAAATTGCGATGAAACCGCTTAGCGAAAATCGCAAATCTAGAAATTGCAATTAAGGAATTTGCAATGATATGTATCATACATTCGCAAATTGTGAAACATTGAAAATCGCTCTTTAGGGAATCGCAATTACCACCAAGTGGGAGCAGGTGGTAACCAGGTGCAAAGTATATAAGGAATCCCAGAATGCAACACATCCTTTTCACAATGTCTGGGCTCTACATGATAGTGAGGAGGCGAAGACTGAGAGCTGTGGCGCAGAGGAGGAGGCGGCAGTAGAGGATATTCTGTGCGCGCACAACCATCTTCCAGCGCACTGAGGAGGACATCTACACCCACTACAGACTGGAGGAAGAGAGCATACTTGATTTAATAGAGGAACTCAGACCCTACCTAGAACACCCCACCCACAGGACACAAGCCATACCCACACACATCCAGGTCCTGTGTTCACTACACCTGCTGGCCTCAGGTAGTTTTCAGGGGGTTATAGCCTCAGCAGGAGGGGTGTCACAAAGTGCCCTGTCGCGCTTCTTCCATGCGTTCCTTGATGCCATGACACATAGGATTCAACACCACATACACTTCCCCAGCACCCCATAGGAACTAGCACAGACCAAGCAGGAGTTTTACAACATTGCCCAATTCCCCCATGTCATTGGATGCATCGATGGGACACATGTTGCCATATCCCCCCCCCCCCCCTCAAACGTCGAGTACGTATTCAGGAACAGGAAATGCTACCACTCAGTAAACATACAGGTGGTGTGTGATGCCAAAAACATCATCACAGACATAGTGGCATAGTATCCCGGAAGCACACATGACGCCTTTATCTTCCGTCACAGTGGGCTATACCGTAGACTCTCAAGAGGTGATTTTGGTGCGGGATACCTACTAGGTAAATGATCACATACATAGGCCACATTTCCACTGACTAGCATGTGCATTACAGTTACTAACTGTTAACATTTCAAACCACAGGTGACAGTGCTTATGCAGTCCAGGATTTCATCCTGACACTGTACCTCAATCCTGCTACTGCTGGTGAGCGGCGCTACAACCGGGCACACATTTCAACGAGAGGCACCATCGAGAGAACATTTGGCATATTGAAGAGCAGATTCAGGTGCATTCATAAAAGTGGAGGTGCACTCCAATACAGCCCCGAAACGTGCTGCAAAATTGTTGTAGCTTGTGCCATGCTGCACAACATCGCTACCAGGAAAGGGACACCAATGGAGTTGAGTGATTCAGACTCCTCCGACGTGGAGGGACCTGGACCTATAGGCATGGAAGCTGGTGTAGCTGGTGCTGCAGCTGGGCGACAGAGGCGTGATGAGATCATGCGCAACTACTTCTAGGTGAGTAATGATGAGACAATGAAAACTTCTATCTTAGCAAATGTGTTTTAATTGCTACAGCAACAATGTCACACATTCACATCGACAACATCAAACACTCTCAATGTGATGCACATGTTAAAATCACAGTGCAACATTTTGACAGGAATGACTGCACAGTCAACACTGTAGTGGCCCATATTCTGCCCTTAAAGGTCATTGTCATTTGGCTGCACATCCTACTGGTGTGTAGCAGCCCTGTTGCTTCTGCCACTACGGCACCTCTCAACAGTGGGTGGTGGGGTGGTGGTACTCCGCACGGACTGGGAGTCTTCCTCACTTGGGGTCAGCACTCCTGGTCCAGAGGTACGTAGGGCACGCAGTTCATCCAGGGCAGAAGTGGACTGCATGACAACTGTGGCAATATCCTGAATGCCGTGAGAGAACTCACGCTGGGTTTCTATAGTATGCCTGGACAGTATATTTGTAGATGAGGCCAGGCGGTTTATTGCCCACGTGTAGCGGTCCATGCGGGCCAGCTCCTTGCGCCTGGCAGCGCGTTATTCACGCAACTCGGCAGTTAGCTCTTGCACAGCACCCCTGAATTCTTGACGCATACCCCTGATTTCTTCGCGCACACCCCTGAACCCTGCCCTCATCTCACGCTGTATTGCCTTCATATGTTTTGCCTGTAGGCGGTGTACTTGGAGCATGTGCAATTCCAGCCCAGCAAAAACCGATTCGTCCTGATGTGCAATGGAGCTGTGGCCCGTGCGGGGTCTACGCCTGCCTGTGACCTGTGGACCCTGGCTGTTTTGTGGCCTTGACTCCTGCTGCTGGGAACCTGGGGCATCAGACTGCTCTATGTAATTGTTGTCCTCATCTTCGTCCTCCAGGACTGGTAATGGCCTGACCATCCTCCTCCTCCTGTGTCCCCTTGTTGGAATGCCAGGACTGTCCTCCCCATCTGTGTCCTGAACCTGGCTAGCATCTCCAGAGGCTTGTGGTCCTGTGTCTCTTCCACTGCCTGTGGGCTTTTGAGTTGCAGGTGCTGTGGATAGAACAGCACACATTAATGTGTTTGTTGCTAAAGTATGATGTGAAAATAAATTATTTCACAGTTTTCCCTTATTTTACTTTAGTCATTCCCCTTTCCTGACCTGCACATGTGAAAATTGCATGAGATGGATGCTACTTCAAACATTTCTGTCTATTGTGACTACATCTCCCACAATGCATTGCTGTGACTGCCTGTGTACTTGCTCCAGCATGACATGTGGTTCTCCTAATCCCTAGGTTGCTGCAGGGGGTGGGGGTGGGGGGGGTGGTTTGGGGTGGAAAGGCATGCTTCTTATCTGGTCTTGCATCTGGTTGGTCGGAGCTGTCTAGCACGGACACGCCAGCAACACTCTCTGGAGCCAGTGTGCCCTCTACCAGTTCCTCAAGCAGTGTTGATTCAGGCACATTGGAGGTTCCCCCACCGGTGAGTTGAGACTGCTCCAGCCTGGCTGCCAGTTTTTCCTTGGAGCGCTGGTGCAGGTCGTACCAGCGCTTGCGCAACACTCCAACACTCCTGTGTGTTACTCCAAGGGCATTGACTTTTGCCTGTATGCCTTCCCAGATGCGTCTCTTTCTGGCTTCAGGCACTTTGTCTGAGCTCCTCCCAAATAGCAATTCATGGTTTGGCACCATCTCTGTGATTAAAGTTTCCAGTTCTGCTTCTGAGAACTTCAGCTTTCTCTTCCTTTATGTTTCCCCTTCTTGCTGCTCCTGCTGGTTTGCAGGCAAATCCTTCTTCCCACTCTCAGCCATGGCTCCTCAGTAGCAGTCCTCACTCTCACACTCTCTCAAATCACTGCTGTTGCACCATCGGTAATCAGGCACTTCCTGGTGATGTCATCAAACTGAATCAGGATTGCGATTGGATGATTCTAGAAAATCACAATTTTGCGATTTTTTTCCGTGGGAAATCGCAATTTTGCGATTTTCAACCGGAATGCATCGCAATTTTGCGATATTTTAACATTAAGGAATCGCTATTTATTTTCTCGCAAATATTTCGCGATTTTGGACGAATCGCTAAATATTAGTGAATGTGTTGATACATTCCAATTTGCAATTCTGAATCTGCGATTCAGTAAAATTTGCAGATTCCGAATCGCAAATCGACTTCTTCATACATATGGCCCTATATCCCAAACATGTTTAAAATCCAGAAAGCCAAGGATTTCCATGGTGGTGCAGCTTGATTATGAAATGGGGACGACCATCCGAATAAGATTGCACTTTCATTGGCAGACAGCCAACTTAAACCCTATACAACTATGAATTGTGCTGATCAAAAATATAACAGTCTCTCCTACTTGCTCTGAACAACAATAATTGAAAAGTAACTTAAAAGCAAAGTGCAGGCAAAACATGTGAATGATTATGAATGCAGCACTGACCTTTGAAGTTCACAGGCCCAAAATTGTTAGGGCCTGATATTCCCTGTTTGGAGAGGTCAGGCCTAATAACATCAAATCAAAACAGCAGGAAGATGCATGCAATTATGTTTCTGTTGAATTTGTTTCTAAGAATTCTAAAAGTAAATATAGAGGCAAAATACAACAGAATGGACCAGAAAGGGCTTATTCACACGACTTAGGCATAGATGCATCAAGCGAATTTCCGATCGCAATGGCAGTGAAACAGCGATTGTGATCGCAAATTCCACTTCCGCAATGCATCAAGTGAATAAGCAACTATTAGCGAATTCGCAAAACAGAGAATCACTAAACCCGTAGAAACCCCCACTGCAATTCTTTAAAAGCGATTCTCCCCATATTCTGCGAATTCAATAGCAAATTTGCAGTCAAATAGCGAATTAGCAAACATATCGCTATCCACATGCATCAGCAATTGCAAATAGCGAAAACACCATAGTTCACAAAATCAGAGTCGCAATTTAAAGAAAAGCTAAACCAGGTGGTAACCATGAAGTCAAAGCGGAAAAAAATTGGGGGGGGGGGGAATAATAAACAGGTGTTGGCTAAATCAAACACACTTAAGGAGACTCATTAGGAGCATGAGGAAAGTCACAATGGCAGGCGAAACATCGTGACAAGGCGGCTGAGGCTCCAGGCTGCAGCCCCGAACAGACGCAGGATCCATGAACGCATCTTCCGGCTGCGGATTACACTACTGGGACAGACTGAAGATGAGATCTATTCCAAATATAGGCTCAATGGGGCAATGATCCTGAAGCTCATCAGAGACCTTGAGCCCCTGATGCAGCACCCAACACGGAGGACCAATGCCACGCCCACCCTTGTCCAGGTCCTGTGCTGCCTGCACCTCCTGGCCTCCGGCAGCTTCCAGGGGATAGTCGCAGTTGCAGAAGGTGTATCCCAGAGTACACTTTCACGTTGCCTACAGAGTTTCCTGGACGCCATGCTGGGCCGGATTCATCACCACATCACCTTCCCAACAAACCAACAGGACTTGATGCAAACTAAACAGGACATCTATCACACCGCCCACTTCCCCCATGTAATTGGCTGCATTAACTGCACCCACATACACATCTGTCCACCTGCAGAGACTGAATACATGTACTGGAACCGCAAGTCATATCACTCCCTCAACATTCAGGTGGTCTGCAATGCGAAGACCATCATTACAGACATTGTGGCACAATACCCAGGGAGCACGCATGATTCATTTATCTTCCAGCACAGCGGCATACACACCCGCTTGGTCAGGGGTGATTTTGGCGAGGGACATCTCCTAGGTAAGTACACATGCCAACATACAGTATCTTAAGACCATGTTGCTGCACATGACAGGCACTGACCCTCTGCTCCTCCCTTCAGGTGACAGCGCCTACGCCCTCTGTGAATACCTCCTCACCCCATACCTCAACCCAGCAACACCACAGGAACGGAGGTACAATGGTGCGCATATACACATTTAACCCTTTTGTTCATTATTTTTGGAATGATTTAACAAATCAGTAGGCGAGAAGAACACTCCATACACCTATGTACAAATACAACACATTAAGACATATTTCACAAGTGCTAACAAATATCACATAAAAAATAAATCAAACATTCATCAACAAACTCCTCGTATGAGAAATCAATAACAATTCTATGTGCGCAAATAATTTTTCTTTGAGAGATAATCAACAACCGTTATTGAACCCAAAAGGTTGTAAAAGATTAGACAGACATCAGAAATTGATCCATAATTAGTCTTGACCATCAGAGCTGCACCCAAAAAGTGCAATTATTTAAAACTCTCTATCTGTCGTGTGAAATATGTCTTAATGTGTTGTATTTGTACATAGGTGTATGGAGTGTTCTTCTCGCCTACTGATTTGTTAAATCATTCCAAAAATAATGAACAAAAGGGTTAAATAAAATTCCCCATACAAACAAAGAGACGTTGTTATTTGTTTGTTGTCTCTTAAAACTTATAGTGAGACTAAATAATGAGGTGGGCCAGCAATATTTCTTTTTTCCACCTGCACATGTGCATCATGCATATGGGGAGAATCCTGCTGAAGGTCACAGGGGCCGCACACACATCACACAGAACTATTTCTAGTACATCCATACCCCGCACACAACACTACACTCATGCAAGCCACAATAATGATTGACATGAGGAAGATTTTTTTGTCAAAATAAAGCCTTTGTTTATTTCACAAGGTCTCAATGTGCTTCCATCAGCAACAAATAAGGGTACAGCTTTTAAACATCCAAGGTCTTGTAACCTGAGCTGGGGTGCATGGTTGCCTCACCACGGCACAGCCTGAAATGTCATGCAACTAGCGCCTCCTGCCGCACGCACCCTGTCGCCTCTCATCCACCACGTTAGGCTGGTTCTGTTGGGATGCAGTGTTGGGCCAGGCACTGCGCCTCCTGTCTGTTTGCACTGACATAGACAGGCTGCTTAGGCTACATGCCCCTTTGCTGACATCATCCCCCCCACTTGCATTGCTATGGTCTGCCGCCTGTTGGTGCTCCACAGCGTTTCTGACCTGCTCCAGGGCCCAGCACAGCATTGGACCATCTGGATTTGCATGGCCAATGATCTTCGCGAGAGCTGGGATGTGGCGTTCCTGATCAGGTGATTGGAACGGGTGTAGGCTGACAGCAGTGTGAGCAGCTGCCTATGGCGTCTGCGGGTGACGTCCTGCTGCGCTACCATCAGCTGGTTGCTCTCCTTCACATCCGTGGTCAGTTCCTGCACACTCCCTGTGAGGAAACTGATGTTGCGTGCTGTTTTGTAGAGCTGCAGCTGCATTGCTGCCATGTGCTGCGCCTGTTTGCGGTGCACACGCAGCATCTGAGCCTCAATGCCCAGGCCCACGTTGTGTGCATGTTGCTCCATGGCTGCTGTGGTGGGCACGGAGCACTGTTGCCTTGACCTGCTGTTGACGTGGGCCCGCACACTTGCTGTGATTCGTGTCTGCCTCCTGGGTGGGGGTGGGATCTGCTCCACTTCCTCATGTGCCGAGACTTGATGTTGTGCTCCGCCTGTAGCTGCAGGGGTGGCCCTGGATGTCCGTGCAGGTGCAGGCTGCCTCTCCCCCTCCGTCTCTTCAGGTGTCTCCACGATGTGGAGGTTGTCACTGTCGGACGTGTCAGTATCCGCAGCACCTGTGATGTGGATGAGTGCATGATTACTGGTATGATTCAGGCACCTGGGATGTTGCAACATGCATGCAGGCTCGCTATTGGTTAATGTCTGCATTACCTGGCTGACTTTAGGAGTCTGTGTATCTTGACTATTCTGGCTGTGTTTGACTATCAAGGCATATTTACACACTACAGGTTCCACAATGCATTTGGGGATTTGGGTAGAGCAGGGACTGGAATACTGTGCTCACAAATATGGATTGCAGTGGAAGCATGGGCATTGTTAGGGTACGGGGTCGCAGCAGCATGCCTCTTACCTTGAGTTTGGTGTGTGGTGCGGGAGGGGTCCAGTTGGGTAACGCCCACGCAGGCTTCAGGGTGTATGGTGTCCTCCACTAGGTCCTCCATGGGGGTGTTTTCAGGGACTGTGGAGTGTCCCCCTCCCATAATCCTTGTCTCCCCCAGTCTCTCAGCTATTCGCTCCTTGGCACGGCCTCTGAGGTCGTACCACCTCTTTTTTAAGTCATCGATGGTCCGGTGGGTGACTCCCACCGCATTCACCTTTGCCTTGATGCGCACCCAGATGTGCCTCTTGGTTGCCTCTGGCACCTTCCGGGACAGCTTCCTGAAACGTTGGTTGTGGCCACTGCTCACTCCTTCAATCAGTTACTCAGGTATATTTTCACTGAACTTGATTTTGCGCTTGCGGGTTTTTTCACTTGGTCCTGCAGCTTTCTGGGACATTGTGGTTTTGTTTCCACTCCCGTATGGGCACTGCAGGGTGTGGCTCCTGGAGCTCAGTTATCTGCCTCCTCCTGTATCCAGCTCCATGGACTGAATCTAGCGTGGAGCAGGCTACTTCCTGGAAGTATTTGCGATTTCGGTATTTGCGAATATGCAATTAGGGGGTTGGAAACAGCCCACTCTGCGAATTTGGTGGGATTTCTGCGGAGTCTTATTTGGCGATTGCGGGCGTGTGCGAATCGCAAATATTTCGCGATTTTTATGGTGCATCCCATTCTGCGATTTCTTTATAGCGATTCATTATTTTTCGCTATTTCAGATTCGCAGAATGGATGCTTGATGCATCTATATGTAAGAAACTGTTTAGCGAATCCTCCTGGGGTACAGGAGAAAATTGTCAAATGAAAAGAGAGAGAAGAAATAAATTCAGATAAAAAAATTCTTCTAAAGAAAAAGTCTTAGAAATAATCAACATTTTTGAAGATTGCAAAAACAGAGAAAAATATATAACTAAAATATGTTCATTCACAAGTCAAAAACAAACATTTAGGATTATAAAAGAATTAAAAAACAATCAGGGTGTGCAGTTAGATGTCGCTTGGATAGCAAGTGCATATCCGTGCATAACAGCTGCTTGATTAGTCATTTGGTGATACATGGTGGTGTACCCCAATTTGGAAGATGTCGTAGAGAGAGGTGCTAGTGAGCATTTGTGTGTAGGGGGGTTGATTGAGGTTCTTATCATAATGTTCTGCATTGATTTTACAGATTTGAAAATTAGCCCTATGTTTTGCAGTTCAGACATGTCCGAGATCAGGTGCCAGTTCTAGAAAATTTTGGATTCTGTTTACAAATGAAAAGGTTTTCAATTTCAGTAGGATGTTACCTGCTAAACATTTACTTTTGGAAACACGTGTGCATGCCAAATTAATAAATCATGCAAGTTTCAATTTTACATTTGTGGCACTTTCAATTTAATTGTACTCTTTTTTTTTTGACTAATCACAAAATAAAACAGGAGTTTTTAAAAATATGAGACCAAAGGTATGGATTCAAATCTTTTGGTTTCTCTTAACATTTATCAGTATTACACAAAATCAGCAGAAATATGTCTTGGCTGGGACCCCAAAAGTCCTCAAGATGGCACAGGGTAGAAAGACAGAGTCCATAATAGCGCTAGTCATAGAGGAAAGTGGTTTAGATAGAGAAATAGAATAGACAGTGATGTAATGTTCACTTTCGCTTGGGCCACTTGGAAGGTGAGGGTCTTGGCCAATAGCCTACTTTGCCCATCCCTTTAAA
This sequence comes from Lissotriton vulgaris, assembly GCF_964263255.1. Classification (NCBI taxonomy): domain Eukaryota; kingdom Metazoa; phylum Chordata; class Amphibia; order Caudata; family Salamandridae; genus Lissotriton; species Lissotriton vulgaris. The sequence goes on along the minus strand of NC_141689.1, from coordinate 970,581,442 downwards.
CGTCTCCTCACACACTGTTGACTTCAGTAATGATCTGATATCTTCTTTATCGTATCCCTTTTTAAACCACTGGAGGACAGACAGAGATACTATAAGGGTTGGACCATGGAGAGGTGAGACAAGGAGAATCGAGGTTTGAGACAAGTTGAGGAGTACAGCTAGTTATAACCAGGAGTGAGAACATGGCAAACATTAGCCAATATTGCAGCATTAGATAGCAGACTTTAACAACAGGAAAATATGGAAGGATGAAAATGAATTGCCTTGCTGTGTATAATTGTGAGGATACATGAAGGATAATAGATAAATTCCATGGGTTAAAGCCCTGTACGAGCATTGTACGAGCATTGTACTTTCTCTATTCAGGGAAAGAGTTTAATGGAAATGAGGATATGATTGTTTGGCAATTCATCCACTACCTCATCTCATATGACTTATTATTTTCCATTAAGAAGCCAAACTAACTGAAATAAGGTTTAGTAATCTCTCAGTAATCCCTTCTTTTCAGTTACATTATTCCAGGTTCCAAAAATTGACATTTTCCTGAAACCCTAACCTACCTAACAGTACAGAACCATACTTATCTCAATGTAAGCTAGATGAGTGAAAAGTGGGCTCATATTTAGACCAAGAATAGATTTCGGCAGTGCCTAATTTAAGCAGCCAGGACACCCTTAGGTAACCGATGCGTTATATAAAAGTTATTAACATAACATAACAGGTGTTGGCAAGGGTTTAGAACTGGCACATGTTGGTAACTGTCAGGACATGGTGATGATGCTGGTCTATTTTTGAGCGGAACACTTCAGTTTAACAATTACACATACCTTAAAAAAAATTCTAGTGCATTTAGGCCATGCATACAGCTTTGGATTGCATGAAAATGTCCAAACTGTCACATTTGCAGGAGCGGGATACTTAGTAGAGAGTTATATATACTGGTATTTGCAGAGATGGCAGAACCAGTTGGTGGTCCAAGCTGCAGTGACCTACTGACCAATATCTTGGGACCTGGCACTTTTTTGTTTACCAACTAAACACTTGATTTGAGCAAACATGGTTAAACCAAAACTATTGTATAGCAATGGTTGGAACAAGTCCTAGGGTGCATTGATAAACTGGGAGAATGTGGAAAAAAGTGATGACATTATTTATTTACTCATTTGTCTGGCGCTACGAATCATCCCCAGGAGGATCTCTCGGCACCTGAGAGAGGAGCACTCTATTGCAGAGGAACCGTTAGAATAGCCAGGTCTTGAGAGGCTTTTTAAATTGATGGAAATTGGTACAGGTGGCAATCTCATCAGGAAGGGTATTCCAATGAGTAAGGGCTAGGTACGACAATGCCCGTCCACCCATCCTGGCCTTCCTGATTCTCCATGTACAAAGCAGGTTACGACTGCTGAATCTCAGCAGTCTTTTGGGTTAATAACGTTCGATCTTCTTAATCAGGTAGGCTGACCCCATCCCGTGAAGGGATTTACAGACCAGACATAACAGTTTAAAATGGAATGCTTTCTGATGGGCAGCCAAAGCAATTGGCGCAGAAGGGGTAAAGAGGGGGGCCAGACGGGCTGCCGTATTTTGGACCACTTGTAATTTGTAAACTATGTCCTCCCTAATCCCGACCTACAGTGAGTTACCATAGTCCAGTCGACTAACCAAGAGCGACTGGATGTGAGTCTGTCTGGCCATAAGGGGAATCCACGGAATGATCCTTCTGAGCATTTGCATGGTTCGGAAGCAGGTGCCTGCCACCGACTTTATCTGCACTTCCATAGATAAATTATTATCAATTTTTATGCCCAGGTTCTTGGCCCATCCTCTAGGGGCGAGAGCGTCTTCTAGCTCTGGTGGCCACCAATCTGGGGTCCACACCTCCTCCGCTTTACCGAATAGCTCTATCTCAGTCTTAGAGGAGTTGAGCTGGAGAAAGTTCTTCTTCATCCAACACGCTATGCTGGTCAGACAATGTCTAAACTTCAGTTTGGGGACCACAGGACTCTTCTCGATGGGAGCTATCACCTGGGTGTCGTCAGCATAGGAGATAGTTTCAAACCCACAGTTCCTAATAAATAGAGGGGGCACATATATGTTAAACAAAGTAGGGCTCAGAATCAAGCCCTGTGGTACCTCCTTGTCCACACTAGTGGTTTGAGAGATAAAGGACCCCAACTGGACACATTGTGTTATGTCCGCCAGAAAGCTCTGAATCCATTTGAAGGCCCCGCCTCTGACACCAATCTCTCGTAACCGGTCCAAAAGGATCTGATGAGAGATGGTGTCAAAGGCAGCCGACAGGTCCAGCAACCCTAACATGACAGGGATGTCCTTATCCAGGGACATCCTGAAAGAGTCCATGACCTCCAACAGTGCAGCCTCCATGCTATGTGAGGTATGGAAACCCAACTGGGAAGTATCCAGTATGTTATTCTGTTCAAAGTAGTGGGAAAGATGCCGATTAACTAGTGCCTCCATGATTTTTGCACAACAAGGGAGAAGAGAGATCGGTCTAAAATTCTGAAATCAGTGGGGTCAGCTAATGCCTTTATGACCAAGGGTTTTATGCACACACTTTTCCATTTACGAGGGACAGTAGTAGTGGCAAGCAAGATGATACAAACTTCCGCAAGTGCCTCGGCTAGGACTGGGGATAGCGCCCCCATAACAGCAGGCGGCGCCGGGTCTGATGGGGAGCCAGTTTTCACTAGGGTTAGCAGGGAACTTACTTCTTCACCCGTGACTTTCGGAAAAAGTTCTAAGCTCGAAGAGCTTCGGGCTTCTTGAAGGGGAACTATGCCATGAACACCTTCTTCAGGGCCAAAAGCACAATAAATCACATCGATATTATTGGTAAAGTGGCTCCCTAGGCGCTCACATAATGCCTGAGTAGGTTGTGGGAGCGGATTGTTGGACTTAGGGTTTGTGAACTCCTTTAAACTTGTAAAAAGGTCCAGAGATGAGTTTTTTGCTTCCAAAATACGGAAGCCTAGATAGGATCTTCTAGCAGAAATACAGCTATTTAAAAAAAGCTCTATGCGCGGATCAATAGAGCGATTCATCTTGCTCCGACTTGGATTTCCTCCATTTTCTCTCTTTGGACCTACAAGAGGCCTTCTCTCTTTTGAGACCGTCTGAGTACCAAGGTGCGGGCGCAGCCCTCTCCTGAATCTTTACCCTCTTCAATGGGGCAATAGCGTCTAGGGCATAAATTATGGTGGCCTCAAACCTTTCTAAGGCAGTGTCACCATCATCGCCATTCTCAAATATGGGAGAAATAAAGGCCTGACTAAAGGCGGCAGGTGTCACCTTTTTCCATGGTCTACCACAGTTCATTACGAATGGGAGGCGGGATGGATGGTTTAATGAGCACCCACGAGAAGCTTATTGCCGAATGGTCTGTCCAGCCCATCTTCTGTGGGGGTTTCATCATCAAGTCAAGAATGTTGGTAAGGACGTAGGACTAGTGATTCTAGGGGAAAGATCTAAAGCTTCCATCGCTGCCACCAGACAGGCAGATTCTGTGCTGGAGAGAGCCTCCAGGTGATGGTTAAAGTCCCCAATCAGAAGGAACTTATTAGTTTGGAGCGTATACGGGCCAGCATTTCTAACAGTGTTGAGCAGAACTCTCTCTTGTTACCACCAGGGGGGTGGTACACTAGAGCTCCCGCCCACTCAATTTCTTGACCTCGGAGTAACCTAAATATCAACAGCTCCAGGTTGGGGGATGAAACTGTGTCTAGGGTTTTGATATGATAGGGGGTACGTGTTGCAGTGGCCAAACCTCCACCCCACTTTCCAGATCTGTCCAAGCAGACAATCGCATAGTCAGCTGGAAATGCTGTTGCCAGTGCAGGTTTTGCTCCATTATTCAACCAGGTCTCAGTAAATAGACATATGTCAGGCCTGGTCTCATTTAATAAGTCCCAGATTTCAGCCACATGTTTCGGAATGGATCTTACATTAAGATACAGCCCTATAAAGGGCACTCCTACTCCACCCCCATCCCTCTCATTCCCTTCCTCCTGCGCCTTACACGAAGGAATGAGGGAGGAGTATACTCGTGGATTGTGGTATGTAGGTTTAACTTCCTCCAGTGATCATCCACACTCTCCCGGCACTTCCCTAACGGGAGGGCAATCTCTGCTTGAAGGTTAAATGACCCCCCTACACAAGGTGTTGAATGCCCGAGTTCCACCAACCTCTCATGGGAGTAGATCAGCCTGGGTGGCAGAAGTCTCTGTGTGTGAATAGGCAGCATTCCCTGGCAGCTGGCAGGGTCCAGGCGTGGACGGCCTGCGGACGGGCTGCGCTTCTGGGAATGCCGGTAATTTATAGCTGTTCGGGCTAACCACTAGAGCGCTAACCGCTCTTTTGGTGCCCCATGTGGCTAAGGAAGCTGAAAGGCGGACTCTCTCCACTTCAAACAATTGGAATAACTGATTGCGGTGGACCGGAGAGCCATCTTTACAGAGCGTTTGGGTAAGGAAGGCTTAGGTGCTCCAAACCTCCCAAGTTGCAAGACTTTGACCATTCCGCACTATTAAAAGAGAATCTCTAAGGCAAATTTACAGCATATGCCTATTCTACATTGCAGTTTCTCAGATATTAGTTGCTCAAAGGCAGAAAGTATATCTGAAAATGGTATGACTGGGGTGTTTCAGCCCCTTGCTAATAAGACATGAAAGGAGAAGACCACAGAGAAATAATTTGAGAATGCTCCCACTCTTTCAACACTAAGTAAAAAGAGTAACAACAGAGAGAATCATGTCAACTGCTATTCCCAGCCCTGGGACCCCTTTCCAAACTTCAAGGGAAGATCAGCTATAGAGTACATTTGTGAAGCATGTGCTATTTGTATTTGCTTTCATTGTGTTATGAGAAATAGAATAAGTAAGTAGTCTCACATACAGGTGAATCGAAGAGAATGAACATTGGACACCATCTCGTCACTGACGTGACATGTTTATCATAGGAAAAGATCACATATTGCAAAAGGTTTGGTCAAACTTTAAATTTCCACTAGACTGCACACACTTTAAAAGCTGTAGGGTGGTTTTCCTGTAGAAATGCTCAAAACTGAAAACTTGTACTTTTTATTAGAAAGAACACTAGACGTTTTCTCTTAAAATCAAATTTCCACCTTCAGCACTCACCTCAACACTGTAAAGACTTTATTAATAAACTACTCTTTTACATCTGTGGTCCCTCCTTCTCTAACAGTTCCTGCTTATACTGTCTTCTTCTGCTTTACAAACCTTCTCCAATTCCATAATCCAGCACTACAGGAACTCTTGCCCACTATTATATGGCTTTATCCTGCCAGTCCCATAAAAACCGAAGTGATATATCACACATATCCCTCTCTGGGTCTAATCTTCTATTTGCTGTTCGCTCATTGGCTGTAGGTCTGCAGTATGTCAATGCACTATCATCTCTGCTACTATCTTGGATCATGATTATGATATCCTCAGCTTTGCTCACACCACTCCTCTCATCCAGTTGTAGACATTGTTGACCCCTCACCCACTCCATCCTCAGCAGGATTATCTAGGCAACACTAAATGTAGAATTGCTTCAGCAACAAAAAATAATCTATTTTGTTCCTTCAACCCTTTGCAACTGGCCTTTTAGGAGATTTAATAACAGGTGTAAAACATTTTCTGACTCATTCTCCTCATAAGTAGTATTCTCACTTCAACTCATTATTACTAAACAAGAATATGTCCAAACCTTGTACCCCATCAACTTGGACAAGTCCAATCATGTATTGATCCCTTTCTTCAGCATCATGCTAACAAATAATAATACAGCCTAACTCAAGATACAGTACACATGGGCTGTGAGTATCTCCTCCTAGGTAGAGACAATCAAACTTCCTTGGTTAATTTCCTCTTTCATCCAAGAACCTGCCTCCTATGACACAAATCTTCTCTTTGCAGAACTGAGCTCCTCCATTATAGACGTCATTGATGATCTCACTCCTTGCTCTAGGAAACCCCTGAACAAAACAAACGCTCCAATTCGTTCTCATTTAGGCTTAGTTTCATAATATGCTCTATTAGATGGGCAGAAAAATGATGAAAGTTACTACAACTCCTCGGTAACCCACAAGAGAGAGCAGCATAAACAAACTCTCAAATAATCCTTTTTTAAATAAAAAAATTAAACTGTGAAAACAATCAAATCTCAAACCAGTTACACCTTTTTCACATTATTCACTGTCAAAATTAACATAATCAGTCAGGAACTTGTGTCTCTAAGACATTTGTGCAATTAGAGCAGATCTCTTTTATGCCTTCTCTTACTCTTGCCCTTTGTGATTACAGGATGACCTGTCATAGGGGCCTCAAGACACCAATGTAAGTGTAACTGTTGTATGGATTTGGTAATACAAAAGGGGGTGGTGATGGACGGAGCATCTGAACCAATCAAACACTCACACCCAGTCAACAGACCTGGGTTTAATCCATCACCGTTCTTTAGCCCACTCTGCCACCCCAGTTCAGACATGGCCATAAGCAAATCAGTCTGACCCTGTGCCACATGGGAACAGTACAGCCCGAACTGCCAAGCCATGCCTTCCCTGGACCGGAAACAAGCTTCCTAGGACCGGTTTCAGGCTTTACAGCAGTCTTCAGCCAGGCTTGCTTGAATCCAGTGGCAAAGTGAGCAAGGGACTCACGTCTGAGCATACCCTGTCAACTTATGGTGAACAAACCGGTACAAAAGTGGGTGGTGATGGACGGAGCATCTGAACCACTCAAAAACTCACACCCAGTCAACAGATCTGGGTTTAATCCATCAACGTTCTTTAGCCCACTCTGCCACCCCAGTTCAGACATGGCCCTATGCAAATCAGTCTGACCCTGTGAGTCAGCTATTAAAGAGATCCAGGTTCTGAACTACCCTGCTGGGCTAAGTTAATTACTCTGCTGTCCAGCTAATAGATCTAAGCATTTCCCACATGATAGACCTATTTTATTGTTGTAATTACATTTGCCCTAGGAGAAGAATGAGGTGGAGGGAGGTGCTGCGTGGGCTTTTTAACTGTTACCACACTCACAAGTCTGGGCATGTGATTCTCACAAAGACGAAATGGGACAGTTAGACCTCTGGCACCACTCATACCAGAGTCCCCCTTTTGACGTGTTGGAGGGGGTGAAAGACTGAATGAGCTGCTACTAACTAAATGTTGATTTCAACATCTTGGAAAATCCCAGGATGCAGTGCTGGAGGATGGACTGGGGGAGGAGAGATGAAGAAGCTTCTTGCAACTGAGCAGAGATGGCCAACTTCTGTAACTCTCAATTCCCACTTTTAAATACCAGCACAAGGGAGCTAGTCAGAAAATAGATTGGAAATGCAGAGGAAGGAGACAAACCCACTTGCTGATGATTCCTTGCCTGGAGAGAAGTTCAGGCTTGTATGTCTAAGTAGTCTTTTGAGCTGTTGTCTCTTGGATCAGTGGTACTGAACTCTCCATTACTTTGGATGGCAGTAGAGGGTGAATTTTCAGGTAACTCAGAATAAGATCATACCCTGGAACTTCTGTGGACCAGTTCTGGTTGAAGGGTCCCTGAAATGCACACCTCAGATGCCCTGCAAGAGACACAACTTCCATTCAAGTGGCCAGGAGGCTGTTGGGAACTGGGAAGTACAGGTAGGTGGTAGAGTGTGCCTAGAGAGCCACCAGGTGATGCTGCTGAATTACCCTCAGCCAGTAGACATCTAGGAGCTAAAACTGAGGAAGAGCAGACTAAATTAAGCTCCTTGTGGCTGAAAGGAAACGGCAAGGATCCATTGAGACCCCACATCCACACTCATCTTGGCTAGAGTGTACCACCAGGAGTGAAATGCAAAAAACACCACAAGAAAGGGTCCATCGTGGGCAGGGAAAATCACATTTGTTCTACCCCCTCATGCTCAGCTGCCCGGCAGGTTCTCAAGATCACCAGGCCTAAGAAGAATGTAACAAGTGGTTTCACTAAATTCTCCTCCTGGATGGGCCATTGCTCAGTGGACTCAAATAAGTATGAGTGCCTTACCCTCCCCTATCTCCCACACTTTATTACCCCAGGCAGGCACAGCGCCCCAGGAGAGAATCACCATCATGCTCCAACTTTCAAATCCCCTTGAGGAGTTGTATGGCTCTACCTGCTCCCTGTGTCCATGTCTGGGGGGTAGTGGAGAGAGCAGAACACAGCCACCAGTCCCCTGCCCATGCTTTGGTCAGAATAAGTTGGAAGGTGCGAGAAAAAAAGATCAGTTGCTTCACCCACCACCAGTCAGAGGGTGACACCCTACTCCAAGGATTGAGCACCTGCAGAGTTAATTTGGGCCTTCATCTGGGTGCATCCAGAGAGAGGCACCCACCTCCTCATCAAAGGCCTTGCTGCAGATGGTTGATCTGGTAAGTGGAGTGCCATAAGGCCACGGGATCTTGCATATTAAATTGCATCTTTTTCGTGCAGTCCTCCAGGACAGTAGAAGCAATGCTTATTGAACGAGATTGCTACTGGGCCACCCACTAGCAGCAGTGGAAACTGGAAATTGCCCGGAAGTGCAACTATTAAATTATTGGTTGGCATTTGCAGTCTCTTGGGGCAAAGCAAAAAAGTGATCTGGGAGACTTTACTATTGATTTCAAGCTCATCTTGAAGCAGAGACTTTAGGACGAAGTATCTGCGGTGCATGGACTTTTGTTATGGAGTCCTGCAGTTGCTTTCCATTAAAGATAAAAGAAATACTTTCATTTTGCATTGGTTTTCAATACTGAAAATGCTTTTAAAACTTACATACTGCTGGTAAAAAAACACTGCATGTATATGTTTTATCTCTAGAAAAGTGGCATTATCTTGAAGGATTTTGAATATTGATATGCATTGTGTGTAACTATTTATTTTTCAAATAGCTGTTGTAGTGACACCCAGACAAAGCTGATAGGACTATCTTTTGATTAATTAACCCCTCATGTTGCATTAGGCTCATGGCAGGATTAGCCCCACAGCACCCACTGACAACACTACAGAGGAGGGTCCTACAGACCATCTATCCACTCCTTAACACGCCCGGAAGTGGTGCAGAAGTGTCAGTTGTCCCTCTGTGGGTGGAACTGGTGCACATAATCTCCCCTTTTCACTTATTTCACTTCTAAAAGAGTACAGCTGGTCAAAAAACGTATTTTCTCTCTTAAATGACAGCTTTTGCCCAAGCAAACACCCACATGTGCATGACCCACTTCCATGGCTCTAAACGTTTGCCCTCTATTGACGATAAACACCTTGGAGGATGTTGAATGGGAGAGACTCCATCTTTCCTCAGGTTTCCAGTTTGTGAGAGGATGGAGAGAAGAGAGGAGTTGCATCTGGGATGGAGGCTGGAACAGGAGGCTGAGGCACCTGCAGGGGAGGTTGTGGGTAGAGATGAGTTGTCAGCAGGAACTAGCATCCTGTCAGGACTTACTAGATGTTACCTGGGGCTTCCATGTTTTGGCGAAAGTTGCAGCTTGATTCTCCTTTTTCACCACAGGGTGAGAACGTTTCCTGCTCACATGTTTTTGGGTGCTGGCCACAATGGATACCAGGGTAGGCATGGAGATTGCTTGCCCACTACGATATCTGTCCTGTGCATGGTTAGAAATATTGCTGTTTCAAAAAGACAACCACCTTTTTATGACATCTGGTTCTCTAATAACTGATTTCATAGTACAAGATGGCCATCAGTGACATCTAGGTTGATGCTCCTCCACTGTGTTAAAAGAGGATCTGAACTTCAATATCCAAAATATAGGAAGGAATCCAAATATGAATCAATTAATTTTATTATTACACATTTCCTTTTAAAACTAGGAAAAGAGGTTTAAGTTTTTCTCGCTGTTGAGCAAATGTGAAGTGAATATTTTGGTGCAACTTTCTATTAGTTCGTGAATTCAGTGAAACACTACAGATATACAATGATACACTATAGACTGGCAGTAAAGCACTACAGACTGACTTTATATTCGCCAAGCAATGAGAATATTAAATTATAAAGCCTATGCATTTCATAAACATTACCTCACGATCACATCTGCAACAGGCTACGTGAGTGCAAATACAGCATGTGTAAACACGTTTATGTATAAACAGTACAGAGCCTCTTACCCAGTTTCGGGAAGCGGACCTTATTTTAAAAAGTGGGCACTGGTTAATTAACACTCATTTCCAATTTACTTAAGCACAGGGAGACTCCATAAGGCTCGCTCGTAGAAGAGCTCCAAAAACCAGGCGGTGGAAAATCTAAACTTCTAGGGGCTTTATGAAAGCCTTGCGCCACCCGTGCGTCACTTTTTCCCATGTTAAAAGCGACGCACCGGCGGCGCAAGGCCTTCATAAATAAGGCCCTAGGGGTCTTAGGTGGGGCAGAAAATTATCTACGGTACTCCCTGTTTACACTGACATTTCCCCCTAAATAGTGGTTTGTATGTGTGCAGTTATATGTTTAGGTGTAGTTGTATGCCTGTATATCAGTGAATTGAATTTATGACTAAGTGTAGAGTACGGTAGAGCAGTGCTTAACTTGTGCCAGTGGTTTCCAGTGCTCAGCACCCACACTTAAATCATAGTGACTATGCATTTTTTCTCTCTCGCTCGGAACACCGTAAGGAATAAATGAAAATGCAGTCTTTGCGCTCGCCTTGCTGCCTAGCCTAGTACACAGCACCGGATGTAAGACTGCCCTCCATGTGTCGTAGGGCTCTCTGGCCGCACTACTTCTCCTTTTAGCTGTGTGCAGGACTATGTCTGCCAGTGCGCGCTCCCCAGCTGAGCTGCATGAATCTGGGAAAATTATGGGGTTGTTTTACTCCTATTTAAGTTGCTCTTGGAGTCTTTCCGATTGTTTGAATGCTTTTGGCTGTGTTCTATATGTTCATTTTAAGCACCTTCGGTAGTTCTTTTGTACATGGCATGTGTTTTTACAAGGTAGTTGGGCCTCTGGAATTAATGCCGTTTTGTGGATTTTGAATGCTTTCGAATTGTCCATGTAAGCAGTGTCATGACAATGGTACAACTGAGTGGTGCCAGGAATGTAGGTGGGCAGACAACTGGAAGAGGTGGTGGCAGCCTCCTAACAATAATTTTGAGCACTTTTACAAATTAAGCACTGCTACAGATTAGTAGTACATGTGCTCGGAAATGCATTTAATTGCACTATAGATCTTTTGTAATATTTCTTTTAATATATGGGCAGGCTTTATTGTTAAGACATTTACAACTAAATGCATAGGACCTAATCTATAAAGCTATTTGCATGTATAGGTTTCACTGAGACACATAAATGACCTTTCTCAAATATGCAAAACCACTTTTGCAATTTAGGGAAATAGGTTTTGCAATCCTAAAAATGGTTTAATCACGCCAAGGTTTCTGTATTAGTAAACCTAATCTTGTTGGTGTGGAGTGGGTCTTTCAGGAAGGTCACATCTTCGACATAAGTGAATTTGCACACACATTCCTGTTTTTTAGGATTCACAAACCATTTTCTGACTCTTTCCCCCGTGGTAAAGATTACAGATCTACTACTGTTAATGGCAGAAGTAATTCCTTTTTCAGAGTGGAGAGGAGAATGGAGCGCCACACAAAACTGGTTTGTCAGAAAAGTTTTCTAAATGTGCATCTGGACTCCTGCAATCTAAGCTGTATTCCTGACATACTTTTGGGATGCATTGTGAATTCTCAGAAGTTGTACATTTGTACCCAGGCAATGGTGTAATCCTGCAGGTGCAAATTTATAGAAGAGTTTTAAGAATCAGGCCCCCGGAAAATCGAAATGAAAAAAAGGGTAATAAAGATCCCTAATTACAGGTGGAACAATCCATGCCTTGAGGTTGTTGCTTATCATTGAGATTGAAATCATACGACTTGCTCCCACCACCATCCCCCAGTAAAGGAAATCATTAGGCCTTGTTCACAAATGTGTATATGACTCAGTAGCACACTACCTTGGCAGGAGAAGACAGTCAGCACAAGCCAAATTAACAATGTCAACTGCTAATCTTACAATGGTTGCCGCTGGCTACGAGCCCCCAGAATCTGCAATGCCAGCATTAAACCGTACTGCAAATCACTAATAACATGATGTAATTAATAAATATGAAGAAACTCCAATTTTAGTTCATTGAAACAAATTCAAAATTGTTATTCAAATGGAATTCAACTGCAAAGCAATTACAGTGAAGATGTGTGACAAATCTTTTCGGGCATATACATCCTATTGTCAGATTGAGAACCGCGAGGCCCCCTGGGGAAACATGAAGGTGAAAATATGCATTAGAATATTGCCTTTTCCCCTTGTAGTATATTTATTGTTAATTAAAATAAATGATCCTTCATACTCCTGACCTGAATATGTCCATATTTATACCACATACATTTTCATGCTTTTGCTGTGCATTCCTTATCTCAAATTTTGTTTCATGTAATTCGAAATGATATTTGCAGAGAATAACTAGAGACTGGAGACTAGCAAAAAAAGTAATTTATGCTTATTTAACAGAAATGAAACACATTTCTTAGCTGAAACAGAATATTCAGTTGAACCTAAATGGGGAGAATTTACCTTAAAAAAAGAAGATTATGTGGAAAGAGGTTTAAAAGGGGATTAAACAAATATTTTTGCAGCACAAGGTGCTTTTTTCACAATTTCTGCTCTCTAAAATGAAGTTAAAAACCCTTTACTTGTAAAATGGACACAAAACAGTTTTGGGCTCTGGGTGCGTTCGTGCTAATAGATTGAAACTGCTGAACTGATAATGCTTGAGTAAACCATTGCCTTTAGATGGCCCAAACAGGTCACAAAAGGCTTCTATTGGTTTATGAGTAATGTCAATTCTTAGGCACTTGTATGTCACAGTATTCTAATATTGTTGGTTCAAAGTAAAATGATGTAAAACAACTGATAATGGCCAGGTAGAAGAGCAAACGTTTGCTGAAACATACCAACATATACACACATCAGGGTAATGGCAAATTGCACCAACCAAAGAAAGCTGCACAATCTCCTTACCTCAGTAACTACCTTCTATAAGTCTTCACTATAACAATTAAGGTGTATCTTATTTGGATTCGTATGTGTTTACATTGAGTGCATTTGGTAACATTCTAAAAGGACACCAACTTCGTCACCCAGGTTTTGGAAATTTACACCATACAATACCAGTAAGAGATTATGTAACTTTTACTTGAATCATGAAAATATGGAGAAGAGAACATAAAAGCAGCGTAAAATTAGGAAACCTTTCTTTTTAACAAGAGTATTATTCAGTGACTGCAGCACTTGTACAAGAACAAGGATCCACCGTTAACGTCAGGATTGATGTGAATTGACCAATTCTTCACTCTGTCACAGACTATTTTGGGAAAAGGGGCTTCTCGATTCTCAGATACTCAGCATGCTGCATCTAGGGATTCTCGGCCATGGCCTCCGGTCTCCATCTTAGGTAAATCCTCAGAGGTGGGTCAGCAAGACCAGGTGTGGCAAGCATCAGATGCATCCTCAGAAATCTAGATGCTATAAACACTGGAAGCAAGAGGACATACCACCCAATATGATATTAAAACTGTCTTAAATCTTATTCTCGATGAGCTACGTGAGCTTAAAGCAACACAAGCAAGTGAGATTGCATCTCTACATTATCGCCTGACAAAAAAGAAGAAGCAGTCAGTAGTTATCCAGCCAGAATGCAAGAGGCCAAATCTCGGATCCACTAGCTTGAAGATCAAATGAGTGCAATGCAGCATCAGGCTACCCTGGACAGAAAAACGAAAATCTTCATTGAAGCAAGCTTGTAGAGCTTGCAGACCCTGATGCAGAGGTCTAGCCCGGGACCAGGGTTCAATTCCCCGCCTCGGGGGACTTGGGCTCAAAATTCCACAGGCCTGATAATTCTCGCCTTGGTGCCTATTCCAATCATGGAGTCCTCACAGGGAAAGCCAGGATGGGTTCCACTGCGGTATTCGTGCAAGCGCCTTGAGACCCTTGCGGGTGAGTAGTGCGTTTTACAAGTATCAATTTACATTTTACTTTTTTTTACGCTCTAACTTGCACTTAGTGGGATTTCCAGAAGGCTGTGAAGGCTCGCAAGCTCACAAATGGGTTGAGACATTTATCAAAAACATGGTTTTACCAGAGTTTACAAGATAACTTACCATCACAGAGCACACAGGGTACCAGCACAGCTATATCCCAACTCAAAACTTCCTAGAACTTTATTAGTGAATTTAGCGGATTTCTGTGTGAAAGAATAGATACTCACTAGGGATATTTAAAGGAGGCAATTCTCAACCAGTGAAGTACCTATCTGCTGCATTTTTTCTGACATGTCAGCAGCAGCTGCACGTCGCCACAAGGAATTTGTTAAAGCTTCGTATTTATTTAAGGTACAGGGTGCTCAAGCAGCTATTGCCCAGCAATCCAAGTTACGAGTATTAGTGCAAGGGAAGTTCCATATGTTCATGAATCTTGATTAAGCTCAAAAGTTACTACAGGAAATTACTCCTGAAAAGTAGACAAAAAAGGACATCTGGGTATGGTCTTTCTTAAATTCATCCTGAATTGTTTCAGAGTAGTCCGGATGAAGAGGAATAGTAGTCCACTCATGGTGGAACATCATGGCATCCAGACTAAGGTCCAACCAGGGGAGAGAGGCTAAGGGTATGGTGGGTAATACCCCAATTGAGAAGGGTTGGGAGGGGTACGGGGGTGGCAAGGGTTAGGGTGGGTGAGGAAGATAGGAGGTGGAGGGCACGTTTAGGAGCAATAATGAAGAAAGCTATTGTGAACGATGAGGGCAACAAGATTAAAATAAATACAAATATTATAGGTTTATTATGTAGAAGCTTTAATTTCAGAATGTTGCTTGTCGGTTTTACCAGTAAGGCAAGATTGCTTTTAAAGTACGCATTGTTTCAGTGAATGTTAATGGAGTTTCTAACAAGGAGTTTCTAACATACAAAAATACGGTGGATTGATTAGATGGTTAACTTCTCTCTCTCCTCAAATGTTGTTTCTCCAGGAAACCCATTTAAAAAGAAATACACCAAAACTTTTTATCCCCAAATACTTCTATCAGACGTACTTTGCCTCAGCTGTGCTGGTGATAAGAGGGGTAGCTATTTATTTTGGGAAAGGGATTGATTGGGAGATCTTGCAAGTCCTGTGACAGCCCCAGGGTAGTTGGATTTGGGTTGTCGCCAGGGAGAACAGGATGCTCTTTAATTTTGTGAACTATTATGCCCCAAAAGAAGATGATCCCAGAGCCATTATGAAAATCAATTAGCTGGCCAGAGGGGCAGCAGGTTCTATAATTTTAGGCCTGGATTTTAATTTATTCAAGATTTGAAAAGGGATACTTCCTATAAAACAAAAAAACAATTGAAGCCTGTTAGAACTGGCTATTTCTAGTAGGCTAAGGCTGACGCCAAAGCCAGGCAGAAACCACCATTCTAGTCAGGGCAAGGAAGTCACACGCCAAGATAACCCCTGCTCACCCCCTTGGTAGCTTGGCACAAGCAGTAAGGCTAAACTCGAAGGCAATGTGTAAAGCATTTGCGTCAGCGCACAACAGCAACAACATACTAGGCACACCACAAAAGAGACTCCACACAAGGTTATTATAAAAATACCTTTTGTATTGTAAAAGCACATCAGATAAAAATCACACATATACATGGTGCCAATTGGCACGGGCAATATTCACATGGGATTATTCACATGACAGGGCCACAAGGGCCACTGTCACAATCAGCACTTTAGTAGAAATGAAATACTATCAGAGCTTAGACTAAAAGAGTATAAAATCACTGTAGCACAAAGTAACAGTTATGAATCACATCCAGTAACTACTGGGAACAGGTAAGTAAACACTACGCAACCCTAAACCCCTTAGGAGCATGTCACGCAGGGAACCAGGACCTCACTAGGACCACCTATACTAAAAAGGACACCCACCTAAGAATAAAATACACTTAGGGGTATAAATCAGAACACATTACCCATGATGCATGAATGTACATTCAGAGGAGTAGTAAAGAAAGAAAACACATGATGTATAGACCTACACATTCAGCGGTGTTTAAGAACAGAGCACATGATGCAATAAAATAAATTCAGGGGTGCAGCGCAAGAAGACACATGATGACTAAAACATTCAGAGGTGCAGCGCATGAAAAGAAAGACACATAATGCATAAAACATCCAGAGGTGTCACAGTAATACAATAGCGCAAAAATCACATGAGGCCTAAAAACCTTCAGAGGTGCAGGAATAACACATGATGCAAGAGATCACATTCAGAGGTGCAATAACCATATACTTGCGCAGCAACTCACATAAGCCACTACCTGTGGCAGTCCCTAGGCCAACGGCCTTGTTGGGGCTCAGACGCCCTGAGTCTCAATGTCAGGGTGCCAGTCTCAAAGTACAAAAAGCCTAAACGTGGCAGCTGCCCACAAAGTGCTGGGCAACTGAGGAACAACAAAATTGCGCCAGGGCCCTCACTGGCCCTTAGGCGCCAACTGCACCACTGCTGGAGCCACACAGGCTCTGGGCATATCGCACATGCCCCGGACGTTGGAGCCACACCGGCTCTTAAAACAATCCCGGCGCTCCTCCTCTCTTCTGCCCCCCTCGTTGGAGCCTTGCAGGGCTCAACACAAAGACTGGCCCCCAAGCCCCTTACAGGGACTTCTGCACAACTGCGGGCCCTCAAGAGCCCCTCGCGGGCTCTACAACCACGGTGGGGCGACCCACTGCCATTCGGGGCCGCCCTTCCTCAGTGCCTCGACCGGCACCAACATCAGCGTCCTCTCTTCGCGTGGGAGTCCCGCTATAGCCAGGGACTCCTACGCTGTACCTCGCTCTCGCGCCCCCCTCTCCACCTGGTAGCTCCACTCACCGGACTGCCCGTGGGGGACGCTGGTCTGCGGGGCTCTTCCTGCAGCTTGGAGGCCCCGCGGCGGGGGCCTTCGAGCTTCTCTCCCTCTGCAGGGCTCCCTCGGCACACGGGAGCCCTGCTAACCGGCCGCCTCGTCTCCTCGGGGCTCCTTCAGCCGAGAGGAGCCCCGCGAAAAGCCGTCATCTCTCGCGCCTTTTCCTTTCTTCCTCGGCCTCAGGGGCGGCCCAGCCAATCGCGTTGCGGCTCCTGCGACGAGCCCCTCATGACGCGAGGCCGCCAACCAATGGCAGCGCGGCCTCGCCGATGACGCGACGATCCACCGGCCAATCCTGTCGCGGCTCTGGTGAGGGGGCTCGGCTCTCTCACCCAATCAGAGCGCGGCGGGCTCGATCTTCGCCGCGGACTAACGGCAACTTCTGGGCATCTTCCGGCCCCCGGGCAGCGGCAATCACGGCATGGGCAGCCGAAGTTAAATAAAATTAAGAATAAGCGAGGTGGGCACTCGCCAGGTGGGCAAAGCGCTCCTCAGCGCTATCATCAAAATAAAGCGCTCTTCCAGGGCTGCAAGCACCAAAGCGCTTCCAAGGCGCTAGAACACAAAGTATCAAGGTCCTTCCCGCAATGCAGCTTCACCATGCTGCACAAAGGTCCCAGAGAGTCCCAGGGGGCAAAGCAAAGTCCCCCCCCTCAGCCCAGGCAAGGCAGAGGGTCCCCCAGGAGTCCAGGAAGGACCATCAGGTGCCCAGGGCTGGACAGAGCCCAGGGATTCCCCCAAGCCCAAGCAGCAGCAGCCCCTGGTAGATTCAAGTCCAAAGCTAGCACGTTTTGCAAGGAGACACAGCCCCTTCTTATACCCAGAAATGCCTTTGAAGTACTTTGAAGTTTTCGTGCAAGGGGCCCTGAGTACTGGAATGTTTCTGGTTTTCGTCTTCCTGACAGCTTCAGGGCCAGAGGTGACAGTGGGCCGTCAGGATGGGGAGCCAGCAGGGTGGGCGGCAGGCACGGCCCGGCACCCCCAGACGCTCTTTCCTCCCATCCCTGACAGCAGATGGGGCCTTTTATCTATGGCTGACTCAGACCCCCTCCTCCGGGGCCTTGCAGACCCTGCAGACCCTGTCCTACTCAAACCAGACAGTCCATCCACCAGCAGGCCCAGGCACCCCTGGGCCAGGCTCACCAGCCAATCGCACGCCAGAACCAACTTACACAAATATACCACCTTCCAAAAGTAGTACTTCTAGACTAGGCACAGACATGCCGCATACACCATTTTGCAGCATTCATTCTCACGAGTTCGCTCATACCAAACTCGCCCCTGCCCTCCCCACACATCAGGAACTACCATGGGCATACAGATTCCCCATTCATTCCTATGGGAGGGCAGGTCACTCATCATTCATTCACAGAAAGCTCAAGCACTTTACACTGTACCACAGTGAAAGAGTGTGCAGAGGCCTAAAATCACCAACACCAGGTTCCAGAAACAGGCTAGGAAAAAGCAAAAAGTCTAGGGGTGAACCTGCCTAATGGGCCGGGTCCAACAAAGCCCAAGACTAAAAAGGGTTTGTACTAATAAAAATCAGGATTATGAATCAATTGATCCATGGCGCAGAGCCTACCCAGAAGCTGTACAATTCACTTGCTACTCTCATCTATTTCAGGCAGCCTTGCCTACTGATTTGTTTCTTATTTCTCATTACCTTAATTGTTTAAATGCAGAAATTGTGGCTAATTAATTCTCAGATCATTCACTAGTTAAACTGGAAATTGAAATAGAGCCAAGAGGGAGAGAGAAGTCCAGGTGGGAGGTGACCGTCTCCTCCTGTCGAACCTCAATGGGTGGAGAATAAGAAAAAATGGATAAAAGTATTTTTTCAGGAGAATGAGGGCACAGCAGCACTTTTCTCTGTCTGTGGGGGCCTTTAAGGCCTCAATACGGGGGGCAGATTTTGGCTTTACAGCTGCACAATCTAAAAATAGAAAGGCCTCCATAACAGAACTGCAACAGGCAGTTGAATTAGCTTAAATACAGAGAAACAGCAGTTTGGGGCAACACTTTATAGCCAAGCAGCACTTAACCAAAGCTAAGCAGGAGTTAAGGGAAAGTTTTATTCTCCAAGAAATAAATAGCTCACAGATGTACCACCAGTGCATATACAAGAAAAGTCAGATGGTGGGTAAACTATTGGCTTGGTCAAGCAGAGTTCAGCAGGAGGCCGCCGTAATATCAGAATTGGAGGAACCAGGGACCATGGCCTTGGTTGCTGATAAGGAAAAGATTGCAAAAATCTTTCTAGATACTTATCATAAGCTTTATGCAACAAAATATACAGCATCAAATGAGGCGATTGACCAATATTTTTACGGCACGAAGCTTCCTCAACTAACAAATATTCAAGCAAAAGAAATAACAGCTGAAATTACAGCTGCAGAAATCCAACATGTCCTCACCTCAATGTCTGGTGGGCAGGCCTGTGGTAACAACGGCATTCCCTCTGAGTTTTATAAAGTATTCTCTGACAAACTAAAACTATTCTTAGTTGAGCTCTTCAACTTCGTGAAAGTGGGAGGTGAGGTTCCATCTATTTTTAAAGAATCCATTATAGTCAGTTTCGTAAAGAAGAGTAAGAATCCCAAAGATATCAGTGCATACAGGTCGATTAGCCTTTTGAATGTTGATCATAAAATATTGATGACAATTTGGGCGAATTGGTTCTCTCCAATAGCACAGAAGGTGATCCATAAGGATCAGACAGGATTTGTGGTAGGCAGATCAATGTCAGCAAACACCGGGTTTTTAGTCCAAGCACTTGATTTTTTTAATATCAACCAAACACCTCCACTAATTATGATGGTCGATGCTGAAAAAGCATTTGATCTTGTAAATTGGGATGCTGTTTTTTATGCTCTCAGAAGAATGGGGTTCTCAATATTAATAATTGACATGTTATGGGACCTATATCAAGGGCCGAGGCTCAGGTTTTTATAAACTCTCGCTTGGTAGGGTAACGTGATATAAATCGAGGCACCCATCAGGGCTGCCCCCTATCTCCTATGCTGTTTACTTTTTTATAGAACCACTCGCGGTTAGGATCATAAACAACCATGAGATAAAAAACAAATAGAGGGTATGCCCAAATTAAAACTGTTCACAAAACGATATTGTTCTCTATCCTAGACATGAAGAGCAGAATAAAGAAATATTGCTGATAGAGTTTGCGCGTTTGAATCAATTGGGGGTGATAAAATCAATCAATCATGATAAAACTGAAATGTTGTTATTTCATTCTGGGTGTTTAATTCTCCCGTGCAATCTCCAAAGGCAAGCTTGCTCCCCTGGTCCAATTCGATATTTGGGGATTTATGTTACTAATCGCTATTCGCTACTTAAGTAGAATTTTGGGACAATGCTTACCAAGATCAGAAATTTACAAGATAGATGGACCCTCCTCCTGCTTATATTAATTGACAGAGTTGCTCTCATAAAAATGTCAATTTTACCACTACTGATTTTTCTTTTTACAAATGTACTGACTAAAATCAATATGTCGTATTTTAAAGAATTAGAGGCAATCTTTCGCCAATTTATTTGGAGTAAGAAGGCTTCAAGGGTGAAACTTTCAGTGCTTCAATTGGACATCAGCCTAGGGGGCTGGCACTCCTTCAAGCTCATACTTTTTTGGATGTATTGGTTCATTTGATAGATTATAAGGGATCTTTGGGTAGCTTCTTTTTGGACAAAATGGTGCAGGAAGCAGGATTTCAGATTCTGGTTTTTATTAGAACAGCCAAGCTCCCAAAGAAAACTAGAGACAAGACACTACAGGAGTATGGGCTCAGACTTCTGTCATTTTATTCCATGGAAAACTATACCATTGGATATGAATGTTTCAAGCTTTCAGACTGTAAAAGTCTGGGCCTGTATATTCAGAATAGTCAGATAAAGTTCTGGGAAAGTAAGGGCTTTAAGGAACTTGGCCATTTCATAGTAGGGGGGAGGTTTCTAAATTGGCAGGATATTCAGGCTAGGTGTGGAGTGCGGTGCAAGCTCTTTTTCTTAGGGTATCATCAAATTATCCAACTGATAAAAAATGATTGCCCCCCCCCAGCTAGTCTCACCACAGTGTCTGTATTTGCTGCACTTTTTAGAACCAAGTTAAGGGAAGTGCGAAATTGGTATAGGCTTTTACAGAGCCAAAGGGAGTACACTACAGTATCAAGTTTTTAGATAGAATTACTCAAGAAACACAGTGCACTTTCTCAGAGTCTGAGTGGCACGTAATTTCACACTATGACAATAAGGCATTAACCCTTTCCATGTGGCCGCGATTCTCCTGGTGTGCTGTAAACAGCACGAACAGGGGCGGGCCGTGACGAACGCCTGCCGTCATCAGCACACGAGCACCGTAGTACATGACGGCTGGGGTTTGTCATCAGCATGGAAGGGGTTAAGAGCAGCAAGTTTTAAAAGATTGTCATTTTTATCACTCTGGATGGCTTACTATACTCCTAAAGCGCTACATAAAATACACCCAGGAATAGAGAATAGATGCTTTCGATGCCATCAATTGTACCAAGGGGGCTGGTGTCAAATTTATTTTACCTGGCCTAGTTTTGGGAAAAAGTTTTTTACACCCTAAGCAATGGCCTTCAGAGAAAATTACACCCAGAGGCGGAAATAGCACTTTTTAGTATAGTAAGATAGAGGCAAAACTCCCCAATCTCTAAAGGAGAGAAAGCATTTATAGCAATATCCTTTCTTATGGCACATTCCCTGATTCTACAGGTTTGGAGAACAACTAAAATTCCAGACTATCTTCATTGGTATAATAAAATGCTTCCTATTAAAACTTTTGAGAAAGCCTATGCAAAAAGGGTAGGTGCTATAAAAAGATTCTCATTTGTCTGGAAGTTTATGGACAAAGTAGTAAGTCAAGTAGCTGACAAGCTAGATGTCATAAATACGATAATTGTTGAATATTTAAAAGCACTACATTGCACCTTATTGAACATGCACAGCACTTTAATTAGAAAAATGATTTTGGATTTTGGATTTTCAGGTGGATTATTATTTTTGGGATTAGTTATAATAATTAATGTGTATTGAAGGAATACAATATCTTAAATTCTATAAATTAGAGTAGGGGGATTTGCTATTTTAAAGGACCAGAAGGCACTGCACTTTTAATAGCACTTTGTCAGGTTCGAAGTTTGGATGTTATCATGTTTTCTAAGGTTGGAATTCAAAAATGTTTGGTGTACCTTTTTTTAAAGAATTTTTATCTCACAAGCTTTAAGTAATTATATTTAATGTGGATTTTTCTTGATGTTTTCACCAAAACAATCATATATACAATGACTGATCTCATTTGATGCAATAGCCGTATATGTGTCCTTAGAACTGCTACTGCTCATGGAAGGACAAGAGGCATGGAATAGGTGTGCCAGTGTGTGGCCAGCGATCATAGGATGTTGTTTTATGTGAGCAGCACAATGGTGGATCACATGGTGGGGGGGAGAACTGGAAGGGAAGTGGAGACCAGGGTATTGCTCCATGTAGGTTGCAGTTGATGCCAGGGTGCTTGCAGGACAAGTCCGGTGAAGCATTAGCGGGATTTGGGGGAGGCAAGTCTGAGGGGTGCAGCAGGAAGAGGCAGAGGTTTGCTTGACTGCCGAGAGGGCTGTGACTCTTGGGTCATGGGGGTAGGTCATCATCGCAGATGTGTTGAAGAATTGGTCAAGGAGGGTGTCCCATGCCTGGGAGTTGGGGCATCTACAGATGCGCTGGACCTCTTCTAAATGCAGGGCCAATGCTCTCCCCCATCACTGCACTGCATTTTGCCAGGCCTCTGACCTGGGGAGCTTGGGTGATCACCAGTGAAGCATGAATGCTCGTTTAGCTGGACTGCTATTCTCTTCCCGTGTTTGAGTATTCCGATGGTATAAGACTCCCATGTCCTTGAGCTCCGTCACAGTGTTTCATGTATATTCTGCCAGTACATGGAGAGGGAGGTTCAGGATCATAGCATGTGCTGAAGGTTAGTGGAGACCTCTTGGCATCACGGACAGCCAGGGCGGGATGTGGGGAAAAGTGGTTAAGCTGGCGTGGCGTAAGGTAGGCCCTATGAAGCATAGTGTAGTGAATACTCTTAAATCGGGGGCTGCGTTTGACCTTGTGAGGTAATTTAAGAGCTCTTTTGCCCCCAGAGTCATGTAGTGATCACCCAAAGTCCATCTCCCATCTCTGAGTGATGTGAGCGACGCCCCTATGTGCTTCTTTATGGCCCTGTCGTGCCATGGTATGAAGTGGTGGCCAGTGCCTATGGTTAGTAGGGACTGGATGACTGCATGAGTAGGAGGTTTTGTATCGATGATAGACTATTGAGTGCAAAGTGAGTAATGCATCTGATGGAACCTTAGGTATTGACCCCTGGGGGTGGCGAAGTCTCTAATGGACTGACCGATGGTGAGGAGTTGTGGTAAGAGAGTAGTTGAGCTAGGGTGTGAGATCTCTGGATGAGCAGGGATCAGGGGTGTGGGGGAGGCCCAGCAGGGGCAATGCAGGTGTTTACATGGTTATGTGTCATGTCAGAGTTATCGTCCGCTGAATGTATTTATATCCAATCATCACCAGGAGAGGGAGATTGGCGGCAGCTCGGATGTACTTTGGCCCATAGAAGACTCAGGGAGTCCACACACAAAAGGTCTCTGCCAGGTTGCCATGCGCTAGCCAACTGGAGACCCATTCAAGATGTGCAGCTAAGAAGTAGGCATTGAATGACAGTGCTCCGAGGCCGCCTTTCTCCACAGGTAGTTGTAATTTCTGTAGTGCTATGCAATCATTATTGCCCGAGATGAGTTCTCAGAGTAGGATATCGAGGTCCTGGAAGAAGCTGAGGGGGGATGATGGTCCACTCTCTCACCGCAGCTACACTGTGCCGTCTTTTGCCTCCAGACCCTGACCTCCTTGGGAGGTTCAATGCTGCTGCCCGCTCCAACTGGGACCAGACTGCCTGCAACCACCATAACCTTTCACAACCATTTTTTTTTCTTAATTTTTTCCCGTTGTGTCACTGTTATTGTGCCTATCTGTGTCTTGCTCTAATTCCATCACTGTTTTTATTTTCTCATGCCTGCCCGTTCCTTTCACCTTTCGCTGCTCCTGCCCCTGTGGCCCCTCCCCCCGGTAATTTTTCCCCGGAATTTCCCCCTGGAATTTTCCTGCTCCCATCTCCCAGCCTCTCATCCGCGGTCCCGTTCAGCGAGCGCACCAAATGCACACCAAAAGCAAGTCTGTCTGCGCCCGTCCATGACCCGACCGTGGCCAGTGGCAGGAACCCTGGACCTCCCACTACCAATCACTATGACACCACCACCCTCCTCACACTCAACCCTGGAAGACTTAGGGAATGCCAACAGGCCTCGCCGAACACGACCCACGGCCAGTTCTCCTGCCTCCACTCCCACCAGACCCTCTTTGTACGCTCCGTACACAAGCACGCCATGGAAATCTGGTACCTACTCGACTCTCTCTCGCCCAACATCGCCTTCTTCACAGAGACCTGGACCAATGCATCCTCTGCCCCAACATCAGGACCGCCATCCAAGACGGATACAAGATACAAGATCCAGAGGAAAGACCGCCCCAACCACCCAGGAGAAGGCCTCCCCATCGCCCACAAGTTCACCCTCAGCCTCACCACCTCCAGAAAAACCTCCCCCCGCCAAACACCTGCACTTCCAGATCCAGACCACCCCCAAAGCCACACTCCGAGGAACCCTCATCTACAAACCCACCGGCCCCCAAACACCTTGCGCTACCACATCACCGACTCCATCGTACCCCACGCCATCGCCTCAACAAACTACATACTAATTGGAGACCTCAACTTCCACCTCGGCAACCCCAGCAACCCCAACTCCACTATCCTTTGTGACAACCTCGCCAGCATCGGACATAAACAACTCGTCAACACACGACACACAGAGCAGGACACACCCTCGACCCCTTCTTAGCAGCAGGAAACAGCATCCAATGTAGCCACACAACGCAGCTGCCATGGACAGACCACCACTGCATACACTTTGCCATCAACAAACCCAAGGCACCCAAACCAGCCCCAGGCTCACCACAAAGGAACTGGAGCAAGGTTAGTGATGAGCAACTTAACTCCCACCTCACCCGAGACAACCACACCTGGGCACCCAACGCAAATGACGCAGACAGAGAACTCCACACCTGGATCTCCAACTGCACAGACAAGCTCACCCCGCTACGCAACCCTGACAGACACTGCCCCAGGAAAGCTGCCTGGTTCACCACCATGCTCCAAGATGCCAGACGCACCTGCAGATGCCTGGAGAAGAACTGTAGAAACACCAAGACAACCGAAAACCACACCACCTACAAGGATGCCATGACGGACTATCACAACCAGATCAGAGCCACCAAGAGGAACTTCACCCACAACATAATCCTGGCCAACTCCACCAACTCCAAGGAACTTTTCAGTGTCATTCAAGAATTCACCAACCCACTCAGCGAAGCCACAGACATCACCCCATTCCAAGACCTCTGTGACAAGCTTGGAACCTATTTCCACCTCTAGATCAAAAACTTCTATGACAACTTCATCGAACATCCAGCAGGCCCACAGACGGCCCCGCCCCCAGAGACACCAGCCAGCCCACCATCTCCAACTGTACACCGATCACAGCCGAAGACACAGCCTCAACCATGAAAAGCATCTACTCAGGGCCCCCACTGACCCCTGCCCCCCTCACATCTACCACAGAGCCGCGGCCACCATCGCACTCGAACTACAACTCACCATCAATACCACCTTCAAAACAGGTACCTTCCCAGACAACTGGAAGCGCGCCGAAGTCAGACCCCTGCTCAAGAAGCCCACAGCTGACCCCACCGACCTCAAGAACTATCGGCCCATCTCGCTCCTCCCCTTCACAGCCAAAGTTGCAGAGAAACAGTCAACAGGAAACTGGCACGATTCATTGAAGAGAATGCCGTCCCCGACCCATCCCAAAACGGATTCCGAAGCAACCACAGCACAGAGACCGCCCTACTCACCACCACAGATGACATCCGCACCCTTCTGACCAAGGCAACTCCGCAGCCCTCATCCTACTTGATCTATCAGCGGCCTTCGACACCGTCTCCCACCACAAACTAGTCACCAGACCACACAACACAGGCATTCAAGGAACAGCCTTGGACTAGATCCGATCATTCCTCACCCGAAGAAGCCAAAGGATCAGACTCCCACCCTTCCTCTCCGACCCCACAAAAATCACCTGTGGAGTCCCACACGGTTCATCACTGAGCTCCACCCTCCGCAACATACACATGGCCCCCCTCGCAGTCATCGTCCAACAACGCGGCCTCAACATCGTATCCTATGCCGACGACACCCAGCTCATCCTCACCCTCACCAAAGACCCAACCACTGTCAAACTCATCTTCCAGAAAGGAATGCAAGACATCACAATCTGGATGACCAACAACTGCCTGAAGCTAAACGCTGAGAAGACAGAAGTCCTCAACCTTGGTACCACCCATTCTGCATGGGACAGCACCTGGTGGCCGACCGCCCTCAGAAGCCCACTTACCCCCTCAGACCACGCCAAGAACCTCAGCATCGTACTCAACTCATCACTCACCATGAACCGACAGGTCAATGCCGTCACCTCCAGCTGCTTCAACACCCTCTGCATCCTCCGCAAGACCTTCAAGTGGTTCCCCCTGAGTCAAGGAAGACAGCCACCAACGCACTCATCACCAGCAGACTGGACAATAGAAGCGCACTCTATGCTAGCATCAACAAGTCCCTACCCTACTCCACTAACTCTATACAATAAAGAACACCGCCGCCAGACTCGACCTCAGCCTCCCTGGACACAAACACATCAGCCAACACCCACAAAGTCTCCTCTGGCTCCCCGTGGAGAAAAGAGTCACTTTCAAAATCCTCACTCACGCATACAAATGCCTACACAACAACGGACCTTAATACCTAATTGACAGAATCAACTTCCAAGTACCCAAAAGAAACCTCCCATCTTCCAAACTCGCACTGGCCGAAACCCAGCACATCTACAGAGCCAGAGCAGGCAGAAGATCCTTCTCTCGGATTGCAGCCAAGACCTGAAACGAGCTACCGGTAGACATCAGTTGCGCCTCCTCCCTGAACAGCTTCAGGAAGAGCCTCAAGATCTGGCTCTTTGGCTAAACAGATCTGCGGACCCCTCAGCGCCTTGAGACCCTCATGGGTGAGTAGCGTGCTTACAATTCCCTGATTGATTGATTGATGGGGAGGCAGGCTGATTTTTCTTGTATGCACTGTGCATGTGTAGTTACCTTGAAAGCATCCCACCTGACTGCGCATGAGGAGGCCGAGCTTCTGTTATCGGAGAAGCATTGAGTAATGTGTTGGG
Organism: Lissotriton vulgaris; assembly: GCF_964263255.1. Taxonomy (NCBI): domain Eukaryota; kingdom Metazoa; phylum Chordata; class Amphibia; order Caudata; family Salamandridae; genus Lissotriton; species Lissotriton vulgaris. Next base: position 970,554,054 of record NC_141689.1, on the reverse strand, counting down.
TTGCAATTCCTGGTGGGAGGGATGTTCCAGGATAGCTCGATTGCGGATGTGTCATAATCTGAGAGTATACAACCTATATACAGATCCTGCACTGCCAAATAGAAGGGGAAGACTCTTGTGATGGGGTGAATGGATCAGCACAAATTTACCACCACCCATTGACAAGCCGATTGCTGAAGGTGTGCTGCCTGCGGGTGTTGGTGCATGCAGGGGAGCAGAGAATGGGAGCAATCCATGGTGATGTTTAATGGACAGTTGTAATCGTCCGCCAGGATCCATGGGGTTCCCGTGTCGTGAGCGAGTGTTTGAGATAGTGTGGTCCAGAAGGTCACATGCTCGGTGTTGGGGGCATAAATGCAGACCAAAAGGACCCCATAACCACCCGGGTGGCCCTCCACAATAGTAAAACGGCCCTCTCTGTCTACTCTTGTGTCTGTGATTTGAAACTGGACCTCAGGCCATACCCAGATGAGAGCGCTGCATGCATATGTAAAGTAGGTAATGGCAATAATGTGTCCCCTCCAACATTTATAGATTCATTTTAGTTCAGGTAGTGTTATATGTGTTTCTTGGAGGAAGACAATTTGAGCCTTTTGGCACTTTGCGTAGGAGTAGACAGCACAGTGCTTTTTCGCTGAGTGCATCCCCCTTACATTCAGGGTCAGGAGGGAGGTGCCTGTTTGAGAAGTCATGTCATTTGTAAGGTGTATACCTCCCAGTGATGCCTTTCTGGTGGATTCCAGCTGCGCCTGCCGCCCCGATTAGCACTCGGTCTAGGTTTAGTTTAGGCTATGCTCAAATCTACAGGTAAATAATTTTCATGCCTATTGGTCAGATTGATCTGTGGCAATTCTTCAGGACCTACTCAGTGATTCTATCTACACAGCAAGTTGGGGTCTAAGTACTACCTACCACATGTTCACACTATGAGTCAAGTAATCTGTAGTGTCTTCCATTGACCACGTGTTCACACTACGAGGCAAGAAATCTGTAGTGTCTTCCATTGACCTCTCTTTAGTGAGGGAGTCACTCCAGTCAGTGTTCAGTGGAGTATGAGAACACCTGAAACATGGTGTCCATTCCGTTGTTCAAGCAGTGCTGAGTCACCTACCCCCTCTCACCGGCACCGGAAAAGTGTGCATGAAACATGTTGACCTGTAGAGTTAATAGGCTGCCACTCTGTATATTTTAACGAGGTGGATAGCCAGCCAGAAAAAAAGTCTTATTTGGACTATCCCTCTTCTTTTAAATCACCCTTGCACAATATCTACACGCTTCGGCCCACACACCCCCACTGCATCATATGGCAAGGAACAAAAGATCTCCAGCAAAGAGCTCCTTTATGGGTACCCATTGAGTATTGCAGCACCGACCCAACGAGGAACAAGTCCATATGATGAAGCATGAAACCTAGCTTGCTGGGTGTGTGAGGACCCTAATGCCAAAAGAAGGAATTCTCCCACTATCTTTTCTGCACTGAACACCACTGAGTTTGTAATTTACAAATATGGGAAGCTTGGCTGACTTATTCTCCCAGGCACCACTATGAGAGGAACTACGTACCTTTAGATAGCAACAATGGGTACCTAACACCACTGATATTGCTGCAGTGCTGGCAAATCAGTAGGTTCTTCTCAGTGCATTGCTGCCGTATTTGTTGGCACAGGGAAATGCTCCAGAGAAACATGGGTCCACCTTTTCAGCCCCTGATATGGGTGTGCCTCCATCAGCTGATAGACCTACAACATCACCCTAACATGAGGCACCACACACATCAGAGGACAAAGATGTGGACTGCAACTCTTCACAAAGGAAATCTGCCTGGTAGCATATCTCTGTGGCACATGGCCAGCTCCTCCAATGCCGTGTGCTTCTGCCCATGGCAGTGCACCTCTCAACATGTACTGTCCTCAATTTTCTGGCCCCACTGTTGATCTAATCCATGTGTGGACTATCTTTGTGGACTTTCTTTCCTAATGGAAATTTGATTCTGGAACACTTTTCTCCTAAATGGTATACAGACAAAATATTGAGTAAAAAATATCGAATTACATAAATATCGACTTCAAAATATAGAATGGACAAAATATCGAATGGACAGAATATAGTCAGCAAAAATATCAAATTTAAGGTAAGTAATGTAATATCGATTTTTATAAATATAGAAAGTCAAAATATCGAAGTATATAATATAGGTTATTAAAGTATATCGAATTTTTAATAATATCGAATTTTTTAAAGTGTTTTGTATATGTGTGAAAAGTGTATATTTTTTTTGTAATTTATTTTAAGTAATGAATGTTATGTTATTTAATTTTTGCGTAATTTAATTCTGTAGCTGGTTGTGGGTTTATAGGGGAATAGGGTGGGAAGTAATGAGTCATGAGTGATGTCACTGACCTTGTCATGAGTGATGTAATATGTGACGTAATCAGCATTGCATTGCGGGGCAACACGTTATAGTTAGCTGAACTAAATATAACGGGGGAATTTCAATGGTTTTGTATGAGTGAAATGTCCAGCTAACTATAACATGTGTGAAACCTACAGTTTTTTGAGTGAATTTCTAAGGTTTTTTAAATGCTAATTCCTCACTATAACGTGGCTGAAACCTATGGTTTTTTCAGTGAATTTCTAAGGTTTTATAAATGCTAATTCCTAACTATAATGTGGCTGAAACCTATGGTTTTTTCAGTGAATTTCAAATGTTTTGTAAATGATCATTTTAAATGTATTAATTGTTCTATGTTTTATACTGATTTATTACATAGTTTTAAAGGTTTTTTGTAGATATTTTATTTTTTAAAGTACATTACATATTTTTATTATAAATTGAAAATTTTTTTTTTTTAAATATTGAAATAGTAATATTTTTATTTTTTATTTTATATATATTTTAATTTATTTATATATATTATATAGCAGGCAATGATATCCTATGGAAGGAAATTCAAGTTACTGGTAAGTACGGTTAAAAGTACTTTTCAGGATCAGTACTGGGCTGAAAGAAGCAGCACTGAGGTCACTCCTGATAACAGGTGAGTAAATCGGAATTCGTAGTTTGGCTGATTTTAGAGGAATTTTTTAAAGTTCCAAAACTCCACACTTAGAAGAATGTCCAAGTGAAACCAGTCAATGTTAACCAATGGAAGGAAATTCAAGTTACTGTAACTACGGTTAGAATTACTTTTCAGGATCAGCAGTGGGTGAAAGATGCAGTACTGAGGTCTCTCCTGATAACAGGTGAGTAAATCGGAATTCCTAGTTTGGCTGATTTTAGAGGAATTTTTTAGAGTTCCAAAACTCCACACTTAAAAGAATTTCCAAGTGAAACCAGTCAATGTTAGCCTATGGAAGGAAATTCAAGTTACCGTAACTACGGTTAGAATTACTTTTCAGGATCATTTGTGGGCTGAAAGATGCAGCACTAAGGTCTCTCCTGATAACAGGTGAGTAAATCGGGATTCGTAGTTCTGCTGATTTTAGAGGAATTTCTTATTGTTCCAAAACTCGACACTTAGAAGAATTTCCAAGTGAAACCAGTCAATGTTAGCCGATGGAAGGAATTTCAAGTTACTGTAACTACGGTTAGAATTACTTTTCAGGATCAGCAGTGGGTGAAACATGCAGTACTGAGGGCTCTCCTGATAACAGGTGAGTAAATCGGAATTCGTAGTTTGGCCGATTTTAGAGGAATTTTTTAGAGTTCCAAAACTCCACACTTAAAAGAATTTCCAAGTGAAACCAGCCAATGTTAGCCTATGGAAGGAAATTCAAGTTACTGTAACTACGGTTAGAATTACTTTTCAGGATCAGTAGGTGGCTGAAAGATGCAGCACTGAGGTCTCTCCTGATGACAGGTGATTAAATGGGAATTCGTAATTCGGCTCATTTTAGAGGAATATTTGTACAGACACTTAGGGGCACATTAGGATGGCAGACGGACTTTGTGCACCCGCCATCCTCGTGGAAAACAGTACCGCCCGCGACCTGAAAGGCGGTCCCGCCATGCAAATTATGATGCGCCCGTCACACTGGGGGGCGCATCATGCATTTGTTACATTGCGGCGGGCGATGTTTACACCAGCACCCGCGGCAATGTGACAAATGCATGTTGTGCATTTGCATACACAAAGTGGCAGGCACTGTGTGGTTCTGCCACATTGTGTATGCAAATGCAGAGGGGTACCACAGGTACCCCCCATGTGCACTCCCCACCTCACCTTCACCATGAGGTCCTTCAACAGGCCCCCAAAGTAAAGACTGCATGCTTCGCCACGGCGGCAACGCTTGAATATTTTGCTCAATAGTGAAGGAAGGGGCGGGGCCTGAGGTGACATGTGTGCAAACACGCCCTGTGGCACGTTTTAAAATGGGGGAATTAATTCCTCTTCAATCCTGAGGTCCCCTATGGGCCAACTAGCCCACCAGGTACCTCCAGTATGCGCCAGGGAGCTGAGTTGCAGAGAGGTGTTCAGAGGCCAATCCCCCTTTTTACAACACTATGCAACGCAGCTCTGTGGCGCTGACTGGAGGTAACTGATGGGCTAGTTGGCCCCTAGGGGACCTCTGGATTGAAGATGAATTAATTCCTCAACTTAAAACGCGCCACAGGGCATGTTTGCACACATATCACCTCAAGCCCCGCCCCCTACCTTCACCACCGTGCAAACGCGCCGTGTATCACGTTCTAAGTTGAGGGATTAAGTCCCCTTGCATACTGGGGGTCCCTGGGGGCCAACTAGCCCACCAGGAACCTCCAGTATGCGCCAGGGGGCTACGTTGCAGAGAGGTGTAAAATGGGGCATGGCCTCATTACACCTCTCTACAATGCACCCCCTGGCGTGTTTCCAGAGTAGGAACTGAATCCCCTTGAATTCTGGGGGTCCCTGGGGGCCAACTAGCCCACCCGGAACCTCCAGTATACACCAGGGGGCTGCTTTGCAGAGAGGTGTTAAAAGGGACGTGGCCTCATTACACCTCTCTGCAACGCAGCCCCCTGGAGCATTTCCAGAGGGGGAACTAAATCCCCTTGAATACAGGGGGTCCCTGGGGGCCAACTAGCCCACCAGGAACCTCCAGTATGCGCCAGGGGGCTGCGTTGCAGAGAGGTGTAAAGAGGGGCGTAGCCTCATTACACCTCTCTGCAACGCAGCCCCCTGACGCGTTTACAGAGGGGGAATTAAATCCCCTTGATTACTGGGGATTCCTGGGCCCAACTAGCCCACCAAGAACAGGGGGCGTGGCCTTCTTCCCATCCAGTTGTTTTGAATTTTATTTTTTTTAAGAAGGAGAGCTGTGTAGTCCCCCTTATTTTTCTTTTTTTTGGGCCCTGGGGACCCCATTCCCCAGGGCCTTACCCCCAATATTTTTTTATTTTCTTATTTTTTTCCTTTTTTTAAGGAGGGGGGCTGCATAGCACCCCACCTCAGGTCACTTAAGGCCCTGGGGACCCCATCCACCAGGGCCGGCATGCCTCATTTTTAAATTTAAAAAAATAAATTATTTGGGGAGGGGGGCCGCGTGGCCCCCCTCCCAGGCCACTTCTGGCCCCGGGGACCCCATCACCCGGGGCCTGGCCCTCTCCGTTGGGGACCGTGGGGGGTCCCCAAGCCCCCCACAGTCCCTGCCAGCTCCCCGCATCCTGCGGGAGCCGGCATTGCTTTTCTGCAGGAGGAGCAGCTAACATGCTGCTCCCCATGTAGAAAAGCAATTGGCTTGTTTTGAAAGCAAACAGCTGTGTCCCGGGGTAGGCACCCCAGGACACTGCAGGAGCTGGCCCTGGGGTGTGGCAGTCCTCAGGGCCACCACAAGGCTCCAGGAGGGAGTCCGTCATGGACCCCCCAACTTAAATATGTAGTGCCCCGGGGAGGTGGCAGTCCCCGGGGTGTGTGGGGGGGCTTGAGCCCCCCACACAGGTTTTTTAAATTCTTTTTTTAAAAGAAGCCCCGGGGGTGGTGGTCCCCGGGCTGTGGGGGTATATGAGCCCCCCGGATACTTCAAGTTAAAGCCCCGGGGGTGGCAATCCCCGGGGCTCGGGGGACCTAAGAGGCCCCCCTCATTCTACATTTAAGCCCTGGGGGTGGCGGTCACCGGGGCTGTGGGGGGCCTCCTGCTATAATACTTACTTTGCCCCAGGGGGTGGCGGTCCCCGGGGCAGCGTGGGGGTGATTGGGCCCCCCCACACTTCATTTTGATAAAGCCCCCTGGCTTTGGCCCCCCAGGGGCTAATCAACATTAAAGCACTGGTGCCGCGCTTCATTTTTATGGGAGGATCGGCAGGGTACATGTACCCTACGCACATCCCACGATTTAAAAAAAATGTAAAAAATGTTGGCCTTGGAGGTCCTTGGGGGACACCCTAAGCAGGCCTAGGGGGTCAGGGTGTTTCTACCCTGCCCCGTTTTCTTGTTTTTCGTGCTTGTTTTTCTGTTTTCTTGTGCCTCTGTAGAACCGAGGCACAAGAAAACAGAAAAACAAGCACAGGCTGCCAGCACTTCCTGGTTTGGAGTGTTGACAGCCAATTGGCATAAAGCTTGTGCTCGGGAGGATACGCTTACGGTACTTCGTCTATAGATATATCTATGATTTTACTTTTGATTTTCTCAGGAACTACTGAACGGATTTACCCATTTAACGAAAAGCGTAATCTGCTAACCAAACTTTACCTTTTTGCCAAATTTGGTGTAATTCCGTTCAGCAGTTCAGGTTGTAGCCGTGTCTGAAGGTCCATATGGAAAATTGGATGGGAAAAACAAGTTTTGGGACCCCCCTTTTTTCTCAGCCCCCACTTGACAAATCATCCCGAAACTTTCAGGATAGGAGCACCCCATCTTCTTGGAGAATTTCGCGAAGATTCGTCGACCAGCGCCAAAGTTATTACAAATAGAATGTTGTGGATTTCCTATGGAAACTAGGTCCTAACTATAACTGCCTACTGGCGACTGCCAGTAGGTAATATATATATATATATATATATATATATATATATATATATATATATATATATATATATAACCAATTCAAAGCTGTAATATTGTGCCTGGAGTGGTAAATGGCTTTTGTCATTTTACAGCTCGGCAAGGACAGCACTGTGCTAGTCGTATGCTTAAGGACTTTGCTGTAGAAATGGCAAAAGACTTTGTCCTTTTCTATCTTGGCGTGGATGGCACTGTGCTAATCCTATGCTTAAAGACTTTGATAGTAAAGCTGACATTGGAGGTGAGCAGATCTAGAGTGTCGCTGGTGTTCAGAGTGCTGTATACAGGAGCTGCTTTCCACCTAAACTTGAGAACTACCCAGAGTTCTCTCATTCTTTTTGCATATATTTATATATATGCAATGTGAACAAGGGCTCTGGTAGCCCGAAACGCGTAATGCACTCTTTCACTAACTTGAGCAAATAAATGAGAAATCGAACATCTGGTCCTGTGGTCTGTCTCCTGTGTTTCTGATGACAAGAGGAGTTTGTTGCGGATATATAAATATATATATATATATATCCTAAAATATTTAAAATAGTTTTTTATAACACACACTAAACATTAACCCCCCCACCCACTTCACAACCTACCCACCCATAACCCTACCTAAAACCAGATAAACAGTATGATAGAGAAATACACTAGAACTACCCTACCCTACCCTTATATTTACTCCTATGCTAAAAGTCTAAACTATTACAACAATGACGAAGAACATTGGAGGGCCAGAAAGATGGAGGGAGGGCCTACATCTTGTACTCAGTCTGGCCCACAGTCTTTTGTAAGGGCTCCACCATTTTCATCAGGGTTGCCACCTGCAACTGCAATCCTGTCAACCTCAAGGCATTCTCCTACTGGGCCATCGGCCATTGTCTCTCAGCTTCTGTTGGCTACTGTGAAGTTGTGAAAAACAGCTGTGATGCCACTGCTGGTGGGGCTGTGGAAGGTCGTAGAACTGGGGCTGTTGAGGGTCATGCAACTGGGGCTGTGGCGGTTCCTGCAATTCAGTCTGTGGATGGTCCTGCAATTGGTCCTGGAACCCCCACCATGGAAATGCTCCACATGATGACTGCTGCTTGCCCTGTTGGTAGATTCCTATCCCCTAGGTGGCAACTTCCAGGTCACTGCTGCCCTAACTTGATCATAATTGTACCCCATGCGCCTGTATGACTTTACAACGTGGTGTATGTGCCTGTACCGGATGTACCACGTTACAACGCATACCGTTACAACTACCTACCATTACAACGCGACCATTACAACGCATACCATTACAACGCATAGCGCTTTGGGGTGCTGGATAGTGGTAAGTATAATTTGCTATTCTAACTCCAGTCCCCGTGGACCCTAGGGAAGGTGTTGGATAGTAAATTATACTTATTCCCTATCCTATAGCGCCCCCCAGCGCAATGCGTTGTAATGGTATGCGTTGTAAAAGTCGCGTTGTAATGGTAGTGCGGAGTAACGAATGCGTTGTAACAGGTGCATACCGCCTGTACCTCTCCAGGGGGCTCCCATAAGCCTCTTCCTCCTCTGAGGTCATGTTGGCTGTTGGAGAGGAAGGGCACATGAATCAGACCAGGCTTATTTGTCAAAATTGACAACATTTAAAAACATCCATTACTATTAGTAGCACAAGTCTCATGACCTGTTAACAATTACATCTATGTAACATATAATGACCAACCATCATGAGAAGCATGTACTTCCCCATAAAGATTTGATGATATTGTTGTGTAACAGAGACTTATGTGTGACCATTTGAGGGAGATATGAACACCCTGTCCAACCTGTAGCCTAATTACATGTGAGTGTGCTCCTGTGCAACATATATGGTGGGTGGCCGGCACAGTTCAGAGTCAGTAATGACTTAACATGCCGGGTGACAATGCTCTCTGCACAGTGTGGGATGGGTCCCACATCACCCATTGGCCTCCCCTGCACTGCATGGTCTGTTTTGGGTATTGTAATGCTCCTGTGAACAGGCCCCTGTGTCATGTTCAGTGCATGTAAGTGAGTTTGCCCATATCATGCCAGTAACCTCTATATATATCTGGCCCTTCGAAAAACAAAACCGTTAAGACTATTTTGCTACAGCTAAACAGCTACAAGCTCATTTTATATAGGAACTTACTGAGAGCCCCACCAACTTCTATTCCCAGGTGATATAGGAGATCCTGCTCCCAGCTGACAATATCAGCCCACTGGTGCTTGTATTGATGGACGGGCCACTCAATCAAAAAAATCGGCTCATCTGTAAGTGCACCTTCAACCAAAGGTGCCACCTCACGTGGATCGGGAAGCCCTGGATCGCACTCCCTCCACTTCCAATCACATTCGGCAAGTATTTTACCAAGAGCCCCAGCAGGACCCTAAACTGGAACTCTGTCAGATTATTGGCCCTGCCCTGCCTGACATCTCCTTACACCCACTAACCACCCTAACTACAAACAGCACTATCCCTTCCTTTTACCTCTATAACTATGAACCCTTATTGAGAAAAACCACCCACAATACACTACACAAAACAACACAAAATACCTTTACAGGACAACTCTGACAATTTAGGGACAAGGCACAGACAGCACAGACACAAACATGACCAGAAAACACCACCAAACTCTCCAGCAAACAACAAACACCTTCACCAGCCAGCACAGGCAAAAAGACAGTAAGTGAAAGTAAGCAAAACTTCACACTTCCCGGTTTGCAGCATGGCTGAGCCATTGCATCATTTCCTGTGTGAATGCGTCATGTTTCCGATGTATGTATCAAGTTTCCTATAAAAGTGTCTTTTTTTCTGACGCTTTGCTAGAGAAATAGCAAATTCAGGAGTTACACTATGGGCAAAGCATTGTTTTTGACAGTTTGGCCTTGATGCGTTGCTTCCGCAAGATGCGCTTTCCATCACTTTTAGTGGTAAAGCATCAGCTTTCCTACAAAAATGTCCTGTTTAATACAGAAAGGTCACCTTTCATACTATTGAGTCACCTTTCCTTCTCAAGCATCATACTTAGTGGTAATGCATGACTTTCAATACCAAAGAGTCACATTTACTACAAAAAGTTACCTTTCATACTGTAGAGTCACCTTTCCTACTCAAAAGTCATGTTTAGTGGTAAAGCTTCACTTTCCATATCAAAGTGTCACATTTACTACTAAAAAGTCATAGTCACCTTTCCTACTCAAACCTCACGTTTAGTGGTAAAGCTTCACTTTCCATACCAAAGAGTCAGGTTAACAACAGAAAAGTCACATTTTCTACTCAAGCATCACGTTTAGGGGTAATGTGTGACTTTCCATACTATAGAGCCATACTTACTACAGAAAAGTAACCTTCCGTACTATACTGTCACCTTTCCTACTCAAACATGGTTTTTACTGCTGGCACAGGTGACACACAACACATGACAATGCACAGTGCATTTTGTCTGAGGCTTTGACATTAATACCAAGCTTTTGATCTGATTATAAACTTCTGAGGACTACTTCTAGTTCCTGAAATATGCTTAACTAGGTGTTTCCTGGGACTGTGAAATAAACACAAAGACGTAATGGTTTCAAACATGTATTCTCATGTTGAACATTTATGGCACGTTGATTCATTTTCCATTCCCAAACAGGTGGTTACTTAAAGAAATGTTACACAATGTGTATGCATTGACGATTGCCTGCAGCAGTGTTTTGTATGTCTCCACCCTCGGGATCCTCCTCCTCCATCGGGTCCTGCCGTTGTAGGTCCCTATCCAAGGGAATATATTGTGCATTATGGCACACACCAAGATTATTTTGCAGACCATTGGTAGGGAGTAGAACAATCTGCTCCCTGAAATATCCAGGCAGCGGAACCTGGCCTTCAGCAGTCCGAGCTACCAACCTGTTTAAATTTACCTGCACACACCATAACTAATAATAAAATTGTAACTTTGGTGTGTCAGTTGATTTTAGACACTTTTTTGTTTTCATACCAAGGAGTGAATCCTTGGATGTTGTTTGTCTTGCACCTGTTTATATGCACATGAAACGTATGGTTTTGCGTTGGGACACATTTTCTTTGAGGAGGTACGGCAACCGATGATGAGAAAGGGGCAAGAATTGGGTACTTACCTGCCTAAAGGCCCCGAGGGTGTTCTCCCATGAGGTTCCTTCCTCCTCACTACACATTTTTTCTATATTTATTTCACTAGAAGTGTGGATGGTGCACTGTTTCAGTTGAACAGTCGCTGGTGGTTTTTGTTGAGTTGAAAAACACGTATGGATGATCTCCCTTAGTTTTTACGTTCAAAGAAACAATGATTTGTTTTTGGACAGACTGGCATGTTTGAGGTCACACGCCTAGACTGACGTTTTCAGAGGGCGGATGCTGAGGAATTGGAGTACATAAATTCCAGCATAATGGCATGCCTGATTAGATGAACACTAATCCCAGTCCAGGGTACAGGGATTCTTTGGTATTGACAGCACTACAAAGCAACAGGCAGAGTAGCAGTCCCTCCTACAGCATCCAGCTCTTCTTCCTGGCAGAATGTCCAGATGTGTTCTGATTTGAGAGTGTCAGTGGTAATTCAATACTTATACCCCTTTTTGCCTTTGAAATAGGCAAGCTTCAAAGGAAAGTCTTTGTAGTGCACAAGATCCTGCCTTTCCCTGACCTGGATCCAGACACACTACAGGGTGTGGAGACAGCTTTGAGTGAGGATAGGCTTAGGTGTTGGTGACAAGTCCTCCCACCACTCTTGCTCAGGAAGGCTCATCAGCCTGGTGATGGCCCATCAGAATATGCAAGGCACACCTCAGTTCCCTTTGTGTGTATGTCTAGGTTGAATCCACAAGAGCCCAACTGTCATTCTAACCCGTAAGTCGATTCTACAGACAGGCGTAGGCACAGAATGGTTAAGCAAGAAAATGCCCAGTTTCTAAAAGTGGCATTTTCAAACATGCAAGTTCAAAAACAACATCTCATAAAAAAGGCAGGTACCCAGAGCTGGGACGATATCACCTGAAGTCTGAACAACATGCTGTAGAAGCTGAGGGTCTATTTAATGATTAGAAGCCTGCTTGCTCAGAGATGAAGGAATGTGTCTGCTCTTGCAGAAGGAGAGTCTGTTCAGGAAAAGAAGTTCAGGCATACTTCCAGTTCATGAAATACCCAGAAGGAGCCAAGGTGTTTGTGGGAGAGTGTCCAGTGCCAACCCGAGCTGAGAAAGTGTCCCTCAGGATCCCCTGTCAGGTTCATCTGGAGAGTTACATGAAAAGACAACCATCTTCAACATCAGTAAGTCATCCAGTATCCCTACCATGAGCTGAGGTAGACCACTGACCCCATCCTACAGTGCTGCACTCTGATACAACCCAGGAAGCAGGGCTGCCTCTATGTCCATACTGCCACTGCCATAGCTTTCTGGCATGTGACCATGAGGAGTGCGGACAATTAACACATGAAGAATAGCACTTCACCAGTAAAGTAACATAGGGCCGTTACCGAGAGACTGTGCAATTGCATCATACCCTTAAACTGCATATTTCAACATGGCAAGTGGGCAGCCTGATCTCTTAGCAAAATAGAAGACTAAATGGAATTATGGGCCCGTTTATTGTGCCAGTAATTGTATAGCCACAGATATGCATTGCAGCAGAGCCGATTCTCATAGATGTTCTTTGTAGATGAGTAGGAACTACTGAAGTAGGGCTGCAATACCCACCGCTGATCAGAATCCAAGGTGGGCACAAGCAGTGACATATTAGTTATAGCTCATAGCAATTACAAGTAATCTGTACCTGAACCCCATTACTGTGTGTAGTATTACATGTTGTTGTTTTTGTGTTTTTAAAGTTATTCTCGTTCGACATAAAAAGCGCTGGGCTACAGCATCCAATTGTGTCTGATAGATGATAGATGATTGATGCTTTCTGAGTTCTTACTCAACATAGTAGCTCCCTGAGAAGCCATTGACCGCTTGCCCTCACTACACAGTGAGTCAAGGGCAGAAGGGATGTCCTAGGCCTTGGTTGCAAGGACACAGTTGGATAGACCCCGTGACACCTGTGGCAAATGAACTCAACCACCATCGTTGAGGTCCTATCTGAATGTCCCCCAGATTGCGGTCTGACAAGGACTTGCGTTTCTAGTCAGGTCATGGTTGAAGAAAAGTATTGAGTGTCGGTGTAGTAATAGTGATAATACATAGTATCCAGGCATTCATTTATCAACTGCTGCATTCCCTGATGTCTTCCCTACTGCAGGGGCGGTGGGTGAGATTTTAAAGTGGTGGGGCGCAAACTAATTAGCATACAGCACCGTAGCGAGCGAGTGCAGCGAGCGAGCCCGAAGCCCAAAAGGGGGTTTGGGGGGATAACCCCCACCAAGAAAATTTTGAAAAAAAAGAAGAAAAATCGAGCATTTTCAAGCAAATTTGAGATGGCAGGAAGGTTAATAAAGCAATTGTGAAAGTGCAGTTATTACATTAATAGATGGCATAACATAGGTAGGTGCTTATTCAGTATTACCGCAGAGCTTCATACATTCTGTCCTATTATGCTCAGGTGCTGAATTCAGACTATAAGACTTTCATGGAAATCTCAGCTCTAAGAGTAGAAGAAGTTACACAGCAGTGTAATGGTTGCCAGGTTCGTCTATCCCTCCCACACGCACCCGTTTACCTCACATGAATCTATAGCGCTGCTTAATTTGTAAAACGAATTAGCATCTGTGCCTAAGGAAGCATGCCATCAACGCTTTTAGATGTTCCCCAAGACCAAGGACGGCTAAACTTAATTCAATCTTTTGCTGAGTTCATCCCCCGCCATACACACTTGCCCCTTTATCTCACCCCTGCAGGTTCTTTTTCACCCCTCCTTTCTCCCTCTTCTGCCACACGCTCCCTCCCCCTTTCCTGCCTTTCTTGCTCTTGACGTGGGTCAATGATTGATGATAAAAAAATAAGTCCCGGGAGTCTAAAAATGAGTGCTGGTGGGCCCCCACCTGCAAGCACCGGCTCACATTAAGCACTGATCTCCAGTAAACAGTGGGCTAAATATCTGTTACCCTGGACCGTGCATGTCACAAACTTACGAATGGATATATCAGTCGCACAGGGAGTGAAGTGTCAAACGCACCGACACTATGGGCTGCTTTTCAGCGAGCTGAACATTTGTCACATGGAGACCGTGTAACCCACTGACACACTTGTTAATTCATCACAAAACTGCGCTGTGTACCTGTCACACAACGGGCGGCTTAGCTCTCACAGTACACAATGTATACATCTTTAATATCGTGGGCACCCTGTTTCTCACAAGCTCGGCTGTGTATTAGTCATTAGTCACACATTATACTGCACCTCCCTGCTATATTTTAGTGGCTTAGAGTAAAATGACACCCCACACCAGTCATGGTGTGGACAGAAACACCTGCATCCCCGCCATTTGTGCACAACCGCCAATATACCTTCCACGTAGCACCTCGCGCCCCATAGTGCTATGCATCTGCTACACCTTATGTAATGTTGTTGTGTAACTGTAATGTGCTTGGTATCTTACACACTAGGTCGTGTAACCATCTAGTTCTCAGGCACACACACGCACATACAATTTCTCCGACACTTAGAGGCGACTTCCAAGTGTGCCACTGCCAAGGTTTCATCATTGGGTCTGCAAACAGCAAAGCAACCAGGCCTTTAGTGGGCAGGGTCCTGCCGGTTCTCACACCGACAGTTCTAAAATAGTAGATGCTGAGTCGGGCCACTATACGGCTCTCCATTTTTGCTCTCACCCTCCAGGTGAAAAGAAAAAAACTCTGCAGCACCACCCTTTCCTGCCTTTGATGTAACTTCGAAGCACCTCGCCTTTCATAGTCTCATCATTTCAGCAGTGAAGTATTTTCAATATTATATACAACAAAACCATAGTTGTTGCTTATTTAGCTCATGCAACTAACAATTATTGACAAAGCCAATGGTCCTGGCTTGTTGTAGGTATAGTGTTATGTAAATGTAGTTGAGCTTGTATAGCGCACAGCTACCCGCAGTGGGTTTCCCGGCGCTTGCTTAGGGAACCTGTCCTGATATTCCCCAGCAGGGTATCCACAAGGTGAAAGTCAGGCATCCCGCCGCGAGGGGCCGTTGTGGAGATTAAGCAAGCTATTGCCCAGAGTCGCAGAGTGTGAACCCGTGAGTCGAGAAGGCACCGGATCGAGAATTATCGAGTCCGTGGAATTTTTAGCCCAAGACCCGCCAAGGCGGGGAATTGAACCCTGGTCCAGGACCGATCTCAGCTTCCGGGTCTGCCGCCTCTAACCCCTGAGCCACACTTCTCCACGTGTTACATGCTGAATTATATATCTGGATGCAATGACAGAATCAGCAAAATACCAGTCTATTACACTATTCTAAGCACAGGTTTTTAGCTTAGGTGTCTATAAGTCCACCATTAATTACACAGACCACGCCCCTTTTAAAGACCCCCTGTTTTTTCATTCCACTTAAAGCCATGGAAGCAACAATAACGCGCTAGAAACTGGGGTTCGTGTGCCTCATAAAAACACCATATTAATATAACATTGTGCACATTCCAAACACAGCTCCAGTCCTTATATTTTTTTTGTCTGGAAAATTACCACGCAGAATCTGTCATATTTCCTCCTACTCTCTCCCTTTCTCGCGTTCTTTCACCCCTTTGGTCTTCCTCTCTTGGAGCACGGAAGAACCATTAGGACGAAATACCTCACCACAAAGATCAGGTCATGCGTCCCTGTTGAGTGGACAGCAGCTGGTTACTTGAAGAAACATACGTTTCGAAGTGTCAAACATTGACTTTATTTCCGATATTTCTTTCTTACCCATTAATGCCACTTTAGGGTTGCAAGATAGATTATTTCGCAGCCAGGTGCATTATGGAGCTGCGTTGGACTTTTACGGTGGCATCAGAGCTCATGTGGCTGCAACTATATTAGACATGGTGGTTATGAGTGGACTAGTATTGGGCTATGCCTGGGCTGTAAATCTGGGGACGTTAGAGTGCATATGATTACTGTGTAAACCTAATGCACCTGGACATTTGACAGACATGACCTAATATATATCATGGAATCACCCTTCACGTATCACGGCTGCACCTTGACAAGTCATGCAGCACCTTAGCTAGGATATGGTGGATCATTCAAACACCATTATATATGGTATAGTATACTTTAATTTTCTAACTAACCTTGTGCTTATTGTAGATACATTTAACTTAAGTTCTGCCACTTGCGTAAGTGGCAATGGGAGCCCGAGTCAGCTGACATACTTTCATATAAAGTCAACGGAGCAAGGACCATATATTGCTCCTTCTTGTGGTGTCATTTCTGGGGGGGTCAAAGTTCGCATGCTGAGACTGGCATGGAGCGTGGCTCCAATTAGGCAGCGCTCGAAGGCCTCGAGCCGGGGACTTTGCACCCCGTCAACAGCAAGACAGCAGCAGCCCTGGGCCCTTCCAGCTTGAAATGTGCATCACTCAGCGCACAGTGGCCCTAGCAAATGTTATTTTGGGCTCCAAAGTGAGGTGGGGGAACCCCCATAAATCAGCCTTTCAAATAAGTGGCTTGGCAGGGCACATAAATATTTCATGCTCTGCAAGAGAAGCATACATTATTGATGGCGTGGTTTGATTAAAGTGCCAGTGAAACAGCAGTAACTGCTAAAGCCGCAGCGAGCTGAAGGTGTGGGAACCTCTGTTTGTTTATGATACTTCCCAGTGACCAACTCTGTGCTCGTCTGCCCCGTTTACGCTCACTTAGTGCAAAGCAGCACAAGGCACAGCACATCGGTTTTCACACTGAAGAAAGGGCACTTTACCAACACAGAACACCTTCCGCCCTGGATAGTAAATACCATGCTCTGAATTTCAACACTTTGTGCTGACACAAAGTCTTGTTAAATTTGTGCAATAAAGTACATGTGGACCAGAGAGAGCGCAGTTTAAAAAAAAACCTGAAGATGCAGCTCTCTTCTACATCACTTATGCACTCTTCGCAAAATCATTTCACATATGATTGCACCTGAAATTCAGTTAATGCCATCCTAACACAATAGATGAAAGTTCCCTACGTTTTTTTCTAATCCTGGATTTAGATGACAAATTTCAACCCTACTCTTCCTTTGCCACATTCATCACTTCTCTCCTTTACCTCTGCCCACAGCACTTTATCCTTATCCATTACCTTTGCTTTTCAACTCCTACACTCTCCTATCACTCACTCTGTCCTACTCTATTTCTCATCCTTGTCTCTTCTCTTACTGCCATCCATGCATCATCACTTCCCCAGTCACATTCTCACCCCTCCCTCAACCCTTAAAGCTCTTCTGCATCTCTAGACCCAATACGATCCTTCCTGATGTTCTCACCTTATTCCCCCTCATGACAGTGAAACAAGGAGTAGATCCATGAGAATATTGCCAAGTTATTATTATCATTATTTACATAGTTTTATATAGGGCAAACTCGACCAGACGGTATCGGGTACAGGAGCACCAAATACATTACACAAGGACTCTTTCACACTAGGAGATCACGTCATTTGCCCAGAGTCATACGATGTTAAGCTCACACCGAGACTCAAACCAGGTTCTCCATCTCCAAAGTCAGAGCTCTGGCCATTATGCCACACTCTCCCTCTATTAACTTCCTCTCATTCCTTCCAGTCCCTGTCTTACCTCTTTTGTTACTCATCCAATCTCATCTTCTCTATCGCCTCCTCCGACGCATCTCCATGACCCTCGTTTTTTTTAAAAAAAAAAACCCTCATGCTCTCCATTTTGTTTTCCTCTCTTGTAAATATCGCTCACCCATTCTCCTTAGAATTGCCCCCCCCCCCTATTCAAACGCCAGCCTTCTCTCGACTCAGACTCCACCATTTTTTTCCGTTGTCACCTGGGATAGGTGTAAAACTCGGGACTCTGGAAGGGGCATTACAGGAGAACGGATATGGAGAAAAGGGGGAGGGCGGGGTCAGGTTCCTTCCTAACGTGATGATTAAGCAGCCCGTGTCTTGGAAGCGTGTGGTTGTGTTTATTTTCACAACTCACTGTCTCACTTAGGATTGCTGAGAAAACAACACACCAGAGCGACGCCATGCACATCACGTGCAAAATAAGACACTGGGGGTTCTTCTACCTTGTCTTTTGGCTTACCATGATGAAACGAGCTGTGTTTATTCCAGACTGTGTTGCCGATCTTTGGTATACACTTATAATAAACACGAGCAACTTGTATTTAAAAACTGTTTACCCCGTTATGTTGTTTTGCTGGTGTGTGAGAAACACACTAGCTCGTTTCTGCTTGCACGTTTGGAATGTTCACAAAACTCATGCTAAAATTAAAAGAACTGTGTTTGAACCTCAATTCCCTACACATTGGTCATAAAATGTCTCCTCCTGTGACAAATCCCCCTCACCCAATAAATGAGCCTTTCTGCTATTCGCGAATAAAGTTGGACAAATCAGGAACCTGAAATATTTGCGCCGTGACGGCTCAGGTCTTGACAAAGGAGCTGTGTGCGTAAATGACAGTGTTAATATATAAGTGGGATATTGCTGCGCGCGAGGCGCTTATCTAAGCAAATATAATATATTAGTGACTGCTTCTTTCTTTTGCACAGTCGCACGCACAGTCTCCTCTCCGTAACGTCATCCGATCCATCATAGATACTACTAGGTACTGTCTGAATTGAATGATACTCTACTAGTAGTACTACTCACCACACACTATAAAAGAAGAACTTGAAGTACTCTTGGTTGGTGACTGTCACGACGACGGGTCCAGAAAGAAAGGCGTCAGGCAAGCAATTTGCAAAGGCACTCTGTCTACTCCACACACCACGAGGCGAGTGAACCACCGGATCCAACGACAGCAGCGCAGCGCGCCGCAAAATGCCCAATCACTGCATGACTACATTAAGTCAGAGACAGTGATTGGCCATTGTGCAGGGCGGCTGAGCCACCCACGCTAGGCATCCAATATGGATTGCCCCTGCTGTGCTGCGCGGTGACCGGTGATTGGCTTGGAGGCCAGGGCACACTAACTGCTCGCCCTGTCGCCCTTTTAACGCCAGGGCCCTCCGCACGAATAAACCTGCACCCCCCCTACTAGCTAATGGGATTATGTGAGGGCCCTGGGGACTTTCGTGCGCATGCTCGGGCAAGTTGCTGCCCGAAGCATACATGCGAGAAAAGAAAACAATACTTCTTGGAGCCTCGTCGTCGACTGTCAATCATCACACCAGCCCCCCCCCCCTGCGCACTCCCGTTTCAGTCGGGTGCTGCCCGGCGGCGCCAGATAATTATCGTGACAATTTATTTAAAATACACAGTGAGTCAAAACAATTATTTTAATTATTTACTGCAGCCGCGGGTCCAAGCAGGGCTGGTGGGGCTACGCCCCTACGCCCCAATGGACGCACCGCTGCCCTAGTAGAACTGTTGTACACGTCCCCCTGTTTACTAATCACAATGTTCATTATGAGAGGATAATTACGGCCATCATTTAAAGAGGAATCAATTCTTGTCATTGACGCACTAATGAAAGCCACTTGTTTCAAAATTAATGATGCATTTCTCTGAAAGCATGTAGCCTGGTATTCTGTGAAGTGCTTTGATATATATTTTTCAGTTTAGAGTAAATTAATGTTCATGGCAATAAGAGTGCCAGCAAAAAGAGATAGAAAAGTCTGTTTATGCCGGCTTTGCCTTTAAACACTCTTGGTTCTCTGTTGGAATACGAATTTTGCTTTTTCCTTCATGTGAGAAGCAGAATTGTTTGTATATTCTGTAGAGCGAGTCTACAAATGGATTCAATATTTTTGTTGCATGATCTCTGGTGAATTAAAGAGTAAATGGTAGCATACCCAGAAACAAAAGGGCGGCGCTGCAACACACTGAACAGGTGGAAATCGTTCTTATGTTTATAGCCATTTACTGATCGTACATTTAGCTGAACAGGGGCGTAGCTAGATCTTGTGGCGCCCGGGGCTACCCCTCAGATTGCCGCCCCTTGGGGTGGGGGGGGGGGGTGGGTGCTGGGGAAAAATGACGGGGAGCACTTGAAAGATGTCCGAGAGACACGTAGTATTGCTGCTAATAGTAGTTACCTCGATCATGCAAGTTACATGCACATATATGACACGATCAAAGGCTACACAGTTGAATACACCAGTGACTGGCAGTACAAAAGAAAATACACAGACTGCATGCTCTATCTGGGGACTCAAAAAAACCGCATGTGACATCCATCAGAGAGCTGTGTGAACAATTAACCCTCAGCACAATGCAAACATGCACATACATGACACTGTTCAGGGATCCATCATCTACAGCGGACATTAAATGACCATACATCATAGTCCCCCCATTAAAGCAGTGGGGACCTGCACAAACATGATGTGCTCTGGGGACCCAAAACCAACTTAACAGTGTCGAAGCCTGTGATTCTTTACCTTTCAAAAACAGCAAATTAATTATTCACAGGGAATAACTCACTGTGTGCCCTTAGAACTAAACACAGCACAAAGGGGTCAGTCAGTCAGCTCCTCCCTTGCCAACACAGGCTGGATACAGTGACAGCCCACTCTGGTGGCCCAAAGGCAACAACCAGGCATCGCGCCCTGTCATTACTTCTAAGCAGTAGCAACCAACTACCTGGGAATGAAAAGACGTGTGCTCTTGGGACACAAAACCAGCTTGTAATAGTGCATCTCTCCTTCAGAGCAGCCTCAGCACAAACACTAAGGTTAATATGACTTTATTGTTAGGTCTGACTTTTAATAATATAATAAATACATCCAAATTCTCCACTGTGCACTAGATGCAGATTCAGAAATGTTTATAATGTCCATCAGAAGTGAGACCAGTTGCATCCCTGGACAGCCAACACTTGAATGTCGCTATAACAGCAGAAATCCTTTCTACGGATAACATTAAGCCATAGCAGATGTAAATAACCATTAGACACACTGTGCAATAAAAAGTTCCTACAATGAACACTGGGCTCGGCTCCCTTTTAAAATAATCCCCTAGAGCAGTGCAAACATTCACCCCCCAGTCACAAGGATCTGGGTTTAATCCATTAGTTCTTTTGCTCACCGCACCAACCCAGTTTGGACCCAGCCATATGCAAATCTTGAGCCTGTTCATTATGGGAACAGTCCACCCCGAACTGCCAAGCCAGGGGGTGAATGTATGACATTGTCCTGCATTTTGTCCATCAATTGTTCTTTTTACATATACAAGGCACTTACTACTGGGGAACTTACTGCATCCTCCGGGAGTCCCTCCTCATATCCTCCTCATCTCCCTACTCAAACTGGGCAGGGACCCTACCCACCTGTCCTCTTATCGGCCTATAGCCATTCTGGGCACTGGCATTACTGTGCTCGTTACAGTTCGTTTTTACTCGCTAACCCTAATCAGTGTTGTTTCGATTGTGCTTTAGCACTCTGCGTTTCGAGAGAAGCTTCACTCCCACCCTCTGCAGCCTTGCAGTAGAGCTACTACCTTGGAACCGCGGCCTGCAGTGCTAAGTTAATTCCTGGGGCCTTATTTATGAAGGCCTTGCGCCACCGGTGCGTCACTTTTAAAATGGGAAAAAGTGACGCACCGGTGGCGCAAGGCCTTCATAAATAAGGCCCCTGGAGTCTCGCTGTATCTCGAGGCATGGAGAACAAACCTACTGTCTGCATGCATTTACGCTGTGATACCCCACCATTCAATATTATTGAGGGCAACTGTCCCCAGGGTATTTGGGTATTTCATTTGCCTGGTTTTCAATGTTTTAGTGCTGTCAGTTGCATAATTTAGCGATGGACTCCTATCCTATCATAGTGTAGACCCAAGGAGAGGATGTATCTTAACGGTCGGAGCTGCTGACATTTGAATGTAAGAGCTGGGTTCTAAACTCTATGTTGGCTCAGGGGATTCGGGGCAAATAATGCAATCTCTCCATGCATACCGAAAATGAATGTGTCCTTGTGTAATATGACTGCTGCTCATATAAAGCGCTCCAATATATTTGGGTCGAGTTCGCGCTATATAAACTTCAAACAAAACCTACGTTTTATTGCCTTCTGTTATTCACTGAGGAGAGGTGTTGGGTGGGGGCTTGTATTCATGTCTGGGCTGCGGCCCCCGGTTGCTCGCACCAAGGCTGCCTGGCGGTGCTGCGGGTGAGGGAGGCAGGCTGGCAGTGAAGGAAGGCAGCAGCAGAGGGATAGTATGCCTGCCGGCGTGCCCCCACCAACAGTACGAGGTCGATAGATAGTGGTGCAAGGTTGACGGCAATGTGCAGCGTGCAGGGCAGGATAAAGTCAGGGGCCACTCGCAGATACATCGACTCACAGGGGTCTAAAGGAAACGACCAAACTGTGACAATCTGGTGTGCAGCACCCCAGGGGGCAAAGCTGCAGTTATGTGCGATCAGTAAGCATCCAGATGCACCCTCAATGTACGTAACCTCTCCCGCTGCCAAACCCGGCACCCATTGCCCCTTTTACATGTGTCTTTACTTTGGGGTTTGTTTATCGTGTCTTCGGCGCAGTATTTTATTTTTTATCCCTTCAATAGTACCGCGACAATTTGTGTAGAGCCTCTTCGTCAGTAACGCATTGTATTTTGTTCTATTCACCCTCAAAGGTGGAGGTAATAAACCAGTGTATGGCAGTATGAGATGAACATGCTAGGGTGTTCGGGGAGCTATATTAGGTGCTTGATGCTCTCAAATAGTAATGGTATTATTACAATAGGGTTCCGGTTTACAGATGACCTCTAACTTCACAATGTACCATGTAAGTAGGTAATTAAATTTGCTCACCTCTTCTTTCAATTTACGACCAAGTATAATTAAAAGCGCTCAGCACTGCCCGCCATTGACTCTCTCCTCCTCACGACAGTGACGACGAGAGGCGGGAGCGTAGTGGTGAGTGCGTAATGCGTCACCTATCACGATGCGAGGCCCGAGGGGAGGGCTGGCCAAATGTCCATTGCAAGGCTGTCATTTGTAGAGCTAGCGCGCGCCACGCACGCTACAACTGATTGATGACGGCCCTGGCATTGGCTAGACTGTTCGAGGCTGGGACGGGACGGGGTGGGTGGGTAAGCCTTAAGTTACGGACCGTTGCCGACCGTCAGGTTGACATGGGATAATGCAATGCAACTGTGGGAGGCAGGGGACAGCTTCACTGACTTTTAGCATCCTTGCTAGAGTGGCAATAAAAAACGTGTAACTTAGACCACGGCGAATAAAGCACGTGCACCACGGCACTGGAGTCCCGTAGCGGCCGCCTCAAAAATGGTGCCGCCTGGGGCGGACCGCCCCCCCCGCCCCCCCCTAGCTACGCGGCTGTAGCTGAAGGCTTTTGGCTTTTAGAGAGAGAATGTGTGAGAAATAGTATGGCCAGCCGAAGGGTACCGAGGGCTTACTTTGCAATGAGAAAAGTCTTCAGAAACGTTTTCAAATGGACTGAGCTAGCTGTCGCAAGTAAAAAGTGGAAAGTGGTGTCCTTCCGCGTGGAAAGCCAGATGAATTAGAGAAAGGGTCTAAAATTGAACATGCTATGCTACTGGAAGCCAATGTAAACGACATATTGCCAGCAAAGCGTGCTCTCTGCTATTATATTCAGATGAGGACAGGCCCCTGTATTCTGCAGTCTCTGTGGATGCTGAATCAGATAGAGAAGCAGGTCTAAATGTGGCCCTTAGGCATAGTTGATTCTCAAGAGAATTCAGGCAGTGCTTACTCTCACCTATTTTTTGCTAGACCAATAACAGCCTCTTGACGGACCAGCAATACAAGAATCGAGCTATACCAGCCTCCTGTGACTTCATGGACTGTTCAGAGCTGATGAAAAAGGGAAGATGTGTAACTCTGTTCTCTGGAAGTGGGTGGGAGCCCAAATATTCTGGTGGATGTCCGTACCATGGTTTCCATTTTAAAAATATAAAGGTTTTTTTTAAGATTGTTAATGTATTAGAAGGTTATGGCTGCCATTCATTGGTCTCACCTGAACCATGTTTTGAAGAAAAATTATTCGGCAACTGATTACCATCATTAGAACTGTAAATCGATATTCTGAATGCGCTAATAAGAAGCAGCTAAAAAGCAAATTGGGACACTCCCTGGGGAACAATATCTTAAAAGGGGACAAATGTAGCTCCATACAAGAGTAGGTTAATGGACGAGGACTGATTCCCAAAAGGTACTTGCTCCTGTCTTGAACTTTCCCTTCTAATTACAATAAGGCTAAGCAGTCAATAAGCATTGGCTGATTTACTGTGTCGTGGGCAGCAGACAGACCCAAAAAGTATAAGAGGAGTGGAATGTCCTTGTTCTACATTTGTGTGCTATTCATCGCATGCCCAGCATATTTTTGAACGTGATGAATGCATGCAGCTGGTACATAACGCTGCTGTCCTATAGATATGGCATACTTAAAATGGACTGTGGCCACGTGGCACATTTGGATCTAACAGGTTTTTAGGAGCTATTGTATAAATAGTTTATTCAGGCCTTTGATATCACACACTGCAGAAGTGACTGGTTAATATCTGCTAGCGTAAATGTAAATGTAAATTGATACTTGTATAGCGCACTACTCACCCGCAAGGGTCTCAGTTCGCTTGTACGAATACCGCTGTGGAACCCATCCTGGCTTTCCCTGTGAGGCGTCCACTCCTGGGCACCCCCAAGGTGGAGGCCAAGCATCCTTAGCGTTGTGGGGGCCGTTGTGGAGATTAAGCAAGCTATTGCCCAGAGTTGCAGAGTGGGACTCCATGATTGGAATAGGCACCGAGGCGAGAATTGTCAGGTCCGTGGAATTTTGGAGCCCAAGACCCGCCGAGGCGGGGAATTGAACCCTGGTCCTGGGCTAGACCTCTGCATCAGGGTCTGCCGCTCTAACCATTGAGCCGCACTTCTCCACCATTGAGCCACGCTTCTCCATGCGTGTGCATGGAAGCATAGGTCAGTACTGCTGTTTTGTTTTTTAAAGGCTAGGGTGGCCATTTTGTTTAAAATAGCTATGTGGATACATGTCTAAATCTGCTCACCTAGCTTGTCAAAATCTGATATGCAGCATTTTATTGGTTTGGACCGGCTGTACAAAGAAGTCCAATACGATTTACTGGAAATAATTAAATCTAACGATCAAAGGTAGGACAAACACTGGGTAGTTAAACATAACCTCCATTATTAGGGGAGTGGGGAATGTAAGCAATAGCTGTAGAAATCTGCACCATTAGTTGGAGATGGAGGGTGTAGTTTATTGTGCTGTTCTTGATAGGAAGTGATGTCCTGTTAAGGTGCCAGAAGAGTTCTGAGTTAATAGAGGCTCCTGTTGAAAGCTTGAATAAAGAATGCCGTGGGTGCAATAAGATTTATTCTGGTTACATAATACGGTGTGGTACTGATGAGCTTGAAAGAGGTATTGACACTTATCACATTTATGTAATTGCTTTGCGATTTGTGTTCCACTTGTCACTTTGCCTGTTTGGCTTTTGCTACCATAGGTATATACCAAGGTACTTCTGCTTTACTAGGGTAGTCAGGCACATTTTTAAAAGGGCCGCTAGATCAAGTATTGACCGGGCCCAATATTTAAATGCAGCTAAGTTTTAAGTAATGGAAAAACTTACAATGTATTTTACTGGAAGTCGTTTGATTGAATTAACAATATGAGAGTTTCGAGCTGCTGATTTACATTTTCAGGCATAGATGGTATACCTGATGGCAGGAAGGCTGTAATGTTATGATGTGCATATCAGGCATGGTGGTGGTGCGCGTCACTGACATTATGAGAGCTATTCAGCCTGACATACTAAGGCCACAATTGGCATGATTCAGGTATTCTGAGGCATGGTGATGGCCTTCACAGGCTCGTTGGTGGCAGCACTGGGCATACTAGGACTTTTCTGGCATACCTAGATTACCGCAGGCTTCAAGGTGGTCTTCGCTGTTAGGCTGACACCTCTCTTGGTGTTATGGTGGACATTGATTGCATTGTGAGCATCCTTGGCATTATAGTGTGTGTCCTTGGCATTATGGGGCAAATTCTGGCCATATGCAACCACCATGTGTATGGTGGCGGCCATCTCTGGTATTATGCTGTTGAAATATTTGTATTCATAAGGTTGTCACCTATCTGACCATGGAACATTTTGGTGCAATTCGAAACTGTTCACTATTTTATCTAATCTGCTTGAAGGGGCAGGTTAGAAAATTATTGGAAGCAACATGTCAAAGTAAAGGTGTAAATTGTATAAACTTAGACAAATATTTGTTAACCACATCAGTGCTAAGGGGTTTTCCCGCTGTGCGCTGAAATTTAAAAAAGGGGCCTAACATGACAAAGCCAGCTCGTCATAAGCACAGCGCTGCCGTAAATCATGACGAGCTGGCCTTGTCATTAGCATCGAACAGGTTAATCATGTAAATTATTTGAATTGCCTGTCATGACTCTGTGAATAGATGTATAGGACATGATGTTATGAAATGTATTATTTCAGACCAATGTTTCCAATGTTTCTTTACTGATCAGCGCATTCAATTACCCATGGAGAAGGTTGGGCTTGTTTAGCGGGTATGATGTATTGGAATATTAGCTGGTTCATAACTGCTTGCAAACTGCACCTTTTCACTTTTTTTTCAAAAGTTAGTATGGGGAAGGATTCAAACTGTACAAATTGTAAAGCACAAATCTCTGCAACTTTACATAAGTTTGTTAAAGAAAGATGTGGAACTTGGTATTAAACCTTCAGACTGCGTTTAGAAAGTAAACAAAACCTGCTTGGTGTGTTTTTTTATCAGCTAAACTTGCTGTTAATGCTTCTTGTTTTGCTGCTGGTGTTCGTTGTTCAGCTTCAAAGCACGAACAGGCACATGCATCAATGTTGGCTTTTGCGATTCCTTAATTGCGATTTTTAAGGAATCACAATTAAGGAATCGCAAAAGCCTATGCATGTAGAAATTGCTTAAAAAATAGCGATTTCTAAACATTCCTTAATACCTCCCCACTCATTTGTATGGGCTTAGAGGCCCATAGGAATGAATGGGAAGATATTCTCAATTTGCGATTCTCAATTAGAGAATCACAAATTGGGAATGCAATTTCATGGGTGCCAGGGTGTCAAAAGGACACCCTGTTGCACCCCTGAAATTGATCAGTGCACATATGTTGCGCACACACATGCCCTAAGGGCATGTGTGTGCGCAACATGAAACTTTGAAAAATGCACAAAAGTGAATTTTTCAAAGTTTTTGCAAATTACCATGAAGTTCAACTTCATGGTAATTTGCTACTCCTATTAGCGAAATCACAATTTTTTTTACTTTGATGCATTGCATTTAAGGAATCTCAATTTGGGATTCCTTAAATGCAATCGCAATTTAAGGAATCTCAATTTAGAGATTCCTTAAAATGTGATTTTTGCATTTGGGATGCATCATCCCAAATGCAAAAATACTGGTCGCAATGGGGCAGATTCTGAGAATCTGCCCGTTTGCAACCGGTATTTAGCTTGATGCATGTGGCTGGAAAGCACTACACGTTTGCTGTTCATTAGGCGAAAAATAGTGTGAAATTCTGCCTTACATTACAGAGAAGAGATTCAAAGATAATCCTGCACTTCAAATTAATGGGATGCGCTCAGTGGGAAGATGCTTTAAAAACACACTGTGCACTACAGTGTTTCTAATTGCAGGCAGCTGCAGAGCATGGGCACAGGACGAGACCTCACAGCCTCCTTCGACCTGGGTTAAGGAGACGGAGGGGCATATTTAAAAGAGGATTGAGCCACAGGAACGTCACTTTTATCGACGTTCCGGTGGTGCAATGACCTGTACCATATTTACAAAGCGGAGTTAACCCCTTAAGCGCTGCCGTCGGCCAATGGCCGACGGCAGCGCTACCTCCCCAATGCTGCCGTCGGCCATTGGCCGACGGCATTCCACCCACGATCGAAAACGGCCGCACCGCGGCGGGAATTACCGCCGCGGGAAACGGGTTAAGCCACTTGGCACGGCTTCACACCGCTTTGTAAATATTGTATCCTTTCACGCAGGTATATTCACTGGGTGTTGCAGTGGGCGTTCACCGTAACACCCATTGCTTTTTGAAGCTATCCCAGATTTACAAGGATGTGTAAATCTGAGTTAGTGCCAAAGACTAAAGCAATGCAAAAGATTTTAAATTGGCGCAACGAGAAAAAATACCTTAATTTTAATTCCTTTATTTCTCCTTGTTTTTGCTCTTTGTATTTGTGCTGCGTTCTGCAGCACACATTGAAATGTGTGCTATGCCTGTACCTTTGCACTATGGCGCCAGGGTGTGTGTGTTGGGGCTAGGCAACTGTTTTTAGCGCAAGGGAAATCACAGGGGTGTGCCGTATTCTTGTAAATATGGCGCATCCCTGCATTTTCTAAATGACACAGTGCACGCTGCAAAATGTACAACAGTGCTGTGCTGCACAATTTCCTTGTACATATGCCCCAGGGTCTTCTCTCTAAAATAGTGGATGGACTCTGTCCACACCCATGTGCCCATTCCATATCCCTAAAGATAGACAGTTTCCCATTACAGCCCCACACTAACGTTCACTTCTTGTTTCTCTGGTGAGTGGCTGGCTGAGAGCCTTGCCACTCATCCGAGTCCTGCTCCTTACAGCCATATGTTAAGTGGACAAGACTTAGGTGGGTGCTGGAAGATTGCCTCAAAGCCCTGAGTGGTAGGAGAGACAATGGAAGGCAATTCACTACACCCTGACATTCTTTTTTTTTTAAGTTCAAGTTTATTGATAACAAACAGAAAATACAAAGTGAAATGCAGTAAGAGAAAATATAATACAAGGAATACTGGAATAATTGATGCAAAATAATAGAAAAGCGGAATCAATAAACGCTACACTCTCGTTCATGAAAAAAGGAATGAGAGAGAGAAAAAATAAAAATAAAAATAAAAGTAAACAAGAAGGTCAAAGTCAATTCTAGCAGCAAGTGCACAAATTACATTGAATGCAAAAGAGCAAGTAAGCAGATAATCATATAAATAACAGTTGGTAGAATAAAAAACGGTATAGGAGAGGCAAAAAGACAACGATGTAATGTTCAAGGGGGTTTACGAACTGCATCTGGTAAGTTAAAGGGAGCAATGATGACAGGAGGGGGAGAGGGAGAAGAAGTGGAGGAAAGGTAATCGGTGAGTGGAATCCATAGGAGGTCCCGTTTGATGGCAAGGGAAACAGGGGATACATAGTTGGTATCTAAACGATGATTAAACCAAATAGCATTCCACCAAGCAGAATAAGTAAGTTTTGAGGAATCTTTCCAATTGGAAGTAATTAAGTGGAAGGCTACAGCAAGAAAAAGGTCAAACAACTTATAGTGAGAAGGGGATTGAGGTAACTCTGGAGAGAGGGAGCCGAGGAAAGCAATGGATGGAGTGAAGGGGAGTTGAAAATGGAAAATAGTGGAAATACGTGACCAAATTCCATGCCAAAAGGAGGTAACGTTAGGGCAGTGAAATAACATATGGGACAAATCAGCCGAAGAGGATGAACAGGACCAACATGTCGGAGAAAAATAAGGGGAGAAAGAAGCTAATTTAGATGGAGAGAACAATAATCTTTGATAAATAAAATAAAGTGTTTGTGTAGTATTGGCAGCACAAGAGGTTTGGTGAATCTTAATCCAAAGCTTATCCCATAAAGAGACAGACCACGTGACTGATAAATCTTGTTCCCAGGCCAGTTCAGTGCGAGATTTAGAGCGTTCCGAAGGTGTTAGTAAGCAGGAGTAGATACGAGAAGCAGAAGGAGAAGAAGTTAAGAGTGGAGACAAAAGAGGGTAGAGTGGGGGAAATTCAGAAGAAGCTGGAAGGGAATGAAGGAAAGAAAGAAGTGCAGGAAGGAGTAGAGTATATTGTTTGTGAAAGGAGTTGGGAAGAAGATAACGGGATTGCAATTCAGAGAAGGATAAGGGAACTCCATCACAAAGCAACTGCGAAACCCATTTTATGCCTTTAGAGTGCCAGAAGGAACGATTTTTAATGCGGAGTTGTTTATTGTGCCAAATGGGTTGGTGAGATAAAGAAGCGGAGGAAGTATAAGTAGAGGGGATGAGGGGAGTAACAATGTGACAGGAATGTGCAATAATAGGAGATCGCAAGAGAGAAGTGTGAGCCGAAAAAGCAAGTAATTCTGAAAAGTCAAAGGGAGAGATGAAAGACTTTTCCAAGGATAGCCAAATTGGTGGATAGGTAGGGGGGTCTGTAGATATCCAACGAAGAGTTTGCCTCAGGGAAAAGGAGTGATGATAAGTTTTGAAACTTGGGAATTTCAATCCTCCTTGAGACTTGTCCTTTTTAAGAAAGGAGAGAGCAATTCAAGGAGGTTTGTTCTGCCAAAGAAATTTAGAGAGAAGAGAGTCTAATCGTTAGAAATAATAATGAGGAATACGGACAGGAATCATAGAAAGTGAGTATAAGATAATAGGGGCTAGCATCATCTTAATAGAATCTAGTCTCCCCCACCAAGAAAGAAATAGTGGATTCCATTTAGATATAGAATCCGAGAGTTTCTGGGAGATACAATCAAAGTTGAATTTTAGAGTGTCTGAAATGGAAGAGGAAAACCAAAGGCCCAAATATTTAATTTTTGAAGGTTGCCAGGAAAACCCAGTCTGATCAAAGTAATGTCGTAGGCAGGAGACATTAAGGGGAAGGATCTCGCACTTATCACGATTAAGACGATATCCTGAAACTAAGGAGAAAGCTTCAACTTGACGAAGAAAGGAGGGAATAGTAGATTCAGGATTGGAACAATAAAAAAGAATATCGTCTGCGTAGACTGATAATTTGACTTGGGCAGGGCCTGGGTTGAAACCAGTAATAAGATTATCTTGTCTAATCTTTGTTAAAAAGGGCTCAAGTGCAACAATAAACAATAAGGGGGATAGAGGGCATCCTTGACGAACCCCTCTGGAGAGGGAAAAATAATCGGAAACTTTACCATTAGCGAAAATAGAAGCTTTGGGGCCAGAATATAGGAGAGCGATGAGGGAAATTAATTTTGGGGGAAGCCAATCCAGGAAAGAGCGCGAAACATAAATTCCCAGCTAATACTGTCAAAGGCCTTTTCGGCGTCAAGAGCAATGGCAGCTAAGGGGTATTGAATAGTGGAAGCTTTACTAAGGACATTAAAGAAAACTCTTGCATTATCTGATGATAAGCGACCTTTGACAAAACCAGATTGCTCTGGACCAATGAGTTCAGGTAAAATGGGATCTATACCGAGGGCAAGTAGTTTGGCAAAAATCTTGTAATCCGTATTTACAAGGGAAATGGGTCTATAATTCTTGCATAAGGTAGGGTCTTTGTTGTATTTAGGAATGAGGCAGATCATTGCTTCTTGAAAAGTACCCTGAGAAGAGCCGTCAGAGATAAAGGAATTGAAAAGAGAAAGTAAATGGGGTAGAAGTTGCTTGGAGAAGTGGCTATAAAATTCAATAGTAAACCCATCAGGGCCAGGGGCTTTGCCACGACGGAGGACTGAGACTGCGTGAGAAATTTCGGCTAAAGTGACGTTAGATTCAAGCGGGGAAAAGTCAACATGGGAAGAAGAAGGGGGTAAGAGAAAGAAAATAAGAAGTCAAATCATCAGGAAGAGGAGGGAATTCAGGGGTATAAAGTTGTTTATAAAAAGAAACACATTTTTTTAGAATATCTTCATCCTTGAAGTGTGAGACTCCAGCCGAATCAGTGATGGAGGTAATCCGGGTCCTGTGTTTTTAGATAGTTGGCTAAAAGTTTACCCATTTTGTTTTGACCGCCATAGTAGCGGGCAGTGCATTTTAAAAGATAAGAGGATGCGGCATCAGTGGAGGATTTATTAAAAGCAACTTTCGCAGAAATAAGATCCTTAAGAGAAGAATCAGAGGGGGATTGATAGTAGGAATATTCTAATTTTTTTATTTTTGCTAAAAGGAGGGAAGATTGACGTTCGAAACCTTTCCGTTTTTTAGAGACAAAATTAATTATAAACCTCTAGCCGTTGCCTTGAAGGAGTCCCAAATCATGACAGGGGAGGAATCAGGGGTAGAATTAGTGTGAAAAAAGTCAGTAATAAAAGCACCGAACTGGTCTGTGAACTTGGAGTCAGTCAAGAGAGAGTTGTTAAATCGCCATCTGCCAGGTGAGGGGGAGAAGGGTATCAGGTCAAAGTCTACAAGGACAGGGGCATGATTGGATATAAGAATGGAGCCAATGTCAG
Organism: Lissotriton vulgaris; assembly: GCF_964263255.1. NCBI lineage: Eukaryota > Metazoa > Chordata > Amphibia > Caudata > Salamandridae > Lissotriton > Lissotriton vulgaris. The sequence continues at coordinate 970,521,788 of NC_141689.1, read as the reverse complement.
AAGCAAGGACACATTGGGTAAGGGATTTACTAAGGAAAAGGTAATCGATACTGGATTGGGTTTTGTGAGGAGTAGAAAAGTAACTGTATTCTTGGAGATCAGGGTGACAGAGTCTCCAAATATCAATTAGGGAATTACGACGAATAACTTAGGTAAATTGATTATGCATTTTGAATCGAATGAAGGTAACTGAGGAATGTCTGTCAAGGAAGGGATCATGGATCTGATTACAGTCACCACCAAAAATAATATAATTATCGTTTAGGGAGACCAATTTATCTGAGATGAGGGGCCAAACGGTATGATCAACATTAACTGGAGCGTAAACATTAAAAATAACAATAGGCACATTATCAATCTTCATTCTTAATAGTACAAAACGACCATCAGTATCAATTTCAAAATGAGAATCAGTAACAGCAAATTTTTTATGAACAAGTATAACTACGCCATTCTTTTTCCCCAAAGAGGGAGAAGAAAAAGTATGGCCAACCCAAAGTCTTTTTAGTTTAGATGATTCAGTATCATTAAGGTGGGTCTCTTGTAACATGGCGACATCAGTTTTTAATTTAGCTAAATGAGCTAATACTCGCTGTCTTTTAATTGGACTATTTAAACCTTTAACATTCCAAGATGTAACTCTGAATGATATATAGTAAAAGCATTAAAAGAGAACAGAATGCAAACAATGCAATAAAAAGTGCAAAAGGAAGAGCTGTAATGGAAAGAAAATATGAGGTATAGGAATAGGAGGAAATGAGGAAAAAGAGAGAAAAAGCGGTCAAAATAGTTGAGAAAAGAGATAGGGAAAGAAATGGAGGGAAAAAGAAATCTAAGGGGAAGTATTGAGAAAATGGAGAGAGTAACAACAGATGAGGTAGTAGGAAGAATGAAGGGAAGAAGAGAGAACAGAGCGAAAAAGAGAGAAAAAGAGAACAAAACAACCAGATAAGAACATGAAATCGTGACATACCTACAAATGGAAGATTCAAAAGGTACAAGGGGGAAGGAGGAACCAGACGGAATGACGGTACAACCGGGATCACACAGGACGGAGGGCCGGGAGGCATCGCATCAAGGGAAGGGACAAACTGTGGAGAAAAATAAGCAAACAATTGTTACAAACACAACAACAGGGGAAAAACATGTGGCATTAATAAGACTAGCAAACGCAACAGGACTAAAAGATCAAACAGTGAGGGGTAAGGAACATAAATTCAGCGAGCAGTCGATGAGGGGGATTCCATAGGATCAGCATGATGAGCGTTGATGAAGCTGCGAAGGCGGTCTTCAAATGTTGTAGTCTTATTGTTGTAAGTAACTTTGAATAGGCACGGGTGAAAAAGACCATAACGAGCACCCATGTCCCAAAGAGCAGGTCTTAAGTCCAAGAAGGCCTTCCTCCTGTTAGCAGTGGCCTTGGCGTAATCCTGAGCAAAGAATAAAGTAGATCCGGACCAGATAATTCGCTGAGAGGATTTTGCTGCTGAAAGAACCTTCAATAGGTCCGTGTATTCCAGGAAATACAGGATCACCCCTCTAGGCTTCTGAGAGGGGGAGGTCGAAGATGAAGGTCGACCTAGTCTGTGCGCTCTCTGAATGTTAAGCAGGGTGCCTTCTGGCATACAAAGAACTTTGGGGATGAAGGATTTGAAGAAACCAATAGGATCCGACCGCTCTTGTCCTTCCTCAAGGCCGTAGATATGGAGGTTGTTGCGCCTATTACGGTTTTCAAGCTCCTCCACTTGACGCTGAAGGGTAGAGACCTGAGAATGAAGGGGAGAGATCTTCGCACAGTCATTCGCCAAGGAAAAAAGCGATTGCTCCACAGTCGTAACCCTGCCGTCGAGCTGCGACCAAGAGTCGGTGAGAACTTGGAGTTTCGCATTAGTGTCTTCCATAAAAGGGCGCAGAGCCCGGATTTCTTCTAGTAATAACTCCATCGAGACAGGAGAAGATGGTTTAGGAGGCGAAGGGGGGTTTTGTCTGAGGCGTTTAATAAGAGATTTCCCAGTAGTCGCTGTAGAGGTCTCTTCCGAAAGAGAAGATAGAATAAATTGAGTCAGAGAAAACTCGGTAAAAATCTTCGAGTTTTTAATGAAAATATGCTTGGTAGGAGGTGTCACAGTCGTAGTGCCTTTAGATCTACCCATAAATAGCGGCGAAGAAATAGAAGCCAATATAGTGTCGGAGGTCGGGGAGAGACAAAATGGCCGCCGAGTGAAAGTCAGTCAGAAAAGGCACATGAAATTACTCAAAAATGAACGCAAAACGTATCCATACCTCCAAAAGCATAAAGGAAGACGAAGGTGAAGGAAAAATCACCACAGAGTTGCAAGGGGGATCATTGATATGATGACACAGCTCAGCCGAGGAAAAAACAAAATGGCGGTCGCAATGCGACAATGCAGTTACAGAACTTACATAGTTCGCAAATCCAAAATGCCGCACTCCAGCGAAGCCACAAATATCAGGGTAGGAGGAGTAGATGTTCCGACGTCCTCACATCCCACAATTAGCGCTGAGCGAGTCAGGAAGGATGCCGTACACCGGACAAACCGAGGAGCTTCACCCAGACACCGCCATTCACGCCGGGCGCCAAGCCACGCCCCCTACACCCTGACATTCTACCTTGCTCATCTGATACATGCACTTGCAGTGAAAATTGTTTTACTTTGCCCTATCGAAGTTTCTCGCAGTTGTGGAAAAGAAAATGAACTTCTTAATGGAGTGTAAAGTTTCCAAACTTCATAAAACACTGGGTGAAGGTAATACTTTTCTCAACTTCCCTTCTGTCCCCAGACCCTCTTTTCTTTGCTATTTGGAATAATGTTTATTTGTTAATGTGTCTATTTTCAAACTGTAAATTGTGCACGTGAGTAAATTTAATTTACATTTTGAGTAGCATACTCTCTTTCATCCAACCTTTCTGATATAAATCCCTATAGTACAGTAAATTCAACCCCTCACCTCCCCACTCGAATAGAATGTCACCAGCCATTGTTGCCTTGGCAGGCGGATTGGTACATTACATTCGAAAATATCATAGCAATTGAGGTGCCGAATCACAATTTAAATGGTATGTTTTAACTTCATCTATTTAACAACAGTTTTATTTATGATTCAATATTTACAAATGTACCATCCTTCTCTGCCACAATGTTTACAACTAGAAACAATAATAATATCTTAGGGGCACATGCATCAACCTATTTAGGAAGTGCAAACGGTGCGAATCGGTAAATTCGGCCGTTTGCACTTCCTAAATACGTTTTTGGGATGCATGAAACAATTTTTCAAAATTAGCTTTTTTTTGCATTTCCTAAAAATGCAAATGCATTTAAGGAATCGCATTTGTGCGATTCCTTAAATGCAATGCATCAATTTAAAAAAAAAATGCAAATTTTGAAATAGGAAGTGCTAATTAACACGAGGTTGACCCTCGTGTTAATTTGCTAAATTCTTTAAAAAAGCAAAAAAAATGCATTTTGGAAAGTGTCATGTTACATTTTTGTTGTCTATATTCTGTCCATTCGATATTTTGTCCATTCTATATTTTTAATTCGATATTACTGCTATTCAATTCGATATTTTTGTGGTCTATATTCTGTCCATTCGATATTTTGCCCATTCTATATTTTTAACTCGATATTTTGGCCATTCTATAGTTTTTTACTCGATATTTTGACTGTATACCGTTGAACACCCCTATAAAGTACGATTGCACTTTCTTTTAAATTGGTGTTAGAGCTTTGCAACAGAGATAATGTTATAATAATCTATACTTTTAGGGGCACATGCATAATTGTAGGAATTTGCATTTCCTAAATTGCGAAAATTAAGGAATCGCAATTTAGGAATTGCAAAATCCTATGCATCAAGAAATCCTAATTTTTTTTAGGATTTCTTAATTTTCGGAATTTGCGATTTCTTAATTGCGAATCGCAATTAAGGAATGGCATTACATTGATTCCTATGGGCCTAGAGGCCCATAGGAATCACTGCCGTTTTGCATTTCTTTTTTTTGGAATTCGCAATTTGTTGATGCATTGCAAGGGTGCAGAGGGGGTCCTAAGGACATGTGTGTGTGAAACATGCACTTTAAAATACATTTCAGGGGTGCAGGGGGGGGTCCTTTGGACCCCCTCTGCACCCTCAACAAATTGCGAATTCCAAAAAAAAGAAATGCAAAACGGCATTGATTCCTATGGGCCTCTAGGCCCATAGGAATCAATGTTATGCCATTCCTTAATTGCGATTCGCAATTAAGAAATCGCAAATTCCGAAAATTAAGAAATCCTAAAAAAAATTAGGATTTCTTGATGCATAGGATTTTGCAATTCCTAAATTGCGATTCCTTAATTTTCGCAATTTAGGAAATGCAAATTCCTACAATTATGCATGTGCCCCTAAAAGTATAGATTATTATAACATTATCTCTGTTGCAAAGCTCTAACACCAATTTAAAAGAAAGTGCAATCGTACTTTATAGGGGTGTTCAACGGTATACAGTCAAAATATCGAGTAAAAAATATAGAATGGCCAAAATATCGAGTTAAAAATATAGAATGGGCAAAATATCGAATGGACAGAATATAGACCACAAAAATATCGAATTGAATAGCAGTAATATCGAATTCAAAATATAGAATGGACAAAATATCCAATGGACAGAATATAGACAACAAAAATATCTAATTTTAGGTAAGTAATGTGGAGAAGTGTGGCTCACTGGTTAGAGCAGGCAGACCCTGAAGCAGAGGTCAGACCCGGGACCAGGGTTCAATTCCCGACGCGGCAGGGTCTTGAGCTCAAATGCCCATGGACTCGATAATTCTCGCTTCGGTGCCTGACCTAATCATGGGTTCACACTCTGCAACTCTGGGCATTAAGCTTGCTTAATCTCCACAACGGCCCACCTGCGGCGGGATGCCTGGCTTTCACCTTGGGGATTCCCTGTAGGGGCTATCTCACAGGGAAAAGCCAGGAAGGGTTCCCAAGGCAAGCGCGGAGATACCCCTTCGGGGGTCGATTCAGGCGCTATATAAGAAACATAATAATAATAATAATAATAAGTTAATATCGATTTTTTTATGATATCTACTTTTTTAAGTGTTTTTTATGTTAGTATATGTGTTAAAAGTGTATATTTATTTTATAATTTATTTTAAGTAAATAATTGTATGGTATTTAATTTTTGCGTAATTATAATTAATTAAATATTTTAATTTATTTATTGGTGTTTATTTTGAATTATGTGTTAATTAATTTTTAATTGGTAATTAATTTATATAATTGGTAATTAATTTTAATTAATTGATAATTGATAATTATGTTAATTTTATTAATTTATTTTCTGTAGCAGGTTGTGGGTTTTGTAGGGGAATAGGGTGGGAAGTAATTTAATTATAATTAATTAAATATTTTAAATTATTTGTTGGTATTTATTTTGAATTATTTGTTAATTATTTTTTAATTGGTAATTAATTAAAATATAATTGGTAATTAATTTTTATTAATTGATTAATTGATCATTATGTTAATTTTATTAATTTATTTTCTGTAGCAGGTTGTGGGTTTATAGGGGAATAGGGTGGGAAGTAATTTAATTATAATTAATTAAATATTTTAATTTATTTATTGATATTTAGTATGAATTAACTGTAAAATATTTTTTAATTGATAATTAATGTAATTATAATTGGTAACTAATTTTTATTAATTGATTAATTGATAACTATATTAATTTTATTAATTTATTTTTTGTAGCGTGTTGTGGGTTTATAGGGGAATTGGGTGGGAAGTAATTTAATTGTAATTAATTAAACTTTAAAAAGAATGTAATTGGTATTTATTTTGAATTAATTGTTAATTATTTTTCAATTGTTAATTAATTAATTGTTAATTGATAATTAATTTGTATTAATAGGTAATTTTTTATAGTAATATTTTTTTATTGATTACTATTGGTAAATACTTTTAATTAATTTGTCATTGGTATTAATATTTAATTTATTTTTATTCATATATGAAGTATTTACTTTCCCTACTGTTGCACTCACTGGAGTGGGAATAGTAATTTTTACCCCTGCACTATCCAACGTTTTCCCTACTGTTCCACTCTCTGGAGTGGGAATAGTAATTTTTAACTTCCCGCTATCCAACGCTTTCCCTACTGTTGCACTCACTGAAGTGGGAATAGTAATTTTTACCCCTTCGCTATCCAACGCTTTCCTTACTGTTGCCCTCCTTGGAGTGGGAATAGTAATTTTTACCCCTACGCTATCCAACGCTTTCCCTACTGTTGCACTCCCTGGAGTGGGAACAGTAATTTTTACACCTACGCTATCCAACGCTTTCCCTACTGTTGCACTCTCTGGAGTGGGAATAATAGTAATTTTTACCCCTACGCTATCCAACGCTTTCCCTACTGTTGCACTCTCTGGAGTGGGAAAAGTAATTTTTACCCCTACGCTATCCAATGCTTTCCCTACTGTTGCACTCTCTGGAGTTGGAATAGTAATTTTTACCCTCCCACTATCCAATGCTTTCCCTACTGTTGCCCTCCCTGGAGTGGGAATAGTAGTTTTTACCTTCCCGCTATCCAACCCTTTCCCTACTGTTGCACTCACTGGAGTGGGAATAGTAATTTTTACCCCTACGCTATCCAATGCTTTCCCTACTGTTGCACTCTTTGGAGTTGGAATAGTAATTTTTACCCTCCCAGTATCCAACGCTTTCCCTACTGTTGCCCTCCTGGAGTGGGAATAGTAATTTTTGCCCCTACGCTATCCAACGCTTTCCCTACTGTTACACTCACTGGAGTGGGAATAGTAATTTTTACCCTCCCGCTATCCAACACTTTCCCTACTGTTGCACTCTCTGGAGTCGGAATAGTAATTTTTACCCCTACGCTATCCAACGTTTTCCATACTGTTGCACTCTTTGGAGTGGGAATAATAATTTTTACCCTCCCGCTATCCAAGGCTTTCCCTACTGTTGCACTCACTGGAGTGGGAATAGTAATTTTTACCCCTACTCTATCCAACGTTTCCCCCACTGTTGCACTTTCTGGAGTGGGAATAGTAATTTTTACCCCTACGCTATCCAACGCACCAGTAGTATTCTATGCAATCACAGTTTCTCTACCCCTTTCCAAGATGGCCTCCATCTCGGACGTAGCCACTCCCCCGTAACGTCATGGACGCTAGCAGTGGGCGTGGCCTCAAACGCCGACTGCAGCGAGGACAACGAACAATTTTATTAAGGCTGTCAGCATTCATCAAAAACACAGGGGTCTGAGCGGAGGCCACATTCCTGCATTTCGCGGTAAGCGTGTAAATGTTAGCTTAATGTGTGACTGCTTTTTGGGATTAAAAGGTTAGCAATCACGAGTGTGGACAACATGCAACACTTAAATACCGGTTGATTGGCGTATGCGCCCGTATCTCGCACACCGATTATGGAATAGCGCGACTCCCTGGCATTTGGGGGATAGATGTCCGCACTTTTCAAAATACTACCTAATATCACATGGGCAGCTTCGTGAGGGAGCATAGTCAAAATACTATAATCAGACCGGGGACTAGGCATCACAACGGCCCCGCAGTAACTCCCGTAAGCACGTGGGATAACCTAAGCATGTAATTCAGCTAAAGAGCGGTACACCAAATAGAGGGCAAAATGCTTTCCTTTTTCTTAAAAACCATCCAGGGATTATGCAAGATTCATTGTGAGTATTCATACAGGCGTAATCCTGCAATAAACCCTGTTTGATGCATGTTTTTATGTATGTTGTTTTACGTTGTAGACTGACCAAAGGCAGTTTCCGGTAGCAACAAAGATAGCTACAAACACCGGATCTTTTCCAATTTCTTCTACGGGGGAGCTGGTACATGCATGAACAGTGGCTACCTGGTAAACAATGAAGAGGTTATATATGGCAGACATCTGTTACACCACTTTTTGATTGATGATCACTCTATGTATATTTGTCCAGTGAATGTGTCTTAGTCGAGCCACTTAAGATGTGTAATGTAATTGTGTGGTATATGTGTTGTTTGTCTGTAACTACAGGTACAATAAATGCAGAAATAAGGTGCAGACAAGATGCAGACCCAAACCCTGATGAAGTTGCCGGTAAATCTAAACAGGCAATGAAACATGTTGGTTTTTAATAGTGCGGGCTCACAGCAAGGAATAAAAGTAATATAGCCAGTGTAGCCTAGCTCCTTTTAATTGATAAGTGTTCCAATTCCCATGTACAGAGTTTGGCACACCTTTTGGGTCACTAGCACATAAGCACATATGTAATTTTTCTTTATCTGCACTGTTTATTACCTACCCTCTTTGTTTTCAGTTGGCAGTAGCTGATGATGAGAACGTGAGGACACAGGCGTGTACCAGCCTGTTTATTCCTCCCCGGGTGTTGCTCCTGTGAGGCTCTGCCAACTCCCCTCACCTTTTTTCCTTGTTTTGGTGGGTTGTTTTCACGTACACTTAGGGTACACAGGTTACCACAGCTCCACACGTATATACAAAAAAATCTTCTTGCAAAATATGACATGGTTCTATATATAAGCGGATGTACAAAGTTGTCCACCGTGGCGGATATCCTAGGATAGGTATCTAGTAAAAATCTTTTGGAAGACGTGGGTCTTCACAAAGAATAGGGGCAGGTATAGTAGTGATGAAAGTGTATTGAGTGGGGGGGCGACCTGTTTAAACCCCTTCTTTCCCACTATGGCTCCTATTAGTTGAGACTATATTCAAATCTGCCAAACAAATATTTGAAAAAATTACAGGTCATACAAAATGTGGTGGCTCGGCTTCTTATAAAGAGTCCCAGATATGGTTCGGCCTCCCTAGCCATCAACGGTCTTTATTGGCTGCCAATGAGAAATCTTCAAGGGCCTTTGTACAGCCTATAAGGCTTTTCATGGCTAGGGCCCTGTGTACCTCAGAGATAGGTTTAGATGATATCTTCCAGGAAGGATTCTTCGGTCCAGCTCTGCACGAGTGTTGACTGTTCCCTCCAACCGATTCGCTACCTGGGGCAGTGGTGGCACCTCCGCTAAGGCGGAGCAGCGTTGCCCCACTGTTCTTTGAGCAGGAAAAATAAAATGATAATAACCTAGTTATTATCATTTTATTTTTCAAAGGTTCGGGCACAGGGTAGGGTAGGGCTGGAGGCACAGGGGGAGGAGTGGTTTGTGCACACTAAGTTCACATGACTACTTGCCCGCCTGTCTGGGACTGGCCAAACAGTCATGCACACTTAGCATGTATCCAACCAGGCAGTATTACACAACCTGGTGGGGAACATACCCAGGCCCCCAGTCTCCATCTGAGCGCCGATGTACGGTGCTCAGACCAATCACAATGCTGCATTGCAGCATTGTGATTGGCATAGAGGAGCCAATCACAACGTTATATTGCAGCGTTGTGATTGGCTATGGCGAGCCTGGGTGCTTCCTGGACTCGCCGGAGAAGCGAGGAGAGGCTGCAGGCCGGCATAGGAGGTAAGCAGCTTTGGTTTTTTATAATTATGTCCACCCCGCACCACCCCTTCACCCTCATTCCCGGCCTCTTCTGAGCTGGGGAGGCAGGAGCTTGGTACGCTGCACACCGCTATACTGGAATCGACTTCCCCAGGAACTGAAAATTGCTACCTCTTTCCTCAAGTCCAGGAAGGCTTTAAAGACCTGCCTTTCACTCTGGATTTCTAAATTGTTATTTTGAAAGTCTGTGAATTTCCTTTGTTCCTTTCGGGTCACAGGTAGCGCCAAGACACCTCTGGGCAATCGTTTGCGCTTTATAAAATCTAAATCAAATCACATCAAAATCAAATCATTGTACAGGTTAGAACGTTATGTTTTTCCCCCAGTCTTTCTTTATTCTAATGTTGCCAAAAATAGGTTTTTTCTGGTAGAAATATATTCTTATTAGTAAAGCCAACCATAAACACTGTGTTACATCTAAATCCTGAGTTTGCGCTACACCAGAACAAACACTCTTAAAATATACTGCTTACTAGTATGGGTGAAGTGATTCCTACACCTTGTAATCCTAATTGTCTTCATGTAACATTTCATAAACACTAATTAACACACCTAAATCAGCCTTAATTCATCAGATTAAATCAGGTAAATTCCCTCTCTAAATGTGTGTGTGACGTAAAGTGCTCTGACACCCTACTCTGGCATGCGTAGCGAAATAAAACGAATGAAAGGCATGTGAGAGCGGGGCTATGGAGAGATGAGGGGCACTCTGGAGGGTGGAAGCGACTGAATATGTAGAGGAAGCGGTCATTGGGTACGTATCAAAAAACATGGTCGCACCAGGCGCCCCCAGACGGCCGTATTCACGATTAGAGATGTGCTCGTCAACACAGTCCCAGCTTCGAGCAAGTTGTACCAATCTGCGTGAGTGAAACAGCATGTGAGCGCCTGCCTCGGCTTTCCCTCTGAGCAGCCATCTTTTTCAAATGCTTTATTCACGTGCATTTGCTAGCGGGGTTTTTAATTTGACATTTCAGCACCACGCCATACATGACTTTATTGCAAACGGATATGGGTTTGCAGACTCTCCCACGCCCCCCTGAAGGAGCAAGGCCTTGCGGCCTTCTGGAATACTTAACTAGATTTTAAAAAGCTGCCGACTACTCCCTGCTGAGGCAAAATATTATCTATGCACTTTGGCCGGGGAGTCGACGTGCTAACAGGCTCGGCTAATTAAATGGATACCTTTACACCGCGGCGACGGCTCGAGGCCATTGATCGGTTTCAGTCAACATCGGAAAGAATTAAATAGCTGGCCATCTCCTAAAAACGGTGACCTTGGGGGTCATGTGTTTGTAGCTATAATTTATTTAGCAAATAAAAGAAAACAATCTGTCCCCAATTAGGTTGCAGGAAGTGCAGCACAGAGTAAATTTATGCCTGCCCGTGTCCCTTGGTCGCCTGCTTGAATTTATCGGCGTGGTTTGCCTATATTTAGTCCTGCAGTTCATGAGGCTTCAGGGCACGGATCTGAAGGCACACTCATTCTGATTAATCGGTGTTCAAAGCTATTGCTGCAGATATTGGCAAAAACATACACGGCTCCCAAGGGAGCTGAACGCATAATGCATTGCGAACAGCGGTGCCTGCTTGGCTGCAGTTCCTGCTGACATTTTTCTATTATGGGATTTAAAGTCCATCAACGAAAAATATTTTGAATTAATAATACAGCAAACAAGAACCCACAGGCTATGCGTCCTTTATATCAGGAGGGCAGATTGTTCTGTACTGCAGAAGTACCGCCTTTTGGAAGAGGCTGCGCGCGCTCATGGGAAGTGGTCACTAGAAATCCGTTTCCTCAACTCAGGTGGTAATGATTGGGGAACATTGTACATGTTGGTCATCGTTCCACTCACTGCTGGCTAACCTATAATTATCTGAGGTCTGCAAACAAGCAGGGTGGCCAGATAACAATAAGCATTTGCAATGCAATACGTCTCGCATTTAGGAGAGTTTGAGCTAATAGCATTGTAAATGACAATGCCTTCTATTATTGTGTTTTCTTTAAAACAGATACATAAAATTGAATGTCATTTACATTGCCAATAGCTTAAACTCTCGCAAATGCAAGACCTATTGCATTAAAAATGCTGTGCCCATGCTATCAAAATTGTAAAAAAGCATTAGGAGAGAGATTGTCCTGGCTGCAACAGCAGCTAGGACAAATCTATTTTAAAAAATGGCGTTCAGAGGCTGTAATTAAAGCCTACTGAGTAACAACACACATAACAGAGGTGTCGCAAAGGGAGGTTACAAAATGAGCCAAGGCGGTACTATGGATGGACTACTAAGCCTATTGACCAATGAACAGCCACAGTTAACAGTGGACTATGACAGAAGCTAATGTAAAATATGGGTGGAAAGTGGGCGGAGCTTCAATTCCCTACCTCAATACAGCATGCCTCACAGAGCAGCGCATGCGCTGCCCAGGCTCGACCTAAAAAAGATTGGCGGATGCTATCACGTCCTTTGTGGTGAGCAAGAAGGTGTCTTGTGCAAACATCTTTTACCACCACATGAATAAACCGATTTTTTGAGGTGGTAATTTGTAACCGGAATGTGTGTGCTCATTTGTTGTGCTTCATTTTGTTGTGGTGAAGATATGTTTTTTGTTCTGTTGTGTTTTTTTCTTCTGCATTATTGCACCGTATTGTTGCTGTGCTGTGAAAATTGTGTTGTGGTCTGTTTTGACTGTTTCAAATATGTTGTGACAAGTTATGGTTGAGTTTTGTGATTACTTTACTTTGTGTTATGCTATTTGGTTGTGTTGTATTGTGCTCTGTAATTACTTTTGAGATGTCAACAAATGCTGCTTCATTTCCTACAAGAAGCAACACATTCCTTTGAAGTTTCAGTGACAAATGACCATTTACCACTGTTAAAGGTAGTCAAGTACAGCTATACAACCATTTATGGCACTGGTGAGCCCAAAACTGGCACAGACCTTTTTTATACAACCTAATATGTGTTATTTTTTGTCATGTAATATCCAGGTCGTTGCAAAAGTTGACTTCCATAGCATGTTAGTAGTACGATCAAAAATGTTATTTGTTCAGTTGATTAAAACCATTACAAAACTGGTAAAACCAAACAGAAATGTACAATGCAATACAAAACATGAATTACTTCACTTTAATCTATAACTACTATATTATTGACCCTTTATTAAAAAAATCTAAGATCATAAAAATCTAAGATCATATTAATCAGAATTGTAAGTCCTAAAATAGTGACAATCCTGAAAACCCTAGAGCATCTATAATTGATATCTAAACATGTTTCCACGATTCTTCCAAAGATTCCTTAACTGTATGTCCAGATATTGTGAAAACCAGAATGGGTCTGGGGGAAAAATCTCGCTGTGTCTCCCCGCACCCTCCTTGCTGGAAAGAATACATATGCCCAACCTAGCTGAGTCAACAGACAGGTGAAAGGCCCCAAATGGAAAGGGAAGACCACTCGGTCCCCCCGAACGTATGGATGGGTGCCCCGATCCCCCCGGGAAACCGTTGTGGGCGGGGGGCGTGTCTTGGCTGGTATGCCCAAAGCGGCGGAGCCGGAGCACGCCCTTCCCGCCCAGAAGGGGTTGTCCTAGACACCTGCCCGGAAGTCCACGCACGGATGGGCATACCTGAGGCGGGCCTCCGCCCTCCCGCAGATGGATAAATGGAGCGGGAATTCAACGAAGCTTCCTCTTGTTCCAGTGCTCTGAAGGCTGCACCACTAGTCGCTCGTGAGCCCTCGAAGGAACAAGCGACAATTTTGAGAACTTGTAATCTTTCTTGTTTCTTTTTCAGTGTCAGGTGTGTGGAAGATCTAGACCGAGAGCATGTCTGACAAGAAAGCGGGAAAGAGCTCCGAGATGGAGAAGATGCTACGCACCTTGGAAAACCGGGTAGCGGTGATCGACCGGAAAATGGGAAAAGTGGACGTAATCGGTCGAGGCTTAGCGGACGTCAAGAAGCAGTTGGCGGCCCAGAACACCCCCTCGGGACGGCCAAAAAAGGTAATAGGGCCGGCCTTGCCGGATGTCGCCCCGAAGGGTAAGGGTAAGAAAAGTAGGGGGAGGGCAGGTGCTAGGGAGGCCCCAGTCCCAGAAATGCCTCCACCGAGCCCAGTCGCGCCGGTGGATAGCCCGGTACCAGGTCCGGATGTGGGTTTACCAATCCCCGTAGTAATAACGCCAGTCGGGGATGACCAAATGCCCCCAGAATTGGCCCTTCAGTTAGCGGCAGTACTACCTTGGCTAAAGAAGGGAGCAGGGGGAACAGTGGCTGCGGGTGATCCGACGGAGGAAGCCAGACTAATAATTGAGCAGTTGCGGCAGTCAAGAGATGCCGGGACAGCGAATGTACCTTGTATTTCCCCACAGGTGGCGACGGGGGTCACGACGGATGATGGTCGAACGAAGACAACGGACACGCCAGCCGAACCCGGTAAGAGACCATTGCCATTGGCAGGGGAGAGTTCAGTGCCTTCGAGGCGGGAACGTTTGTCTCAGCACATTCCGGCGGCCACGAAGGAAATGATATGGGGGGACAGATACATCAATATGTTTTCCCTTTTGACTGACCATCGAGAGATGGAATATGCAAAGACCCAGAAGGATTTATGGCACCCCAGCGTATGGCGGGCCAAGATGGCGGAATTCAGGGTCGACAAGACCATGGTGAACTGGGTCAGGGCCTTTTCTGTTTTCACTGCAGTTATGGGGGAGCGTAGACCTGAAGTGTTGCCCGACTTAACATGTTATCAGAACAGGATCATGAATTTCTATGCAATGTACGGGGGAAACGAATGGAAGGGATATGCCGTTAATTTTAGAAAGGCGAAGGAGTTTAACGAGGCTTTAACATGGGATTGTCTGGACACGGTGTCCTGGCATAATCAGCTGTTGCCGGGACCCGCGGGGACGTCAGTGCCGAGCACGAGCGTCTCTAGGACATTCCAACAGAAGCCGGCACATTCCTTTCGGACGAACGCCGGGTGAGAGCCGCATCCCAGGTCTGGCGGGAATGGAGGCAAGCGGGGGGTTTGTTGGGGATTCAACAAAGGAACCTGTACCAGGCCTCAAGGAACGTGTAGGTTCCGGCACGCTTGTTCGGGCTGTGGGAATTCCTCACACCCTGAAACTGGCTGCCGCTCCAAGTCCAATGGGGCGGTAGGAAGGGGGGGATCCAAGCAGGATTGAGGTGGCGCCTTGGAAGCAAACATCTTCGCTCATCGATATCTTGGCTTTGACCCCCTGGCTGAACCGATACCCAGATAATGTATCCGCCGGGATTTTGAGGAATGGCTTTCTGTATGGCTTCAGAATCCCGGCGGGAAATTTTCGGGGGAGCCCCGTCTGTAAGAACCAACTGTCTATTCAACATAACCCGGCGGTGGCCGCCAAGAAAATAGCGAAAGAGGTCAGCTTGGGACGGGTGGCAGGGCCATTTGCAAGCCCGCCAGTGGCCGAATATGTGTGTTCACCTCTTGGAGTGGTCCCGAAGAAGGACCCGGGAGAGTATAGACTCATTCACAATCTGTCGGCCCCGAAGGAGGCCTCGCTGAATGAGGCCATTGACCCTGAAGCGTGCTCAGTTCGATACGCATCGTTCGATGATGCCGTCGTTCTGCTGAATCGCCTGGGCCCCGAGTGCACTGTTGGCAAAATCAGACATCGAATCGGCATTCAGGTTGCTCCCGGTACATCCTCAGGACCAGCGCTTGTTGGAATTCACGTTTCAAGGGAAGTATTTCATGGATAAATGTATGCCCATGGGTTGTTCAATTTCATGTGCCTATTTTGAGATGTTCAGCTCCTTTTTGGAATGGGTGTTCACCGAGGCCACGGGGCATAGACGGGTGATGCATTATCTTGATGACTTCCTTTTTCTAGGTCCGGCGGACACTGCGGAATGTGCGCAAACAATACGGGACTTCTGCACGCTCATGCGCGAGTTTGGGGTCCCATTAGCGCCAGGTAAGACGGTGGGGCCATCTACCTCACTAGAGTTTTTGGGGATTGAGCTCGACTCAGTGGAAGGATGTTTCCGTCTGCCAATTGAAAAGGTGGCCAAGTTCAGGGCTTCCTTGATACAATGTCTCAGTAAGGACAAGGTGACCCTACACCAGTTGCAACAGACAGTGGGTCAGCTTAATTTTGCCTTGAAAGTGATACCGGTGGCTCGCCCGTTCTCACGTTCCATTGCGCAAGCTATGGTAGGCCTTAAGGAGGGTCACCACCGCACTAGACTATCGGCAGAGGTTCGCCCGGATATGCGCATTTGGTTGGCATTCCTGGCGGATTTCAACGGTCGAGTGGCGTGGAACAAACCCCCGGCATCGTCTGACGAATTGGGTTTGTGGACCGACTCGGCTGGGAGCGTGGGATTTGGCGCAAAGACTTTAGGAACCGCTCAGTGGTGTTCTGGTCGGACAACATGACGGTGGTCGAGTGCATTAATCACCAGGCAGCACGCTGCAAGTGGATATTGAGATTGTTGAAGGAAATTGTATTGCGATGCATGAGATTGAATGTACAGTTCAGGGCAAAACATGTGCCGGGTGTACTGAATAATGCAGCAGATGCACTCTCTCGTTCACACATGCAGGCTTTCAGGGGTTATCTACCCACAGCAGAACTAGTAGCGGCACCATTCCCCGAAGCACTATGGCAGATCGGTGCCCCGGATTACAAGACCTCGTGGCAGCCAGCTTAGCGCCCAGGACGAGGAAAGCTTATGAGGGAGCGTTTCGTTCATACTGCGCCTCTTTAGGGCCGGTGGGGTGCCATAGCTGGGGGCGGGAAGAATCCTTCCTCGGGTTTTTGGTGGCACTTCATAAGGAAGGCCGATCGGCGGCAACTGCCAACAGATATAGGGCAGCCATATCATTCATGGCGCAACTCCATGGGGTACGGGACCCAACGGGTTCCTTCCTAGTCAGGAAAGCGCTCCGCGGTTGGCAGCGCCTGGAGGGTCGCAGGCAAGATACAAGGCACCTGATTGGGCTAGACAGGTTGTCCCTGCTACTAGCAAAGCTGGATGAGACATGCTCCTCGCCCTGCGAGGTAATTCTGTTCCGAGCGGCTTTTGCATTGGCATTCCACGGGGCCATGCGGGTAAGTGAACTTGTAGCAAGGAACAAGAAGGATGTTGAGGGAGGTCTATGCAGGGATCATGTTCAAGTACGAGGTGATTCTCTACTGATCTCGATAGCCAGGTCCAAAACAGACCAGGAGGCTTTGGGGAATAGTGTGGTTTTGCAGCGCGCCCAAAGGAGCTCCTGTTGTCCCATAAGGTACTTAGAGGACTACCTGGCTCAGAGGGCGACAACATGGGGGGGACCCTGCTTAGACACAAGGATGGCACCCCGCTGATGAGATTTCAGTTCCGGAGGGTGCTGGCAATTACGATTGCTGCTGCGGGCTTGAACCCGTGCGATTTTGGGACCCACTCATTCAGAATAGGGGCCGCTACTGAGGCTACGGCTCGGGGTCTGGGTGCTGAGGAAGTGAAGCAGTTAGGCCGTTGGTCCTCGAACTGTTTCAAGAGGTATGTGCGACTGCACATGTTGTAAAAGACTGATGAAATGCACTCACGCTTGTTGTCTTTTGTTTGGATTACAGTTTCGCGAGCCTGTGACGCGGGGCGGAAATTGGGATCGACCCAACATCAGAGGACCAGCATTCAAGGATCACCGACTGGAGATCAAGTGGTATGGGTCGTGGGCCACTCATACGTGGGACGTATTCAAGGCAGGTGACGCGATTCACGCATCTGGGGAATACGGGTTCAGAGTGTCCTTCCATGGGAAGGGAGGCCTCTGTTTTGACCAATTTCAAACCTTTGTGGAGGAACTCTTAGGGCGGCAAAGGTCACCGCCATCTGTAATCATAGTGCACCTGGGGGGCAATGACTTGGCAAGACTGGGAAGACGGGTGTTAGTTGATCACATATTGTCGGCAGTCAGCTGGTTGGCTAGGAGGCTCCCGGGGTGTACGATTGCATGGTCCCACATGATCCCAGAAGAATCTGGCGGGGGGTATCTCTGTGACGGCGTTGAACCACTCGGTAAAGAGGGTCAACAACAAAATTGAGAAATTGTTTCGCTCCACGCATTTGCAAAGCATTCCCCATGGGTGTATTCGGGGTGATCACTGTTACTTGAATGATGGGGTTCACCTGTCCAGGGCTGGGAATGATTTACTCATAGGAGACTTCATAGCATGGCTAGTGGCATTGAGGAGACATGACCTTTAGGAGGTGTGGGGGGGCCGGATAGTCGGTCAACTATCCGGACTGTGGTGGTAAGGTCATGATCGGTGAGCAGTGATTTCAAGGTCCCTAGGGGGGGCGCCCCCCACTACGGATGGGTCGCCTAGGGGGAGACGGCCATAGGCCCCTCCCAGGGGGAGACGGCTATATGCCCCTCCTACGAATTTACCAGGGGCCGGATATCCGCTCCGGCGGAAGAGAGTGTGGGGAAGGGGGGAGTCCACGCTGTCCTTCTTACGGATACCTCGCACGAGAACTTGGACGACCTTTAAGATGGCGTCGAGTGAAAGGGGGCCCCCACGACAAGGGAAGTTACAGTTGGCAGCGAGGGTAAAGTCCTCTGCGCATGCGCCACTCACACCGTGAGGGCGGGAATTTGGTAGTAGGGATCTGACAACGGTTAAGACCTTGCCGTTGGCCCTTAATGCTAGGATGTACAGTTTTATTTTAGAATGTTATGCATTTTCAGGATGCTAGACTCGGCTAGGAAACCTTTGTATTAGAGATTTGTTAAGGTTAGCCAAAGAACTTGTCTTCATCAAAATGTAATGGAAGTAAAATTGTACATGATTCATGAAACATTTTAATTTAAAGTTTTAAATTTTGTTTCACATTTTAATAAATACGGCCGGGGGGGTAACTCCCCCCCGCCTTCCAAAAGTTCAAACCTGTGTCTGTCTCCTCCCATGGGGAATTGGTGTTGGGAGGGGGTGGCGGGCATCCCGGCCCATATGGAAAGGGAAGACCACTCGGTCCCCCCGAACGTATGGATGGGTGCCCCGATCCCCCCGGGAAACCGTTGTGGGTGGGGGGCATGTCTCGGCTGGTATGCCCAAAGCGGCGTAGCCGGAGCACGCCCTTCCTGCCCAGAAGGGGTTATCCTAGACACCTGCTCGGAAGTCCACGCACGGATGGGCGTACCTGAGGCAGGCCCCCGCCCTCCCGCAGATGGATAAATGGAGCGGGAATTCAACGAAGCTTCCTCTTGTTCCAGTGCTCTGAAGGCTGCACCACTCGTCGCTCGTGAGCCCTCGAAGGAACAAGCAGCAATTTTGACCCACCCACCAGCCCCTTTTTGCAATGTTTTTGAATAAAGTAATGGTTGGTGATATTCAAATGTATTAAAAAGGTACAGTGACTTTTGCATCATGAATTTATGCCTTTGATTAAATAAATGTTGTAGGACTTTTTTCCTTTGTAGAAACGTAGAGGAATGGATCAAATAATAAAAATTGACTTGTTCTTTAGGACTTTTTTCCCTTTGTAGCAATGTCAAAGTGATGAATTGTCAAGCTATTGCTGATTAGGCGTATTTTGTTTCATTTTAGTAGGTGAAACAACTGTCGTATTTATTTTGGTCGGGCGGTAAGGTCATGATCGGTGAGCAGTGATTTCAAGGTCCCTAGGGGGGGCGCCACCCAGTACGGATGGGAGCGCCCGGGGGGAGGCGGCCATTGGCCCCTCCCATGGGGAGGCGGCACCCACTACGGATGGGTCACCTAGGAGGAGACGGCCATAGGCCCCTCCCAGGGGGAGACGGCTATATGCCCCTCCTACGAATTTCCCGGGAGCCGGATATCCGCTCCGGAGGAAGAGAGTGTGGGGAAGGGGGGAGTCCACGCTGTCCTTCTTACGGATACCTCGCACGAGAACTCGGACGACCTTTTAGATGGCGTCGAGTGAAAGGGGGCCCCCACGACAAGGAAAGTTACAGTTGGCAGCGAGGGTAAAGTCCTCTGCGCATGCGCCACTCACACCGTGAGGGCGGGAATTTGGTAGTAGGGATCTGACACCGGTTAAGACCTTGCCGTTGGCCCTTAATACTATGATGTACAATTTTATTTTAGAATGTTATGCATTTTCAGGATGCTAGACTCGGCTAGGAAACCTTTGTATTAGAGATTTGTTAAGGTTAGCCAAAGAACTTGTCTTCATCAAAATGTAATGGAAGTAAAATTGTACATGATTCATGAAACGTTTTAATTTAAAGTTTTAAATTTTGTTTCATATTTTAATAAATACGGCCGGGGGGGTAACTCCCCCCCGCCTTCCAAAAGTTCAAACCTGTGTCTGTCTCCTCCCATGGGGAATTGGAGTTGGGAGGGGGTGGCGGGCATCCCGGCCCATATCAGTGCTTCCCTTTTCCCCATCTTCCATCAGATCTGCAGAGATGCAAAAACAGTACGGAGCAAATGTGCAAAAGTAACATGGTTCGTGGTATTGTATGTGACACAGCATCATGCAAATTTAGCAAGAGCATAGGGTAGTTTAGAGGATCAGAGGAGAGAATATCACTTTCACAGCATTCTAGAGATGATCATTTCTGTGTCCGGTCACATTCTCAAATGAGAATTGTTAACCTCTTGTCTCATTAAGGTTTATGACATTTAAGGGTTATACTGGATGAGGGTAGTTGGGAGGACTATGGTGCAAAACACCCAAGACTGTAAAAGAAGGATTGCCCTGACATGAGGCCACTCGCAGACTAAAATGTCTACACTCGCCATGTTGCATGTCTGTACAGTTCTGAAAGCGTAATAATTAATCAATTAATCAATTAAATCAGGCTCCCCTCGTGATCCCACCACGCCTGGACGCCTGATGGGCAGTTTGCATGTCTTGGAGCCTCATATCCGTCGTCTTCTGGATCTCTCATTCGAGACTCATACTGTCCCGGATGCTTGGAAACGAGCGGTGGTTCTCCCCCTTCAAAAAAAGCCCAATGTTAGCTATAATAGGCTAGACAATCTTCGCCCCATCTCCCTCCTGCCATATATGGCGAAGATTGCCGAAAAAACCGTGAACCTCCAGCTAATGGGTTTTGTCGAAGAAGCCTCTCTACTCCATGACTCTCAATTTGGCTTCCGCCCTTGCCATTCGACGGAGTCAGCATTGCTCATGGCAGTGGAAGCTCTGCGACAGGGAGTGGATGAGGGCCAAACCATGGCCCTGATCCTCTTGGACCTAAGCGCAGCATTCGACACTGTAGCTCACTCCACCCTGCTACAGTGTCTGAATGATGGAGGGGTGGTAGGAGCTGCGCTTGGATGGATCCGGTCCTTCTTGACAGGCAGGTGTTTCCAAGTTCGCCAGGGAGAGTGTTACTCTAGGGAGATTGGGTTGGGCCAGGGAGTGCCGCAGGGCTCGTCCCTGAGCCCTACCCTGTTCAATCTTTATGTCTCCCCGCTGGCGACCATTGTTGAAGGCCACGGACTACGTCTTGTGTCCTATGCTGACGACACTCAGCTGGTGGTATCCCTCTCACGCGCGGACCTGGTCTAATGGCGGACAAGTTCAGAGTCTGCATGCAAGAACTGGCAGCCTGGATGTCCGCCAACTGCCTAAAACTTAATGGCAGCAAGACCGAGGTGCTCGTGGTGGGGGGGGGTCCACCTGTCTGGTCGTCGGCATGGTGGCCACCCTGCCTGGGAGAGGTACCTGCTCCATGTCATGAAGCAAAGAATCTGGGTGTATGGCTAGATGAGGATCTTGCTTTTGACTCCCAGGTTAGTCGAGTGGTGAGGACATGCTTCGGCATTCTAAAAACCATGAGGAAGATCCTGGATTTCCTACCCATTGATGCTCGACGGACGCTGGTGCATGCGTTAGTTACATCTCGCATGGACTATAGCAATCTGCTGTATCTGGGGGCAACGGAAAAGGTTTTAAACCGCCTCCAGGTGTTGCAGAATGCTACCGCCCGCCTTGTTTTGAGGCTTCCTAGAAGATCCCCCTCCAGGGCAGCGCTCCAGGAGCTGCAAAGGCTCCCGGTTAGGAGTAGGGTGGAATTCAGGGCTTTGGCCACATGCCACCGCATTCTGAGAGGAAAAGCCCCTGCCCCATTACAAAGTCTGGTCACCTGGTATAAGCCCACCAGGAGCCTGCGCTCGTCTTGCACAGGTCTTCTGAAAATCCCCAAAATAAAGAAAACACGAATGGGGGGTAGATCATTCAGATACCTGGCCGCTAAGCGGTGGAATGATCTGCCGATGGAACTACGCATGGAGTTCTCGGAAACCCTGTTCAGGCGAAAACTTAAGACCTATCTCTTCAGACGCTAATTACTGTTGACTGCTCACGGACACCCTACCTACCACAGCGCGGGGACACGCCTTGGGCGTAAACCAGGCGCTTTACAAAACTCCCTAATAATAATAATCAGGGCAGCATTGTCGGTGGTGCATGGCATAACTGTAATGCAAGATGGAATGGTCTACTGATTTGTTTATCGACTTTCAGGTACATCATCCAATATGATGGCAGCAGAGCTGCTCTAGCCAATCCTGACCACTTTGGAGGTGCAGGAGAAGAAAACAGTGTCATGTCAATCCACAACTAGTTCTGCAGATTACCACTTGCTTTAGAAGGCTTAATAAGAACACACACAAGTGAAGGACTCTTGGTTGTATGACAGAAGATTGAGAACAACAATAATGTGACACCTGAAATTCTGTCAAAAAATGGAATCTATCAAAATATGTATGTAAACTACCAAACTAGGTTGCAAGGTCTTCAGCTGAGATACAGGCACTAGTCCAAACTAACTTCCCACTCCATATCTTTAACATGTCTGTTATGAGTGGGATAGTACGCCTATTTAAGAAGATAGGTTCTAGGTTATTAAACACTTTTCAGACGATCTTCGGAGTTATTCCATCTTTGATACACTCCGTATTGGGAAACGTTTTTGGAGGGTTTCCGCTGGTCCCACTACTTATAGTGGGTATCCTGGTTTTAATTTTCCTGCTATGCAATGGATGTCCCAAATTCCAAAGAGATGATAAAAGTGCTCTTGGAGCGATGTTGCTGTGAACTCATGGTACGCCATCTTGGCGCACCTCTGCTTCGGGAGCTAAGCGAGCATTGGTTTCTGTTATTCAGATCAGTCTGGGTCGACTGCGACTTGCCTGTACTCCGCTGCATATTCTGCAGACACAAATGCGTGTTGGACATCTGTCTAACACTTCCATCAGTTGGGCCTTCGGAAGTGAATGTACTACTGGACACATTAAAGGCCCTTGTAGTGCTGTGTCCTCAGAGTATTCCAATTCTGATGTTGGCATTCTAAGAGCCACCACAGGATGTTTCATCTCCTATTGGAATGGACACCAGCTCTGTACCAGGCTTACAGGCATCAAGTTATTCCTCAGCGACGGCTGTGGGGAAGAGAGAAGGTCACCTTTGCTCCAATGACTTGATGCAAGAGGTGCTACAGGGTCCGTCATCTGCGAAGGCAAGCAGAAGTGATGTGTCTCCCACACAGGACACATGAACATTTGGCTCTCCATGTGCAGGGAACAATTCGGCCTTTTTAGAAAACAACCTAAATTTAGGTTGACCAGACGTCGGGGATTTCCCCGGACAGTCTCGGTTTTCAGAGGACTGTCCCAGTATCCCGATACTTTCTTTAATTTTAAAAACATGTCCAAGTTTTTGGGACAAAGGTCAAGTTATACTCCAAAGGAGAATTAAAAAGTATGCTTTTGATCAATAATGCATTTGTTTCAAGCAGCAGGTTGAATGGCTGCATGCATGCGGCAGCAGAGAGGAGGGCAGGGGTACTCGGGTAGAGGCTAGAAGTTTTGCAATAGCTAATGGTGTGTGTGTGTGTGAGTGTGAGCAGGCCAGACACAGAAGTAAGGTTAAAGCCTTTAGTCCTACTTTTATGTTTGGCCTATCCCGGCTTCTCAAAATCTGGTCACCCTACCTACATTTGAATTCAAAAACATGATTTTTTATTTTTTCCTCTTTTGCACCCACTGATCACTATGACTTTCTGCGTGCTCAGTCGGTCTAGCAGTATATTCACTATTTAGAGGTCTCTCTGAGCTTTTTGACTTTTGCTTCATTTTTACACATACCATGTTTTTAGATGTTTTTGTACTCATATTTTTGCTATGTTTTTATGCTTTTGCTTTTTTAACCAGGCATATTGTCTTGACATATACTGGGTGCTCCCTTGTGTCTGGTCAAAGCTATACCTCTCTGATGATCTCTAGCTAGAGCACAACACATGTTAAGGGTTGCTTATATTCATTCCAGATTGGTTGGATCGTATTTTACCAATCCAAAGCTGTACTGCTATGCCTGTACTGGTAAAAGGCTTTTGTAATTTCTCAGCTTGGCGGTGATGGCACTTGCTGTAAAATTGTAATAGGCATTGTCCCTCTCTAGCTTGGCATCAAAGGCACTGTGCTAATCCTGTGCATAAAAATGCTGCAAAAGATATAGACATTTGAGGTGAGAAGATTTCAGAGTGTCACTGGGGTTGTAGGGTGCTCCATATAAGGGAGCTTCTCTTCACCTAAACTGGCGAACTACCCAGAGTTCCTTGCTTCCTTTTTTGTATATACACCAAATTTGGCTTTTGTTGGGCATTGGCTGCAGGGTCAAAGGTCATGTGTGGCAGGGGTTGGCTTTATGTATGGCAATAAAATATTACTGCACTTTAAAAAAATCTATAAATTCACTGAAAAAAAAACCTTAAAGTAGCATTATAGTTAGGTGTGATAAAATACCTGTTTCTGTTTAAGATAACCCTTAGAAATTCACAGGGAAAAAAACAAAGGTTAAAGTAATGTTATAGTTAGGAGTATATGTCAGTGACAACATTAATGTTTTGAACTAAAAAACCACAGAAATTCAATATAGCCCGGGCAGTGAACTCCGTTCACGGAGTTTGTGGTGTTTTCCACACTCTGTGCACCACGGAGCACTTGGAGTTATGAAAAACACCATTCTGCTTAGCAGAGTGGAGGTTTTTTTTCCTAGCTCGTTCTCCCCAACATCAAGTTGGCAAGTGAGGAAAATCCACCTCCCAGTGAGATTTTTGCTCACCCACGCTCCCCAACGCCAAGTTGGCGAGCGCGAGCAAGAAAAATCCACCCCCTGGCGAGATTTCTCAACACGGGCAGTCGCATTTCTCAATGCAGGCGGGCGCAGGTGACTGTGACCACTCACATTGAGAAAATATTCTGTTTGTGTTGGCAAAGTTGCTGCTCAGATAGAAAATCTACTCAAGTGGCAGAAAACAAGCAGCACCCTCTTGCGCTTTACACGATGCTGTTCGTGTTGATTTTTCAGCGCAGGAGAAACACCCGGTGCTGAAAATCAATTTGCGGAACTCCACAAAGCGAGGCAGAGTTTTTTGGAAACTGCGTGGAACTCTGCGAACTCCGCCCATGCTTAATAGTTAGCAGAGCTAACTATAACTTGCGCCCGCTGTGCCCTGCTTATGACCACGAATATTACATCACTCATGACATTTACTATGGAGAGTGGAAAGTGGTGGGACTACTAAAAGGAGGAATGAGCCCTTCATTGTTGAATTGAAGCATTGTGGTCGCTATTGATAATTTCAATGACACTTTTTAAGGACGAGCAAAACTGAACATGACACTTTTTGAGAGAAAATAAATAAACAAGCAAAAATCTTCATGTTACAGAAAATGATGACAGCAAAGAATTTTTGTTACTGCATCGTGAAAGCATGCAGAAAAGGAGTAAATACATTGATATAATATGTTTAAATAACGTAGCTTGTGAAGTATTAAAAAAATGTGTTTTCTTAATTTGTGGTAGAAATGCAAACATAGTGAATTTTCATGTTATTGAGGTTAATACTAATCAGTTTAAACCTGCAGTTACATAATAGAATAGAAAATGAGATTTACGAATTAGTGCTTATATTTTGTGACAACGTGTGCACTGAAATGATGAAAAGAAAAAGAAACATTACACCTTTTTAATTAAATATGCATTAGTGAAACCTTTAGAGAATGTTCTTTACATGTGTGCTAATTAGAATAATTTGAAATTAATATTTTTAAAAATAATTTCAGATGCAGTTACATGTTGGTAATTATAAGCATAGTAGTACCTTATTTCTAATATAATTTATTTTGATCCCTCTTGAGAGTCTCATGTATTGTATAAAGTTCTAGCTACACTATGTTGCTTTTTGGAGGATACTTGGCTGGGAAAATGCCCTTTAGAACTCTACAATTCGATCTTACTAAAAGGGCATTGTTTAACGTTTCATTTAACTGGATGACTAAATGACTACATAATGGTACCACCTATTTCCTCTGCAATTTGGGTCTTTCTTATGCCACCTGATCAACATGCTTTATAGACTGAACAATGAACTGAGTGGTCTGACCAGATGAGGTGGCACTAGGAGGTGTCATCCCCAGAAATGCAAAGAACATAATCTTGCCTGATTTAAAAGTTTTGTGGGGATTCCTTCGTTGATCATTTTGGAGAGAGGCCCTCATGCAGCTCATGGAGGTGACGGATAGCTGTTGTTCAGCATGTAAGCACATTGCAAACTGGTCTGATGAGATTTTGAAGAACTCTTGATACAGATTCCACTGGCTTACTTTAAAAACGTTGCGCAGAGACTTCCAGCACAATATGAGCCCTTCCTTTAAGGAACACTGAACTGGAATGTTTGCATCCTTTACTGAACCTTTAGAGCTTTGGGTATTGGTTTATTATACTAAATGTCTTATTTTTAGATGATGCACTATTAACTAAAGACTTGATAGACTAAAACTATTATTAACTAAATGGACTCAGTTATCATGTTTTGTCTTCTCAAAGAGAATGAGCATTCTCAACATTGAATTCTTACTTATGACTAAAGGAGTCCAGATTAGAGTAGTTTCAGGACATCAAATACTAATGTGGCTATTTTGTATTAATAAAAACAAAGAAGAGCCCCTTGTAAGCCAAAGGAATAGGGCACTATACAGTAGAGAAAAACAGAATCCTTTGGACTCAATGCAACAAAATATTGACGTTCAATCAATCAGCACTTTCCATGCTACCTAATATCTATTCACTCATCCATCATATACACATAAAACGGGATTATACCATGCAATTCCCACAAAGGGTAGTAAACCATAGAGATATCAAAAATATAAATCGATTTACTGAAAAATATTTTTTCTTTTTTAGGTAAAGAGAGTATTAAAAAGAGGGGGGTAGCACAGACCCTGTATTTTATAAGCACAATACATAATACATAATATTGTAGATTTAACAATAATCTCAAAATTCAATAAACAATCACATATTAAAAACAATTCATAAAAAAAAATAGAACAAACTTAAAGAGAGTACATAACACAGACATACTCAATTTGTCATTAATTTACTACACATCTGTTTCCACCAATACTTTACGCATGGATCCTGGTATCAGCTATTCATTGACCCACAGCTTTTGTACAGATTGTATATTATGATGAGCGTCAACGCGTGTCAATGGTAGTTATTGTTAGACCATCTTTTTCAAGACCAGACAATATTTACTCTCTTTGTTTTAAGATAGGTTTGTCCTTTTTTGAATAAAATCACTTTTACCACCACCTGTGTGATAAAAGAACAGAATATCAATCATTTAGTCTCATACAATAAAACCCTCTGAATAAATCTATAATGAAAACCATAGACACATACAACCCATATCCATGTTCAAAACAGACCCCACAAATTTCATGTTAGGTCGTCCTACCGCATCGTACCAAAGTAACAGTTGAACATTATTGGTGGAAAACAGATGTGTAGTAAACTATTGACAAATTGAGTCTGTCTGTGCTATGTACTCTCTTTAAGTTTGTTCTATTGTGTTTTTTATTGAATTGTATTTTAATATGGAATTTTTGAGATTATTGTTAATTCTACAATATAATGTATTATGTATTGTGCTTATAAAATACAGGGTCTGTGATACCCCCCTCTTTTTAATACTGTCTTTACCTAAAAAGGAAAAATCTTTTTCAATAAATCGATTTATATTTTTGGTATCTCTATGGTTTTTGACCCTTTGTGGGAATTGCATGGTATAATCCCGTTTTATGTGTATATGGTGGATGAGTGAATAGGTATTAGGTGGCATGGAAAGTGCGGATTGATTGAACATCAATATCTTATTGCATTGAGTCCAAAGTATTCTTTTTTCTCTCAGCTATTTTGTATTGCCTTATCTGAACTGATAGTGTGTTTGATTTTAGCTTGTTTATGTTTCTTCAGGAGATTTGGACCAACTGTATTATTTTTGTATCTTTATAGTATTGTAATAGAGTAATCAACATGAGTTTGGTATCATATATGCAGTTCAGTTATCCAATTCCTGGTCCTCATTGGATGACTGTTGAACCCCTTCTATCCAACCCTTTTTGGACAATAGCAAGATACATTGGAGGACCAAGAGAGTGGTGACAATAACAATTACAATTTTCCAAATATCACATACATGTGAGATGAGTAGTAAAAATGACCCAGCTTACGCTACAGCACTATTATGAGGTTCAATGAGTCATATATCTATCAAATCCTTCCATAGTCTTCCACCTAAAATACTATTCTATTAAACTGTGTAGTTTAATCTAATATTGGTTTGCCGACTACTCAGGTTGGACTGAGTGAGGCCATTACATTCCCTGAGACCCCATGACAAAGTTAAGGCATTCAGCTGACTGACGTTTAATGGGAGAGATGTGTAATTTGGGGATGGTCCACAGTTCATCTTCCACTACTCTGATGGTATATTCAGCAATGTCTTGGGATTCAAGGGTAATATTGAATTCACCATCAATAATGAGGGGTCTCTGTCACTAAACATGTCAATATATGTTTCTAGACTACGTGCTGTCTCTGATTTTATCTTCCCCAGGCTGTACGGCTATAAACATTGTAGGTGTGACATTTTTGGTTATTTATTGGCCTTATAGTAATGCCTAATATATCCTGTGATCCAATTTCAATGCTTTTAAACATTCTGCTCAGGGTGGTTTTCATCCAAATACATAGGTAAATGCATCTCTGTGAACATTTATAGAGCTTGAGCAAAACACAGGCGTAGTGCAAAAAGGTTCTTGAAAGATACAAATGTCAAAAATATCTATAAAGTCCCACCAATCATGATCGACTGTTTGATATTCTAATCCAGCCAGATTACAGAATAAAATACTCACTGAGTTTACATCCCCAGAGGTGGAGCTATTCTGCACAACTGGACATGAATCCCTATGTTCAGTTGCTATTGTGCTACACATGTGCTACACACATACACAAAGGCTACTCTTTTTAAATAAAGGGTAGGAGGGGCACGTGGCCCCCCTCCCAGGGCTGACTTTTGGCACAGGAACCCCATTCCTAGGTGCACAGCTTAAATTTCAGGTGTGGCCCTACTTGGCTCAGGAGTTTCAGGGAGTGGGGAAGGGCGCATGGCTATCCTGGGGTGGGTTTCCCTGGGGCCTCTGGTGGCTAAGGGGGGGCACGTGGTGCGAGATGACTCAAGGGAAAAAACTCCCTTGGCCAATTAGAATGCTCTATTTTTAAATTAACACTCCCTCCCTCGAGAGCCTCTCAAGGTTCTCGTGGACCAAACTATTCAGATATATTATTATTTTTGTCCCGTAATTTATAAAAATCTACTGAACGGATTTACACCAAATCACAAAAAACACAATCTGCAGACCAAGATCTAGCGTTCTGTCAATTTTGGTGTCATTGCATTAAATACTTTTTTTCTGTAGCCTTTTCTAAAGAAGTCTATGGAAAATGCATGGAGATTTTGCGTTTTGCCCCCTCCTTTTTCTTCATGGGACACCCCAAGATGTCTAGGAAAGAGCTGGGGTGCAGGAATCTTTTTTTTTGGGAGCGTTTTGTGAACATTTGTCAAACGGGGTCAAAGTTATTAGCAAACTAAAAACGCTCCTTCAATGGAAAAGCAAGCCTAACTGTATTGACCTCGTGGCTGAGGGTAAATATATATACTGCTATTGCCAGTATGTAGTTATAGTTAGGACCTTGTTTATATTCAAAAAGCATCTTTTCTTTGTCAATAGTTTTGGCACAGTTTGACGTTGTTTGATGTTAATTTCCGTAGAAAACTTTAGACACGGCTAGAGACCAAACTGCTGAATGGAATTACACCAAATATGGCAAAAAGTTATCTTTTGGTCCAGAAAGCACTCTTTTTGTTAAATGGTGTGAATCTGTTCAGTTGTTGTTAAGAAATGTAACCATTTCTCATATATCCAGTTATCTCGAGTCTGCGATCTGATTGGGTGCCAACAGTTCCAACCAGGAAGTGTTGGCAGCCCTCTTGTGTTTACGTTGAACCAAGTCACAAGAAAGAAGGCAAGAAAAGGATAAAAAAACAAGAAAAGGGGAAAGGGTAGAAACACCCTGACCCCTTAGTCCAGCTCAGGAGTTCCAGGGCCCCAAAAAGCTTTTTTTTTCTGGCCACTTCTCAGCAATCCCACTGTGTGGGTCTTACTGGAGGTACCTGGCGGGCTAGTTGGCCCCAAAGGACCCTCAGCAGTAATGGGTAATGGGGACTTTATCCCCCAACCAAAAGTGCACCAGGAGGTGCGTTTGCAGAGTAGTGGAGAAAGCGGGTGGGGCCTACGGCGAGTTGCCATTCATATCTTTTTTTCAATTTAGGAAAGAGGGCTGTGTGTCCTCCCCTTCCCTTGGTGCTTTTGGGCCCAAGGGACCCCATCCTCCAGGGACTGACCCTATTTTTTATTTTTTATAAATTAGAAAGGGAAAGGGGCCATGCAGCACCCCGCCCCAGGATGATTTCGGCCCCAGGGACTCCATCACCCAAGGCCCAGCTTATTAAAAAACAAATGTTAAAAGGAGGGGAGCCCAGCGGCCCTGCCCTCCCCAGGCCATTTATAGCCCCAGGGACCCCATCCCAGGGGCATGGCTATTTCTTTTATTTATTTTTATTAAAGGCATGTGGCCACGCAGCTCCCTTCTCCAGGCCGATTTCAGCCCGGGGATCCCATCCCCCTGGGCTGCCCATTTAAAAACAAGCAAAGAGGGAGGGGGCCGAGTTGGGCCCCTCCCTGGCTAATTTGGGCCCGGGGAACCCATCCTCTCCTTGGGGACCGCAAGGGAGCCCCAAGGCTCCTGCAGTGAATGTTCGCTTCCTGCCTCCTGCGGGGGCCAGAATTGCTTTTTGACAGAGGGAGCTGCTAACAAGCAGCTCCCTCTGCCCAAAAGCAATTCTGCTTCGCCTCATGGAAGCAAGAGCATTTTCCATTCTCCACCTTCCATGAAGTGAAGCAGTGTTTGCTGTGTCATGGCGGGATCAGTGCTCCCGCCAAGCCATAGCAATCTGCAATGTCCTGGGGTTTGACCCCCGGGACATTGCTGTAGCCAGCCCTGGGGGGTGGTGTTTTCCAGGGCCATGGAGGGCTCCTGGAGGGGGCCACGCCACCACCCATCTTTGTTGTAAACCCGGGAGATGCTGATCCCTGGGGCTGAAGGGTCCACAACAGACCCTGCATTTAATTAATTTGTGCCCCAGGGAGGTGGTGGTCCCCAGGACAGTGTGGGGGGGGGCTTGCCCCTCCACACTTCATTTTTTAAGATTGACCTGGGGAGGTGGCAGTCCCTGAGGCTGCGAGGGGGCTTTGTGGCCCCGCATTCAATGAATATAGCCCCAGGGAGGCAGAAGTCATCGGAGCTGCATGAGGGAAGCAGGAGATCCCCCACGCATTTTATTTAAAAAAAAGCCCCAGGGAGGTGGCAGACCCCATCATGGCTGCAGGGGAGCTGGTGTGCCCCCGTATTTAAAGAACTTAGCCCTAGGGAGAAGGTGGTCCCTATGGCTGGGGGTCCGCGTGACTCCCTGCACTCAATGAATATAGCCCCCAGGAAGAGGCAATCCCTGGAACTGCAAGGGGTGGGCAGGAGCCCCCCCATGCATTTTATTTTACCACAGTGCTGCAGGAGGGCTGGCTTGGGCCCCCACATCATTATTTGACATTGCCTCCAGGACCTAGCCCTAAAAGGGCTAAAAGAAAATAAAGCATTGGAGCCAGCGCTTTGTTTTAAAAAAATGTTTGGTGGGATTTGCGCACCGAACGTGACTCCTGCCATACATTTAAAAAAAAAAGCTTTTTGGGGCCATGGACCCCCTGAGCTGGCCTAGGGGGTCATAGTGTTTCTACAGTGTCCCTGTTTCTTACTTTTTATCCTTTTTTTACCTTTTTTTGCTGTGACTTGGTTCAACTGAATCACAAGGTTGCTGCCAACACTTCCTGGTTGGAACTGTTGGCGCCCAATCAAATCGCAGACTCGAGATAATGGATATATGAGAAATCTTTACATTTCTCAGCAACAACTGAACAGATTTACATGGAGCCCACGCCCCCTTTGTCCACCACTCTTAAAACGTGCCTCCTGGTGCACTACTGGTTGGGGGATGAAGTTCACTTTACCCCATAGAGACCTTGGGGGCCAAGAAGCCCTCCAGGTACCTCCTGTAAGTCCTACACAACAGAATTCCTGAGAGCTGGTCGGATCTCCAGAGCCATTTCTCCACCACTCTGCGAAGGTGACTGCTCATTACAAAACCTTAAAAATTCCCTGAAAAAAACAAAGGTTTTATAGACGTTATAGGCAGAAATTAGTATTTAAAATACGTTAGAAATTCACTGAAAAAATCATAGGTTTCCGGGACGCTATAGTTAGAAATTATTCAGAAAAGGGGGTGATGGATCAAGCCCTGATCGCTTGACTGGGTAAGAGTGGTCTGCTTAATTCAGACACTCTGTTCATCACCACCCCCTTTTTTTAATCGTTTTTGGCCACCACAAGGGTGGCAGGGTATACTCAGACATGAGTCCCTTGCTCACTGCACCACCAGGATTCAAGCACGCCGGGCCGACGACGGCTGAAATGCCCGAAACCGGTCCCCGGAAGCTTGTCTCCTTTCCGGTGAAGAATTGGCTTGGTAGTTTGGTCTGCCCTGTTCCCATGAGGCACTGGGTCAGACTAATTTGCATATAGCCAGGTTCTGAACTGGGGTGATGCAGTGAGCTAAATAACGGTGATGGATCAAGCCCTGATCTCTTGACTGGGTAAGAGTGGTCTGCTTAATTCAGACACTCTGTTCATCACCACCCCCTTTTTTGAATCGTTTTTGGCCACCACAAGTGTGGCAGGGTATACTCAGACATGAGTCCCTTGCTCACTGCACCACCAGGATTCAAGCAAGCCGGGCCGACGACGGCTGAAATGCCAGAAACCGGTCCTCGGAAGCTTGTCTCCTTTCCGGTGAAGAATTGGCTTGGTAGTTTGGTCTGCCCTGTTCCCATGAGGCACTGGGTCAGACTAATTTGCATATAGCCAGGTTCTGAACTGGGGTGATGCAGTGAGCTAAATAACGGTGATGGATCAAGCCCTGATCCCTTGACTGGGTAAGAGTGGTCTGCTTAATTCAGACACTCCGTTCATCACCACCCCCTTTTTTGAATCGTTTTTGGCCACCACAAGTGTGGCAGGGTATACTCAGACATGAGTCCCTTGCTCACTGCACCACCAGGATTCAAGCAAGCTGGGCCGACGACGGCTGAAATACCAGAAACCGGTCCCCGGAAGCTTGTCTCCTTTCCGGTGAAGAATTGGCTTGGTAGTTTGGTCTGCCCTGTTCCCATGAGGCACTGGGTCAGACTAATTTGCATATAGCCAGGTTCTGAACTGGGGTGATGCCGCGAGCTAAAAAACGGTGATGGATCAAGCCCTGATCTCTTGACTGGGTAAGAGTGGTCTGCCTAATTCAGACACTCTGTTCATCACCACCCCCTTTTTTGAATCGTTTTTGGCCACCACAAGTGTGGCAGGGTATACTCAGACATGAGTCCCTTGCTCACTGCACCACCAGGATTCAAGCAAGCCGGGCCGACGACGGCTGAAATGCCAGAAACCGGTCCCCGGAAGCTTGTCTCCTTTCCGGTGAAGAATTGGCTTGGTAGTTTGGTCTGCCCTGTTCCCATGAGGCACTGGGTCAGACTAATTTGCATATAGCCAGGTTCTGAACTGGGGTAATGCCGTGAGCTAAATAACGGTGATGGATCAAGCCCTGATCTCTTGACTGGGTAAGAGTGGTCTGCTTAATTCAGACACTCTGTTCATCACCACCCCCTTTTTTGAATAGTTAGAAATTAGCATTTAAAAATCTTAGAATATCACTGAAAGAAACCACAGGTTTCAGGGCCGTTGTAGTTAGAAATGAGCAATTAAAAAAACTTAGATATTCATGGAAAAAACAAAGGTTAGAGGGACCTTATAATTTGTCTGACATTTCACTCATACGAAACCAGAGAAATTCAACCGTTATAGTTAGCTGAGGAAACTATAACTCGCGCCCCTCAATGCACTGCTTATGACCTCATATATTACATTCCTCATGACATGGTCAGTGACATCACTGATTAAATCACTGATAACATCTGAAATGCCAACCCCCTCTCACTGCACATGGCCAAATGGGCTGGCCAGGCCTGTGGCCGAGACACCCGCCGCACAGGCTGCCAACCCCATACTGAGCATGGCTTTTGGCCGTGTACATCAGGGGGTTGGCCACAAGGCCAGGCTATGGCCAACCCACCTGGTGCCAGCACCATTGCTTACTACTAATGTGGAAGGAGTGGGTCCAAATGGGCGTAGCTTGTAGGTGATTTGGCACCTTTGCATACTCAGCAGTAATTATAAGGGAGAACCATGGCTCTGCTTTCAGACCTGAAAATGACAAAAAAGAACCCATTTAGCTTGGACAGACGAAAGCTGTTGCGCTCAATGAACTCAATAATGCATTCAGCTCCATCAATGATTTCAATGTGGAATTGTAGAGAAAGCACACTGTCCATCTGCCTGGAAAATGACGGAAACTCCTTTGCATACTATTAATATGGAAGGGGCAGGGCCAATCAGGCAGAGCTGATTTTTTTTTCTCCATTTTTTAAAGGGAGGTTTGCCAATACGCCCCAAGCCATAAAAAAATCCCTAGGGACTTCATCTTCCTGGGCCATTATTTTTAAGGGGACGGGGCTGCCTATTCTGGCCCAAGGGAGCCCATTCCCTGGGTCCTACATTTAATATTGGTGGCTGCCCTGGTGCCCACCCAGGACATCCACCATACATTCATTGGGGCTCCCCCTGTGGTCCCTGCATGCTGTGGGAGCCTGTATTGATTCCACCCACAGGGAGCAATATCTTGATCTTTATTTCCTGCCCGCACAGATCAAAGGTTTGCTCTGAGCTGGCGGGAGGATTCCTGAAGCTCCTGCCCGCTGGAGCAAACTTTGTATTTGCTCCTGTTTGGTGGGAGTTTTAAAAATGCACCCACAATGCAGGTCCAAACACAGGTTTTCCTGCCAGTGCGGACAGTGTAACTACTGTTTCCCGGTGGTGGGCTTCCCAAGACACCACATGTAAGCCGGCCCCAGGGAATGGGTCCTTGGAGTCCCCTCCCTTTTGTTAATGGGATCGCCCTGGTGGATGCGGTCCCCAATTTCTTTTTTTAATGGCTTTGGATGGGGGGCAGTGTAGCCTCTCCATATTGCCGTAGGTTTTGGTCCTTAGAGTGGGCTTCTGGGGCCTAAATGTCTCAAGAAGGGGGTTTCTGCAGCCCTTCTCCCCTCTAATTATCTAAATCATCCCCTTATTAAATGTGGCTCCTGTGTTGGGTTCCCCAGGGCCTATAACTGAAGAATGCAGCACCAGCTGCCATTGTTTTTTGTTTGTTGTTGCAGCAATCCAGCTGGAGTCCTGCAGGATCGCAGCAGAAATTGCCTATTTTTTCCATTGTGACTGTGGCGATCTCTCTGGGTTCTCTCCATGGGTCCTATGGTGACATAGTATCCTTACCCAGCCCCCTTATGTTATATATTTTTTTAAACTCAGGACATGGGACTAAGTCCCCAAGTCCTGTAATGGGTGCTAGCAATATTTTTCTCATGTTTCAGGCAGCCAATCAGAGTGCTAGTCAGGAGTCTGAGTCCTGCAAGACCGAGGTGGCCAAAAGGGAAAAAACTCGCTGTTCCAATCAAAACGTTCTATTTTTAAATGAATGCTCCCTGAAGTCTCTTGAGAGACCTCTTACAGACACAAACATCCGGATATAGAAATATTTGTATACCTTAATTTCTCAAAAACGAATGAACGGGTGTATATGAAATCTCATTGGGATCCCCTTTTTTGGTTGAGCCTATAGCAGCGCATGTGCTGCTATAGGAAATCAACCTCTTGGAATCGCTTCATTTTCAGGAGAAGCTCGTGCATGTGGGGCTCACACGCCATTGGCCATTGCGTCTGGCTTTAGCACTCAATTGGCCAAAGGCATGTGGACATCCCAGCTTTTAGGAAAATGTTCACTCCCAGAGCGATTTGCTCTCGGGAGCCAGCAGCAGCGCCAGGGCCATGTGTTCTTAATTAGGGTGGCCAGGCTTGTTGTTTCCCACGCAGTCTCTCTCCCCACACACAGGCCGTGGCAGTCACTGCAAAGCAGGGTATGTTTAGAGGTAATAAACGAGAAGTCATATGGAATGTGTAACAAAGACTTGTGTTTTTAATGTCGTTTATTCCCTTAACTCATTTAGACGAAACAAAGGTAATAAAGGCATTTCTAAACATCAGACACCACTGCGATCCCGTTAAATTAGTAAATGTTAATTCCGCCGCGCTAGTTATAGGGCTGTTGTGGAAATTGTTGCAGTTAAGTCTGCGTCATCAGAGCAGCCATTTATCCTCCTGGCTAAACATTCTCGGTCGAATCGTAGTGCAAACTTCAGCATCCGCGGCACACAATAGCCAAGCTATAGGCCACATATCACTTCACTGCTGCGTGCAACAAACACACGCAGCCCGAGTGAGATAAGCACGAATCTCCACGTGACGCTGCAACTGCCTGTAGAGCTCCAGCGACTGACTGCTGCTTTCAAACTTGGGGGAGCCGCACTTTGAGCGCTGGCAACACTCATCCGAAAAGAGACGTCTGTTTTGTTTTTTCGGAAGAGGAAGGGGCGACATTTCTCGTTACTTTTTTCCCCCTTTGACGAAACAGCTGAGTACATTGTGAATATCTGATGCTTGGCTGACTAATTTCTCTCTGGTCCCAGGACTAGGGCTGTCCAGTTGACCGACATGGAACGTTAAGCGAACAAACAGTTTGATGGGGACGTTTTCTTAAACAAACACTGACTGACTGACACCAGCCTGCTAGGTGCTTCCGACAACAGTCATCTGGCATTTGCTCACAAGCCATGGGGTTACCCAGTCATTTTCATTCTGATTTGATCGTCTCTTCACTCAGACTGCGCGTGAACCGTACGTCACAGTCCATAGCACCCCCAACCAACAGCCCCCCATCATAAAACGCAACAGATGCCCATCAGACTTGAGGGAACTACTTTAGAAGTTATAAGCATATCCCTGCGCCCTGGCTGCCTCGATGCTCTGTCTACCGTGTTGTGACTACATCCTGA
The DNA here is from genome assembly GCF_964263255.1 of Lissotriton vulgaris. Taxonomy (NCBI): domain Eukaryota; kingdom Metazoa; phylum Chordata; class Amphibia; order Caudata; family Salamandridae; genus Lissotriton; species Lissotriton vulgaris. The sequence goes on along the minus strand of NC_141689.1, from coordinate 970,484,666 downwards.
GAATCAAAGGAAAAAACATTTAAAAACAAGCATTTGTAATGCAATAGGTCTCGCATTAGGAAAAAGTGAGCTATTGGTATTGTAAATGACAATTTTTTAAATATCTGTTGGCTTTGAAAATATATAAATTAATAGCATTGTTATTCACAAAGCCAATAGCTTACACTTTCCTAATGCGAGTACTATTGGCTATGGCAATGCTTGTTGGTAGCAAGCAAGGATAGTGCTGTTGTGGTGCTGAGTGATGCTGTTGTGGTGCTGAGTGATGCAGTTGTGGTGCTGAGTGATGATGTGGTTGGGCTGAGTGATGTGGTGGTGTCCCAGAGTGATGTGGTGGTGTCCCAGAGTCATGTGGTGGTGTCCCCGAGTGATGTGGTGGTGTGCCCGAGTGATGTGGTGGTGTCCCAGAGTGATGTGGTGGTATCTCAGAGTGATGTTGTGGTGCCCCTGAGTGATGTGGTGGTGTCCCAGACTGATGTGGTGGTGTCCCAGAGTGATGTGGTGGTGTCCCCGAGTGATGTGGTGGTGAGTGATGTGGTGGTGTCCCCGAGTGATGTGGTGGTGTCCCTGAGTGATGTGGTGGTGTCCCTGAGTGATGTGGTGGTGTATTCGAGTGATGTGGTGGTGTCCCAGAGTGATGTGGTGGTGTCCCAGAGTGATGTGGTGGTGTCCCAGGGTGATGTGGTGGTGTCCCAGAGTGATGTGGTGGTGTCCCAGAGTGATGTGGTGGTCTTCCTGAGTGATGTGGTGGTGTCCCAGAGTGATGTAGTGGTGTCCCAGAGTGATGTGGTGGTGTCCCAGAGTGATGTGGTGGTGTCCCTGAGTGATGTGGTGGTGTCCCAGAGTGATGTGGTGGTGTCCCTGAGTGATGTGGTGGTGCCCCTGATTGATGCCCCTGAGTGATGTGGTGGTGCTCCTGAGTGATGTGGTGGTGTCCCTGTCCCTGAGTGATGTGGTGGTGTCCCGAAGTGATGTGGTGGTGTTTCTGAGTGATGTGGTGGTGTCTGTGAGTGATGTGGTGGTGTCCCTGAGTGATGCGATGATGCACCTGAGTCATGCCCCTGAGTGATGTGGTGGTGCCCCTGAGTGATGTGGTGGCACCCCTGAGTGATTAGATGGTGTCCCTGAGTGATGTGGTGGTGTCTCTGATTGATGTGGTGGTGTCCCAGAGTGATGTGGTGGTGTCCCAGAGTGATGTGGTGGTGTCCTATAGTGATGTGGTGGTGTCCTAGAGTCAATTGGTGGTGTCCCTGAGTGATGTGGTGGTGGTGTGAGGCGTGCAGCAGTGTGAGGTGTGCAGCAGTGTAAGAGTGCAGCAGTGTGAGCCGTGCAGCAGTGTGTGGCATGCAGCAGTGTGTGGCGAGCAGCAGTGTGAGTAATGCAGCAGTGTGAGGTGTGCAGCAGTGTGAGGCGTGCAGCAGTGTGAGGCATGCAGCAGTGTGAGGCATGCAGCAGTGTGAGTCGTGCGGTAGTGTGCAGCATGCAGCAGTGTGAGTAATGCAGCAGTATGCAGCAGTGTGAGGGGTGAAGCAGTGTGAGTCGTGCAGCAGCGTGAGGTGTGCAGCAGTGTGAGGTGTACAGCAGTATGAGGCGTGCAGCAGTGTGTGGCATGCAGCAGTGTGAGTAATTCAGCAGTGTGCAGCGTGCTGCAGTGTGATGAGTGCTGCAGTGTGAGGCATGCTGCAGTGTGAGGCATGGAGCAGTGTGAGGCATGCAGCAGTGTGAGGCGTGCAGCAGTGTGAGGGGTGTGGCAGTGTGCAGCATGCAGGGGTGTGAGTAATGTAGCAGTGTGCAGCATGCAGCAGTGTGAGGCATGCAGCAGTGTGCGGCATGCAGCAGTGTGTGGTGTGCAGCAGTGTGAGGCGTGCAGCAGTGTGAGGCGTGCAGCAATGTGCTGTGCAGCAGTGTGCAGCATGCAGCAGTGTAGCAGTGTGCAGTATGCAGCGGTGTGAGTAATGCAGTAGTGTGAGGTGTGCAGCAGTGTGAGGCGTGCAGCAGTGTGCAGTGTGCAGCAGTGTGCAGCGTGCAGCAGTGTGAGGCATGCAGCCGTGTGTGGCGTGCAGCAGTGTGTGACGTGCAGCAGTGTGTGGCGTGCAGCAGCGTGAGGCGTGCAGCAATGTGAGGCGTGCAGCAGTGTGTGGCATGCAGCAGTGTGTGGCATACAGCAGTGTGAGGCGTGCAGCAGTGTGAGGCGTGCAACAGTGTGAGGCGTGCAGCAATATGTGGCGTGCAGCAGTGTGTGGCGTGTGGTGTGCAGCAGTTTGTGGCATGCAGCGTGCAGCAGTGTGAGGAGTGCAGCAGTGTGCAGCGTGCAGCAGTGTGAGGCATGCAGCAGTGTGTGGCGTGCAGCAGTGTGTGTCGTGCAGCAGTGTGTGGTGTGCAGCAGTGTGTGGCGTGCAGCAGTGTGTGGCGTGCAGCAGTGTGAGGCATGCAGCAATGTGAGGCATGCAGCGGTGTGTTGCATGCAGCAGTGTGTGGCGCGCAGCAGTGTGAGGCATGCAGCAGTGTGAGGCGTGCAGCAATGTGAGGCGTGCAGCAATGTGAGGCGTGCAGCAGTGTGTGGCATGCAGCAGTGTGTGGCGTGCAGCAGTGTGTGGCGTGCAGCAGTGTGTGGCGTGCAGCAGTGTGTGGCGTGCAGCAGTGTGTGGCGGCCAGCTGTGTGAGTTGTGCAGCAGTGTGTGGCGTGCAGCAGTTTGTGGTGTGGTCTGTGTGTGAAGGAGTCAGTGTGTGTGGTCTGTGTGAAAGGGGGGCAGTGTGAGTGGTCTGTTGGAGAGGGGTGCAAGCATGTAAAGACAGCCATAAGCGAGACTGGATAAAAGTGCTGTTTGTGGAGTAAGTGTTTTTGTTTTGCATTCAAAATATGAGAAGGAAAGGATCGGTGGAGGTAGATACGGTGGAGGTAGATACGTGTGGGAGGCGAAAACAGGGCTTTGGAAAAGGAAAAGTGCATCTTATGACAGAGAGAAAGAAAGAGGATAAAAGGACAGCGAGAATCAAGAGGAAGAGAGATAGGAAGAGACAGGGTAAGAGGATGAGGAATGTTAGAAACAGGAGAAGAAAGGGGTACATAAAATGAAGAAAATGTAAGGTGATAATTGAAAAAAGAGGAAGCTACGTGCAATGAAGCGGGAAAAGACGTAATGGCAAGGAAGAAAAACATGGGGATTTGGTAAATAAAATAAAAGCTCTCGTCATTGCTGTGGCGGGGGCGGAGGAGCGCATTCCTTTGAAGTCAGCAATTACACGGTTTCTTGACCTCCACGGGCCAGGTATGTGGCTGCTGCACAGGGGCGTATGGGGAGGGCCTAGACACGGTGTGGGAGGAGGGGGCTGGAGATGCGAGACACGGCCAGACCAACGCGAGAGCAGGGAAAGGCACTGTATAGGGAGAGAAGCAAGGCAAGATTATAGAAAAGACGGGAGAGGAAGGAAGACAAAGATAGCCGGAACGGGAGCGCATTCCTTTGAAGTCTGATGCGGCGGCCGGGGGAGCGGCCTGATGAAGCCTGATGAAGTCTGATGTGAGGCACAGACAAATGGTGGTGTGTCATGTGGCTGGTTTGTGCACGCGCCTGTCTCACATGAACTGTGTCTAATCGCAGTTTTGGTAGAGTTTTCGTACTACTTACTAGAATTCTCGACAACCAAGCATTGCTAAAGCAATGCTTTAGGTTGAGACCTAAAAGTATGAGGGAGGTGAGTGTATTGGAGCACATAGAACATGCTGGCTCTGCGGCTGTGGTATGTCAGTGCACAAACTGGGTCTGAAGAGAGATGCAAAGGTGAGAACATTTAACTAAGTCGATATGAAACCCAACCTCAATTAAAAAAAGAAACACAACATACTAAAAACATTGGCTTCTAAAAGGACATAGACATGCTTATATACGTGTATTAAATGTCGTGCTTTCCTTATATTCAGTTTTCTAGTCACAGGTCGAAAACCATCAGTGAACAATGATTTGAGCGCCTTAAATGGGGATGTTTAAACATGGCGAAGAGTCATCATTACAGAAGGTGAAAGGTGCTATCTCCTGGGAGACAAGCGCTGTCATGTGAGGATGTCCTGAAGGTTGCATGTATAGTGTGTGCGCTGGGTGTGTGTGTTCAGAGATGCTTGGGAGGTGCGTGCGTGGAAGGAATCTGTAAAACTATGTACCAACAATCTGGTTTGTGAAAGAGATAAACGTCACTGGTAGCACATTATAACACTTTGTTTGAAATGCACAGCTGCTGTCAATGTCATTACAAATTCTGCCCAAAGGCCCTTGCTTTTTTTGTGACGCAGTTAAAGAAAACAGGCTAAAACAAATAAAGAACGCGTCGATCACAGCGCATGTGGCTGAGATGCATCACTGGTGCCACGACGCAATGAAATATGAAATATGCTTCTGAGCTAAGGAAGTATTAAATTTAGGTAAATTATTTGTGCCCCAAAAAACTAAGGAGCCTTAAACCATCACTAGTATGTGCAAGATATAATTTATCTTCATAGCCCAATGAAGCGGATTATAATGTTTTTAAAAATGTATTTCTGCTTTATTGGCATGAACCAAAGTTGACAGCCAATAGCAACATAGTGGGAGGTTGAGGTTGGTACCAGCCCGACAGGAGCCTTCAATACACCAGCCTACATTAAAATGCAGCACACTTTTGCACAACTTTTATTTATTTTTTATTTTCAAAGTTTTATATAGCGCTGGCTAGATCCGGAGTTATCAGAGCACTTTACATGAGGATCAGCAAGTTACAGGATACATAGTTATATCATTTGAATCAGCGAGTTACAGGTTACATAGTTACAACAGTTTGAATCAAAGAATCACAGAGGGAGGGGGAGTGAAGGAGACATGAACGGGGAGAGGAGGAAGACAATGTCAGATGAACGGTTTAGTAGGTGACGGCCAAGGGGCCAGACTCCTCTATTGCTGGGTAGGACAGCTCCGCGGTAGGTAAGAACAGTTTTGGTATCCGCCCAGGGGGCGTCATCATAGTTCCATCAAAGGGGGAGGGAAAGAGACATAGACCCTAATGATCTTAACAACCTCAGACCTATCTCTAACCTCCCATTCCTTGCAAAAACATTGGAGAAATGTGTTCTCCACCAACTCAACATCTGGATTCGGAAAAGGCTGTAGTCTGGAAACAGCTATGCTCAACGTCTTCGACGACATTCACAAGGCCCTAGACGAAGGTGATGCCTGCCTCCTATCCTTATTGACCTATCTGCGGCATTCGACACAGCAAACCATCCAGCCCTTCTGGAGACCCTGTCGAAGCGTTCCGGCATCAATGGCCCAGTACTTAAATGGTTCACCGCCTTCCTTCATCACTGCTCACAACAAATTAAAATCAACTCCTGTCTCTCAAAGCCAACAAAAGTCACACTTGGGGTCCCACAAGGCTCGATCCTCTCCCCGTCCCTCTTCAATCTCTTCAAGGAGCCCCTCACAATCATATTGAAAAAAACTGGAGTGAATTACCACCTTTACGCTGACGACACCCAAATCTATTTCAGGATCAAGTCTCCCAGCGACATCCAACTCCTCAATACCACCCTAACTGAGATCCAAACTTGGCTCTAGGTTAACCACTTAAAACTCAACTCCGACAAAATGGACCTAATCCTATTCTCTCCTAAAAGTAACCATCGTCCAATCAAAGAGTGGCTCAAGAATCTGGTTATCCTAAACTGCCCCCTTACCCTATCGGACTCAGTTAAGTCTCTAGGCATCACCCTTGACAAGAACTAAACAATGGAGAACCACATCAAAAACTCTGCAAAAAGTGCAATTTTTTCTCTAAAACACCTCAACAAATTGAAACCTTTTCTACCCCATGATGACCTCAAGACAGTAGCCCAATCCCTAGTTCTCTCTAAAATAGACTACGGGAACGACATCCTTACAGGGACTCCATAATCTCGCCTAGCCCCTCTAAGGGCAGTGCTGAACATATCCGCCCCAACTCGTATCTGGAGTTAAAAGATTTGAACACATCACTCCAGCTCTTAACTGCCTCAATTGGCTTCCCATGGAAGGGAGATGTATCTTTAAGCAGGCCTGCATCACACACAAAACCCTTCACTCTCCTGCCCCCAGCTACCTAAATAACAAACTGGTAAGAGCAGGTCAATCCAGAACTCTGGAAAGCTCCAACTCACTCCTTATTATTCCTCCGAAACTGAAAAAGAAAACCACCCAACACCGATCGTTTTCTGGCAACGCTCCGCGGATATGGAACACTCTCCCGGGAGACCTCAGATGCAACTCCTCCTACTCCTATTTCAAAAGGGACCTGAAACTCCATCTCCTTAACAAATACTTTCCTGACCAACGTCAACTAACCTAGTCTTCTATATCCGAGTTGTCTCCTCTCTCTCTGGACCTTCAAGGATAGTGGGTGACAATACTATGTCATTCTCACCTACGGGCCAAGCTATCACTATATAAAACTTTTAAAATAAATAAAATTTTAAAAAAATAAATGTCATGATATATAGATACAGATATATATTGGATGAATGGAAAATTAATACCACAGAATGGTCAGGGTAATGGATGAAATTCATTTTGAAGTATAATGTTTATCATTAAATACACATCAAGATAACTAGAATACAATAAATACTTGATATAACAAATACTCAATTACATAATATCCATAAATAATTAACAGTACACTTTTACTTATTCTAGAACACACAAAATAAATTAAAATCAATAATTAAAAATGTTTAATAAGTTATCACCCTATGTTCTCCAAGACCAACAACCTTCTACTAAATTACACATTAGTAAATAAACTGTAGAAAAATGTAATTACAAATCATAAAATAGTATATATTTAGTGATTAATTACGTAATTAACATAATTATTCACCAATTACATTTTTATTTAACATAAAATTAATTGAAAACCCCCCAATAATTTTGAATTTACACAGCTTCCCAACCTATGCCTCAAAAAAGTCAACATTTAGCTACTATATTAGAAAGTAGTAATGAAACTGTAGAACAATTAAAATATACATTAAAAATCACACAAAAAGTGTAAATAACTAAAATAATATATCAGTTAAATAATGTACTTAACTAATTACCAATTGATATTTAATTCATATAAAAATTAAAATAAAATAAAATAATTTATAACTTCCCACTTTATTCCCCTAGAAAACTCCACAACAAAATAGTTTAACTGTTCAGTCTATGCTAAATTATCATACCAAAAAAATACTGGTTGACTTATAACTGGAGATGTTTTCATCTCAACAACGACCGCAACACCACCACCCTGCTGGACAACCTCGCCAACCTGGGCCTCAAGCAGCTCGTCACCTCCCCCATCCACTACGCCGGACACACACTTGACCCCGTCTTCTCATCCAGCAAGGACATCGCCTTCAGCCACGCCACCGGACTCCACTGGACGGACCACAGCTGCGTCCACTTCAGCTTCGGAAGGACCACGATCCACCACTACCAGCAACAGGTTGCACGCAGGAGCTGGAACAAGATCACAGCCGACAAGCTCGCGACCTCCCTGAGCATGAACCCCCCCACCAGCACAACGAACCCAAGCCAGGCGGCCACCAACCTCACGAAGTGGATCAGCGACTGCGCAGACGAGCTCGCCCCCCTGAGGACCCCGCCTAGCAGACCCGGTAGCAAGAAAGCCCCATGGTTCACCGACGAACTCAAGAGCTCCAAGAAGAACTGCCGAGCCCTCGAGAGAACCTGGCGCAGAGACCCAACCCCGGACAACATGGCTGCCCTCAAGCTCGCCACCCGAAAGCACCACCAACTCATCCACGCCACCAAGAAAACCGCATTCAAGGAACGACTGGACAACAACGCACACAACAGCAAGGAACTCTTCAACATCGTCAAAGAGCTCTCCAACCCCAACGCCGGAAACAACGACATCACCCCTTCGCAAGACCTCTGCAACTCCCTCGCCTCCTACTTCCACAACAAGATCGCGGACATACACAACAGCTTCAGCACTCAACCGATGCACGCCACGACCGAACCACCGCCCCCCACCACCACCCTCCGCACCTGGACTCCGATCAGCACCGAAGACACCGTCCGCACGATGAACTCCATCCACTCCGGATCTCCGACCGACCCCTGCCCTCACCACGTCTTCAACAAGGCCGACGCTGTCATCGCACCCCACCTGCGGGACATCATAAACACCTCCTTCGACACCGCTACCTTCCCGGAGAGCTGGAAGCACGCCGAACTCAGCACCCTACTCAAGAAGCCATCAGCCGACCCCACCGACTTCAAGAACTACCGCCCCATCTCGCTGCTCCCGTTTCCTGCAAAAGTCATCGAGAAGACCGTCAACAAGCAGCTGGCTGCCTTCCTTGAGACGAATGGATCCCTCGACCCCTCGCAGTCTGGCTTCCGGGCCAACCACAGCACCGAGACCGCCCTGATCGCAGCCACCGATGACATCGGAGCGCTGCTCGACAACGGAGAAACAGCGGCCCTCATCCTCCTCGACCTCTCCGCGGCCTTCGACACTGTCTGCCACCGTACCCTAGTACAACGCCTCAGCAACGTCGGAGTCCAGGAGAAGGCACTGGAGTGGATCATCTCCTTCCTCGCCGGAAGGACACAGAGAGTCCGCCTCCCTCCGTTCAGATCTGAAGCCACCGAAGTCATCTGCGGCGTTCCTCAAGGCTCCTCGCTCAGCCCAACCCTCTTCAATGTCTACATGAGCCCCCTCGCAGACAACGCATGCCAGCACAACCTCAACATCATCTCCTACGCCGACGACACCCAGCTGATCCTCTCCCTCACCAACGATCCCGCCACCGCCAGAGCCAACCTTCACGAAGGGATGAAAGAGGTAGCCGAATGGATGAAGAACAGCAGCCTGAAACTGAACTTAGACAAGACGGAAGTCCTCATCCTGGGATCCTCACCCTCCGCTTTGGACGACTCCTGGTGGCCCCCCGCCCTAGGCAGCGCACCCAAACCAACAGACCACGCACACAACCTGGGCTTCATCCTGGACTCCTCCCTCTCCATGACCAGACAAGTCAACGCCGTCTCCTCGTCGTGCTTCAACATACTGCGCATGCTACGTAAGATCTTCCGGTGGATCCCCACCGAGACATGGAAGACGGTCACCCAGGCCCTTGTCACCAGCCGTCTGGACTACGGCAACTCCCTCTATGCCGGAACCACCGCCAAACTCCAGAAGAGACTCCAGCGGATCCAGAACGCCTCAGCACGACTCATCCTGGACATCCCCCGTCGCAGCCACATCTCCGGACACCTGAGAGACCTGCACTGGCTCCCGGTCAACAAGAGAATCACCTTCCGTCTCCTCACCCACGCACACAAAGCCCTACACAACCAAGGCCCAGGATACCTCAACGGCCGCCTCAACTTCTACGCTCCCAAACGCCAGCTTCGATCGACCGGCCACGCCCTCGCCGCCATCCCCCGCATCCGAAGAGCCACCACAGGGGGACGGTCCTTCTCCTACCTCGCCGCCAAGACATGGAACTCCCTCCCGACCCACCTCCGCCTGACCCAGGAACACCTCGCCTTCAGGAAGCAACTCAAGACCTGGCTGTTCGAGCAGTAGCGGACACCCCTTCCCCCAGCGCCTTGAGACCCTCTGGGTGAGTAGTGCGCTTTATAAATGCGATGATTGATTGATTGATTTGTAATACTCTATTTATTACAAACTATTGATCTTTCTTGCAACAACACCTTTCAACTACTACACTATATCTGAATCTATTACATAAAGCTGCTTTATTGATAACTAAAATAAGTAGGTGTATTTGAAAGAGAATTGCTAGAACAGGGTGTTTCACTCATGCGGCACAATTCTAAACCTATAGCTATTAATACACTCTTACGGTCACAAATTGGTCAAGTCACCATCTCGTCATTTATATAGTTGTAAAGGTGTCCAATACTAGCCCATGGTACACCTTAGATGAGGTCCCATCAGAGTCTAAAAATATGACCACTCAAAAGTTCAGGCAAGCCGTTAGTAAAGAATAGCTTTAATGTCCACACAAATGGTCCACCTTGCAAATTATTTAATGGTATAATTATACATTGATCTCCTTTAACAGGTTGATCCCATCCGAGGGTCATCAAGCCCCCATTTTCTGCTCCTTGACAAAAGACTTACAAATTCTCACAAATAGTTTTTTAAGGATCTGAACTGAACGAAGTTAGCATGTTAAAACACGCTTAGTGGAAAGATGCTAGTTATGAAGCTAAGCTCAAACCTGGGGGTTATATAAACATCTGTAGGAAAGCTATTCAGAAGGAAAAATATCAATGAAGAGATCAACAACACCAAAGCTCTTTTTCAGGCTCTGGTAGATATAGCTTGCCCCAAAGATCCAACATTGCCTTTATTTCCCATAGTAATTGGTGTAACTAGGTACAATAATAGTTTGTGGAGAACCTAGAGTTAATGTAAAGTGAGTTCTCTCTAGATGACAGTACTAGTGGACATGTTTCAAGCTTTATGCCCAGTAGTATGAATTGTAGCTTTTTGGACTTTTATAATGCCAATCTCAAAAAAGACCTTAGCTATTATGAAATCTTCTAATGATTCATATTGTCAGTGAGGCCCTGGTCTAGCCAATAGTGTCTACAAAGCTATGAAGAGCTAACCTCTTTAGTAGAGAAATTATTACAACTCTTAAAGGGGGAATATAATTCCAAGCAATGTAGAACAAGGATGGGTGGCATCGAGTATTAGGAATGGACAGCCTACAATAACCACCCATTTTCAAAAGTTCATTGCTTTTAAAAATTAATTGAAAAGGAAACTACCATACAATTTCTGGTATTTTTTGAAAATAACTGTATTCTAAAAGAACTTCAATAAAGTCTCTGTTTGCCCTGATTAAGATATAGTCCACTATCATGAACATAGAAGATCAGGGAGATCCAGCTCTTCTAAAGTTGCTTGACCACTCCTCACTCAATACTGATGTGAAGGCTGCAGAGAGTTGCTCGAAGTCTGGGAAAGCTTTAAGCTGGATATAATCCTTCCTTCCAGAATGGAATTCCAGGATGACAATAAGATAAAACCAAGCTGAAAACAACATTGTGGATTGGTGAGAACTACAGAGGTCTTTCTATCTCCTCTATTGTTTATCACACATTCAAATGCAACACAAATTGTCAGAAAGTCATAGAGTCAGCTTTCAGAATTATGCTGATGACACACAACTAGTGTTTTATCTGTTGTGAATCCCATAAATAGACCATGAAAACCTTTACTGAGATACAGAAATGGGTGATTATAAGCCATTGAACCTCAGTGCCTGAGGTACTATGATTCCATTGGAAAAGGTGGTTTTGAATTAGGAGCCAGATTCTTGCAAATGTAATCTACTTTAGCTAACGTAGGTCTGTGACCTCTGTGCCCCTGGGCCGGTCACTCCTGCTCGCACCGCGCACACTCCCCGTGGGTGTGCCCCTGCTGACCCGTTCCCGCCGCTGCTCGCAGCTGTGCCCCTGATTTCCTGTGTTTGCTCTTCCTGACTGTCCCTTGCCCAGTCCGCCGTTTTCCCGCTGTTTTCCCGCCGTTTTTCTCCTCCTGACTGTCCCTTGCCCAGTCCGCCGTTTCCCGCTGTTTTACTGCCGTTTTTCTCTTCCTGACTGTCCCTTGCCCAGTCCGCCGTTTTCCCGCTGTTTTCCCGCCGTTTTTCTCTTCCCGCTGTGCCCCCGTCACCTCCCCGCTCCCCGCCGCTGTTCCCCTGCGGCCCCGCCCCCCTGCACCTGGAGTCTTCCCATTCGCCGCCCGCTCCCGCCTCCCAGCTGCCCCTCCCTCGCTCCGCCCCCTCCTCTCTCCTCTTATGGCAGAGTGGCCAATGCGCAGAGGTCACGCGCAGCGGGCGCGCCGATTGCGCGCCAAAGGTAAGCCCGTCTGCGCCCGTCCGTGCCTCGTCCGCGCCCAGCGCCAGGACCCCTGGCCCCCGCACATCCCAGCCCACCCGCCGGACGTACGACGCAGCAACCCTCAACGCACTCAACGACGGCCGATTCCCGGGATGCTACAGACCACCCCGAGACGCACCCACGGACCCTTCGGCTGCAACGCCTGCAAGTTCTCCTGCATCCGGACCTGCCACACACCAGCACCCGCCAAGACGAGCACCAGCAGCAACCACCTCAAGTGCATCCTGCTCAACACCCGCTCCGTCCACAGACACGCCATCGAACTCTGGAACCTCATCGACACCACAGCCCCTGACGTTGCCTTCCTCACCGAAACCTGGATGAACGCCTCCTCCGCTCCCGACATCGCCATCGCCATCCCAGAGGGCTACAAGATCACCCGGAGGGACCGCACGACCAACCAAACGGGAGGAGGCATCGCCATCATCCACAAGGACACCATCCGCATCACGACCAAAACCGACGGCATCCTGACCACCGCCGAACATCTACACTTCCAGATCCACACCGACCCGAAGACCACCCTCAGAGGCACCCTGATCTACCGTCCCCCGGGACCACGCACACACTTCAGCGAGGACATCGCCGACTTCATCAGCCCGCATGCCCTCCCCTCCGCTGACTACATCCTCCTGGGAGACATCAACTTCCACCTGGAGAACAACAACGACCGCAACACCAGCATCCTGCTCGACAACCTCGCCAACCTCGGACTCAAGCAGCTGGTGTCCACCCCCACCCACCTCGCCGGCCACACACTCGACGCCGTCTTCTCATCCAGCAAAGACATCGCCTTCACCCACGCCACAGGACTCCACTGGACGGACCACAGCTGCGTCCACTTCACCTTCAGAAGAACGACGACACACCACCACCAGCAACAGGTTGCCCGAAGAAGCTGGAACAAGATCACTGCCGACGAGCTCGCCGCTTCCCTGAGCCAGCACCCTCCCGCCAGCTCATCGAACCCCAGCCAGGCTGCCGACAACCTCTCGAAGTGGATCAGCAACTGCGCGGACGAACTAGCCCCACTGAGGACCCCGCCCAGCCGACCCGGCAGCAAGAAGGCCCCATGGTTCACCGACGAACTCAAGAGCTCCAAGAAGAACTGCCGAGCCCTCGAGAAAGCCTGGAGAAGAGAACCAACACCGGACAACATGGCCACCCTCAAGCGTGCCACCCGAAAACACCACCAGCTGCTCCGCGCCACCAAGAAAACTGCCTTCAAGGACCGGCTGGACAACAACACACACAACAGCAAGGAACTCTTCAACATCGTGAAAGAGCTCTCCAACCCCAACGCCGGAAACAACGACATCAACCCATCGCAAGAACTCTGCAACTCCCTCGCCTCCTACTTCCACAACAAGATCGCAGACATACACGACAGCTTCAGCACCCAACCGACGAACGCCACGACCGACACGACCGAACCAACGCCCCCCACCACCACCCTCCGCGCCTGGACCCACATCAGCACCGAAGACACCGTCCGCATGATGAACTCCATCCACTCTGGATCGCCGACCGACCCCTGCCCTCACCACATCTTCAACAAAGCCGACGATGTCATCGCACCCCACCTACGGGACATCATCAACACCTCCTTCACCACCGCCACTTTCCCAGAGAGCTGGAAGCATGCCGAACTCAGCGCGCTACTCAAGAAACCAACAGCGGACCCCACCGAACTCAAGAATTACCGTCCCATCTCGCTGCTCCCCTTTCCAGCCAAAGTCATCGAGAAGACCGTCAACAAGCAGCTGGCCGCCTTCCTCGAGACAAATGGATCCCTAGACCCCTCGCAGTCGGGCTTCCGGGCCAACCACAGCACCGAGACCGCCCTCATCGCTGCCACCGATGACATTCGAGCCCTGATGGACAACGGAGAAACAGCGGCCCTCATCCTCCTTGACCTCTCCGCGGCCTTCGACACCGTCTGCCACCGCACCCTAGTGCAGCGCCTCAGCAACGTCGGAATCCAGGAGAAGGCACTAGAATGGATCGTCTCCTTCCTCGACGGAAGGACACAGAGAGTCCGCCTACCACCGTACAAATCAGAGTCCACCGAACTCATCTGCGGCGTACCCCAAGGTTCCTCGCTGAGCCCAACCCTCTTCAACGTCTACATGAGCCCCCTCGCTGCCATCGCACGCCAACACAACCTTAACATCATCTCCTACGCCGACGACACCCAGCTGATCCTCTCCCTGACCAACGACCCCGCCAGAGCCAATCTTCACGAAGGTATGAAAGAGGTAGCCGAGTGGATGTCGACCAACCGCCTTAAGCTGAACTTGGACAAGACGGAAGTCCTCATCCTGGGATCCTCGCCCTCCGCCTGGGACGACTCCTGGTGGCCCCCCGCCCTGGGCACCGCACCCAAACCAACAGACCACGCACGCAACCTGGGCTTCATCCTGGACTCCTCCCTCTCCATGACCAGGCAAGTCAACGCCATCTCCTCGTCGTGCTTCAACATCCTGCGCATGCTACGGAAGATCTTCCGGTGGATCCCCACCGAGACCAGGAAGACGGTCACCCAGGCCCTCGTCACCAGCCGACTGGACTACGGCAACGCCCTCTACGCCGGAACCACCGCCAAGCTCCAGAAGAGACTCCAGCGGATCCAGAACGCCTCAGCCAGACTCATCCTCGACGTCCCACGACACAGCCACATCTCCGAACACCTGAGAGACCTGCACTGGCTCCCGGTCAACAAGAGAATCACCTTCCGTCTCCTCACCCACGCTCACAAAGCCCTTCACGACCAAGGCCCGAGCTACCTCAACAACCGCATCAACTTCTACGCTCCCAAACGACACCTCCGTTCAGCCAATCACGCCCTCGCCGCCGTCCCCCGCATCCGAAAACCGACGACAGGAGGAAGGTCCTTCTCCTACCTGGCCGCCAAGACCTGGAACTCCCTCCCTCCCGACCTGCGCCTGACCCAAGACCACCTCGCCTTCAGGAAGAAGCTCAAGACCTGGCTGTTCGAGCAGTAGCAGCACCCCCCCCTTAGCGCCTTGAGACCCTCCGGGTAAGTAGTGCGCTCTACAAATGCCTATGATTGATTGATTTGCAAAATCACCATTCACAGGTTGTCTCTGAACGACTTGACTAAAAAATAATTCATTTTGAAGATTGCAGTTTGTGAGCCACTGTGATTGCCTGCAAATTCAGGGATATTGGCTTGTAAGGGAAAGCAGATAAGTATCCCTGTGTCTCTATTCCCAAAAGGGAAACCTTACTTACTTAAAGCAGCCCAATTTCCTTAAGGGACCTGACACTGCTTTAAAAAAAAGTGTTTCTCATTTGGGAAAACCACAGAAGGAGCAAGTAAAGTCCCCCTGTTGTCAATCAGTTGTCAACTCCCATTAGGAGCTGGTAAGACGTCAATTGTTTGAGAACGAAATCACAGTCACAATTAAGGAGGAAACACCTTTCATGCCCTTTCCTAATTGCAATTCAGTATGGGGCGCACAATCCCTTTTACATGTTGGAAAATATTTTCCTACTCATAAAAGGAGTTTTGCACATAACAAATAGGGATTTTGCTGTTGCACATCCAGTTTTTTCATAAATAACAAAGCTTGCCATCACAAAATCATTTTCTACATCTGGCCCTTAATATAGAAAAAAATGAAGTTCTCCTTCAGGGCATATGCAAATGCTTGAAAAAATTGAGTTGAAATTGACTCTCCTTTGTGCTCGAGGTATTCACATTAGAATGTAGGATAAAGCAAAACTGTTGTTCAAAGAATCCCTATTTATGGACAGTCACGCCACATCTAGTGTCCAGGATTCTTATGTCAGGGATTCTTATTTGTTGATCTCATTACTATTTTTGTAAAATGTTTTGTAACTTAGTTTTATTGAAACACTGCATCAAAAGAAATCAGTAACATTCGTCTTGCTCATACATTCTCATCTTGACAAACCTTTATGTTCATATGAATTGATTACATGACTTTGCTTTACTTCACCTTCACTGCTCACGAAATGAAGTACTGTATGCAGCAGAGCATTTTGGGTTTGAATAATAATCACAATCATAAACAGTAAAGCGAAAACAACAATTGAAAAAGAGAAATACCTCCCACTCTACACCCCCCCCCCCCCCCCCCGGTGGCGACTGGCAATCATCACTATTTGATTTAATTCTGCATTTGATGGCAATGAGTGCTGGGTGGATGGCGAATTGTGTACGGTTTCATTTTCACTTTGGGTTGTTGCTGCGTTCACTTCTCTTAACATTTGGCCCCAGTCTAGTAGATCACTCTCAGCATTCTCGTCTGTTCTTACTGCTCTTAGGCGACACTACTCAGCCACCCCCCACTCATGCAGATCATCCCTCCATCTATCTCATGTGGGGGGAGTGGGGGATCCAATGGATCGCTATCTGTCTCTTTTCCAGAACCAGACCTAGCATCGCATATTTATATGTTATCCTTGTCCCCTTCTTGGGTGTTGGGTGTACGCAAAGAATCAATTGTTTAATGAAGGTTTCAATCTGCTCCGCTGTTACTTTTTGAAGAGAGTGTACCACCCGATTCCAGTACTGTTGTAAGCGCAAGCAACTCCAATGTCATATGTAGGAATGTGGCGGGGTCTGTGCCGCACCGTGGGCATGAGGGGATCAGTCCTGGGGTAAACCGTGCATGGCGTTGTGGGGTCAAATACGTACAATGTAAATATTGGACCTGCATACGTTTAAAAATTGCATTACTTGTTGCTTTCTGCTACCTGCGCTAGCGCTCTCTTCCACTTGCCATCAGTCAGAGGGATAGCTAGGTCCTCCTCCCATTTCCCTCTAATTACAGTAAGGTTGGACCCACAATCCTCCTTTATTGCTTTGTGTATATGCGAGATGAGATCCCTGCTGGAGCCTGGGTCCAGCAGCGTCATCAACGTGCAAAACTTCCTCAGCTCCTATGGCAATGTAGTCCACATCTTGCGCACCATACTTGATATTTTAGCATATTGCAGAAAGTGCTCCGCCGGCACCTGGAACCACTTCTGTGCCTCGTTGAAGGTCAGAAAGGATCTGTTCTGGTAGAAATCTCCCGCCGACTCGCAACCCCCCTTGTACCACTTTGAAATGTCCATAGTCACCTGAATATTCTGAAATCCCCTCAACCACCGGAGGGGTAGTGCACTAGCATACGGTGCCCTTCAGAGAACCAGCACCACTGCTTGTTACCAGGCTTCCATAACTGTAACCGTATTGTGTAAGGGCAATCTCTAGGAACCTTCAAACCCATCATAAGGAACTGCTATAAATGTGTCCCCTCGATCCAGCTACCCAGCAAGTCTGTCTCCACCACACGTTCCTCCTTGCACCATTGTGTTATGTACTGTACTAATCTTGCTACATAATATAATCTGAGGTCCGGCAATCCTAGGCCACCCATATCCATATCCAGTTGAAGTATTTCCAACTTGGCTTTGCTCCGTCCACCAGCCCACACTAGCGAGGTCAGGAGACCAATGAAGGAGTCAAACGTGGACTAAGAAATTTTACAAAATGAGTTCTGCAGTACATAGAGCCAGCGGGGCAGGACCACCATCTTTGATATTGCCACCCTCCCTACAACTGACAGTGGTAACCTGTTCCAGAATGTTATCGATACCCGCAGTCCTATAAGGACTTTCCCCATATTGAGTTCAAACTGTGTCTCAGGTTGATGGGCCACATGGATACCGAGATATCAAAAGCGATCGCACCTCCAATCCATACCCACCTCTGGAAGATCATGAGGTGTCATCCGCGCCAGAGCCATAAGCGGGAACTATATTGTTTTCTAAAGACACACAATGGATGGACGGAATGCAGAACAAATCAAAACATTCACCCCCAGTCAAGAGATCTGGGTTAACTCCATCATTCTTTTGCTCACCATGCCACCCCAGTTTGGACCTTGCCATATGCAAATCAGTCTTGATCCTGTGCCTCATGGATAGTCCAGCCTGAACTGCCAAGTCAGGTTAATAATATAGCAATTTAATCCAGGCTATGTATTTTCTGCCAAACCCCATTCTTCTCAGCTCTCCCCAAAGATAGTCCCACCGCAGTGTATCAAAGTCTAGGGTGACAGCGGCCACCCTGAGCTCACTGTCCGTGACCAAATGTAGGACATGTGATAATCGCCGTAAGTTCATGTGTGTTCCCCTCCCTGGTATAAAACCCCACTGGTCCTCATGTACCAGTGAGGTCATGACTTTTCTTAGTCTTATGGCCAGGATTTTGCCAATAATTTAGCGTCCACTCCCAGTATGGACAGCGGTCTGTATGCATCCATGTCCTCAGGATCCCTATCGGGTTTGGGAAGAAATACAATCTGCGCCTCCCGCATGGATGGTGGCAGATATACAGCCTTTTTGACTTACTGCAAGGTGACCAGTAGACACAGGAGCAGAATATCTGCATATGTCTACTAGAACTCAACCGGAGTTCCGTCTGGGACCGGTGTTTTTTATTGAGCCATGCCCCATAGCACTTTCTGTAGTTCCTCTAATTGGAGTGATGCCTCCAGTTCTTCACTCTTATCGTTCTTAAGTCGTGGGACATCCCAGAGGAAGTCGCCCCCCATCTCCTCATTCCCAATGGTCCTGCGATAAATATCAGCTAAGTGGTTAAATTACACTGTGTTAACACCAACCTGCTTGTTGGCCATAGCTCTCTCAGAGCAACGCAGTGCTAGTATCATCGGGGTGGGTGTTCACCTTTTAACAACCACACCAGCAGTCTTCCATATCTATAACCCTCCTTATGCAATAAATGCCACTATTCCCTGCAACTCAGACAGTCCAATCTATCCCAGACCTCCCCAACCCTGCGCTTCACCTGTAGAAGTACGTCTGAAGGCCAATCCATCGCATGGTTCTCGCGCTGTAATTTAGTCCACTCATCCTCTGCCTCTGTCAGTTCCAACTCCAATCGCCTCCTATTGCCCCCCCCCTGAAGACAAGTAGTCCCCTCTAGTGACCACTTTCAATGCATCTCATTTTGTGCTCCTAGTCTGAGTGGTTAATCAATTCTTCGCAAAGTAATCTACTATGGTTTCCCTAAGTTCCTCTCTGAAAACCGGGTCACGCAGTGTGGACGGTTGCAATCCCCACTACGGGACTCTCAGCCTGCCGTTCACGGGTCCCCATTCTAGTAATACAGGAGCATATTCATACAGGAAATGGCTCAGTAGAGCAGTCCCTCCCACAGCACCACACACCTCTCGGGAAAGCAGAAAATAATCGAGCCTGCTGTCGACCTCCCGAGCCAGTGTATAGCAGGTGTATTGTCGCTCTTCCTGATGTGTTTCAAACCAGATGTCTACACAATGGAGCCTGTCCATCACTCCCCTCAGGCCAGCCGACATATTCAGTTTAATGTGGGGTTTTGCTGGGTGTCTATCCAGTGAACCATCTACCACACAGTTGAAATCACCAGCCCATATTAATGGTATCCCAATGTATGAGAGAAGCAAATTTTCCATACCGTTAGAATCAGCATCATCCGTATGTGGGGCATAAATGTTCACCAGGCACACCTCCACCTCATAACTATTGTAATGTTATTATTTTATATTTGTTAAATTATTTTTTATTGAACTTCATTTTATTTTTTGTCTTATATTTAAAGGTATTTATTTATGATGCATTTTTTTTATTTCAAATGTTTTACTGTTTTTATGTTGTTACTTATCTAAATATTTATTTAATGATTAAGAAATGGAATGGTTTATCTAACCCTTCCAAAGTCTAATATTGTTGCTGATTTATCTTACATTGGAGTGGTAATAATAAATCTGACTCTTCTAAAATCCAACACTTTCTCTGCTTTTGCTTACATTGGAGTGGGGATCATAAATCTAACCCCACCAAAGTGCAGCACTTTCCCTGACTTTTATTATGTTGGAGTGTGTATGGTAGATCAAACATCTCCAAAGTCTATAACTTTCCTAGCTGTTGCTTAGATTAGAGTGTAAATAGTACATCTAACTCCTGAAAGGCCAGCACTTTTGATACTGTTGCTTAGATTGGAGTAGGATTGCCAGTGAATGTATATTGGTCAAACTAGATTACAGCAACACCTTGCTGGTGGGAACATCTTAAACAGAATATATTAGACAACAATGAAGCCCATACTGTCCGCAGTTTCCCAGAAAATACACATACTTCTTCCTCCTTAACAAACGTTCACTAGTTTCCTACTCAAGTGTGTAACCAGTTTAAGACTATGATACTTCACAAAGTATTGTAAAAACCTATGAGACAATGCTTTACTCCCCATTACCCTACTCACTATCTTAGATCAAACATTTATTGGATCTTCCAAAAAACCTATGAAAAAGGCAGGAAGCATGGTATTTGTGGCAGTTGCAAGTAATTGGCTCAATACTCTGCCAAGGAGACTCAGGTTTACTGATCAGTGTCTTCAGGGAACGACATACTTATTTGAGTAAACTTGCATTGTTTGCACTTAGATGTCCTGTATTAGGCTGCATGCACTATATGTACATGTGAGGAAGTAGCCGGTTTGGACGACAATCGTACCTTAACGTGGAATAATAATGGACTGCAACACCCACGATCCTTTACTGTTTCTCCTCAGGAAAGCGTAAACGCCGAGTACCGTAACCCGGAAGGGGTGGAGAATCAACCCGGAGGTGAAACGGCAGACCCAATAGCAGAACACCATAAAAACGCGAGGGTGGAAACAATCGAGGTCCACGTTGAAGACGGAGAGAGGAACACGGAGACGAAGACTGAAGACGCGGGACCCGAGGAGACCCGGTTCAGCCCCGAACAGGACGTCGAAGACGACAGCTGGTGCGAGGACTGGTGGTGTCCGGTGGATGCTGGAGAGCGGCCGTGACTCTAGGAAGAGTTACGGCAGGGTTGGTGAGTAATACCGACTCGAGGGAAATTGTATTGGGAGTTGGGAGGAGAAAGACTTGGGGAGGGAAATTGAGTGTTTTCTGTTCTCTGCTAAATTAAGGGCATTTTTCAACCGCGTAAAGTCAAAACACGAGTATCCGTACAGGGTAGTTTAAAGTGCTTGATAATACGGTTCATCCTGACAAACCCGCTTCTTTTGACGTAGTATAACTTTGTCGATTCTTGCCCTAAGCCGTAGGACTGTTCTTGTCTATGTGCACTCAGTACCTGCCTTCGCACAATATAACTTCCGCCAATATCCCAAACCTCCCTTATCACTATTTTATTCCATTTCCCCTTTCCCCACACGTTACCCCGTCAGGCTTCTTTTTGTCCCTAGTCACGAAAGGTGTGGTGACGGTATTACTGCTGTCTCATAAACATACTCTAGAGTTCTCACGATACCCTCCTTTATCTCCCTTCTCTTATGAGCCACCGGGGAAAGCCGCCACGTCCTGAAGACCTGACGAACAACATCCGAGCCGTGTCATCGCCGGAGACCTCCCCGGAACCCTCAGAGGAAGAAGACGACGACAAGTTCGAGGATTCCCTACCTACTCCCGTTGCCACATCCGTTATATCTAATAAACCTGTTTTCTTTAAACCACCACTACCGCCTCCACGCCTGTTTATCAGACCCGCCCTCTTACAAGTGGTGTCAGAAGTGGGATCTGAAGGCAAGATGGAGGCTGCCATGGCAAAGATGGCCGAAAATCAGGAACACCTGGGAAAAATCATGGAACGATTTCTAAATGTTGTTGAAGAGGACCGGTAAAAGATTCAAAAAGTTATTTCGGGTCAAGGACAAACCCACGAAGCTGCCATGGGTAAACTCACCGAAGTACTAGGACAACAAAAAGGCCCTACAACTTTACCTTCGGTTGTTCTACAGAGATATGTAGCAGGAGAAGACCCTGATTTTTTCTTTAATAATTTCGAGAGAATGGCCACGGCTGCGTCTTGGCCGGCTGACAAGTGGGGCCAGTATTTGGGACCACTGTTATCAGGTGACCTACAAGCCGCGTATCAGGCAGCAACCTTACAAGGAACAGTCCCTTATGCGGATATAAAAAAATGTATCCTGGAAAGACTAGGTATAGATGAAGAGACTTACCGGGTGAAGTTGAGGCAAATGAAAGAAGGTTCTCAAGAAACCCCTCGTGCTTTATATTTTCGAGTGAAAGATATGACGGATCGTTGGCTTAAGCCTGCAACTACAAACAAGGACGGAATCATGGCCAAGATCTACCTAGAACAATATCTGACATCTCTCCACCCCCCAATTCAAAGATGGGTGCGACAGCAGGCGAATCTTACCCTGGAAACTGCTGTTGAAATAGCAAGCGCTTATCATAGAGCATTAGACTTCCAAAAAGGAAAAGATGACAATACCGGGAAAACTGGAAACCAGACTGGAATTAGACATCCCCGGCCTACTACCCCCAAGAAACCTGAGACCCTGACTTTCATTCCGAGTCCACCCCCTTTGAGTGCTCCATTTCCTATAAGACCCCCACCTGCAGGACCACAGTGTTTTCAATGCGGAGGAATGGGCCATATAGCAAGGTTTTGTCCACAAAAGGAAGAGCCCATGGAGATAGGAATGGTTCGGAATTACTACTGCTCCCCGAAAGAAAGAACGACACCCCCGTATAGATGTACCGTGGCAGTGAATGGACAGCCTTTAACTGCTTTAGCTGACACAGGGTGTTTACACAGCGTAGTGAGACCTCAGGATTTGGGTAATACGTTAGGACCCATAGATGGAATGGTGGCTATAAAATGTGTTCACGGTGATATAAAACCCTATCCTACTGCCCAAGTACAAATACAACATTCCCAGGATGAGGGTACTCCCATGACTGTGGGGCTTATACCACGTTTGCCAGAACAAATAATCCTAGGGAATGATTACCCCAAGTTGACGGAACTACTACAAAGTTCTCCTAGGTCCGAAGACAATTGGTTGTCCACGGCACCTTTCTCCTCTGACCTCGAGAAAGAGTGGCCTCTGTCCAAAGAACGGAAAAGTAAAAGGCAAAGACGGGCAGAGAAAGGAAAGGGTCACATAGTCATGCCCGTAATCCCTGAAGAGAATCCATGGGAGGCAGACAGGAATTTTCATGCGGCACAGAGAGAAGATCCAATACTACAAGAAGCATGGAGTAAAGCCCATGACAGTGAGGAGCCACAACACGTATGTCCCTATTTTTTTGTTAAAGGGGGTTTGCTGTATAGAAAAGGGGGTCCCAGTCAAAAAGCACAGTTGTTAGTTCCCAAACTGTTTCAAGAGAAAGTGTTGTATTTAGCACATAGCCATTTGTTGGGGGGACATTTTGGTGCAGAGAAAACGGAGAAAGCCATCCTAGAGCGGTTTTTTTGGCCAGGAATATATCAACAGGTGAAACGGTATTGTAGGGAGTGTCCGATCTGTCAAAAAAATAGTCGATACCAACCTCCCAGAGTTCCTTTGCGTCCCCTTCCTGTTATCGATGAGCCATTTAGTCGAGTAGGCATGGACATAATAGGACCTTTGTTGCCTTCCCGTAGTGGTTGTCGTTATGTTTTAGTACTGGTGGATTATGCTACTCGATTCCCCGAAGCAGTACCCCTTAGACGACCAGATACGACTAATATATCCAAAGCCATGATTGGTATTTTTTCCAGGGTGGGGTTTCCAAAAGAAATCCTGACAGACCAAGGAACTCCCTTTGTGTCGAAAATGATGAGAGAAATTTGTGCTCAATTGGGTGTGAAACAAATTAAAACTGCAGCATATCACCCACAAACCGATGGGTTGGTGGAAAGATACAACTCCACCATTAAGACCACACTAAAAAAACTGTTGGCTTTAGAAGCTCGCAAGTGGGAGGACATGCTTCCCTTAGCACTATTTGCCATTAGGTGTAAGGAACAGAGAAGTACAGGGTATTCTCCCTTTGAGCTATTGTACGGACACAAACCTCGGACATTGCTGGACATGGCGGTAGAACAGTGGGAAAAAGAACCGAACAATGTTAAACCCCTTCCAGAGTATGTCTCAAACTTAAAAACACACTTGAGACAAATCCGAGATATTGTCCGTACTAATTTGGAGAACGCCCAAAATGACCAGAAAGGACAGTACGATAAAGGGACTAAGAATAGATCCTTTCAGGTAGGAGACTTGGTGTTACTTATGATGGCTACATCAGACCAAAAATTGCTAGGACAATGGCAGGGTCCTTATAAAGTCATTGCACAGGTTACTCCTGTTACTTATCGTATTGAAACGGATGCTACCAAACATGTATCCCAGATCTACCACATCAATCTCCTTAAGAAATGGGAGGGGCCCGTCCCAGCATCCGTACATCTGGTAGAAAGTTCCACACCCTTGTTTCAACAAAGTATTGATACTGAATTAGCCACCACTCAGACAGAAGAGTTGAAGAAACGACTGCATCCTTTGTCCCATGTTTTTTCCAACCAACCGGGGAGGGTTACTTTGATTGAGCATGTCATAAAAACTCCTCCGGGGAAAAAAGTCAAGTTGAGACCGTATCGTATACCTGAAGCCCGTCGGCAGGTTATACGAGACGAGATCCAAAGCATGCTAGAAATGGACATTATTGAACCCTCCAGGAGCGAATGGAATTCGCCCATTGTATTGGTACCCAAACCGGATGGGTCTGTCAGATTTTGCATTGACTTCCGTGAAGTAAACAAAATCTCTGACTTTGATACCTATCCCCTCCCACGGGTAGATGAAATGGTTGAGAGGATAGGGAGGGCCAAATACATTAGCACCTTAGATTTATGTAAGGGCTACTGGCAAATACCTCTCAGAAAGGAAGACAGAGAAAAAACTGCATTTTCCACCCCAGATGGATTATATCAGTTCAAGGTCATGCCTTTTGGACTACATGGGGCACCAGCAACCTTTCAGAGAGCCATGAATATCATATTGAGGCCACATACAAATTTTGCTGGGGCCTATATAGATGACATTGTGATCTATAGTGACAGCTGGGAACAACATCTTTCACATCTATATCAAGTAGTCCAAACCCTGGGGTCTTATGGACTGAGAATAAACCCTGCCAAAAGCCACTTGGCTGCTCAGACGGTAAAATATCTGGGTTATTTGTTAGGGGAAGGAGTAATAAGACCACAAAAATCAAAATTGACAGCCATTTCACAGATTCCTCTCCCCAGAACAAAGAAGGACTTGAGAGCCTTTTTAGGGTTGTTAGGGTATTATAGAAGATTCATCCCTAATTTCTCTCAGATGGCCGCTCCTTTAACGGATCTACTACAGAAAAATAGGCAGACTGAAAAAATTCTAGAATTTCCCCCAACTGAGGTAGTCGGGGCATTCAACGCTTTAAAACTCTCACTGACCTCAGACACAGTGTTGATTAGTCCTGATTATTCTAGACCATTCATTTTGCAGACCGATGCGTCTGATCAAGGCTTGGGAGCAGTTCTATCACAGGAAACACCTCAAGGGGAGAAACCAATCTTGTATATCAGCCGCAAATTATTCCCGCGGGAGAAAAACTATGCGACTATCGAGAAAGAGGCTCTAGCCATCAAATGGGCCATTGAATCCTTACGGTACTATCTGGAAGGGAGAGAGTTTACGCTTTTTACTGATCATGCCCCTTTAGAGTGGCTGGCCAGAAATAAGGGACATAACGAAAGGGTACTAAGATGGTTTCTCTCTCTCCAACCATACCGCTTCCAAACCAAACACAGGAAAGGAAAGGAACAAGGCAATGCGGACTACTTATCTCGTTATCCCCAATGTACAGACTCTAGTAGAAGGACAGCAAGGGAAAGGGGATGTGAGGAAGTAGCCGGTTTGGACGACAATCGTACCTTAACGTGGAATAATAATGGACTGCAACACCCACGATCCTTTACTGTTTCTCCTCAGGAAAGCGTAAACGCCGAGTACCGTAACCCGGAAGGGGTGGAGAATCAACCCGGAGGTGAAACGGCAGACCCAATAGCAGAACACCATAAAAACGCGAGGGTGGAAACAATCGAGGTCCACGTTGAAGACGGAGAGAGGAACACGGAGACGAAGACTGAAGACGCGGGACCCGAGGAGACCCGGTTCAGCCCCGAACAGGACGTCGAAGACGACAGCTGGTGCGAGGACTGGTGGTGTCCGGTGGATGCTGGAGAGCGGCCGTGACTCTAGGAAGAGTTACGGCAGGGTTGGTGAGTAATACCGACTCGAGGGAAATTGTATTGGGAGTTGGGAGGAGAAAGACTTGGGGAGGGAAATTGAGTGTTTTCTGTTCTCTGCTAAATTAAGGGCATTTTTCAACCGCGTAAAGTCAAAACACGAGTATCCGTACAGGGTAGTTTAAAGTGCTTGATAATACGGTTCATCCTGACAAACCCGCTTCTTTTGACGTAGTATAACTTTGTCGATTCTTGCCCTAAGCCGTAGGACTGTTCTTGTCTATGTGCACTCAGTACCTGCCTTCGCACAATATAACTTCCGCCAATATCCCAAACCTCCCTTATCACTATTTTATTCCATTTCCCCTTTCCCCACACGTTACCCCGTCAGGCTTCTTTTTGTCCCTAGTCACGAAAGGTGTGGTGACGGTATTACTGCTGTCTCATAAACATACTCTAGAGTTCTCACGATACCCTCCTTTATCTCCCTTCTCTTATGAGCCACCGGGGAAAGCCGCCACGTCCTGAAGACCTGACGAACAACATCCGAGCCGTGTCATCGCCGGAGACCTCCCCGGAACCCTCAGAGGAAGAAGACGACGACAAGTTCGAGGATTCCCTACCTACTCCCGTTGCCACATCCGTTATATCTAATAAACCTGTTTTCTTTAAACCACCACTACCGCCTCCACGCCTGTTTATCAGACCCGCCCTCTTACAGTACACTTTGATTGTTTGATTCCTACCATATAACAATTGTTTGGGATGATATTACTTAAGTAAAATTTGCAATAACACAGAATGACTACAGATCTTTTTCTTTTCATGAAACTCCTTTCTTTCAAAGGTGCATGTCACATACCATCAAAATTTGTGTTATGCATAATCAAACAAGCAAACTGTTACTGTCCTTCTGCTAGTACTTTGAACATGTCTATCCTCCATTTCTCTATATAAAAATACAGGTTTTCAGACCACACACAAGGTGGCCAGCAAAGAGTACTCTTTGCGGCTAATGATGAGTAAACGCGATGTTAATTTAAATTTTCATTGATTTCTCTGATGTTTCAACTTTTAAATTATCTTCTTTTTCCTGACAAAAAACACAATCACTGCCCAGTTGCATATATGTGCAAGACCTAATTGTAGAGCTTTTTAAGAATAGTGGGGGCGCACCATCACAAAGTCCAAAAAGGCAAAGTTTGTATCAAAATTATTCCTTCTTTATTCATTAAGTTTTGTGGAAAAATTAATCATTTCAATCATACAAGAATCAGCCAACGCGTTTCTCTCCCACATCAGGAGCTTCCTCAGGGCTGAAAAAAACAAGCATATGGGCACACATATCAATATTTACAATTAAAAAATACACTCAGATTTTACATAAATCACATTTTTAACTAAAGGCACAAGATTAGTACTATACTACACGGGGGAACAAAAAAGAAGGGAAGGGGGTAGGAATAATCATCATGACAACATTGTCAAAAGAGAACACTGAAAAATATATACAAACATAAAAAGTACATGTGTATGTAGGACATATTGTTTAGGCTTAGGGCATAAGTGGTAACATTTCTTTAGACCAACATTCAAATCCCACATCACTTACAATGAATCTCAGGAAGAGCAGCACAGTATGTATAAAACCCAATTGATTATTGGTAGAATCCTGTAGATGAAGTAAACAACCCACAACCCTCCCTGGCTAGCGTGAACAGATCAATAGAAAAAGAGAGACCAATTTTATTTGGCAAAAAGAAAAAAGGGGGAGAGAGGGTGTTACAACAACAGCGGGGGAGGCCAACTGTAGTTTTTATAGTATATTCAAGAATTGACAAGGAAACAAGGGGAAAAGAAGGGCAAATCAGCCCAGAATGGATAAGAAAGAGAGAGGAAAGACAGGATTTGAAAAGGTATAAATACAGAGGGGTAGGACTACTCAGAAGGAAACAGTGTTCATCATCCATCTTCAAGTACACCTATCTCACGGCGGTCTACTCTATTGAATTGCCGAATATTCCTACAATTTTTAGTAGTTCTCACCAATAGAGGACCCCAAGGTCTAGCGGAACTCAATTGATAATCAAGCTTACCAGATAGTTTTGATGGTCTCCAATTACGGTTCCGTAATATCTCTGTAAGTAGCGTAGTGGCAATTGTATTAAAGGACCACTGTCACCTTGATTACTCGGCTAAGGAGACAAAGAGATTGTAATATTTTGGCTGGCACAAGTATTCAGATCACGGTGTTTAACAGGTCCCAAATATATTGGGATTTTTTTTGTCTGGCCCATCAGTGCAATGCAAGAAGGAAAGGTAAGAAGCATCTCTGCTTATCATTTGACTCAGTGGGACATAAAGCCCATGTGGGTAAATCAAATTGTACTATGACACCAACCTCCTATGTGTATCCGATGGCCAAAATTATAGTTGTAGACAATCTTGAATAGGTGGTTGGGAGTCCGTGGGAGTGATCGTCCCAAGGTAGTTGTATACAGATAATAAGGCGTAGGACCTAAATAATAATACAAAGCAGATCCAAATCACCCTCTCATTGCGTTTGATGAAACATCGCCAGTAGGGGTTGTAAATCGTAGCGTACATTCTCAAGAGGGCCCATACCTTTTTAATACTATTGTCAATTAAATCATAAATGGAAGTTCACACAGCAATTGTAGAGCTATCTCAGTGTTGTGTGATCTCAGAATTGCGTTCTCAATTCTGCTAGATCTTTCAGCTTCATTTGGCACCATCAGCCATCCGTTTATTCGACAACATCTCTCAGAGTACTGCATTCAGAGACTATATCTTAACTTTATTAACATATTTTTGGTAGGCACTACCATTTGATTTCTGCCTGCATTTAAAATCGGAAATGCATCAGGAATCGACACTCCCCCTTCTCGCTAGTTTCTACAATTTAATCATAACATCATTCATAATGCTGATCCCATGTTGACAATCTGTTCCCTTAAATACCACTGGTGCCAGTTTATTTAACATTGAAAGAGTCAGAAGAACACATTACTATTGCACAGCCACAAACCTACTAAAACCATTGGATGCAACACCAGTAATCTTGGTACCGAAAGCTGTGCCACAGTTGAAACCTTATATGTGACTCTGTCAACATAACTGTTTTCAAAGATCTGTGAATCCATACAGCTTCATATAGATTCCAGTCATTCGTAGGACCCGCAACTCACACATGCATCGTAAGACTGATGTTTTCAGCTCATGCAGTGCAAACAATTGAGCCACATCTTGTATTTTTCCCTGACTAACCTTTCCTGGAAATGTTTACATATCTTCTTTGTTAGATTTACAGAACCTATGTGGATCGGGAATCCTTTACCACGCATGCATTACAACGCATGCGTGGTTACAACAACAGCCTTTACCACACATACCTTTACTATGAGATAGGTAGTAAAGGCATGTGTGGTAAATGCTAAAAAAAGAAAAAAGGGGCGTGGGGGCTCGACCCCCAGAAGAAAAAGTGTGGGATTAAAAAGGGGGTTGGACGGGGGTCTCCCCCCTAAAAAACACAACGCACCGGATGTTCCGAAATGGAGGCAATCAGCGTCATTAAGAGGAAACAGAAAGAAACTTCTGCTTCCTCTTTACAACGTACAATGTCAGTGACGTAACAAAGGAAGATGGAGAGGAGACAACATGAAAAGGTAAGAGGAAATTTTAGTCCAAAAAAAATAAAGAATAAGGGTGAAGGGCAGGGGTAATTATAAGGAGTGGGGGCTGACAAGTCATGTAAAAGTACAGGGGAGGGGTATAACCTTTATCTAGGGTATGCCCTTACCATGCATAAATTTACAACCAAAATCGTTGTACATCTGTGCATGGTAAAGGAATATTCGTGCTAAAAGTTATGCGTGGAAAAAGAATTCCGTTTTAACGCATGCGTGGTAAAGGCATGGGTTGCAACGGAATGCGGTGTAACGACATATAACCTGTGGATCTTAGTCATGCAATTAAATGGTGAATCCCAGAATGCTGCCTTCGTGGTTCTCTTAGTACCAAAATGGTATTGCAATGTTTCAGATTCAGTTCTATTATAGCAGTGGGGACCTTTTTAGGAATGAGCCCAGTAAATAATGTGTGCTGTCCATAATAATTTCTATGACTTTGATCTGTTTTTCTAAGGAAAACGGATCACTGACAAAATATCGACTTCCAAAATATCGACCTACAGTAATATTGAGTCTAAAATATCGAGGGCAAGAATATCGACATCCTATCTACAACATGGTAAGTATAAAAATATCGAAAAAATAATATAGATGTTAAAAATATCGATGTTAAAAATATCGTTTTTTTTCTTTTAAAATATAAATGTAAAATAAAGTAAATAAAACTAATAATCATAATATACATAGTTAAAAGTATCTAATAATGTTTAAAATTAATAAATAATACATATATAATAATATTACATAAATTAAATATATACTGTAAATATATAATATATATGTTCTGAACAATGTGTTGTAATAATTATTTAACTAACTTATAAATTATTAAAATATATTCTAATTTACAAATACATTTACAAACATAAAACTATAACATAAATAAAATGTAAATTACATAAAAAATTAAATATACTTTTAATATTTTTACAATTAATTATATAAAATATTGGATAGCGTGAATTTACTATTCCCACTCCAGAGAGTGCAAGAGTAGGTAAAGCTATGGATAGCGTAGGGGTAAAAATTACTATTCCCACTCCAGAGAGTGCAACAGTAGGGAAAGCGTTGGATAGCGTAGGAGTATAAATTATAATTCCCACTCCACAGAGTGCAACAGTAGGGACAGCGTTGGATAGCATAGGAGTGAAAATTACTATTCCAACTCCAGAGAGTGCAACAGTAGGGAGAGCGTTGGATAGCGTAGGGGTAAAAATTACTATTCCCACTCCAGAGAGTGCAACAGTAGGGAAAGCATTGGATAGCGTAGGAGTAAAACTTACTATTCCCACTCCAAAGAGTGCATCAGAAGGGAAAGCGTTGGATAGCATAGGGGTAAAAATTAATATTCCCACTCCAGAGAGTGCAACAGTAGGGAAAGCATTGGATAGCGTAGGGGTAAAAATTACTATTCCCACTCCAGAGAGTGCAACAGTAGGGAAAGCATTGGATAGCGTAGGAGTATAAATTACTATTCCCACTCCACAGAGTGCAACAGCAGGGAAAGCGTTGGATAGCGTAGGAGTAAAAATTACTATTCCCACTCCAGAGAGTGCAACAGTAGGGAAAGCATTGGATAGCGTAGGAGTAAAACTTACTATTCCCACTCCAGAGAGTGCATCAGTAGGGAAAGCGTTGGATAGCGTAGGGGTAAAAATTAATATTCCCACTCCAGAGAGTGCAACAGTAGGGAAAGCATTGGATAGCGTAGGGGTAAAAATTACTATTCCCACTCCAGAGAGTGCAACAGTAGGGAAAGCATTGGATAGCGTAGGAGTATAAATTACTATTCCCACTCCACAGAGTGCAACAGTAGGGAAAGCGTTGGATAGCGTAGGAGTAAAAATTACTATTCCCACTCCAGAGAGTGCAACAGTAGGGAAAGCGTTGGATAGCGTAGGAGTGAAAATTACTATTTCCACTCCAGAGAGTGCAACAGTAGGGAAAGCGTTGGATAGCGTAGGAGTAAAAATTACTATTCCCAATCCAGAGAGTGCATCAGTAGGGAAAGCTTTGGATAGCGTAGGGATAAAAATTACTATTCCCACTCCAGAGAGTGCAACAGTAGGGAAAGCGTTGGATAGCATAGGAGTAAAAATTACTATTCCCACTCCAGAGAGCGCATCAGTAGGGAAAGCGTTGGATAGCGTAGGAGTAAAAATTACTATTCCCACTCCAGAGAGTGCTACTATAGGGAAAGCGTTGGATAGCGTAGGGGTAAAAATTACTATTCCCACTCCAGAGAGTGCAACGGTTGGAAAGCGTTGGATAGCATAGGAGTAAAATTTACTATTCCCACTCCAGAGAGTGCATCAGTAGGGAAAGCGTTGAATAGCGTAGGAGTAAAAATGACTATTCCCACTCCAGAGAGTGCATCAGTAGGGAAAGCGTTGGATAGCGTAGGAGTAAAAATTACTATTCCCACTCCAGAGAGTGCAACAGTAGGGAAAGCTATGGATAGCGTAGGGGTAAAAATTACTATTCCCACTCCAGAGAGTGCAACAGTAGGGAAAGTGTTGGATAGCGTAGGAGTATAAATTACTATTCCCACTCCACAGAATTCAACAGTAGGGACAGCGTTGGATAGCGTAGTAGTAAAAATTACTATTCCCACTCCGGAGAGTGCAACAGTAGGGAAAGCGTTGGATAGCGTAGGGGTAAAAATTACTATTCCCACTCCAGAGAGTGCAACAGTAGGGAAAGCATTGGATAGCGTAGGAGTAAAACTTACTATTCCCACTCCAGAGAGTGCATCAGTAGGGAAAGCGTTGGATAGCGTAGGGGTAAAAATTACTATTCCCACTCCAGAGAGTGCAACAGTAGGGAAGGCATTGGACAGCGTATGAGTATAAATTACTATTCCCACTCCAGAGAGTGCAACAGTAGGGAAAGCTATGGATAGCGTAGGGGTAAAAATGACTATTCCCACTCCAGAGAGTGCAACAGTAGGGAAAGCGTTGGATAGCGTAGGAGTATAAATTACTATTCCCACTCCACAGACTTCAACAGTAGGGACAGCGTTGGATAGCGTAGGAGTAAAAATTACTATTCCCACTCCAGAGAGTGCAACAGTAGGGAAAGCGTTGTATAGCGTAGGGGTAAAAATTACTATTCCCACTCCAGAGAGTGCAACAGTAGGGAAAGCATTGGATAGCGTAGGAGTAAAACTTACTATTCCCACTCCAGAGAGTGCATCAGTAGGGAAAGCGTTGGATAGCGTAGGGGTAAAAATTACTATTCCCACTCCAGAGAGTGCAACAGTAGGGAAAGCATTGGACAGCGTAAGAGTATAAATTACTATTCCCACTCCACAGAGTGCAACAGTAGGGAAAGCGTTGGATAGCGTAGGAGTAAAAATTACTATTCCCACTCCAGAGAGTGCAACAGTAGGGAAAGCATCGGATAGCGTAGGAGTAAAAATTACTATTCCCACTCCAGAGAGTGCAACAGTAGGGAAAGCGTTGGATAGCGTAGGAGTAAAAATTACTATTCCCACTCCAGAGAGTGCATCAGTAGGGAAACCTTTGGATAGCGTAGGGATAAAAATGACTATTCCCACTCCAGAGAGTGCAACAGTAGGGAAAGCGTTGGATAGCGTAGGAGTAAAAATTACTATTCCCACTCCAGAGAGTGCATCAGTAGGGAAAGCGTTGGATACCCCTATAAACCCACAGCCCGCTATAGAACATATTTATCAATTAATCAATTAATAAAAATTATTTACCAATTAATTAAATTTAATTACCAATTATTTATAATTAATTAATATTAACTAATTAATAATTATTTTAACCTATTTATATTACTTCCCACCCTATTTCCCTATAAACCCATAACCCGCTACAGAACATATTTATCAATTAATCAATTAATTAAAATTATTTTCCAATTAATTAAAAATAATTACCAATTAATTCCAATTTATTAATAAATCCTACTAATTATTAATCAATTTAAAATAATTAAATTACTTCCCACCCTATTCCCCTATAAACCCACAACCCGCTCTGGTACTAAAACATATAATTTGCTTATAAATAAATGTATTAATATATAAATTTAATACACATATAATATTAATTATTTTAATAACTTAAGTAAAACATATAACACATACATAATAAAAAACAAAATAAATAATACAAATATCGATATTAGTGTAATCGAAATTAGTAACAACGATATATATGGTATCGATATTACTAACTTCAATATTACTTACATCGATATTAAGTATTTCGATATTACTTACCTTAGTGTCGATATTCTGTCCAACGATATTCTTGTCATCGATATTCTGCACCTTCGAAATTTCTGACACAATATTTTGGTAAATCGATATTTCATACTCGATATTTTGACTGTGTACCAAAGGCAATACCTTACCATTAAGGACTAAACAACTTGACTAGTCATAGTTACCATTGCATTCCCTTCTTTTTCTTACTATCCTTAGGGATGACCATCTGCACTATAAAATAAAATACCACTCTGTCTGCCTCTGGCTGTCTGTACTCTGTAGCTTGCCGTGAGGGCTAGCAATGTGCGTCTGCTTGTAAGTGTTGGGGTTGTGGATATGGTTTTGAGTGCCTCATGGGATTTTCCTAGGTGGTGTTGAGTAGCAGTACCGTGTGGGTGCTGGTGAGAGGTGGAGCGTGTCGATTGTTATATAGTATCAGTGCTGTGATGTCACAACTTAGCACCAGCATTGTGAAGCTCCTGTTGTTAGAGCAATTTTCTAATTAATAAATAATGACTAATTAGTAGCATGGACAAAATGCGTTTAAAATGAATCTGCTGCACTCTACAGAACCATAGTTGCATAGCTTGACTAGACTAGGCCCTAACACCCTTTTGGAATTCAAAACTTTTCCAAGTTTTTATTGTCTCTGGTTCCACACACTGCAAGATGTGCACGAAACATTATTGGAAGTAATATGTTTTGTGATTCTCATAATAAGAATGTTGTTTCTTGTAAGCTCTAGAGTAAGCTTTCGTCTTATAACGTTGCTGTTCAAAGATCTTCCTGCTTAAAGCTCAGAAAGCCTATTCATTTCATAAGTCTGTCATTCTTTTTCGTATAACAAGATTTGTGCTGTCACATCTGATGCCATTAGGGCAAACGGGGACTAATTAGTATTCATTAGGGCATTGGGTATTGTTGCCTTGTGTTCTGCATTGTGATTTGCTGAACCTATATGTCATTTCGCTCACTTCATGCTGACTGTACAATATTTACTGTGTTTTTTGCTACAAAAGAATGCTCAATTTGGAAGTGAGTAGTTGTTCAATGTACCTGATTCTTAGAGAGCAGACCCAAGCTAATTTGTCTCACGCTTGGAAAAATAATTTTGACATATTCACCTACAGCATGATTTTATGCCAGGCCTCTTGCTGCATTTGAACGAGCTTCATACTAATTTCATATATATGAGATTTTGACTGATTAATCATGTTTTTGCATTCTGTTCGATCTTAATCCTTTAATAAACTGATATGGTTTCTATCTTTGTCTTGTCTCATGAAGGTTTTTTTTGACTAATTATGCTATTTGATGCATTGACAACCTTAATCTACTCAAGGTCACATATTCTCAAATATTCTTGGGGACAATACTGGATGTAATGCTGCGTAGGCACTTTGGGGCATATTTATGGAAGGGTTGCATTGTTTTTGCGCCACACAATAGAGTGCAAAAGAGACGCAACCCTTAATTGTGATTTATCAAGCCATGCAACACCACCTTGCATGTTCCTGAGTGGCTTAATAAATCCAGAGTAACGCAACATAGCGCAAATCACTGCATTGCGTTACTATGCACCAGGGAGGCATTCCATGGGTGGAGCGTGGGTGTTCCCATGAATCCACCTATGGATTTTTTTGCATTCCCAGATTTACCGTTAATGCTATATGCATTTATATGCATTGTGAGATCATGTGGTGACCACTGACTCCATGTGTTTTAATTGATTCTATTTTGAATCTACAACATCATTTTTTGCTCTTGCATGATTTCAATTTGCGCCTTCTCGCGTCTTCAGGGAGGGATGTTTTTCTTTCTTCACAGCACAGAGCAAAATAGCCTTCCTTGGAACAGAACATGGGAGATGTGCGTTCGAAAGCTTGAGAGAGGAATGAACTTATCTGTCTCGGAGTCAAAACACGGAGGCTTGACCAGCTTCTGTCTTGACCTCGACACAGACCAGCATCATCAGCCTTGGTTTTGCAATAGATGAAGGGAGGGGGAATTTCTAGAAGTCTCTCTTCGTGTTAGTAAAAGGTATTAAAGACAGGAACTTTTGGCAATCAGACAGAAGCTCACTTGTGGGGTGGACGCACCATGGCAGGGACATTTTTGGTGTTTCCCCATTGAGACTTCTGGATGACTGAAAAAGGCTTCCCAGTCAAGCTGACCAGAATGATGTGTTTATCTCAATAGGTGATGTATAAGCTATAAGTTTCATTGCTCTGTGATGTTTTCATGTTGTATATACATGGTCTTTACATTTGGTTCTTGCGTTTGACAGTTCTTGTTCCTTGCACTGGACGTCCATTAGTATGTGCTTGTATTTTACTCCCTTGCATTTGAATTGTGAGTGTTATATTATTATTTGTATGTATTTTACTATTATTACTACTTGCTTGTACGCACATGTATATCTATATAAATTTGCATGTGTTTTTACTGTTTCATTTGACATCTGGGAAAGTCTTTCTGTTAGAGAGTATCGCATTAATACAATGCCACACTTCATTTTAAAACTTCCTTTTGAAGGCTCATTTGCCTCATTTTTGTGAGTGCTGAGCCTCAGGGGCAGCAGCAGCAGCTCTGAAGGGGCGGGGTTTCAAGTGACAATCACATACATAGTGGTGGTGTGGTTGTCGCATGTCGGGTTCGACAGAGAATTTCTCTGGCCAGCCCGACAGGCACTCTAGAGGCTTAGCTCTGGCTCGAAGTGGCTGCACATTAGGGGAGCAGAGGTTGATCAAAGACACAACCCCCAGGCTCCTAAATAGCTATGAGTTCCCCTGCTCAAGCCAGTCCTGGCACTGGTAGCATGCTGTGCTGCCACAGCAAGCAAAAAGCGGCTGGATTGGCCGAGAGACGGTTTGCCAGGTCAAGTGTAGGCTTCTCATCTCTCTAACTCAACAGCAAACAAGCATTAGCATAGCCAATAGGTCTAGGTTTTGGGACCTTATAAGTATTTATTTACAGTTCTTTTCATTGAGTTTATCAACAGTAATAACACAGGTAGCAATCTTGTTCATACATTACAGTTAGACAAATCAGTGGACAATATTATTGCACTTGACTTTCATGGCACTTAGATAATAGGTAACTCCTGGGTTCAGATCTTGATAATAGCTCCACTATAGTCCGCAGATATTTTGGTTCTTCTGAGGACACCATCTACCTTTATATTCAAATCACTTCGCTTTTGCACAGTAATCCATGCCACAAGCCCATTCAGTAGTAGAGGGAGCCCTATCCAATCTTCAGTTTTGGGCGATATCCGTTTTAGCAATCAGCATCCCCATGTCCACCAATAGTCTTGTGTCTTGTTGCCCACCCCATTCTTCCACCAATCTGAGTGGACTGTAGTGCATTTTAAGGGCAGAATGACACAAAATTGCAGGCACAGCTAGCACTCTAGGGGGACAATGTACCTTCATTCCAGTCAGCCTCTTTCAGTGGACCTATAGCTTTCTTCCTGTGTGTGTGCAGTTCAAATGACAGGTTTGGAGTGTGTGTTACTAGGGACGTATAGACACATGAAATTCCTTATGTACAAGATAGAACATGGTATTTTTCGACTCTAGGTGATTATATTCAGGTAGATCTTCTAAGTCAAGTGTGTGCCACAAGCTCATCAGAGTTGGAAGTAACTATAAAACTGTGATTTGTGTAAAGAGAAATCTACTACCAGGACTTCCTATGACATCAATACAAAATGTCTCCTAATTTAAAATACCAATAAGTTCCCCTATGGTATGTTATAATATTTCAATTTGTAACCAGTGCTTTAAATGGGCTGGTACTGTCCGGTACGGAGTCCTGGCACCTTTTTATTTTGAGAGGGAGAGTACCGGCACTTCTCTAGAGTAACGTAACACTTTTAATTGGAGAGTACCGGCACTTCTTAGAAACAAGCAGGTACTCTTGTACTGAGTACCTGCACTTATATTTTTCCATTTCAAGCACTGTTTGTAACGCGGACAAATCACCCTAGAAGGGGTATCTTGGCACAGCCCTGCATCCCAAACAGAGTCTCAGCTAACTAGGCAGCATACAGCTCTATTTTAAAACATTTCCTAAATTTGAAATGATCTGTGCAAAGACGTAAGTAGAGCAAAGCCTATTCCAGTACAGAGAGACTAAATAGGAAAAGACCTACCTCCTGAACAAGACTTTCTTATTTGAGGAACCATAAGGAGGGCTTTATCACTGAATCTCAAAGATATGTCTGGCTGATAGGCGCAAGCTTGTCAGACAGATTGCTTGGACCTTTGTCATTAAAGGATTTATGTGTCAGACAGCAACTTTTTACAAGCATTTGCAATGCAATAGGTCTCACAATTGAAAGATTTACAACTATTGGCATTGTAAATGACAATGCCTTTTTATATGTTTGAAAACCTGCTATAATAAAAGGCATTGTCAGTTACAATACTAATAGGTCATTGTTTCTAAAATGAGAGACCTATTGCATTGTAAATGCTTGTTTGGTTCTGTTTTTGCCAAGTGTTTTTCGGATCACAAGCCGTCCTCACTTCCATAAAGAAATGCATGCCCTTTCACAATGCTTGCCGGCCTGATTCATTTTGAGGCAGATATTTCCTTATTACCAATTTAAAAATTCACCATCCTCTACTAGCTGCCATGGTATATGGATGCTGATCAGCATGAGGGACTATGTAACTGCTGTTTATCACTAGCACTGTGTGAAAATACCAGCATTCTGATTTGAATATGCAACTTTAATTTGTTGTAGCAACTATTATATTAATATTACAGCCTTTATTGAGTGCATGGCTATCCGAAACAGGCTTCTCAGCACTAGCCATTCCTGCTGGAGACCTAATCATTTAAGTAAATAAGTACGATTTCAGAGGCTTTCTGAAACTAGACAAATTATCATTCAACCTCAGATTGATGTGCAGAGAGCTACATATTTTAGGAGGCAGGTATGCAAAAGAGTGGCCACCACCTCTGGCTCTCTAAATTATTGGAACTGCAAGAAGGCCTGAGAGGAGAGGAGAGGATGTAGCTTTGCTGCTAGAGCGGTCGACCTCGAAGCGAGTCTCAGCAACTACGCTCAACATCATGTGATTCTGGGCAAATCACTTAATTTCCCCCTGCCTAACAAAAATTTATGATTTTTCTGTAACAAAACTGGTGCGCATGTAAAGCACTCTGATACCTGATGTCTCAGGTCTAGTTCGCCCTGTATAAAACTCTAAAACACGTAAAAAATAGTACTCTGTTTAACCTGTAGGTGCTGACAAGATGAAGAAGAATCTGTGGCCCTGATTTGTTTTTAGTATGATGAGTGATACATAATGCTTAAACTGAATTATTTGGTTTATTGGCAGCCAGTGCAGTCTGGCAAGAACTGGTCAGGCTGACTCGAACCTGGGGGCATCCAACAATAAATATACCACTGCGTTGTGGATGATCTGCATCTTGTTAGTTACTGAAAGTTGACCACCCAGAAACATAGAATTGCCATAGTCAAGGTGTGATAGTATGAGTTTCTATACCACTGTTCTTCGTACCTCCTTTAAATGTTTTCCTCACGGCTCTAAGAAGGCCGAAGCACATCTCTGCGGTTCTTTTTGCTTGTGGGGCCATTGACAGATGGTTGTCAAGAACTACACCCAAACTTTTAATTTCTGGTTTGGGGGATGTACGATCTCCCAGGGTTGGAGATCATGTCAATTGGTCACATAAACAAGGACCTCCGTTTTCTCCGTTTTCTCACTGTATAATCAATACAACATGAAATATTTGGAACAACACTGGAAAACACAGCTCCATCTTATGTCATAATGCGCCCTGTCTTTTTGTAGTGACTGCGGATGTTTTGCTACTCTAAGAAGCTGAATTCTATAAGGTCCCCATGACAATGTATTAACACTGTACAGGTTACATTCCCATTGATACTCAAGAGAAGGTGCTTGGTTGTAGTAGTAGTAGGCTGTATCTGTTCCACCAGCTGAAGAAATGAGGATTCCGTATTAAAAAGCAGATAGTGTTAACTGTATCTTGTCTATTTTTCTAAAGTAAAAAGTATTCTAGCACCAAGTGAGCTGTGGACACAGCGAGAGTGTTACCCACTTTCAATTTATTTATTCGTGTTGGATTAAATAAAATGATTATATGTGGGTGCTCGGGTTTAGGCGGTTACCCATAGGTACACATTTGCAACAGTTGTTTTGCAGCATGCTGTCACATGTATGTTTATATTTATTTTTTGTTTAAAAAGAGTACATCGAAATATAAAAGAAGTTACTTTTTTTGTTTAAAAAAGGTAAAATTAAAGAAGTGAGTCCGCAAGATATTGCGAGCAGATACATCGAGAGTGCATCTTTAGTGCTGAGAGGATGTGAAAGGGAGGTGCAAGTGTTTTTTGCAGAGGCCGCACCCGAAGGGGGCCTCGAGGGCAGGTGCCAAAATTGACGGTGAGCCCCGGAACAAACTGGATTTTGGTGCGCAGAAGCGCACAAGAAGCGGGAGAACCACCGGACCATCTTTGGCGGCCGCCAGGAAGGCGCTGACCCCCCCGCCAATGGTGACCTGGGTGGGGTTAAAACCTGGGGGAACCTGCTAGCAAGGCAGGAGAATCTCGGGGGGGGATATAAGCACCACTCACCCAGGTAAGCTCCTATCTTCCTGGAGCGGGAGAGCAGCATCGGCGCCACACCAACTTTTCCCACTCACCCACACCTAAGGAACAGCAATGTCGCAGTGCTGGGAAGTAAGCAAGGCGTTGACGAAGAGCTACAGGGACAATGGTTGTTACGGAGGCACACTAAGGGAGGTGCGTAGGACCACTCACTTTGGGATGCCTCACAGCTGGGTGAGTTGGCCTACCACAGGTTGTAGTAAATGGAGATGGCGCTAGCAGCCCAGCCCCCGCCGGATGGCAGGCCACAAAAGAGTTTAGCAAGGTAACGAGTTATGGCCTAACTCCGGGACAGAAACTACCCCCGCACAAGGAGGGCGCAAATCCAACCAAACAAAGAAACGTTGCAGAAGGGACAAGAAACAAGGCAAGCCTGCAAATGAGCTGACCAATGAACGGTCAGTCTAAGTTGCTAATCGGTGATGTACAAATGATTCATGGCAGATACGATGTATGAAAAAATGCATATGATGCTTTATGCAAATATGACAGTTTGCCAAGGATAATTTATGACCAGGCCATGCATATATGCCATGCATATACACGTATTCCTAATAAACTGCGGCCAACAAATTACCACCACAAGACACAATTGCATGTTGGCTTATTCATTCCAGGGAATAAAGTAGGGGGAATGTTGCATGTATGCTGGAGTGGGCATTTTGCGGGTGTTATTCGCCTGGAATATCACAGCTACAGTTCGTTTTCTGCCCTCTGAGCTGTGATGTATGTATACGGTGGTGCTCTCGACTGGCTTGGTGTCTTGTTTCCACTAAGGCTCTGGTCTGTTCTTGGGGGCAGTTGGTTGGGGCTTAGGTGTTCTTAGCCTGGAGTTTCGCCATTCTTTTCCTTGTTCTGCGCACTATGATTGAATATTTGCAGTTCGGGTCAAATTCTGTGGGTGAATTTTCATAGTCTTGCAAGAGTTTGTGCAATGTTGTTGGTAAAGCACAGGTTTGGTACATCCCTGCACTGTCGGAGGTCCTTGCCTCGGCAGAGTGAGAATAGGAGGCAACCTCGATCGTTGGTGACGTGGAGACAGCTACATAACAGAGGAAGCCAGGACTCTTGATAGTAGTCCCAGAGCCTGGGGGATGAGTGTCCATCCCTGCGGGTGCAAAGCGGGTTGAAATCAATATTTGGAAGAACCAGCAGCATCATGTGGTTGATTGTGTTATGGGATTGGGGGCGCTGGATATTCAAAATAAGGTTGGGCTTTCCTCTTTATGTAGGAGTCGTCCAAGGCTGTGAGGAAGGGCTTGTATTGAAGCCTTTCAATATCCCTTTTCAAATGAAACATGAGTGATTTGTTTGTTTATTGCCCTGGTTCAGTTAGCTAGTGTTATTATTTTGATATTCAGGGTGTCCATGGCTTGTAGCAGTAGTGAGTGCCATGGGTAGTGCACATCCACAAATATGGTATGTAGTTGGGCTTGTAGGACAGTTATGGGGCGCACAGAGTGCAGATGTAATATTTAATTAGTCCCTTTGACAGTGGAGATCAGGGCTTGCCAGACCCAGCTCCAACCTCAACCTAGCCCATCTTGCGTACCGAGGTTAAGCAAATAGTTTTTTATATGAATGTATTTGGTAATTGGTGAGCCACAGGCCTCGTCTTTCCGGGAAGTGTAGATGACTGTATGACACGGCAGGCACCAGCATGGCTCCTAGGACATTTAGCATTGGCTCGGCTGTTGGAATGTGTAATTGGCGGTCTACAGTCCAAGTTTAGACCTAAAATCTATTTTTAGAGCTAGCATCTAAGTTTAGATTTGAAGTCTAACTTTAGGCCTGAAGTCTAAACTTAGACTTCATGTCTACAGTTAGACTTCAGGTCTAAAGTCAAACTTTAGGTCTAAACCTAAGACTTCAGGTCTAAACTTAGACTTTAGGTCTAAGTGTACATTTGAGAATCAGGCCCTCCATATTTTATCTGCATGTTTCTCCATGACTATTATAAATGAAAAATTGCAACTTTGACCAAGAAATACCACACATGTCCTTTGAAGGGCCATTTTTCATCACCATTCTATAAAAAAATATTGTTATTTTCTGAGTATAACACTAAACGTCCTAAGAGAACCAATTCACTTGCTCCAAAACACAACCCAAGAAAAGCACAAGTATTGCTATAGCCAAACAGTAGAACCTTTTAAAAGCAAGTGGGAAGCTATTGGGTATGCTTATTCTTATTTTATTTGATAGAAGCATTAAACTCAATAAACAATGGCTGCGGAGCTTGCCCATATGCCTTGATGTCATGATGCATGCAGATACCATGGCAGCTATCTTTGAATGATGTTTTCTTAAAGATTGCTAATTTGGCATATGCATGCATTAAGACGACATATGTGAATACCATTGTGGCCAATTTGGAAAGGGGTTTCTTTGAGAAAACACAATTTCAATATTTAAATGGTATTTTTTCATAGATATTGCATTCCAAGAAATTTGGCAGATAAGGTGTAGGTGTTCGGAAGTGCAGGCTGCCATCTTGGAATGAATTCTAGGCAACCGTTTGAAGATGGCCAACTACTATTGTCATATGGTATCCCAGTACTTAAGCACTGGGATTGGAAAATGGAATTGCAGAGGGCTCATCAATTCTCTTTGAATCAACGTAGAAAGAGGGTTCAAATTGATAATCGGCCACAAGCAATTCTTATCTGCCTTAATAATTTCTTGGCCCAGAAGACCCTATATGATTTGGCCAGACCTGATTGGAAAAGGGTGGGTAAGAGTTGTGATTTCTTTGTGAGGCCTGACTTCTGTCAGGCGACTGTCGAGAAAAGGTGGCTGTTGCGTCAATCCCTCAGTTCCAGACAAAGGGGGCTCAGGTTTTTGTGCTTAACCTGGCCAAATTAAAGGTGGTATCTCAGTAGCAAAGGCACTTTTTCAGTCTGAAGTCCAGGCAAATTCTTTTTGGGTATCACCCTAGGTGATGGGAAGGATATGGGAATTGAAGGTTTTTTGGTCCTCCAGTGTGGGTTAAGAAGGACTGTCTACTTATGGCCTCCTGATCTCCAAGGAGGTTTTTCCTTCTTTTTAGCTCCTTTCCTTGCCGTGCCTTTTCTTTTTTTTTTTTTTTTTTTGTCCTGTGAGTTGTAGTTTTGTGAGGTTTTAGTATACAGGATACTTTACTGGAAGGGTGGTTAGCGAGGTGGAAGGGGTGGTGGCTCAGCTCATAATGGCCAGGGACCTTCGGTCCTTATGCCTCTTGTGGTGAGGGTTTGGAGGGGGGTGGGTGGGGGTTCCAGGTTGGAGGGTAGGGGGTTGGGGGTTAGTGACTTTGGGAGTGAGGTGGCGGGTAGGTGGTTACTATTGTGTTTTTTATTTATTGTCATGGCAGTTATTTCTATGTTAAATTGAACACATTTAATAATGTTTATCCAACAGATTATTTGAATCTTTTGTATCATGCTGTGAATCCTGTCAAAGTGATTGTAATTTATAAGGATGGTGGATAGAAAGGGTACAATTCGAATCTGATCCTTAAACATCTGTGGTCTTAATAATAGGAAGAAAAAAGGCTTGTTGGCTAAGCTCATTGGATATATGCAGATAGGTGTGCTGTGTTTGGAAGAAACTCAC
Source organism: Lissotriton vulgaris (assembly GCF_964263255.1). Lineage (NCBI taxonomy): Eukaryota > Metazoa > Chordata > Amphibia > Caudata > Salamandridae > Lissotriton > Lissotriton vulgaris. Next base: position 970,440,380 of record NC_141689.1, on the reverse strand, counting down.
ATACCCAGGAACAATCGTGGCTGGTTGAACGATCTGTGTCTTGATTTATTGGCTAGTACTCATCAAGGTACTACCACTCAGGCGTAGCTATTTTAGCAGCATGGTGTGATAACATGTAACCGAATCAAGGAGGATAAATTAGGACAGTGGGCTATTCTGGAAGCAGGAATTAATGGTACCCTGTTTTCAATTTGCTCTCTGTATGGACCGAATTTGGACAACTCAGAAGTGCTGAATTTTTTAAGCATAGAATTGGCCTAATGGCCATCTCCCTTAGTCCTGTGTGGTAATTTTAACATTACATTACATACATTAGGGAACATGGATTGGCTGATGCTTGGCATAGACATAGGCTGGGAGATCCAGGGTACACTTTTTTTCGACTCCCCATAATAAAGATGTTTGTTTGGACTATTTTTTCATTTCAAACCAAATCGTTGAGAAGGTCAGTATTGAGTTCCGTCCTAGGACAATGTCTGACCATAATCTGTTAGTCGTGGAGTTTCCCGTATGTAACTCCCCCGACCCCAGACGACATGGACGTTTGAAAGGAAGCTATTTTAGATCTGGCATATTGTGTGCACATGGCCAAATGGATAACAGACTTTTAAATATAAATAGAGGCACTGCAGCAGAAATAACAGTATGGGATGCCTTTTAAGCGGCCGTGTGGGGAGAGAATCTCTGTATCGGCAGAGGGTGATACAGGAAAAGATTGGAGGCTGGGTGGAACAGCTCAGGATGGCTGAGGCAGAGCTCATGAGGGAAATGAGGGAGGATCAAAATATTGATAAGTGTCTGCAACGTATTGCAGTAATAAAAGCCAGGATACCCCAATATTTTGGGGAAGAACTCGCCATTATATATGCACAGCACCTGATGGATATTTATGAATATGGGGAAACACGGGGAGACTCTTGGCCAAAAGTATATAACAGAGGGGAGTAGCGAATAGGATCTGCAGGATTAAAGATCATCTGGATCAGATTCAGGACCCTGCGGCTGAAGTTTTGAAGGTATTTCAGAATTTCTATCAGCAATTATAGACAGAGGAAGGGGATGTGACAGCAGCACCATTAGAAGAATGGTTTAGGGATCATGAAACATTGAAGGTTATGCCAGAACAAAATTAGATTCAGTTATGCCGTCCCGATTACCTGAGAAGGGGTTGAGTATGAAATAACTTTGTTAGCCGCTGGCATGGCTGTGGGTCCAGATGCGCTGCCCCTAGAATTTTATCAGACATTCCGACAAGCACTCGAAACGGAGCTCGAGCCTCTATTTCAACTATCTTAAAAGGATCAGACACCTGATTCTTGATGGAAGACCACTATAGTAGTTTTTTTTTAAAAAAAGACAAACTCGCACTCAGACCCTCATCATATAGGCCCATCTTGCTTATTAGTGCTGACATTAAGGTATTTTCAAAAATGTTAGCTTTAAGATTGGGTCAGATCATTACTCTATTGGTCTCCATTCATCAACATGGGTTTATTCCTGGCCGGGACACCACGGACCATATGAGGTGAGCCATTGCCCTTTTTGATTGGGCACAGACCACAAAGTCACCTCTTGGGATGATCCTATTGGACGCAGAGAAAACGTTCAATATGGTTCTCTGGAGGTTTTTGTGGTCTGTTCTACAATGAAAGGAATTATCCATTGACTTTTTCCAAGCAATTCAGGTACTTTATGCGTTACCTGAAGCTCGAATCTGGGTATCTGGACAAGAATCTAAAGAGTTTGGCATAAGCAGAGGTACCAGGCAAGGTTGTCCTTTTTCTCTGTTAATATTTGCATAATATATTTATTCCTTTCTCAATAAATTGGATGTGGATGCGAATATTAAAGCAGCAAAGGGCTGCAATATAGAGTATAAATCATTGGGTACGCTGATGATATCGCGATATTCACAAACAATTTATGATCTGACCCCCCAGCAGTGAAGGACCTGGCTGAACAATTTGGTTCTGTTTCAGGATATAAATTAAATATTGAGAAAACTCAGGTCTTGCATGCAGATACAATACTACCAGCAGATATTCCAACTGTTGTTGTAGCTACCTATCTGGGGATGAAAATTACAGCTTCAGTAGCACGTATACCAGAGGTAAATATTTTGCCAGTGATTAGTAATGTCAGCAAGACATTGGAGATATGAGATCATCTACATTTATGAATCAATGGTCGCTGCAATGTCAACAAAATGCTGATCTATCCAAAGTTCGTATATCAGTTCCGGACTATACCCCTGGAATTTCCAGCGGAAAGAGCATGCTTAATATTTTTATGGGGGTACCGCAGAGCCAGAAGTGCCAGTAAATGGATGAGGCTTCCAAGATTGAGGGGTGGGTGGGGTGTACCCAGCCTTCTTCTGTATCATTGGGCTGCACTCTTACAACATATTGTGATACTGCTGATAGGAGTCAAGGCAAATGTTCCAGTCGCAGCTAGACCAACCATTTATGAAATAGCTCTTGGAGATGATGCTAGCCAATGCTTAGTTAAAATTTTAAAGCTGAGCTATTACAAGAAGACTAAATTAAAAATAATCCAATCGGCCTATTCGATTTGGAGGAAGATACGACGCAGGTTTAGGATCTCTAATATTAATGCATATACTCCCTTTTTGTCTCATGGTCGTTTACTACCAATATTTCAAGACTTTATCACTTTTCGTTGGGGAAATTTAGGAATTAATGTTTTGGGAGATATCTGTTGTGAAGGACAACTTGCTTCTTTTAGCAATTTACAAGAGAAGTTTGGTCTCTCTAGGACAGATTTTATTAAGTTTTTGCTGATTAGGAACTTTTTGGGCAAAATTATGCAACGGCCGGGTGTAAATCTGGGGAAAATAGCTCTGGTGGACACAATAGGAAATAGATCCTGCATAGGGATTATATATCAATTATTATTTCAAAACCTTCCGGATGATATGAGTATTCAGAATGCTAGATGAGATAGAAAGTTCGGAAAAGAACGTGTAGATCTTGAGGGGTCATTGGAGTTAGCCATTAAGATTATAATAACGGGTAGCTTGAGGACCCAACATTTTATGTCTGTTTTTGACTTTTATTGCACTCCTGTAAAGGTCTCCAAGTGGGGGGCTTACAGGGCAGCTCTTGTAGCAGGTGTGGGACATGGGCTGCTGACTCCATACACATGTTCTTTGCTTGTGCTAATCTAGCAAAATATCTACAGGATATTGAATCCTCTCCAAACTTGATTCTTGATATCCCGGTTACATTAACATCACATTTAATCATTTTGGGCTTAGAAGGTAATCCGGAGGGCAATGCTTGGTCAAGTTCAGAGATTGGATTTGTATTTATTACAATGTCTATTGTAAGACTATATATAACTTCCCAGTGGATCAGCTCTCAATCTCTTACGTTTATCAACTGGCGGGCCAGGTTATTGGCTGTATATAATATGGAATCGGCTGTATATAGACTGAGAGGGCAGAGGAGATGAGAATTCAGGAGGAAAATCTGGGCCCCAATCACTAGATGGTTGGAGTAAAATATGTTATGGGATTGGGTAAGATCACAAAGGATGTTTCTCCCCTCTTTTCCTTTTTTTTCCTTATGTAGGGTCTTTTGTTCGTCCTTCTGTCCAGATGCTCCTCTTTTACCCCCTTCAGTCTGTTTTTTTTTACCCTGAATACTGGTTTTAGATTTGCATAATGTACTGTTATGACATGTTTCTTTTGTTACTTTTCTTCTGTCTTCTTTAATTTTGTGCGAGGACATCATAGAATTTGGATGTATTATTTGCAATGTATCTGCCATGACAATCTGTTACAAGTAATCAATAAAAAAATTAAAAATTAAAAATTAAAAAAGCAAAGAAAGGATTGGGGGAGCAACAGACAAGCCAAAGTGCATTAGAGTTAGGTCAAGAAGGAAGTCAATCATTGGCAGTACGCAGCTGCCAGGCACACACCATTTTTTTTAATAAAAATAAAAAATAAGTAAATATAAATAGAGGAGGAACGGGAGGGACAAGGTAGCAAAATGAAAGAGTATAAGAAAAGACCTTCGCTTCTATTGAGCCAAAGTCAAAGAAAAAGTGTTCCCTGATGTCAGCAGTTGAATAATACAAGCCATCCAGTCAGAACTAATGAAGAAATGCTCCAAAGGGAGAATAAATGAGGAATAGGAAGGAAAGCAATCAAATTAAAAGTAGAGAAAAAAGACAGATAAGAAAGCCATTCAATTGAGAACAAGGAGCAGACCATAAGCCAAGTATATGAATATATTTTAATGTACGAGAGACATTAGGTTTTCGATAGGAGACAGCTACAGCTGGCCAGAGGCAAAACCAAATTGGCCAAATACTTATGGAAATACATACACACGACTTAAAAGAAAACAGACAAATATCCTGTCACTGGGGACTGTCTTCCCAAGGCCGAAGGTGATTGATCCTTCTCTCGAAAATGCAGCAGATGTTGTTTGAAAAAGCTAGGAAAGGTGTAATGTTTGCCAAATGTATCTGGAAAAGGAGAAAAACAAGTCAGGCTGTCCTTTGGCATGGCTAATTAGAAAAGAGGCAACAGGGAAAACAGTGTTATTAGAACATCAATTACCTACTCCAAAGGGATGTACCACACCGTGAACGTGGAATAAATTAAATGTTTACCATGCTTTGTCATACATATGCTGCAAACTTTTTGCTTGAAAAATAGCATTTGAGTCAAGCAAAATAAATGGATGTAGGAGCACTTTGCGTACCACACAAAAAAGAACCGTTTTGTTTTCATGTATATATAGGGCACTTGCCTTTATGTGTGTTGTGAACACATATAGACCTAATTTCTTTGGCGCAGTCACATTAGCTTATGGAAAGGCCCCTAATTTCAAGTTAGGCAGTAATTAAAAGGACATTAAGTAATCTGGTGCCTAATTGTATGCATCAAATAATGTCACCCCAAAATTGGCAACATAAAATATAACTTGGCGTCGTCCCACAAGCCACAGAGCTGAAAAAAATGGTAATAAAGCATATTTATTACTATTTTATTTTTCAGCAACCCGTCCCGGACTAAGTGTCAGCAGGTGGCAGGGCCAGTGCTGCTGAGTGGCAGCAGCAGGGAGCTGGGTGCTTTAAAATGAGCATGTCTCTTTGGCCGCGCATCTTGCAATAGCCAGCCAGACATGTGCATTTTAAAGTTCTGTAACATAGCTTTCTTAGACAGCTGGGTTTGAGAAAGCGCAGGCCTCCAGTGCTCTTGAGAGCGCCGAGTGAGGCTGCTCACTTCAATCCAGGTGCTGCTCTCATGTGCAGCGCCAGGATTGGGTAGTGAAGTTGCCTTGTTGAAGACACCAGAAGGAGAGGACGTCACGCTCCAAACAAGAAAGGTACGTCAATTATTTTTATGTCTCGTGCCCCACCACCCTCAGTGCATGCCAGCAACCACTGGCTAGAGATCTTATATTTTGTGTGCTTCATTTTTTTTTTAATCAAAGACAGTGCTAATAGGTGTTTTTATTATCAAGTTGTATAATTAATGTCAATGTGTGTGTGTAGTTGCCATTGGAATGTGTGTCTACTGATTTTTGTAAGGCCAAATTACCCAGCTGACTGTGCCAGCTGTCCTATGACAACCTTTCTGGGTTTGGCTTGACAACCCAGCTGTCCTTGGGACTATGTTCAGCAATTCCTTAATATGTATATATTCCCCTGGGGCCAAAAATGCATAAAATGGGGAGGAGACATAGGGTCCCCCTACCGAAGCCTGAAAAGGTCCCTCGGAGTCCACCCCTGGAGCCAATTCTTTTAAGCCATCAATGCTCCAGGGAGCCCAAACCCGGGCCGGCTGAGCAGCTATGTCCCAGGTTGCCCACCCTCGGTACATATCGTTTTCCCTGCCCACAGCAGTGGGGGCAGGACAAACTGCATTTGCTCTCACTTGGCAGCAGCATTTTTAAATCTCCTGCAAAGCGGGAGCAAACACAACATCGGATCCTAGCTGGTGGGAGCTTTGAAAATGGCCCCTAGATCCGAATTTCTGATCTGTTTCCCTGCCCACAGTAATGCAACAGGGAAAAAGATGTACATAATGCCCCAGCTGGCTAGGTAGCAGCATCAGAAACTGCGTCTTGCTGGTGGGAACAATGCCAGCTTCCACTGGATGTGAGTAGTGGAGAGGGGCAAACAAGTCCTTGAAGCTCCCCCTGCAACCTTCAACAACACTATAGTGATGGAAGATGAATGGGTTGTAGGTCCCAGTGGTGTCCATCATAGCTCATTGGGTTATTATTTCATTGGCACCAGATGTCCAAAATGGGAATCACCTTACCCCCTTTTTTCACTTCTCCTTCATCCTTTTTTCCAAATTTTTTCACTTCCTTCTTTACTTATGCACTATTGTCAGCCTTGCAGAAGCCCCAGGCCAGTGCGCCATGAAGAGGTAAAACATGTGTTGGGTGCACTTTGGCTTGTTTTGCCACTCTGGAGTACCAAAGCACCTTGGAACAATAATCATAAATAAATAATTTCAAACTTGAAAAAATGTAAAAGACTTAGTACTATATGCAGTCATCAGCTCTGTCCTTCACTCTAAAGTAAGCTTCAGCGATACTAGGGTGGGTGCCGTGGGTGGGCACTATGACACCCCCCTTTAATTGTGCCAGGCTCTGGGGAATGGGGTGCCTGGGGCCGAAATCAGCCAGGGGAGGGGGCGTATGTCCCACTCGCCATAATTATGATGCTGTGCCCCGGGGAATGGGGTCCCCAGGAAAAAACAACGGCCTGGGTAGGGGGGCCACACATGCCCCTCCCTAAATATATATGCCAGGCCCAGGGGGTTTGGGCATCTGAGGCCATAATCATCCTGGGGAGGGGGCTGTGTGCTCCTGCCTCATAATAATAACACAAGGCCACAGGGGATAGGGCAGGGGTCCTCAGGGACGATTTCGGACCTCAGGAAGGGGACCAGATGCATGCTTCCTAAACATAGAGCATGAGTACTGTCTGTTGCCCTACTGAGCCTCTGCTGTTCTGCCCAGCTGCAATGCTTGACTGCTTAGAATAAGCCAGCTGAAAATGTCCAGAAATATAAAAAAGACCCAGGATACCACAAGCATTTGCAATGCAATAGGTCTCACATTAATTAAGTTTGAGCTATTGGCATTGCTAATTATTGCAACACTAATTTCAACAAACGTCTATAAATAGTAGTCCAAAAACATGTGTATTTATTTTTGTAGCAATGGTGGCATGCTGCGCTTTAGAAGAATATGTTTAAAAGTAAAGTGTGCCATACTGCCATTGCTGCAATAGTTAATTTTGGATGCGTTAACAATTGATGTGTGCACTGATGGCTGGTGGTGTGTGTGCATGTAGAAATTGTGCACTGATGGCTGGTGGTGTGTGTGCCTGGTGGAAGTGTGCACTGCCGGCTGGTGGTGTGTGTGCCTGGTGGAAGTGTGCACTGCCGGCTGGTGGTGTGTGTGCCTGGTGAAAGTGTTGACTGACGGCTGGTGGTGTGTGCCTGGTGAAAGCGTGCACTGACAGCTGGTGGTGTGTGTGTTCCTGGTGAAAGCGTGCACTGACGGGTGGTGTATGTGTGCCTGGTGCAAGCCTGCACTGACGGCTGGTGGTGTGTGGGTGACTGGTGAAAGCGTGCACTGACGTCTGGTGGTGTGTGCCTGGTGGAAGCGTGCACTGACAGCTGGCGGTGTTTGTGCCCGGTGAAAGCGTGCACTGACGGCTGGTGGTGTTTGTGCCCGGTGAAAGTGTACACTGACGACTGATGGTGTTTGTGTCTGGTGTGCACTGATGGTGCGGTTGTGTGTAGTTGTGGTTGTGTGTGGTTGTGTGTGTGTGTGGTTGTGTGTGTGGTTGTGTGTCTGGTTGTATGTGTGGTTGTATGTGTGGTAGTGGTTGTGTGTGTGGTTGTGTGTGTAGTTGTGTGTGTGTGGCTGTTTATGTGTGGTTGTGTGTGTGTGGTTGTATGTGTGGTTGTGTGTGGTTGTGTGTGTGGTTGTGTGTGTGTGGTTGTGTGTGTGGTGGAGGTTGTGTGTGGTTGTGGGTGTGTGGTTGCGTGTGTTGTGTCTGTGGTTGTGTGTGTGTGGTTGTGTGTGTGGCTGTGGTTGTGTGTGGTTGTGTGTGTGGTTGTGTGTGTGGTTGTATGTGTTTATGTGTGTGTGGCTGGTGCTGTCATGTTCTCTGTCTCCCAACCATCTACATGGACCTTCAGTAGATTGGGATTACTATCATACTTATCATCAAGCCATTGTAACAGTCACTGAAAGCTCACTTCACTCTCACAGAGAACAGAAGCACAGCCCTCATAAAGGAGGAGACACACCCAGACAGAAGTGGCTATGAGGCAGAAGCTACCTCAGATATATCTTAACGTTCTGGGAAATGTACGGTGAGGGAAGACCAAAGAGAGGTGGGTCAGTGTGGCAGGCAAATATGTATATTTTGAAATATATGTGCAAATTGGACAATGAAAGGGATTGGAGTGTAACACTAGACTAAGTATTTTGCTTTCATGAATAACGAGAACAACAGAATAAGAGCTTGGAAGACGCCATACACACAAGATGAAATATATAGGGGCAATGTGCGCTACATTTCACTAAAGAATGCCAGCGACAAAATACACAGAGCCACAGGGTGTTAGAAGGGATGTCGGACAGTGGAACAAAGAAATATAGCAAAGAGAGTGAAAGGAGGAATTTATTCAGAAAGTACGAATGAAACACTGCAGTGAGAAGGGAAGGAAGCTAGCTGAAAGTCAGGGGTGTAAAAGAAGGCGAGAAAGGAGGAGAGAAGAAGGGAGGAGAGGCAAAGTGGCAGGAAGAAGAGAGAGGGCATGAAGGGATCGAATGCAAGGGAAAGAAAGGGAAGATGGAAGAGATTAAGAGGAGCCACAGATGGACTTCCGAAAAAAAGAAGGTAGAAAATGGTAGAGGAGACGTCTAAAAAAACACGAGCCCCCGTGCATCAGTGCTAAGAGAGCCGCAAAATGTTTTGTTTTTTTAAGCGATTTGTGCGCACGCAAATTGGGTATTTCCGCTCACAGACAGAACTCACTTACAGAACTGACCAATCATATCGGTTGCCTGCAGTGGTCATAGTAGAGGCAGAGGCAAAATGACGTTTTTTTATGGGAACGGAGGGGGCAGCCATTCACAATATGGGAAGCAGCAACCAACTAGCACTGTGGAAAAGCATGCAATTTATTTAATAAAATGTTTGATTAATGGCATCTCTAAAGTGGGAAAGAACCAGTCACACCTGCTCGGATGTCAGACACTAGCGAGCCTCGGTGTTTACTCAGAGTGTAGAGCCCCCGTGCCTCAGTGCTAAGAGAGCCGCAAAATGAAATAATAAAAAAAACCGCGATATGTGCGCACGTGACGTGCACAGCACTTTTTTTCGTCGCGTGCACACAAATCGCGTTTGTGACATGAGGAAGCCACTCCTAGAAAATCCAAAGAAAAGACCAGACCCGCCACCGTGATGGACCATGTATCTAAGAAATATCTCCAAAAAGGGGAACGGAGACTTGGATAAAATAACAAATTACAAGAAGAGACTTCCTTTGGTCATCAGTTTTCTGCACCCTCTGTTTTTCTCCTCAGCGTACTGCTCTGCCTTGGACTGTGGGTTCTAGAAAACGAAAAACACATTAATAATTTCCTAAACATTCCATATACACTCTATTATATACATGCATCATCTAACTATACTTATGATATTTTAAACATAACCAATTAACCTTAGGTTTTAGCTTCTCTTCTAATATTATTTGTTAATGTATCTAAACAGGGTTAATACTTCTTAAACTTCTTGTTTATTTCTCCACAGGAGAAATAAACAACTGGCAGTCTGAGGCTATGAGGAGTACAGGACTACGGAAGTCATTTGAACAGAGATAACCCGACGCAACACTCAAATCCAGAACAAACCCTAACTAACTACGACAGAGAGAACAACTCTAGATGCTTCTTCATTAAGGATCACAGGTGAAGTACACCAGCATTTTAAGTTGAGCGCTCAAAGTAGAATCTTGGGGCAGGGTGAAAAGACTAGAACTCAACTTGAATGTCGCCCATCTTGGAGTTTCTCAATCTCCATGCCTCGCTCCAAGTGATGTTTTTCTTCGCGGGGTGTGTAATTGCGGTAATTCTTGACCTATGGTACATATGGTAGTGTTCTTATCCTCTGGAACCCTGATATACCCTTACCTGCTAGAGCCCCCCACACTGCCCCAGGGACCACCATCACCCCGGGATTTAAAAATGCTGGGAGGGGGGCTGCATGGCCTCCTTCCTGGTGCCCTTGATGGCCCTGGGGACCGCCACCTCCCAGGGCCAGCTCCTGCAATGTCCCTGGGTGCCCACCCCAGAACATTGCCGTTTGCTATGGCAGGGCCGGAGCACGGCTCCCACCCTGTCATAGCAAACACTGCTTTGCTTCATTGAAGCAAGAGCATGAAACCTGTTCTCGCTTCAACTAAGCAAAGCAGAATTGCTTTTGGGCAAGGGGAGCTGCATGTTAGCAGCTCCCCTTGCCCTAAAGCAATTCAGGTCAGGGCCATGGGGACATTGGGCCGTGGGGGCTTTGGGGCCCCCCCACAGTCCCCATTAAAGGAGCCAGGTCCTGGTAATGGGGTCCCTGGGCCATTATTGGGCTGAGGAAGGAGTCCACGCGGTCCTTCTCCTTTAAAAAAAAAAAAGAATCTGCTGGCTGGCCCCAGCGGATGGGGTCCCTGGGGTGAATACCGAATAATGGAAGTGGAGTGTTTTTTTTTTTCTTTCGAGTTTGGAGTCGCGACTCTAACACAGCTCTCAGCACGGCCCAACATGTAACGTTGCGTTGGATTTGCAAATTCCCCTAAATAAATAATTAAGTAGTATATAATTTAGAAGGTAGTGTTGTATTTGTGAAGTTGTTTTAAAGAGGTACTTTGATTGAAGTTAATGACAAGATTACAATTGATATGTTTGTGTGAAAAATAATTATATTCACTACTATGTTATAGGGTGGCTCTAAAAAGAGCTCTTGTTTTTATTATGAATTTGTTGTAGCCACATGTAAGTGCGAATGCACAACTTTAGGTTGTTGAAAAAGACTGTGCTTCCTTGATCTGTGAAGTGTACACCATCACTTCTGTAGATGTCATCCATATCAAAACATAGATTGTTGTTATATATGGAGCCCATCCTATTGCCTCTGAGTTCATCAGAAACAGGTTTATTGAAATTTTTTCTAGCTTTCTTAATCTGAGGACAGAATTGATTTGACCACTTCCATTTTTGTCTTTGGCATATATTACAGTATACAAAGACAGTTCGAGGCGAAAGCAACATCAATTGTGCAAAGATGTCCTTCATTAGCATTTTCAGACCTACCCCAGTCAATGTGCCTAGGTCATTGCCTCCATAGTGCGCAATCATGAGGTCAGGGAGTTGGAGATGCAAAAATGTTTTAACCAAAGACATCAATTGGTGCCACTTTAATCTTCTCTGTGCAATCCATTTGATATCCACATTTTGCAAAGCTAGGTCTGTGTCAATACCTCTGCGTTTAGTATACTGTTTGCACCAGAAAATATAGCTGTGTCCAACAATCCATAATGTAAGCATCTTGAAGGTATGTCTGAAAGTAATGAAAAGATGTCTGTAGCTGAGGTAGTCAGTTGGAAGAATGAGAGGTATCTAAAATGGTGGACAAGATGCAGTTTAAAAAAAAAGTTGATGATTGATTGGCTGTTTAAGAAGATTGTACACTCAAAAATAGGGTACATGTTTCTTTCTTTAAAAGCATGTTCCTTATTGGTTAGTAGAAAATGTTTGAAAGGTACAGTAAATAGGATAAGGAGATATTTTGGGAACGTCAACCACACATGCTGTTTGCATTTGTAACCTTGTGTGCTGGATTTGAAAATATGGTGAACTTGTGACCTGTCAGTTCAGTTGAATGTTGCATGAACTGTTACTATGGAAACTGGCATTAAGAAGAATGGGGGAAGGGTTGAAACTTTACTATGGACTTAAAATGTGAAATTGTAATTTAAATATAGGGGATATGTTATTAAAGTATAATTTCCTAAGTCAATACCATCTTTAGAAGTGGTGTGTTGTTAAAAAATAGTGGTATTTTTATTTGTAATATATTTTTTAACTCCTGTATGGATTCACGGCTCCATCGCATTGGTGCAAGGTGGATTCGCGACTTTAAAAAAATCTGTAACCAGTTTGGGCACTTTTAGAAGTAAGTTGGTAAGGGTTCATATGTTTAATCAATAGAAATATGTTTTATAATTTGAAATAATGTAGGAAGCAATTGATTTGTTACTTACATGTGTTTGTGTGAAGAAAGAGAGGGAAGGTTTGCCATTACTGACTTTACCTGACTTTACCTTGCTGAGAGTGGTGCATTACATTGATTGTGTGTATTAGAAAATCTTTTATGAGTTTGTGATATTTAAAATTCTACAAATCAATTTGGAAGGTGAGTAATGCATTTGTGAGGTGCAATATGTATTAGGTTTACTTTTCAAAAGTATTGATAAACTGTGATATTTGAAATATATCTGTATATTACTTATATATGATGCTGGTAGCAAAAGGTACAGACATATGCATAAATGCTTTTGGAAATATGGAAAGGCTTTCATCAAAGCTGCTGCTAGCTATGCTCAATACCAGATTAGTACTAGAATAGTAAAGTAGTAGAAGTAGAAAAGTGATGCTTAAGACATGTTGAGAGAGGAATTATTGATTATTGTGCTTTATAAGAGTCTGTGTAAAAGTTCACTTGAAATTTGCCGTATAAATCTAGGTGTGTTTAAAATGTTAAAATGTTAAGCGTAGTCTGTCAAGTTTTAAGGCCTTTATGGTCTTGTGAGAGGGGTTATGTTTCTACTTGCACATGTGTTCTAATATGTGTAATGCGTTTGGCAATAGGTATAGATAGATGCATGCATGCTTTTAGGAATCTGGGGGCATATTACCAAGCAATAGCGATAATTATCGCTATTGCTTGGTTAGAGACAAAAATTTACAGCAGCGCTGCTGCGATTTTTACCGCAAATAAACCTTGGTATTACCAAGGTTTAACGCAAATGCAGTAAAAATCGCCGCAAAGCATGAATATCGCTGAAAAGTCAGCGATATTCATGCAATAGCGAGCTAATGCTCTTAGCCATGTTATCCACCTCCCGTTGGATAACATGGCTAAGAACTGCTCAGGGCAGGTGTTAGCTTTTGGAGATATTCCCGCTTAGCGCGAATATCTCCAAAAGTTGGTAATAGGAGATAGCGATGTTAGCGACTGTTTTCAGTCGCTAACATCTTAGCACGCCCACTTTGCATCTCATTAGTGATAAATATCACTGACATGCAAAGTGGGGGGCAAGATGGTCGCTATCTCCTACTAGCTGTCGCTAACTGGTGTTAGCGGCAGCTAGGTAATAGGGAGATAATTTTATCTCCGCTTTCTTGGCTTTTAAAGCCAAAAAAGCGGAGATAAACCCCCTTGATAATATGCCCCTTGGTTAGAGTTATGGTATAAACATGTGATAGGTTGCTACTTTATGTTTGACTAGGTCTAATATTTATAGAATGGTGAATCTGTGGAATAAAACTGAGTTTTAAGACATGTTGGCAGAAGGAATTGCTGATTAGGCTACTTTCTATAAGTTTGGGGAAAGGTACACTTGAAATACATTGCAGAAATGTAGGTGTGTCTTTGAAATGTAAAGTTCAGTCTATTTGTTTATTTCTGTTATATATGATGATGATTTCAAAAGGTAGACATGTACGCATGTATAGTTTTAGGAATATGGTGAGATTTATAACAGATTCACATGTAGCTTTTATGCTTTATTTTGACTATGTTCAGCACCCTGAGTAGTTACAGAATTGTGAGGCTCCAGTAAAAAAGTGTGCACCATGTCATAGACCTGACGTTTGAGCTGCAGTTTCAATATCCTGCTACTACTTAGAATGTTGTTCTCCTCCAATCACTCAGGTACCACTGTAGTACTACTCCAATGACTCAGGCAGGGAGCCCTTTGAACTTACCTGGACCTTGCCGCCACCGCCTTGAGAGTCATTGAGAGCCCAGCAGGCGCGAAGGAGCGCAAACACCGACGCCGCCACCGCCAAGAGTCCCAGGGCACCGGACTCCGCGCCGCCGCTCCGGGAGACCACAAATCCCGGCAGGCCTCGCGGCGGCGCGTGTGCAGTGACGCGGGACGTCGCGGGTCAGAGGGCGCCAGAGCCCTAGAAAGGAGGGAGAGACCCGGCAAGCGGGGGGAGCCCTTTGAACTTACCTGGACCTTGCCGCCACCGCCTTGAGAGTCATTGAGAGCCCAGCAGGCGCGAAGGAGCGCAAACACCGACGCCGCCACCGCCAAGAGTCCCAGGGCACCGGACTCCGCGCCGCCGCTCCGGGAGACCACAAATCCCGGCAGGCCTCGCGGCGGCGCGTGTGCAGTGACGCGGGACGTCGCGGGTCAGAGGGCGCCAGAGCCCTAGAAAGGAGGGAGAGACCCGGCAAGCGGGGGGAGCCCTTTGAACTTACCTGGACCTTGCCGCCACCGCCTTGAGAGTCATTGAGAGCCCAGCAGGCGCGAAGGAGCGCAAACACCGACGCCGCCACCGCCAAGAGTCCCAGGGCACCGGACTCCGCGCCGCCGCTCCGGGAGACCACAAATCCCGGCAGGCCTCGCGGCGGCGCGTGTGCAGTGACGCGGGACGTCGCGGGTCAGAGGGCGCCAGAGCCCTAGAAAGGAGGGAGAGACCCCGCGTCGCGGGACGCGAGCGGGACGCCGGGCGAAGCCCGGGCAAAGGGCGGGCCGTCTGAGGCCGTCCGAGGTTGGCCAAGGTTGGGTTGGGCCAGGACCCCTGCCTATTCAGACACAGGTCTAGTGACTTACGCCGCGTATCCAGCTTATCGTCTGACAGGTAACCTGCTTATTAATATTCCACGCTACCCTGTGCTTCTAGTCATCTGCACACATGCCTGGTTTGCCTGGGAAAAAGCTAACGCCTGCTACCAACACCATGGAGAACTATTTAGTACAGGTAGTTGCGCAAATAAATAGCAACAGAAGGTCCTCCCTTGGTATGGAGTCTTCCACACAAGCTCCACTAATAGATATAGAAGCTGAGGATCTTTTTAACCTAACAAACACTAGTCTCTCCGGAGTGGCACAAGTTCCCTCACAGGATACAGCTACCATTCAACCAAGTGGCATAGTGGCCAGCACCGATGATAACAGTGATAGTATCGTTATGCCCCTGAGCCCCATGATCTGCGAGCATATCACTCCTTCCATTGTTCCAATTCAAGTGCCAAGGATTGTAGGGGTAAAAAGAAAAGCCACACAAAAACGTCCGGGGCTGAGGTCATCTAAAAGCAGAACCACAACCCCCCCAAGGAAAACTGCTTGTGTGGAGGAGGACGATCTCTTGGGGGAAACATATGAAACCTTCTCTACTATTTTACTTCAGAAATTTTGCAGTCTGATGGACACAAAAATCAAAGGCATTGTCAAACCACTGATAAGCAAAATTGATAAGTTATCCGCTGAAGTTTCTAAACTGGAAGGTCTCCTTGGCAAAACGTTGGGTGAAGTAGAGAAACTCCCAGAGGTCATTACATCAAATGTACATCCTATGGTCAATGACATCTTGGCAAATAAATTACCACCAACTTTTATCCCTAACCCCCCACTGGTCTCTATGACGACTCCTCTGGAAACTAGTTCTGGTGTTGCACCCCCTGCTGTCTCATTTGTTGACCCCAACGCAGCGAAAAGGTCATTTGAATTGGTGGTGGAAGCCTCGCCATTAGTACTTGTTTTGGCAAACGTACCCCCTCTGGGTGCCGGTGAAGCGGAATCAACAGCATCGCTTATGAATAAATCACTATCTTGGCTTACCAACAACATGGCCATATCTTCGTGGGGGAAACAGCAACTGGCTGAGGAATTGGTAAATGCAAGAAGAGTGGAGTGGATTGGGAATAGAGAAAAAAAGTTTAAGGGCGACTGCGTAGTGCTCAATCTATCACATCCAGATGCACTACCAAATATTTTGCCTAATATTTTCCCGCCGCAGAGACGCTCCACTTCTATTGTTCCACTGACTCTTGACTTCTTCTACCCCCGAAAAGACAGAGGCCCCAATCCAAGCACCCTAAGAACAAAATGGAACATAGTAACCAAAAGGGCTAGCAAGAATCATGGGCCCGTTGAGTGGGGTCTAGGTTTAGAAAATAGATTCTCTGCTCTTTCCAATCTAGATGCTTGTGATTGACAAATAACCAACTGTATGACTAAGCTGCAAATATCTCCGTTGCTGTGTACAACAGGGGGGCAGAATGAAGCTATTGGCTCTTCAAATGAGCCATGTTTTCCTGATACTTTAGTAGGATTAACAAACCCAACAGCTGATGCTAATGTTATTACTGATGCAAGTATAAATAGGCCTGCTCCTAGTCCTGATTTTTGCGGGGTGGGTGCTCTTGGAAATCTTTTATCTTGGAATATAGCTGGACTATGTTCTAAGATGGCTTGTGGAGAGTGGTTAGAATTCATTCGCAAGTATAATGTTTGTATTTTTCAAGAAACTTGGGCCTGTGACCCTGTTTATGCATTGGGCTATTTGAACTACTATGTACCGGCCACTAAAGGTGCCAAGGGGAGACCAATGGGTGGTCTCACCATATGGGTCCAGCAGTCCCTAAAAATACAGGTAAAAAACATAGAGCTAAATCATAAAGACATCCAGCTCATTCGACTATTGAGGGATTCTTCTACCCCCATTGACATTTACAACTTATATGTTAGAGGGGGAAATGTTGGTAAATCTATGGTATTATCCTCACTGTACAGTTACTTAGATATCCATTCCTCTGGGAACAATATCATACTGGCTGGTGACTTAAACCGCACCTTTGAACCTCTTGATACTGGAGAGGCTTTTTTAGGAGCAGAGGAAGATACTTTGTGGGAAATCCCAGCACTTGAACTAACCCCTTTAACTCGTTGGTCGGAGGATATCTTAAGCTTGAATGCTATGTGCTTGGAACATAGCCTACGGGCTCTGAATGGTCGCACTAAGACAGACAGAGTAGGAGCCATGACCTTTGACAATGGAAGATCTAAGAGTCGTATTGACTATGTGATATGTTGTATGGCCCTGTGGCCATCTATTGTTGATATGGAGGTCAAGGATCGGCTCGAGAGTGACCACAATCCTCTTTGCGTCCTCCACAAGTGGTGGCAGTCTGATGAGCTTGTTCCTAGTATTGCTATCGACCCTTTGCCCCCGTTGTTGGTTCCTACTAATGATTTACGCAGGCTGAAGTGGACCAGTGTCAAAACAGATGCGCTGGTTATGGAAAAAATCAACACGGCAACTGACAAGGCTATCATGGCCCTTGAGGGTGAAACTGGGCATCTTTCCAGTGTAAACCATGCCACTAGGGTACATGAAGCTCTTTTCACAGAAATTAGAGGCCATTTCTTGAAACCTGCAAACAAAAAGAAGCACGCTCACAGACCTGCACGTTGGTACAATCATGAATGTAGGATAGCCAGAACCTCTTTGGGTGATGCAATTAAGAATAAGAACCTAGAGGCAATTAGATTAGCCAGGAAACATTATAAACAATGTATAACAAAAGCGAAAAAAGACTGGGATGAGGCTCACTGGAACAATTTGAAAAATGCTAGTGATCGTAAAGATTCCAGGTTATTCTGGCATATAGTCAAATGGGGACATGATAGGATAGATGAAGCATGCACTAATAATGTCCCCCAGGACGCCTGGGTAAAGTTCTTTAGTGAGCAGTATGCCTCTAGAGATCAGGCAACGGATAGAAGGTGTATGTTGGGCCAACACAGTGGGGATGACGTCTTCACTAAAAATGAAATACTTACTGCCTTAAAAACTGTCCACGGTGGGCGGGCCCCTGGTATCGACGGGGTGCCGGCAGATGTCTTCTTGAGTGATACTGATAGATGGTGCAGATACATACTCTTGTTGATGAATTTGATTACAAGAGGGGTGGATATCCCAGCGAGTTGGAAAGGTGCTGAAATCATTCCAATATATAAAAAAGGAGACCGGGCCCAGCCGGGAAACTATCGCCCCATTAGTTTAATAGACACCATCCAGAAAATAGTGGGCCGAGTAGTTGTCAACAGGTTGCTGGATTGGGTTGATGATCACAATATCTTATCCCCATTTCAGGCTGGATTCCGTAGGGCAACCAGCACTGTTGATCAAGTCTTCCGCTTTCGCCTAATACAGTGGAAGACCGTGGTGCTGGGGAGAGGCAGCCTGTATGCAGCTTTTGTTGACTTGCGGGCTGCCTTCGACCTAGTGCCAAGGGCGAAGCTGTGGGAAGTGCTTGAGACTCTAGGGGTCCCGGGAGATCTGTTGTTTTTAATTATGCGATTGCACGAGGGCAACTACGCCAAAATTAGATGGGGAGGATTCGGGAACAACACTGCCGAATTTCCTGTTGAGCGTGGGGTTCGGCAGGGTTGCTCAATGGCCCCAACCCTGTTTACTCTATTTATTAATGGTGTTGTCTCCCGCATGCAATCCCAGTCTGTGGACGCACCTTCTCTTGCTGGGGAGAAGGTCCCCATTTTAATGTTTGCCGACGATACCCTAATTTTATCGAAAACGCCCAGCGGCTTACAAAAAGCATTGGCAATATTTGATGGGTTCTGTGCTGACCACGGTCTTGAGGTAAACGCAAACAAGACAAAACTCATGGCTTTTAACCCACACAGAAATTTTAAATCGAATATCACCATGAGTGGCCGTACTTTAGAAGTTGTAAATTCCTTCACATACTTGGGGATCATGATCTCCAACGACAATAAGTGGCAGCGACACCTTAACATCGCCACATTACGGCACAAGCAGCTATCTGGGGTAATAATTAAGGAGCAAAAGAAGTCATTGTTTAAACCAATCAAACCACCATTGATAATCTACGAGGCTAAAGCTATTGCCTCTGCCCTGTATGGTGCAGAGCTATGGGGGTACGAAAACCTCAATGATCTCCAACTATCTGAAAATAAATTTTTGAGGTCATTGACGGGCACCCCACAGAGCAGCCCACTATTACCCCTACGCTATGAGTTAGGTAGAAGAGAGCTCATGGAAAAGGCCAAACTGCGCCCGTTATTATACTGGCGTAGGCTTTGGACCACACCTGAACTCGCGCACTATGCGCAGGGGTTTTCTGATGTTATTAAGGCTGATCTCTACAACAAAATCAGGTGGTTTAAAACATTAAAGATTGAATTACTCAATCTAGGACTACAGGCCTTATGGACAGATCCTGCTGGGGCTCCATTTCCCTCCAAAAAAGTGCTAAAGGATATATATTGGGAACATGTAGCCAATACTAGCTTACTCAATAACAACAGTGGGACTATGACCTCTGTATACTTAGAGACTAAAACGTTCCCCATTTATGAAATGTACTGGGACTATATAACGAACCCCTTGGATAGGAAATTGCTATTCCAAATGAGGGTAGGCTCGCTCCCACTCTGTACCCTAACAGCCAAATGGAAATCAGGGGGAGCTGTAGTATGCCCTGCCTGCGGGGTTGGTAAAGAAACATTAGGTCATTTCCTGTTCTGTTGCCCAGTATATGCTGCCCCAAGACAAGCCTGGTTGGCGCCCATGTGCAGGAATTTAGGCACTAAAAGTAGCATGGTGGCATTGCGTATAGCAAAATCTACCACGGATGAATGGATCAATATTGCAATTGCAAAGTACCTGGGATGGGCGTGGGTTTTAAGGATGAGACTGCTGGCATGCTAAATATTGCCAGTAGTCACCCAGAGATTGCTAGACATTTGTCTACTCTCTGTAATTATTTACGAGTCAGAGACTGCTAAACGAATGTTTATTCTCTGTAAATTTTATCTGACCAAAGACTGCTAGACATTTTCGTCTATTCTTTGTTTATGAAAATTGTCGTCGGCGTAAAACTGTCTTTTTTTAATGAAATGAATTGCTTTTTTTTTTTAACGATTAATCACCTGGGATGACTAACATTGTTACTTCAACCACTACCCTCTGGTCTATATTTATCGACGGTTACGTTCCTCTGCACCTGTTTATATGATGTACCACTGTTTTTAACTTGTAAAAATATGTATGTGCTTGTTCGATTGTTCATGTAAATTTAATGGTTTTTTAATTGCATGTATGTTTGTCTGCTTTTATGAGTAAAAAAACTCGAATAAAGCATTTTTGAAACTTGGACTCAGGCAGTACACATGCACTTATAAAATTACTCACGCACTTCCTATGTACTCCTGCAATCTCCCAGATATTATCACTGCAATCATGGAATCACTAGGCATTACCTATGTACTCATTTAATTCCACAGACATAACTCCTGCATTTATGCAATCACCAATGTTTTAGTGATACACTGGGTTAATTATGTAGGCACTAGCTTTGCACTCTTCCAATCACCCTGTCAGGATCTATGCACTCCTCCAAACAGTGTCCATGCACTTATAAAATCCCCTATCCATTACCTTTACACTCTTTCATTGACTGGGAAACTACCACAGTATTCCTGCTTTCACCGAGGCAGTACTGATGCACTTATAAAATTACCCAGGCTCTTTCAATGTACTCCTGTAGCTCCTCAGATATTACTTGTGAACTATGCAATCACCAATGTGTTAGCTATACACTGGTTCAATCATCCAGGCAATACCCTTGCAGTCTTTCAATCACGCAGGGACTACTCTTGAACTTATGTAATCACTCAGCCAGTACTCATGCTGTTATATAATCACCCAGGCACTACCTTTTCACTCCTTTACTCACTCAGGCACTACGTAGTCATGTAAATTTACAGATATTACTCCTGTAGTCATGCAGTCACCCAGGTGTTACGTATTTACTCTTTTAATCCTCTAGATATTACCCCTGTACTCATGCAATCACCAATGCATTAGCTATACAGTGCATCAATCACCCAAGCACTACCCTTGCACACTTTCAATCAGGTAGGCATTAGGCTTGTACTTATGTAATCACTCAGCCAGTACTCATGCACTTATAAAACCACCCACGCACTACCTTTGCACTCCTGTAATCACTCAGGCAATACTTTAGTACTTCTATAACCTCCCAGGCAGTACTTATGGACTTATAAAATCACCCACTCACTTCCTATGTACTCCAAATAATCCCCTGGATAATACCCCTCCCCCCAGTCATGCAGTCACCCAGGCACAAGTTATGTAGTACTCTTGCAGTCATGTAATCATGCAGGCTGTACCTATGCACTCATGTAATAACCCAGGCTCTACCCATACCCATAGAATGACCCAGATCCTACTGTTGCAATCATCTATTCACCTACACACTACTCAATTACTCATCTATATGTTTAGGTGCTATTGATACACTTATTCATACACTCAACGTTTATGTGTGCACTCATGAAGATAGCCAGTCACTATCCATCTTCTTTTAGAAATATTCTGTGACCATCCTTCAACTCATTCAATCACCCAAGCCCTACTCATGAAGTTATGCAGTCACTCGGGCAGATCTATTATATGTTTAAGTTGTAGGTTTCACTATATTCCAGATATATTGTATACATATTTCCTTTAGATATGATGATGATTTGAAAAGGTAGAGACATATGTATGCATGCTTTTCCCAATATAGAGATAATTATGGTTCAGTATTGTAGAAGCCTGCTGCTTTATATTTGGCTAGGCTCAACACTGATGCAGTTATAAAAACACCCAAATACTACCCATGCAGTCTTCCAATGATCCATGCAGTACATATGCACTGATGCAATCACCCAGGCTTAACCCTGCACTCATGCAAACATCCAGGCACTACCCATACACTCATGTAATATCTAGGTACTACCTATGCACTCCTTTATTCACTCAGGCACTACCTCAGTAGTCCTACAATCATTGAAGACGTAACCATGCAGTTATAAAATCACCCAGTTACTTCCTATGTAGTCATGAAAATCCCCAGATATTACCCCTGTAGTCATGCAGTCACATAGACATTACATATGTACTGCTTTAATCCCCCAGACATTACCTCTGTACTCATGCCATCACCAATGCATTATCTATACAATGCTTCAATCACACATGCACTATCCTTGTACTCTTTCCTTTCAATCATGGAGGCAGTACTTTTGTACTTATGTAATCACACAGGCAATACTCATGCATTTAAAAAATCACGAAAGCACTACCTTTGCACTCCTGTAATCAGTCAGGCAGTACCTTAGTATTTCTGTAATCACCCAGGCAGTTCTCATGGTCTTACAAAATCACTCACTCAGTTCCTATGTACTCCAGTAATCCCCCAGATATTACCCCGAGGTGTTACGTATGCACTCTTTTAATCCACTAGGAGTTACCTAGGTACTCATGCCATCACCAATGCATTAGCTATACAGTACTTAAATTACCAAGGCACTATTCTTACAATCTTTCAATCATGCAGGCACTACTCCTGTACTTATGTAATCACTCATCCAGTACTCATGCACTTATAAAACCACCCACACACTTCCTTTGCACTCTTGTAATCACTCAGGCAGTTCTTTAGTACTTCTATAATCACCCAGGCAGTTCTCATGGGCTTATAAAATCACCCACTCACTTCCTATGTACTCCAATAATCCCCTAGATAGTACCCCCCACTTCCTATGTACTCCAATAATCCCCTAGATAGTACCCCTCCAGTCATGCAATCACCCAGGCACTAGTTATGTATACTACTGTAGTCATTTACTCCAATAATCCCCTAGATAATACCCCTCCAGTCATGCAGTCATCCAGTCACTAGTTATTTAGTACTCTTGCAGTCATGTAACCATGCAGGCTGTACCTATACACTCATGTAATAACCAAGGCTCTACCCTTGCAGTCGTAGAATGACCCAGATCCTACTGTTGCAGTCATCTATTCACCTACACACTACTCAATGAGTAATCTATATCTTTAGGTGCACTTCATACAAGTATTCATACTCTCAACATTTATGTGTGCACTCATGCAATTAGCCACTCGCTATTCATCTTCTCTTACAATTATCCAGTGACTACCCTTCAACTCATTCAATCACCCAAGCACTAATCATAAAGATATGCAGTCACTCGGGCAGATCTATTACATGTTTCAGTTGTAGGTTTCACTATATTTCAGTAATTTTGTACACATATTTCTTGTAGATATGATGATTTGAAAAGGTAGAGACATATGTATGCAAGCTTTTAAAAATATAGAGAGTGTCAGGATCCGACCTGTGCCTACCCAATAATGAACCAGAAACTACAAGTCCCAGAAAGCCTAGCGTGCACAAGGCAATGGCAGAGGACATAAAACTCCGCGAGACTGGGAGTAAGATGCACGTGATTTTGTCTTTGGAGTGTTGGATTGGAGATTCAGAGGAGGAGGTTTCTTCTGTGACTATCTTCTGGAAGTAGCGTTTTGCTTTCCGTAACCCGCGGCTGCGGGGTTACATTCTACCTTTGGATTTGAGTTCGCGGAGGCGAGCTCCGCCAGTAGTGGTCGTCGCCTGGGAATCAGGATTACCGTACTCGGAGAGACGCCGGATTTCACCCTCTCGAGTACGGCTCTGAGTTTGGTTGTTTTGGTAGCTTGGTTCCATCACGAGAGACGCTGGATTTGCCCCCTCTCGTGTACGGGAGTTTGTGGGTACACTTTTCGGTACTCGGGGAGACGCCGGATTTCACCCTCTCGAGTGCGGAAGTGGTAGCCCTAGTAATTGAGCTTTCCGAAGTGAGAGACGCTGGATTTGCCCCCTCTCCTTGTCGGAAAAGGTGGTGTAAACTATCTCAACCTTGAGGGCACTGTGTAGTACTGAGGTTCGAACCCAGGAAAAATATCCACAGAAGAAAGGAAGAAGTATTCCGGGAATGACTAAGTAAGTCCTCCTTCCGAACCAGTGCCTGGTAAGAACAATCGTTTCTAATGTGTATTTGTCCCTGTTGACTAAATCTTTCGTTTCTGGAAAAAGAAGGAACATTAGAAACGGCCCAGAGCAGTACTGTTATTTTATACCGTTATTTTGTTATGTTATGAACACCCAGTGACTTATGCAACTAATAAGAGCTGAAGTCGATCTTATTCATAAATAAGGGACAGAGAATGCAGGGTATGTATGGGAACAGGTACACGGGCCAATAGTTAGAGTCTTGGGAGGGAAGTAGATTAACTTCATGCCTGTTTCTTGTATTTCAGGGAAAACTCCCCGCAGGTGAGAGAAGTGATCTCATGTGCTGTTACACGTAGAAGAGAGAGGTGTCTGAGACTAATCAGGTAGGAAAGGAGATCAGAGGGGAATCAAGTTTAGTGGATGAAGGGTAGGACTCTCCACTTACAGCGTGTTTTTTGTGTCCTTACAGATACCTCTTCTACAACCGTTTCCCGTCCCGGACCTTTTTTCCCTCGCCTGCTTACTATCGTGCTCGTGGTATTTATTCCCAGAGCACGGAGAAAGCTGGAGGTGGACCCCATATAGCATCGCCCCGATCCTGAGGAGCCGTTGGACCATGACAAAGAGACTTATGGTTGAGCAATGTAATCGTCTGCTGCTTTGTATTTGGCCAGGTCCAACACTCATGCAGTTATAAAAACATCAAAGTACTACCCATTGAGTGTTCCAATGATCCAGGTAGTATATATGCACTGATGCAATCACCCAGGTTATTACCCCTGCACTCCTAAAACCATCCAGGCACTACGAATATTCTCAGAATTGCATGCAGAGCCAGGAAGGCCGGATGTAGAGGCTTCAAAGAATTGGTAAATAACATTGGCCTCCCGGTTTTAACTGCAGAAGGGAGGAGAAGTGTCAACGCTCCAATTACGGAAGTCGAAATAAGAGAACAACTTAAACACATGAAGAATGGTAAGGCGGCTGGCTCAGATTCAGTTCCGGTTGAGGTTTATAAATTTATAATAGAGGAGATCGTAACGGAAATGGTGACTCTCTTTAATGCTGTATATGAGGAGGGAGATCGGATTCTGTGTTCGTGGAATGAAGCTATAATATTGTTAATCTTGAAACCAGCTAAGGATCCGAGAAACACTGATTCATATCGACCAATCTCTTTATTAAATGCCGATTTAAAAATGTATGCAGACATATTGGCAGGGAGACGGGTTTGTCCCTAAGAAACAAATACAAGAGCTTACGCTCTCATTAATTGGGACAATTGACCTAGTGGTTGCGAGATCGATCCCTTTGGCAGTGAATACTATTGACGCCGCCAAAGCTTTCAATTGTGTCAGCTGGTCATTTCTCTGGCCAGTCCTAGACACAATGGGGTTCAGTATCAACTTTATTCAGGCAGTGTAAAAATTATATGAGCACCCAACGGCCACAATTTAGCTTAATGGCGCATTGACAGGGAGTTTCAAAATCATGAGTGGGACGAGACAGGGGTGTCCCCTGTCCCCCCTTCTTTTTGATATATATATGGAACCACTTGTGCATAAGCTTCGAACAGATGAGCAGATCATCTCTATCCACCAGCTGCCATCGCATAGTAAAATTGCACTATATGCAGAAGATTTGGTAGTATTTACTTCCGATCCAGCACCAACAATAATGAGGATAGAACAATTGAGAACAGAATTTGATACCTTTGGTTAACATTTCAAAAACAGAAGTAATGAGCTGGTACATGGTAGGATGAGGTGGCAGAGCTTGTTCAGAGGTTAAATATCTGGAGATAACAAATGTAGAGATAATCGATGAGATCCCGTCTCGTAACCTGAAACGAGTGATGAAGGAGGTAGACAGGAAACTAACCAGGTGGAAAAACTTACCCCTGTCAATATATGGGAGGGTTAACTTAATTCAAATGTCTGTTCTACCAAAACTAACCTAT
Source organism: Lissotriton vulgaris (assembly GCF_964263255.1). Classification (NCBI taxonomy): domain Eukaryota; kingdom Metazoa; phylum Chordata; class Amphibia; order Caudata; family Salamandridae; genus Lissotriton; species Lissotriton vulgaris. The sequence continues at coordinate 970,414,435 of NC_141689.1, read as the reverse complement.
CTTTTTAATTATATACCACTTACTTTCCCTAAAGATGAAATTAATAAAATACAAGGGAAGACATCTAGCTTTATCTGGCAATCCCGGGATACAGTTCTCCTGGAAAAATCTATCTTAAGAAGGGGGGGGGGGTGGCACTACCAGACCTTAGATTGTACTGAACGGCCTTTCAATGTAAGAACTTTTAAATACGAGTCAAGCCCAGCGAGGCATTAAGCAAACAGAGAAAGCAGACGGCATTATTACCATCATCTTCTTGAAGCTGGTGTCTTTTAAATCGAATATAACCTGAGGCAGGACAGGTATATAATTCTAAAATAAACTTAAAATACCATAAAAATAACGCCAGATTAAGTTGCAGTATAGTTTTGTTTTCTTATTAAGGTTTGTTTGCACATGGATACAATTACAAGGGACAGCTGGCAATTCTTTTCCCCCTCAAAAATGCGGATTCATGACAACAGGATATTAAAACATTACCAGTCTACCAGCTCTAGTCCCCCAGCAATCCAGATTACATATTTTTGCTTTCTTCAAATAGCAATAGCATCATCTTGACTGAGTTCATACAGGAAAGTGTAACCTAGTACATTAATCATGTGAAACAAAACAAAAAAAATGTTCCCTGCACCCAAGCTATTCTTTTTATCTGCGTCACAGATGGGAACTTTGAAGCATATGCAATGTATTGCAACTATTACTCATAATTACACACCAGTTTAGTTAAGTTCCTAGTCTGGGAGAACGTTTCTTTTTTTTTAATACTGCAGTTTACGACATTTATATATTATTGTGTGGGGTGTTCCTGCTATAGTAATAGTACTATGAATTAGTGTCGATCACAGGTGTCAAAGATAACTTTATTATGGCTAGACATTTTGTCCGCTATTTCTTCTATATGCCATATGTACTAGGGCTGGGCGTAGTTTGGGAAGTAGCGCTACGCCAAGCTACGCAAAGTGCAATTCGCACTATGCAAGATACTCGAACTGCGCAGTACCCTGTTCGCACTGTGCAAGATGCCGTTTTCAATGATTGCACAGTGCGGACAAGCATCCGGCACTGTGCAATATTTGAAAATGGCATCTTGCACAGTGCGAGCTGTAGTTGTCTGCTGCTCGAGTGGATTTTTACTCAAACTGTGGCTTTCTCAACGCGGACTGGTAGTTTATCATCGCGAACGGTCACAGGAATACGTGACCACTCGCAGTGAGAAACCTGACCTCCCTGCGTTAAGAATCTCGCTGGGAGGTTTATTTTCCAAGCTCCCGATCGGCAACTTGAGTTGCTGATCACGAACGAGGAAAACGTCTCGCCGGGATGTCATTTTGTTTGCTTAAGGTCGCCAACTTGACGTAGAGGACCGTGAGCAAGCAAAAAATGACCGCTGCACTACGCTGCGCTACGCATGTTTGCACTGTGCTACGTGCAGTTCGCGTAGTGTGGTGTACTGCAAACTTCTCAACCTACATAAGCGTAGCTTAGTGCTTTGCCCTGGGTTACTTTTACATGTTAGTGGGGGAGCCTGTTAACACCACATGGGGACTAATACTTGGTGAAATGATTAAAGAAGTGGGAGGAGCCTTTTTATACAAATTTGGAACCCAAAAATATTTTTTTTAAAGTAAGGTTAAAGGTGTTGAAAGCAGCCTTAGGTCTCCGGATAACAGTGACACGGACCTTAAATATTGGTAATTTCTCTGACTTTGCCCCAATTTGGGAATACCCGGGAACACCTGAATATCTGAAGGATGCCATGAGCCTGCCTTTAAAGATGGCAGGGATAACAAAATGTGGAGAGTGAGACCTAATAACAACAGGCGGATTGGCCCCATGAGAATTCCTGAATATTAAGACAGGTAACTGCCTTTCAAGGTTCAAGTATCTGCAGCTTACTTCATTGGCTTTGGCCGTGGAGGAGGAAGTAAGAGACAACTGGGAATTTGAGGCCTTGCTTCAGGATCCAGGTCAGAAAGCTAAAGAAGTTACAATATGGTACAGATATCTGTAGGAAGTAGTTGAAGAGAAAATGAAGCCATTATCAGAGGTATGGACTGATATATTGCAGGAGGGTAGTGTACAATCACTGTGGACAGACTCCATAAAACTACTTTATGATATGGTAACACCAGCAAATTTAAAACTTCACAATTTTTTTGTCACAAGCCCCAGTGTATACGTGGAATTGTAGTAGTATTTGTAGTATACAACAAGAATATATTGATATTTTACGAAAATTCTTATGAGATTATGGTAATAAAAGTGTTAAATAGAAGATTAAGATTTTGCAAGGACTAGATCTTTGTAAAGTGAGAAAATATAGTAACTTGCAAAGTCATTCTCTGGCTTGTCTTTCTAGAAAAGTGTGTCAAAGTGCTTTTCATCATTTAAAAATGTTAGCAGTACATCATTCAGAAATGCAGAAGTTAGTAAGAAGATTGAACTATGTCAAAAGTCCTGCATTATCTTTAAGTGAAATAAACAGTGCTCTTTTGCAAGGTTCAGTATTGGATGTAAAAAAAAGTTTGTGATGATATACAGTTTTGTTTCTTTAGTCCTCAAGAGGAGTGTCAAGAAAATTAGAGTTTCATAAGTGGAGGTGTTGAAGAAGAGGTGGAAGATAGTACTACCGAGAAGTTTGCAGAAGAAATTCCAAAGTTTAAGGTAGTTTCTTTTGAAAAAAACAAACTATGTTTGTATTTGTTGTTGACATACTCACTATAGAAGTCAAACTAGGAATGTTGATGTGTATTTAAAAAGTGTAAAAGGAAAACAATGATAAGTGGTAGCAATTTGGTGCTTATTTGTTGGAGGAAGGTCATTTTGAGTTGGGTAGTAATCAACGTATTCGTAAATTTTGTTACAGCAAATTAGAAGAGAACAAAATGCCAGCTAGAGCTGTACATAATAACCTTGATTTGATAGCTATTCCTCCGGAACTGATAGATTTAAATACATATGAGTCCATTCTTGTTCAATCTGTGCACCTGTTTCAGTCTATAGTTCGTATGGAGCCAAAAACAGCCTACTACCTCCCACAGATTTACAAAGAGGTTTAAAGGGAAAAGTTTTGTATTTACCTTTAAATTTAAGAATAATATTGAAACTGTTGGTGTTGAGAGAGGAAAGTGAACTTTTTGTTATTCTAGTTAATGGTGCACCAACAAAGAGTCAGAAAACATGGCAAGAGTTAGTGGATGTCACCAAACTTCAAAAGGCTTTGTTATACCTTATACAAAACACTATCTATTCTAAAAATTTATATCCGGAAGAACAAGAAATATCTTTAGAAGATGATAGAGAAATTCTAACTAGCCAAATCGAAAAAGTACAGTACTCCAGGAGTGAAGAAATGTATGAACATTGAAGTGAAGTAGTGTGGCTCACTGGTTAGAGGCGGCAGACCAGAGGACGGCCCGGGACCAGGGTTCGATTCCCGGCGCGGCAGGTTTCTGGACCAGGGTCAGCGGACTCGATAATTCTCTCGCCTCGGTGCCCACTCTGATTAGTGATCACACTCGGAAACTCTGGGCATTAGCTTGCCTCATCTTCACTAACGGCCCCACCAGACCGCCGGGGATGCCTGGTCTCACCCTGGAGATACCCATTAAGGGACCATCTCTCAGGGAAGCCAGGAAGGGTTTCGCAGCGGTCGAAGCGCCTTGGGACCCTCTGGGTAAGTAGTGTGCTATATAAATGCCTATACATTACATTACATTACAACATTATAGTACACATCGTTTACATTCAAAAGAAGTGATTGGAAACACTAGTGAATTATTCCAAATGAAGAAAGCGAGGGGAGCTTGCATGAGTGTTTGGGAAAAAAGTTTAGAAGCTCGTTGTTTCAACAGCACTTCCCCACTGGAAAAGTTAGACGATATGATGAACGACCAGTACAGATTCCAGCTTCAGAATACCACTCGACAAGATTGGACTCAGAAGATCCAAGATTTCATCAGTGTGTTCCATATTTATTTCATCTTCCGTTTGAAAGTGACTTGTCTGGACTTTCATATGCAGTGGACCAAATATTAAAAACAGAAGTTCATCTTACACATCTTTCTGCAAAGGAATGTTTGGACAAAGTTCAACAAATAGACAATTATTTAGAATCTCAGTTAATTATTTTGATGGCGTGTCAACGTTGTACGAATGAGTTTTGGTATCATCGTCACAGAGAATTTGAATATATGTTAAGGAATTTAGGAACCCCTACATGGCTTGTTATGCTTAGCTGTGCTGAGTACGCATGGGACAATTTAGTTGAATTTCTAAAAGAAGCAAATTCAAATATAAAAAATTTGATTTGATTTGAAAACAGCTGGAGAACTGTGTTCCTTGGATTCTATAAATGTGTGCAGATATTTTAATCATAGGTTTCAAGCTATGCTGTCTTTTATCAGCAATAAAAGTAATCAATTCCTTGGAGAAGTTATTGATTTCTTTTGGAGAAAGGCGTACCAAACCAGAGGTGCACCTCATATTCACATGCTGTTATGGATCAAGAATGCACCAACATTTGGAACTGATACTGATGAAAGTGTTTTGTCTTTCATTGAGAAATATGTTATCTGTGCCATGCCAAAAGCAGGAGGAGAAAACAACTTGAGTTGATTTTACGGTTTCAAAATCATTTATGTGTGAAATATTGTCAACGGAAATACACGTCAAAGGGAAAATGTTATACAAAATGTCATTTTGGATTCCCACATCCAGTAATTTCAAAGGGAAGAGTCAACAGATTCATGTCAGCAGTAAGACATACTATAACTCAGAAATCTCCGAAGAATACTTACAACGTGAAAAGAACTGAAGTATATTAATGACTGCAATCCAGTGATTTTTACAATGTGGAATGCAAATCTGGATATCCAATATGTTGCAGATAATTAGTTTTCTGTTACTCGCTATGTTACCTCATACATAACCAAATCTGAAAAGACGGAATTGAAGGAAATGTGGGAAGACATTTCACAAGAGAAGACTCTTAGTAACAAATTGTACAGCTTTAGATTGAAGATGCTTTCCCATTGAGAGATTGGATCGTACGAATTTTCGGATCGGTTGACCTCTGCAAGTTTATATTCAAAGTCAAGAAGAATCATTTGGGTAATTATAAGTCTTGCTGCAACATGAAGTTGAGTATTGAAATCTGTACAAGAAATTGAATACTTAGCATTGAATAAACACAAAAGCACAGATAATGTTAAAACGGATATGTTGGATACGTACTATTCTAAAAGAAGTCCACATCTGGAAAACATATGTCTCTATGAAGTACTGCAACATTACAGCTTTAAGAGAAATGTTACAGAAACTATAAATGAAGAAAAATATGCAGTAATTGAATGTGATGGATGTTTGGTAAAACATGCCAAAGGAAATCTTATTAATCACAGGAAACTCAGTTGTGATACTTCAGATAAAAGGGATTTTTTTTATTTAGCACTTCTGCAACTATTCAAGCCTTGGTGTACTGTACTGAAATGGAATTACTTGGAGAACTTGACTGCTATGAAGATTCTTTTAATGCATATAAAGATAGCATTGAATGCACAATTTTTCAGAATTATCTGCAAATGTTGAATGAAGAGATTGAACAAGGAACTAGTATTGCAGCTGAAATAGCTAGTTCTCAAGATAATCAAAGTTCTGCTCCACTAATTTAAGATCCACCTGGACAACCAATTGTTGAAAATGAAGCAGCAATAGCTATGAATGAAGTAGAAATGGCAATGCAACAAGCACAATGATTTGATTTGATTTGATTGATTTGATTTTGGGTTTTGTAGAGCGCACAGCTACCCTTGGGTATCCCGGCGCTAGTGAACACAATCCTGTAGAGTGGGAAGTCATGGGGGGAGTGCTCAGGGGAAGAGTAGGGTCTTCAGTTTTTTCCTAAATCTGAGGTGGTTTTGTTCTTGCCTCAGAGACAGTGGGAGGGCATTCCATAGTCTGGGGGCATTATACGAAAACAGGCGACCACCTGTTCTGGCCTTCCTGATTCTGGGGACTTTTGCCAGGGAGAGGGAGTTAGATCTAAGTTGTCTGCTTGATTGTTGATGAGACACAAGCGGCCTGAGGATAGGAGGGCCTTCATTGTGCAATATTCTATGGGCAATGCACAGGGTCTTGAAGTTGACCCGTTCCTTAACTGGCAGCCAGTGCAGACTTCTAAGGACTGGCTTAGCCGAGTTCCTCGCTGCGGTTCACAAGAGGATATTATTGAGTTGGGAAACTTGGAAGAACCACTAAATATTGAACAAAAAGAAATATATCAGCAATTACACAACAAAAACAGCATGACTTACTGAACAAAAAAGGAATGCCAATGCACATAATTTAAACCTATTCAAATGTATATCAGTGGGCAAACTGGAACAGGAAAAAGTTTATTCATTAACGTTTTGACCAGTTATCTACACAAAACCACTGAATCACGATTATCTTGTGTTGTAACCGCTCCAACTGTGTTAGCAGCACATAACATTAAAGGGATTACATTACATCGATTACTCATGCTACCAGTTGAACATGAAAATAAGTTGGAATATCACAAGCTATCTGGAGAAGCTTTTTTTTTTTTTTAATTTTTTTTATTGAACATAGCAATGGATGATCAATGGTACAATGCATCTTTACAGTTTTCTTTTTCAATAATCATTTCAATGGTTAAACAAAAAAAAATAATAATAACTAAATAAATAAATAAATAGAGAAAAAAAGACATCTATACACATATATATATCAGACATGAGAATTAGTAAAAGGGGAAGAGATTCATCGAGCGCAACTAAAAAGGAATACAAATAACGATTTAATCAAGAAAGGTCTGTGCAAAATCCGCAATTTGTAAAGTGTCATTGCAAAAAAGTGCAAAAACCTGCAATAAAGTGCTACTGCATGTGCAAAAAACTATGATACAGCGATATCTAAAAGAAGTGCTAGTGCAGTTGAATGTATTGACCCTTTCTTTATCTTTATCCTTCTTTTGCTGCTCATCCCTCCTTCAGTTGTTCCAAATCCCCAAAATATTTCCAATTCCTTTAGAATCTTTTAATAGAACCTACTCTGCCCGCATATGCTTTTTCAAAAAGACAGGTTCTCCTCATCTTATTAAACCATTTTATAAGTGATGGAATTTCCCTTGATTTCCAGTTTTGTAATATTAAAGAGCGAGCGATCGCACATGATATAAATATAAATACCTCCTCCGATTTGTTGATATTGCTTCTATCCTTGCTTATGCCAAACAAGGCTACTTCTACCGTAGGCGAGAATGGTTTTCCAATGGTCAGTTCAATTTGCGCAAATATCTCTTTCCAGAAAGACTCCAACATTGGGCAGGCAAAAAAAATATGATACCATCCTCCCTGGCCGTGTGCTAAACATCTAAAACACTTGTTTTCTGTTCCAGGAAACATTCTTTCCATAGCCTCAGGCGTATAATAGGGCAGCCAACGAGACAGAAAGGCCATCCTCTTATAGTTGGCAGCACGCAAGGATTTGTTTCCCAGTAAACAGAGAGCCTCCCAATCTTTCAAGGAAAAAAAGCACTGGGTCGAGAGACTTACTTTATTCAGATGTTTAGCAATAAGTGGGGATTGACTAGAGCAATGGAGCAACTTATACCACTGCCCTATCCCGCTGCTCTTCCTACCATAAAGGTTATTTAGTAAGTTATTAGGGGTATTCAACAAACCACTTCCTTCCTTTTTAATAAAATGAGTAATCTGAAGATATTCAAAAAAGGACAGTCGCCTTAAAATGTTGGTTCTAGTTATCACCTCTTGCCAACCAATAACCCTATTTTGGACTAGCAAGTCTCTCAATTCCCGAAACCCACACAATTCCTATTTTTTAGTCTTTGACAAACTTAACGGAAGGCCTATTTTACTACATTTAAACAAACTTAGATATTGGGAACCATCAGAACCGTGTTTTTTAAAAAGCAGCAATAAGCGCGATGTATATTCTTTCAGCGTCTTATACCTCGTTTTTTTGGGGAGTTTTGCAGTCTTTAAAAAAATTGGGATTTGAGAGCCTGCTTCTTGGACCATCTTCTCCAGAAAAAATTGTCTCTTGTCTGATACACCCTCAAAAGACCTGCCACTATATCAAAAAAAGCAGCTTCGTAGTATGTTTTTAAATGGGGTAACGCTAACCCTCCTTGATCTATTGAGAGTTGCACCGCCGGGAGTTTAACTCTAGGAGTTTTATTACCCCAGATAAATCCTCTTAACATTGTTTCTAATTCTTTAAAAAAAGACAAATTAATTTTTGACGGTACATTAGTAAACAAAGATATAAGTAAAGGCAAAACTGACATTTTAACCATTGACACCCTACCAATCACTGTCAGAGGTAGCAAGAGCCATTTATCTAACATATGCTTGATTTTATTTTTCATTCTCATGTAATTTAGTTCTAAAAGCATATCATACTCTGCAGTTACAAAAATACCCAGATATCTTATTGGGTCTCTTTTTGCATCTTGAACTTGCAAGAAATTAGGGAGAAATCCTGTATCTGTATTTAAAGCAAGGACTTCAGTTTTTTTAGCATTTATCTTATATCCCCCAATCTTTTCATAGGCTTTAAACTCTTTCAATAAGTTCTCAACTACCTCCTTTTCAGGAGCAAGAAAAAGAATAATGTCGTCAGCAAATAGTTTTAGTTTAGACATGCCGATAATGGGGGGCGTGATAGCTACATTATCCCTGATCCTTGCCACCAAGGGCTCAATATAAAAAGTAAAAAGCAAGGGAGATAAGGGGCAGCCCTGCCTAGTGCCCCTGGTTACATTGATCCTGCCGGCCTGTTGTGCATTAATTATTACCTGAGCAGAAGCTCCAGAATATATATTATGTAACATCTTAATTATCTGAACCGTGAATCCAAATTGTCCGAGGGAATAAAATAGGGCGTCCCAGTTCACCAAGTCGAATGCCTTTTCGGAATCGACCATTAAAATACAAGCTGGCAGCGAATTGATGTTCAGATAGTCCAATGCCTGAATTAGGTATTCCATATTTGTGGCCATATAACGTCCTGCAATAAACCCAGTCTGGTCATAATGGATTACTTTCTGAGCTGCCAGAACAAATCTTTCTGCCCATATTTTCATAAATATTTTATAATCGGAGTTCAAAAGGCTAATTGGCCTGTATGAATTTACATCATCCTTTTTTTTATCTTTTTTTAAAAAGCAAATAATTGTCGATTCTTTGAAAACCCCAGGAACGGTACCTCCTAATTTAATATGGTTAAATAATTTTAATAGAGGTTGTTCTAATTCCGCAAGAAATACTTTGTAAAACTCTATAGGGTACCCATCCTGGCCACAAGCCTTTGCCCCAGAGGTCGCCTTAACACTTGTACGAATTTCTGAAACCGTTAATTCCCTATCTATTTGTATCTTCCGAAATTCCGAGATTTTAGGAATCTCTAAATTCGAAAAATACTCATGAATCTTTTCTTCCTCTACCTGGTAATTTGTGGAATAGATTCTCTTAAAATGGTCTAGGAAAATCCCAGAGATCTTCTCATTTTCCACCACTTCAATCCCACTCAGAGGGTCCTGGATTTTGAGTATATGAGAAGACTCCTGTTTTTTTCTTGCAGAGTTGGCTAGTAATTTCCCAACCATCTCACTGTCTTCATAGATTTTTTGCTGGAAAGTTTTTGAGTTATTAATTTCTTCATGAATAAAAAAATCCCTTAAGCATGCTTTAGCTTGCTCCAAGTGGTTTGGTTGAGACTGAAGCTGTAATAAATACTGCTCCTCGACAGTAGATTGTAGTTTAGCTATTTTTAGTTTCCTTTCCTTCGCCTGAGCACTTGTGAACGCGATTATCTTACCCCGTGCTGCTGCTTTAAACCCACCCCAGACTGAGAAGGGTTCAGCTGAGTCTTGATTTATTTCAAAAAATTCCACAATCCATTATCTAAATCCAGGGTGATTGAATCCTGGCAGGCATGATGGAGGCTGCAGAGAACCACGCCTCTGCGTAGTCTCCCAAGACCCGAAATCTGGACTCCAGCCCCTCAATGGTGATAGCGGGACGCTAGCTGCTGATCTTGTCCGGAGCTCCCCGCTCGAAATCCTGGCAGAGGTATCCTGCTACGCGAGACATCGGAAGATATTGGGCATGGGCGAAGGATAAATGCAACGTTTGCTACATTGAAAAACGCCGAGAAAAATTGCCGATCCAGTCTCCAGCCCCCGGTCTCTGTCATCACGCGTGTCTGGACCGGAGCTTCCAGTTTAAGGTCAGACAGAGTCAGACAGAGTAAATTGATTAGCAAAATGCTTTTGGGGACTAGGAGGAGGTAAAAAATATATAAAGTTGCTGTTGCAGTTTTCCTTTGTTCTCACCCCGTGTTTTGGATGGATGGACTGTGGTTGGTCTATGGAGCAGTGTTGTTTTTAAGCCATCAGCTGGGAAAACCCGATCACATTCTTCTGTCTTCTGTCTTTGAAAAGGAGTAGCTGTCTGAGGTGGTAGTTACTCGGATTGTGAACTGTGGATTTGTTATGGACAGCGGCTATTCCCATACCAGCTAGACCATTTGATCTCTGGATCAGGACCAGAGTGCATCACCCGGATTCCGCCAAAAACCCGGTGGGGATTTTTTTTTTTCTTCACCTAATATCAACTAAACCTGAAACAAGCTGAAATAAAAATAACCGTGGAATCCTGCAGTGAAGGTAAAAAGAGGGTGTAAGGAAGGTGTAAAGGAGAGAAGAGGAGAGACCACAATGGGCAAACCTATGAAAGAGGGAGAGGAGGTGGTAAAACTAAGCAAAGTCGAAATGGCCGCCCGTTCAAAGGCAAGGACACGGCTAGCTCAAGCCAAAAAAGCTGCACGTAAGGCACGTAAGGCAGCCGAAGCCGAAGAAGAGAAAGGAAAAGATAAGATTAGAGAGGAGAACTCAGCTGAAGATACAACGCCGGAGTCCTCGGAGGATGAACTTTCTCCCTCCTTCCCTCCCTCCCTCCATGATGAAGGGCACATGAGAATAGCCGTAGAGGGGTGTAAAAGTTTGGGTTCTCTGGATCAACCTGAGGCAGGGGCTCAAGAACAGAACCCCACTCCTACCCCTACCCAGGTCTCAGTCTCAGTCTTAACACCATCCCAGACAACGGAGGAAAAAAGGAAGAGTGATAATGGAGCAAAGGAACTGAGACACTTCCCTCTATTTGCCAAGAAAGTCTCCCCGAAATCTCTAGCGCCACCACCTCCTCCACAATCTTCTATTGTCTCTATTGACATTGCTATTCCGAGAGATTCTGTTCTAATAGAAGGGGGGAGCCAAAGCTCTGAAGCTCTTTTGACATCTGGACCCTAAACCCCCCAAACCCCCCACTTGGCAAGGAAGGAGTTAGCCATGGAAGGGGAGACCCGACAGAATGAAACATCAGGAGCAGAAGCGACTGAAGTTGCTAGTATACCCACGGAAGTAAGATATCAACTAGATATCCGTGAAATGTTAAATCTGATCCTAGATGAAATCAGGGAAATAAAGAACAATCAGCAAACCGAGATAGCTGCTCTCCATGCTAGGATGGATAAATTTGAAGAGCTATACATGGTGCTCCCGAGTAGGATTCAAGAGGCAGAGGGGAGGATTTCTGTTCTCGAGGATCGTATGAATCTAGCCTCGGGGGACGCCAAGGAAGCAGTAAAGAAGAGGGTCTCCATGGAGAACAAGCTGGAGGAGCTTGAAAATCACTCACGAAGATCAAATTTAAGAATTGTGGGAGTTCCGGAAGGAACAGAAGGCTCTGATACTGTCTAGTGGGTCAACTCATTCATCCAGAAATCAGTTCTTCCCGATTTTGAAGGAGACCTGACCATAACTAGGGCCCATCGAGTTCCAGCACAGAGGTTCACGAACTCACCATTCCCAAGAACTATTCTACTGAACTTTGCAGATTACAGGATCAAGGAAAGGATTCTTTCGAAGGCCTATCAGCAACGCCAATTTGCAGTGACTGAGACTACAAAATGTAGGATCTTTTCCGATATGACAGCAGCAGCTGCAAAAAGAAGGAAAGAATTTGTAAAACTTCTACAGTTATTCAAAGCAAATGGTGCTCAAGCCTCGATTGCTCAGCAATCAAAGCTGAACGTTTTGGTCAGGGGGAAGTTTTTCTTATTTTCAGATTTAGATGAGGCGCAGTCTCTTTTGAAAGAGATATCAGGGGGTAGGGAGTGAAACGGAGGGAGCGGAATTTTCTTTTCTTTTTTCTTTGGCGTTCATTCCTTTTTTTTTTTTTTTGTGCTAGCGGTCTATAAAAGGGGTGGGTCCAGTCAGACGGGTCACCGAGGGTGTAGGAAGAAGACACCCAGTTGAGAAGGAAGGGAGGGAGGAATGTGGTCAGCGTGGAAGTGCAGTGTGTTGCCACATTCCCGGGGCGGGGGGCGCAGAGGGTGAGAAATGCAGTAAAAAGATACATAAGCAATGGATGTAATAGTTATTTTCTCAGTATTTGGTACTTAACAAGTATAAGAAACTTCATTCAAAATGAATCACGATATATGTAAGATACTGTCAATCAATGCTAATGGTATGTTGAACAAACAAAAGTATGGGGCTCTCTTAAAGTGGGCAATCTCACTAAATCCTCAAGTAGTATATTTTCAAGAGACACATCTGAAAACGAACGACCCTAATTTATTTATTCCGAGATACTTTAGTCAAGCTGTTTTTTCATCTGCGGGGGTTGCCCAGAGAGGGGTAGCAATTTATTTCTCTAGGAATCTACCCTGGGAGTTTATTCAGACCAGAAGGGACTCCAAAGGAAGGTGGCTTTGGGTTACAGTTAAACTTCACGGGAAGGCTCTAAATTTTGTAAACTATTACGGCCCAATCCTTGATGATGTTTCTGCTTTGAAAGAAATTTATGAGGCGTTAAGAGGTGTCCCAGGACAAATTATTTGTGGAGGGGATTTTAACTTTATCCAAGATCTGAAAAGAGACACTTCAAATAAAAATAAAAAACAGTTGAAGCCCAGAACTAAAGGCTCTCTCGAAGCATTCGTAAATGAGTACCAACTTCGGGATCCCTGGCGCTCCAAGAATGTAGAGAGGGAGCTGTTCACATGCTATTCTCATCGTTTCTGGACTGCATCCAGAATAGATTTTTTCTTGATATCAAGATCTTTGCAGATCTCAAATAATCTGATTGGATGCAATCCTTTCTCTGACCATGGCAGAATAGAATTGGATCTTGTTCTGGGAGGGACCAATAGGGAGCGCCCAAGATGGCAGTTAGATCGCACTTTGCTTCAGGACCAAACCTGGGTATCTGGATTTAGATCATGGATTGTGGAATTTTTTTAAATAAATCTATCTGGAGAAGCTTGTTATAAAGTTTGAAGAGTACTAAAGAAAATGAAACTTCTGATCATTGATGAGGTGAGCATGGTCTCAAACCTAATGCTTGCCCTTGTACATTTACAAATGCAACAGATTTTAAAAATAGATTATAATGTTTTATTTGGAGAAACATGTAATTGTATTCAGCGATCTACTTCAACTTACTCCTGTAAAAGGACAACAAATGTTTAAAACACTTGGCCATGAAGACACTAGGGAATCTTTGGGATGTATTGGAAATGTGAACATTTGGTCTTTATTTGAATATGAAGACCTTATTAAGAATATGGGACAAGCAAGTGATGAACTTCATGGAAACATTCTTCAAGATATATGAATTGGTGTTTTGACAAAACATGGCAAAGAAGCTTTACAAAGTAGGCTACTAACAAACTTTTTTCCTAATGAAAATATTGCACCTGAAATAATGTACAAAAATATTGGAGAAAAGGAGTCTATAGTTTGCCTAATGCCAGCACTGCAAAAGTGTTCTACATTCAATAAAGAACTTTTGAAACTGGAGAAACAACCAATAGTGAAAATGGAAGCCAATGATAAAATGGAACACAAAGGAGTTACTATTCTTGTCTCAGAGAAATTACAGTCAAAATTGGATTCTTTGGAGAAGTCTGAATCTAAGACTGCTGGTTTAGAAAATACTTTATATGTATGTGTAAACTGTTGGATAATATTACAGCGTAATTTTGATGTAGAAAAAGATTTAGTAAATGGAGGAATGGGAAAAGTTGTTGATGTAAATTATCAGAACTGAGATGGAATTGAATTTGATCAGATTAAAGATTTAAAACAGATTGGACATTGTGATGTTTGTTTTTTGTTTGTAAAACACTTGTATGTTTGTAGAAAACAGTTTTGTCGTTCTTTAGCATATGCAGTGACCATTCATAAATCTCAAGGTTTAAGTATAGACAGTGCTTTGATAAAAATGTACAGTGTTTAAAGAGGGTATGGCATATGTTGCATTGTCCCGAGTAAGAACATTATCTAGTTTGTATTTGATCAATTTTGATGAGAAAAAGGTTAGTGGTGATTTAAATTGTGTAAAAGAGTATAATTGGTTAAGAAGACTGTATGCTCCTAACTTAGGTGAATATCCTGTATATAAAAAACGTGTAGTGTGCACAAAACCGAAATATGACAAACATTCTAGTAAGGTTCAAAAAAAGAAACCAATTCAAGAGAATGATGAAGATACCAGTTAGAAAATAGTTCAGGTATCCACTGCTATGCTAATATAATTGTAAGGATCTTCATCATGAAGTTATGAAAAATTGAGAAAAAAGATTCTGTAGTCTACTGCATTATATTTTTCAAAAATTTATAACTGATAGAAGTAAAATCCATACTGCTTTTGGCATTCGGCATTTTTTTGGTAATATGTACTGATTCTTCGCAATTTACACTTAATATACAACAAGATGCACAAGAATTTCTTATGTTTATGCTTGCGGTATTGGAAGATGAAGGAATAGAAATAGAAAATGTATTTGGACTAAGTTACAGATGGAATCATAAATGTAAAGAGTGTTCATTTTGTTCTACCACTCAAATAGGCAATGAACGAGTCATATATTTGACAATACCTGATTGCAAATCAGCGTCTTTTAACAAATTAGTAAAAACAGCGTGAAATGTTCTCATTGTATATCAGAAATGTTGTCAACATTATATATAGAAAGATTTGGAAACAATGTCATTTTAATGCTACAACGTTGTCGAGCAATTGGAAGAAAAGTGGAAATTAAGTTTAAAAATGTTGTTGCAAGTCAAGTGTCGATTTCAGGAACAACTTTTAAAGCAGTGCTATTATATTCCATGATGGACCTACTACAACATATGGACACTATACTATGTATTTAAAGTGCAATAAAGGATGGACACATTGCGATGATGCCCATTTGGAATTCAAATGTAGATTGCCTGACGAATTACCAAATTACCAAATTCATATCTGATATTTTGGATGGCAACATTTTTAAAACATCATTTGGCCTATTGGGAAGATGTGAATACAAAATAACAAGTTGTTTTTGGATATTATCAATGCAAATTGATTTGGAAACATTATTCGGCCTATTTGGATGATGTGAACAATGACTGTTTGGATTATTATTTGTGATATTTTTTATTGCATTTGCAAAATTGTGTTTGAAGGAACTAGTTTATATATTTGATCTTTATATTATATATGCGATGTAAATTTGAGTGTATATATTAGAAAATGTACTTCAGAGAAATAAATAATTTAATGTAGTTGAAGAATGTAATTTAGAAACTGTAGATAGTTAAACAGATAGTTGAATTTATTGTAAATATTTTTGACACAGATTTATTTTTGTTTACAATCACATTGATAGTATTTTCCCCCTGCTGTTATATGATGATCTACATTGAAATCACTGTGTACGGTGAAATTCACTAGAATCTGAAAACAGAAAAAAAGGGAAACTGAATATGTTATGTAATTATAAAATTATGTT
Organism: Lissotriton vulgaris; assembly: GCF_964263255.1. Lineage (NCBI taxonomy): Eukaryota > Metazoa > Chordata > Amphibia > Caudata > Salamandridae > Lissotriton > Lissotriton vulgaris. The sequence continues at coordinate 970,398,544 of NC_141689.1, read as the reverse complement.
GTGTTCTAAAAACAATAATATTATATGTAATAACAGTTTTCCTTCTTTTTTATTACAGAAAGTAATAGTAAACCTTGAAAAGATTTTAAATTCAGTTTACAACAAAACAACTGTAAAATAGTTTCATTGAGTTTGGTATGTATTTGAATAAAGAAGGTAATATGAAATATTGTAATAAGCATAATAATATGAAGTAACGTTTACAGTCATTTTCATTGCACTGATCTATTTTTTCAAATACTACCCATGCACTGATCTATATAATTAGATACTATTCTCATACTCCTACCATCACCCATGCACTATCCAAGCATTACTCTATTCACCTAGCCTGAATCTATATACTTATAATATCACCTAGAGACTACTTATGTACTCTTCCAATCACCCAAGTACTACTCCTGCAGTCACGCAATCACCCAGGCACTACTTATGCACTCATGCAATCACCTAGGCACTACCCTTGCACTCCTCCGGTCATCCAGGCACTCTCCATGCACTCCACCAATCACCCAGGCACTACCTATGCACTTATAAAATCACCAAGGCACTACCTATACACTCATCTAATCACCCAGGCACTGCCCATGCACTCCTTTATTTACGCAGACATTATTCCTGCATTCATGCAATCACCCAGGTATTACCCATGCACTACTTCATTCACTCAGGCACAGCCAGTGCAGTCACTTATGTGCTCAGACACTTCTGCTGCACTCATGGAATCAACCAAGCACTACCCATGCAGTCTTCCAGTCATCCACGCACTACTCCTGCACTCATGCAAACACCCTGCTACTACTTATGCATGCCTCCAATCAACCACAAACTTCCCAGGCAGTCCTACATGCAGCCAGGCGCTACCCATGTACTCTTCCATGAACCCAGGCATTACCCATGCACTCCTTTAATCACCCAGACAATACTCCTGCACTCATACAATCATACAGACATTAGCAATGCACTCTTTCAATCACTCAGGTACTATCCCTGAAGTCACACAATCACCCAGGCACTACTTTTGCACTCATGGAATAACCCAGAAACTACCCAACACTCCTCCAGTCATCCTGGCACTATCCATGCACTCCTCCAATCACCCAGGTACTACCTATGCACTTATAAAATCACCAAGGCACTACCTATACACACATCTAATCACTCAGGCACTGCACATGCACTCCTTTATTTACCCAGACATTACTCCTGCATTCATGCAATCACCCAGGTATTACCCATGCACTATTGCATTCACTCAGGCACTGCCCATGCAGTCATACATGTGCTCAGGTACTTCTGCAGCACTTATGGAATCAACCAAGCACTACTCACGCAGTCTTCCAATCATCCACGCACTACTCTTGCACTCATGCTACTACTTATGCTCTCCTCCAATCACCCATGAACTACCTATGCACTTATAAAATCACCAAGGCACTACCTATACACACATCTAATCACTCAGGCACTGCACATGCACTCCTTTATTTACCCAGACATTACTCCTGCATTCATGCAATCACCCAGGTATTACCCATGCACTATTGCATTCACTCAGGCACTGCCCATGCAGTCATACATGTGCTCAGGTACTTCTGCAGCACTTATGGAATCAACCAAGCACTACTCACGCAGTCTTCCAATCATCCACGCACTACTCTTGCACTCATGCTACTACTTATGCTCTCCTCCAATCACCCATGAACTACCCGAGCAGCCCTACATGCAACCAGGCAATACCGATGCACTCTTCCATGAACCCAGGCATTACCCATGCACTCCTTCAATCACCCAGACATTACTCCTGAACTCATACAGATATTGGCCATGCACTCCTTCAATCACTCATGCACTATCCTTGCAGTCATGCAATTACCCAGGCACTAGTTATGTACTACTCCTGCAGTTATGCAATCATGGAGGCACTACTTATTCACTCATGCAATAATAACCCAGGCACTAACCTTATGCTCCTCCAGTCATCCAGGCAATATCCATGCACTTCTCCAATCACCCAGGCACTACCTATGCACTTGAAAAATAACCAAGCCACTACCTATATACTCATCTAATGACTCAGGCACTGTCCATGCACTCCTTTAATCACCCAGACATTATCCCTACATTGATACAAACACCCAGGCATTACCCATGCACTACTTGAATCACTCAGGCACTGTTCAGGCAGTCATACAGTTGCTTAGGCACTTCTGCAGCACTCATGCATTCAACCAAGCTATACCCATGCAGTCTTCCAATCATCCACACACTGCTCCTGTTCTCATGCAATCATCCTGCTACTACTCTTGCACTCCTCCAATCATCCAGGAACTACCCAGGCAGTCCTACATGGTGCCAGGTACTACACATGCACTCTTCCATGCACCTTGGCATCACCCATGCACTCCTTCAATCACCCAGGTATTACTTCTGCACTTATACAATAATAAAGACATTAGCCATGCACTCCTTCATTCACTCAAGCACTACTCCTGAAGTCACACAATCACTCACCTGGTTTCACTTTTGCTGCCATTTTGTTGTTGTTGTGCCTCGGAGCCCGTCCTCTCCACCCCGCTCCTGCCTCCCAGCTGATCCTCCCTTGACCCTCCCCCCTCCACTCTCCACTTATGACAGACGCATTTGCGTGCAGCGTTCACGGGCAGCGGTCGCGCCCCATGCGCGCCGAAGGTAAGCCCGTCTACGCCCGTCCGCGCCTGGACCACGCCCAGCGCCAGACCCCCTGGTCCTCGCAAATCCCACTCCTCCCGCATAACGTACAATGCTGCTTCCCTCTCGGCACTCAACCCCGGCCGCCTCCAAGACTGCTACCAAGCCTCCCCTGGACACACCCACGGACCCTTCACCTGCCATTCCTGCAAACTCGACTGCATCAAGACCCACACCAAATCCACAAACTCCAAACAGAGCTCCGACACTAACCACCTGAAGTGCATCCTGCTCAACACCCGCTCGGTCCACAGACATGCCATTGAACTCTGGAACCTTCTCGACACCACATCACCGGACGTCGCCTTCCTTACAGAAACCTGGATGAACGCCTCATCAGCTCCCAACATCGTCATAGCCATCCCGGACGGCTACAAGATCATCCGAAAGGACCGCACCATCCAAACAGGAGGAGGCATCGCCATCGTACATAAGAATTCCATCCGAATCACGACCAGCGCAGATGATCAACTCGCAGCCGCCGAACACCTTCACTTCCAGATCCACACCGACCCCAAAACCACACTCAGAGGCACCCTCATCTACAGACCACCAGGACCCCGCACTCAATTCAGCGAAGACATCACTGACTTCATCAGCCCACACGCCCTCTCATCTGAGGACTACATTCTACTGGGAGACCTGAACTTCCACCGGAAAAGAAAAATGACCGCAACACCACCACCTTTCTAGACAACTTGGCCAATCTTGGACTAATACAACTTGTTAATACCCCCACCCTCTACGCCGGGCACACGCTCGACCCAATCTTCACCTCCAGCAAGCACATCTCCTTCAACCACACCACAGCTCTCCATTGGACGGACCACAGCTGCGTTCACTTCAACTACAAAAAGACCACGACCCACAACCTCCCACAACCAATTCCCCGAAGAAACTGGAACAAAATTACCACTGACCAGCTCCTCACTTCACTCCACAAAAACCCTCCTGCCAAATTATCGGACCCAAACCAGGCTGCCATCAAGATCACACAATGGATCACCCACAGCGCCGACAAACTAGCACCCTTGAAAAACCATCAAATAAGGCAAAGTAACAAAAAAGCCCCCTGGTTCAACATAAACCTTAAGACATCCAAGAAGTTCTGTCGTACCCTCGAGAAAGCCTGGAGAAAAAACCCAACCAATGACAACCTGTCCACCTTCAAGAATGCCACCCGCAAACACCACCAACTGATCCGATCCACCAAGAAATCAGCATTCAAAGATCGACTTGACAACAACGCCCACAACAGCAAGGAACTATTCAACATCGTCAAAGAATTTACCAACCCCACCGCCGGCATCAACGACATCACCCCATCCCAAGACCTCTGCGACTCCCTAGCCTCTTTCTTCCACAACAAAATCGCCGACATACATAACAGCTTTGAAAAACAATCAGGAGACCAGTCCACTCCACCCACCCCTGAACCAAATCCCCCTTCTAACAACCTTTGCGCCTGGAACCCAATCACCACTGAAGACACCATCCGCCTGATGAACACCATCCACTCAGGATCGCCTACCGATCCATGTCCCCACCACATTTTCAACAAAGCAAACTCCATCATCGCACCCCATCTTCGAGACGTCATAAACTGCTCCCTCAACTTCGCTACCTTCCCGGAAAGCTGGAAACACACCGAGCTCAGCGCCCTTCTGAAGAAACCCACAGCAGACCCCACTGAACTTAAGAACTACCGTCCCATCTCGCTCCTCCCATTCCCTGCCAAAGTCATTGAGAAAGCCATCAACAATCAGCTAGCCGCCTTCCTCGAATCCATCAAATCCCTCGACCCCTCACAGTCCGGCTTCCGAGCCAAACACGGCACCGAAACCGCACTCATCGCAGCAACAGACGACATTCGAACACTTCTGGACAACGGGGAAACAGTTGCCCTCATCCTACTTGACCTCTCCGCAGCCTTCGACACAGTCTGTCATAGCACCCTCATACAACGCCTCAGCAACGTCGGAATACAAGGAAAAGCATTGGACTGGATCATCGTGTTCCTCGCCGGAAGAACACAGAGGGTCAGCCTCCCCCCTTTTAGATCAGAATCCACCGAAGTCATATGCGGCGTACCTCAAGGATCATCACTCAGCCCCACCCTCTTCAACGTCTACATGAGTCCCCTCGCATCCATCGCGTGCCAACACAACCTCAACATCATCTCCTACACCGATGACACCCAGCTGATCCTCTCCCTCACCACAGACCCAAACACTGCCAAAACCAACTTACACGAAGGAATGAAAGATGTTGCCGAGTGGATGAAGGACAGCCGTCTAAAACTGAACTCGGACAAAACGGAAGTCCTAATCTTAGGCTCGCACCCAAACCAACGGACCACGCACGTAACTTGGGCTTCATCCTGGACTCCTCCCTCTCGATGACCAGACAAGTCAATGCCGTTTCCTCATCATGCTTCAACATCCTACGCATGCTCCAAAAAATATTCCGCTGGATACCCACCGAAACAAGAAAAACAGTCACCCACGCACTAGTCACTAGCCGACTGGATTACGGCAACACCCTTTACGCCGGAACCACAGCCAAACTACAGAAAAAACTCCAACGCATCCAAAACGCCTCAGCCGGACTCATACTAGACATCCCCCGCCAGGCTCACATTTCCGGTCACCTGAAAGACCTCCACTGGCTCCCCGTCAACAAGAGGATAACGTTCCGACTCCTCACCCACGCACACAAAGCCCTCTACGACCTAGGACCCGAATGCCTAAACACGCGCCTGTCCTTTTACTCCCCCACCCGCCAACTTTGTTCGTCCAATCAGGCCCTCGCTGCTATTCCGCGCATCAACAGATCCACCATGGGGGGAAGATCCTTCTCCTACTTAGCGGCCAAAACCTGGAATTCTATCCCCACCCACCTCCGCCTTACACAGAACCACCTCTCCTTCAGAAAGCAACTTAAAACTTCGATAAATAAAGTACCCCCCCTTCCCTCCCTCAAGCGCCTTGAGACCCTCTGGGTGAGTAGTGCGCTATGCAAATTTTTGAACTTGAACTTGAACTACTTATGCACTCATGGAATAACCCAGACACTACTCTTGCACTCCTGCAGTCATCCAGGTACTATACATTTAGTCATGCAATAAGTCAAGCACTACCTATACACACATGCAATCAGACAGCTACTACTACAGCACTCATTCATTCCCTCAAAACACTATCAATGCACTCCTTCATTGACTCAGGCAATACTGCTGCACTCATTCATTCACAGAGACAATACTTATTCACACATACAATGAGTCAGATATTACCATAACAGTCATTCATAGAACACATACAAATTTGTCTATTTTTAACCAATTCGGCGGTTCTGAAAAGAACAATTTTTTCTTCTTTTTTTGTTTTATATTTTTTAGTATTGTTTAACCCTTTTTTGAATTGTTTTAGTGTTTAAAAAAAAATACACAGAACCAACAGTGAACATCATGAACACATTATGCAATTATAAAGTCATTGCATTGGGAAAAAAATTAACAGTGGTGATTTTGTTATAGCATATGAAGATAGAGAGAGAACCCTTTCAAACACAAAGGAATTGGAGTACTATTAAGCAGGTTAAAAATAGACTATCCTTTGGAATATGATTAGGACAAATAATACAATAATACAATCATCCTATTGAATCACACAATAGTTATATCGCATATATGTAATCCGCACTTTGTTCTTAGAAGATATCTATAGTAAGTATGGGTGGAAAATCCGTTCCGCTCGCGGATTTTGCGGATTTTCGGTAAATTCGCAATCCGCGAGATTCGCGAATTTCCCGCAAAATTCGCAAATCCGCGAGCAGCGGATTTTATGGCTTGCTCGCACTGTTCGCGTGAGTTCGCGGCTTCCCAGTTCAACTTCGCGCCCCGCGAATAAGCGCTAAATTGCAGAAATATGATCTTAGCAAAACTGAAACTACTTACCAGGTTCAAAAGTTCAAGCTCATCATTAGTAGCCATTTCCTGTAGTGCTTCCTGAGGGGCCCCTCCAGAGTTCAGTTGCCTACTTGCAACTATTATGTGACCCTGCTCTGACCCTCAGAATAGTTACACATATGCCACAAAGGTCCTGAATTACAGCTAAGGGAGACAAGCAGGAGCCAGGCTGGAAGTTCAAATCCAGTGGCACATTAATCAGCCCCTAATTCATTATTGTCAGTTGGGGCAGGGCAGGTGTTGTAACTAATTTTGCAACAATGAAAGCACTTAGCAAGTGCAAAAGATCACTAATCAGGAAGCACTAAGGAAGCAGGTGCCAGCTAAAAAAATATTCTGTGACACATTAATCAGCCCCAAATTAATTCAGGTCACTTGAGGCAGGGAAGGTGTGCTTTGCTTTGCCACAATAATGTACACTGGACAACCAGAGGGTGCTGTGATGAAACAGAGGGTGGCATGGGTGAGCCAGAGGGTGGCATGTGGTGAGAGAGGGTGGCAGTGATGAAGAAGAGTGTCCCAAACAGGCTGGACACGTAGAAACAACAAGTTCGCAAAACTTGCGACCCGACAGGTAAGTTCGCGTTTGCGAAATTGTACAAAAACCCTCGCGACCTGACAGAAACCCGCGCGAACACAAAAAAAAAAATCCGCAAATTCGCGAGAATTCGCGGATTTTGCGGATTGCGAGTTCGCAAATCCGCAAAATTCGCGAACGCGAGATTCGCAAAATTCGCCCATGCTTAATCTATAGTACCACTCCCAGTTTGATCACAACTACTTTTATTTAAAACACATGTATGCAATTTTCCTAGAGATCTGTTATTACAGAACACATCCGCATATACCACTGCTGATACAAACAGCGAAACAGTGGTTCTGCCACTCTTAGATGTCAAAACATTATTTTAAAGCAATTATGTCTCTCCAAATGGATGAAATCAGTCAAAATATGGAAGAGCACAATGTACCTTATGTCCAAACCAAAAAGCTCAAAACTCTCATCTTATTTTCACAATATATTTTTATCAGTATTTTGAAAAATCAATGCAAACTTATTTTAGTACATATATTTACATAGAAACAGAACAGTTCTTTGGAACTAACATTTAGGACTTTAAAGTGCACAAACATAAAAATATTTATGATAGTTACAAAAATACACCGGATTCCTCCCACATTTAATTCTGTCACTTGGCACTCAGGGTTTCTGGGATATATTCACATACCCACGATTCATGAGGGATACCGTCTAATTTGGTTTCCCATCAAATAACATTTGGGAGACTTCAAACCCAATGAATGCATTCATTTATCATATTTTTTTTATCTTTTCACCATGCCGCCAGAACCGCCAGCACACAAGCTTACCTTCTAACCTGCTGCGATCAACTGATAATAAAGAACATATGGCCATCCACACCTACATATAGAGGGGTAGTCTTTCCTCTATGCCTGCTACCAAAATTGCATGTCATTGCTGCACCTAGTCATCACTGCATGGCAAGATGGTTTACTACTTGCTGCAAAAGTGTAAAGTTTTTTGCTTGCCACTATGAACATAGTAAAGTCACTATAAATTGAATGCCTCTCGCCTTAGCGCACTATGTGATCAAGACCACAGGCTTGTGGTCAAAACGCGTCATCCTGACATGCTAAGACAATAACATTTTGTTATTGCATCTTTAACTGGAGTCTGTGCCCTTATTTGGAACACTGCGGTTGGTCTTTGGGATCCTGGTTTTATATATATTTTCGTATGTTTTTTGTACCATTTTTTTCATATATCGCAAGTTTTAATATTGTCACAGTAATTTTTGGATTTTAACCAGAAATTTAAACTCTATTTCCGATTGTTTCTAACTTGAAATGTTTGGAAAACAAACTACTCTATGCAGTACCAGTAGTTTGTCCTCTCTTTTTACTACCACGTGGCGTATAGCAAAAAAACGAAAAAAATGCACTTTCACTGTCAAGCATTTGGTATTTAAAGGTTGTCATTTCCAACTCTGACTGTCTGTGAGCAAGAGCGGATGCCCGAAACGCGTCAGATTTGTTTGGTTCAGCTCTAAATAAAACCTGTGCCTGAAGTAAGTTATTGGATCTGCGTGATTTCCTGGGTCGCTGTGGTCGGAGCCTGGGAGGTTACACTTCTGGATATATATATATATATATATATATATATATATATATATATATATATATATATATATATATATATATATATATATATATATATTACCTACTGGCGGTCGCCAGTAGGTATATATAGTTAGGATTTTTTCTCTATGGGATTTTTGAAAATTCTATGTCTAATAACTTTGGCGTTTGTGGACGGAATTGGCTGAAATTTTCAGGAAAATTGAGCATTTTGTTTCTGAGCAGCCCCTGACAATTTGGGGGGGTTTCATCAAGGGGGGGCCGAGAAAAAAGGGGGGTCCCAAAACGCGTTTTTCCCGTGTTAATTTCCATAGGGCGGTTGGCCTCACTTTTAGCTCGAACGGCTGAATGGATTTGCACGAAACTTGGCAAAATTGTAGGGACTGTTAGCCCGATGTGCCTTTGCTAGGTCTCAATATATGTGCTCCAGTGGATTTTGAGTAATTTAGGTTCAAAAAAAGATATATATCTGGGCGGAGCCTAACCACACATCTGATCTGATTGGCTGTCAGCACTTCATCCAAGAAGTGTTGGCAGCCATCTTGGGACCAATATACATGATAGCACCTCATTAAAAAGCATTGTAGTTAATAGAGTGTTTTAGGACTTTAGTTACATTATAAATCATTTGTTGATGGTACCATACTCGTTTTAGGAATTGTGGTGGGTTCTAAGGTGATTTTACCATGTGAAAAAACCTTCAGCTGTGATATCATGAATATTGTTTGAAAGAAAACTAATATCTCATGATTTTCCCACAGTGGTTTGGAAGGGGATCTATAAGCTAATCATAATTCATATGGCAAAATATACCCCCTCATTTTGTTCCTTTTTAAATTAAATGTTTTAAGAGTTACCACTTTATTCCAATCAAGATGGCTTCAGGTGTGCCATACCTTTGTAATAAGTAGGACTGTTAGCGCTCTAGTTGTTCTTTAGAACACTCTGGGACATTCTGTCATTGGGCTATACTTGGGCTACATCTGGGTGATATTTGGGCTACATTTGGGCTCTTTTGTCTCTGGTGGCCATTTTGGGAGACTGCATGTCAGAATTTTTTAATGAAATAGAAGAGGATTTGAAAAGTCACTCAAAATGTGCCCTAATTTTTCTTTCTGCAGCACTAATAATACCTTCTATTGCATAATATACCCTCTCATTTTGTTTCTTTTTAAATTAAATGTTTTAAGAGTTACCACTTTATTCCCATCACGATGGCTCCAGGTGTGCTATACCTTTGTAATAAGTAGGACTGTTAGCGCTCTAGTTGTTCTTTAGAACACTCTGGGACATTCTGTCATTGGGCTATACTTGGGCTACATCTGGGTGATATTTGGGCTACATTTGGGCTCTTTGGTCTCTGGTGGCCATTTTGGGAGACTGCATGTCAGAATGTTTTAATGAAATAGAAAAGGATTTGAGAAGTCACTCAAAATGTGCCCTAATTTTTCATTCTGCAGCACTAATCATACTTTCTATGGCAAAATATACCCCCTCATGTTGTTTCTTTTTAAATTAAATGTTTTAAGAGTTACCACTTTATTCCAATGAAGATGGCTTCAGGTGTGCCATACCTTTGTAATAAGTAGGACTGTTAGCGTTCTAGTTGTTCTTTAGAACACTCTGGGACATTCTGTCATTGGGCTATAGTTGGGCTACATCTGGCTGATATTTGGGCTACATTTGGGCTCTTTTGTCTCTGGTGGCCATCTTGGGAGACTGCATATCAGAATTTTTTTTATGAAATATAAGAGGATTTGAGAAGTCACTCAAAATGTGCCCTAATTTTTCTTTCTTCAGCACTAATCATAATTTCTATGGCAAAATGAACCCCCTCATTTTGTTCCTTTGCAAATTAAATGTTTTAAGTGTTAACACTTTATTCCAATCAAGATGACTTCAGGTGTGCCATACTTTTGTCATAAGTAGGACTGTTAGCGCTCTAGTTGTTCTTTAGAACACTCTGGGACATTCTGTCATTGGGCTATAGTTGGGCTACATCTGGCTGATATTTGGGCTACATTTGTTTTTTTTTATCAAGCACTCTGGAAAAAATTCACTGCTCGGCGTACAAAAAGCTATTCCACCTACCTTCCTGCACCAGAAACACCTTAGTGCGGCTTGAATTCGGCCTGTCACAACAAAAACTTGAGGAACTGGCCTTAATGAGTAAATACTACTACCTCACTACCGCGGCACCAGAAAACTCTTTGAAATTTAGTATAAAGAATATCTTTCTGGAAGCAGGGAATCCGTGGTCAAAGAGTCTCTCCTCCGCCAAAGAAATTTTGAATCTTGCAGTGGATAATTGGGATCCTGAGTTAATCAACTACGCTGCCATTAAAAGCGCAACAAAAAAACAAGTTTGGCTTTGTTCTCGCACAACTGATTTGGAAGCACTGGAATTAAGAGGCTTCCACGAGTCTCTAAAACTCCTGCAGTTGACACAGACCTCGAAACTCCATCTTACCCAAGCGGTGGGAAAACAAGCAGTAAACAGGATTTTAGCCCTCAGATTACATCCTCTCCCTCTTAAAGACCTTTATTCCACGGGGTTATTTGGTATAACCCATTCAGAGTGCCGCCTATGCAACTACAGACAAGAGAGTTTTGCACATATCCTATTCTGCTGCCCGGGGTTGTCTTCTGAGCGCAACTGCTACCTAAAGCCAATTTTGCTTAGACAAGGAATCAGAAAAATAAAGGAGGCCGTCAACTATCTATTCACAATGGAAACTGTGAAAGATATGGCTGTGTTCAGAAAATTCATTCAACAGGCACGCCAGAAACTGATGGCCCCGCATAGCTAGGCCACCGGTCAATTACCCTCTAATTATCGAGACTCACCAGCCCACATAGAAATGGACTAATGAACCTTTTTTTAATTGTGTTGTTGATTTTATCTATTTTTAAGTTTGTGCTTTTACTTTGGCCTGACAACAATGTTTATTTGTAGTTTGACGCCCTATTTTAATGGTTTTGAGTAACCAAAAATAAAGTTTTATTCATTCATTCATTCATTTTTTTTGTCTCTGGTGGCCATCTTTGGGCTACATTGGGCTACATTGGGCTACATTTGGGCTCTAACATATATGTAGCCCAATGTAGCCCAATATATATTTTTTCAAAGTTAATTTTCGTAAAAACCACTGGAGCACATATCTTGAGTCATAGCAAAGGCACATCGGGCTACCAGTCCCTACAATTTTGCCAAGTTTGGTGCAAATCCATTCAGCCGTTCGGGCTAAAAGTGAGTTCGACCGCCCTACGGAAATTAACATGGGGAAAACACGTTTTGGGACCCCCCTTTTATCTCCGCCCCCGCTTGACAAATCCCCCCCAAACTTTAAGGGAAGGACCAGAGCTCCGTGAGGCAAACGTGAGGAAATTTTCAGGCAGATTCGTCAACCGACGCTAAAGTTATTCACAATAGAATTTTGAGATTTCGCATTGAAAAAAATCCTAACTATAACTACCTACTGGCGACCGCCAGTAGGTTATATATATATCAATATATATATATATATATATGTATTGTCTGCTGAGTGGTTCGGATTAAAAACATACTGAACACTTCCCCCGCGAGTGCCGGATTTTCTTTTTGCTAATCACGAGAGAAACTCGGAGCTGGAATTTGTTTACGTGGAGCGCCACCACGAGAGGCACCCGTCTGCGAGTGACCCGGATACTGGTGCAACGGAGCTGGAATATATATATAGATATATAGATATATATATATATATATATTACCTACTGGCGGTCGCCAGTAGGTATATATAGTTAGGATTTTTTTCCTATGGGATTTTTGAAAATTCTATGTCGAATTACTTTGGCGTTTGTGGACGGAATTGGCTGAAATGTTCAGAAAAATGGCACATTTTGTTTCTGAGCCGCCCCTGAAAATTTGGGGGTGTTTCATCAAGGGGGGGCCGAGAAAAAAGGGGGGTCCCAAAACGCGTTTTTAACATTGAGTTTTCCATAGGGCGGTTGGACTCACTTTTAGCTCGAACGGCTGAATGGATTTACACGAAACTTGGCAAAATTGTAGATATGGTTTGCCAGACGTGCCATTGCTATGTCTCAATATATGTGCTCCTGTGGATTTTGAGAAATTAACGTTTTAAAAAACAGATATATCTGTGACAGCGCTCCTGTTAGCGCTCCGGTTCGCGTACCTGACGGGTAACGGAACTTCGCGAAGCGAAACTGATTGGCTCTCTGGTGTCTGTCAACATTCTAAACAGTCCAGACCGGCCGCCATCTTGTCTCTCGGTAGGATCGAGAGACAAGAGGAGGAGAAAAATGAAGGGAGAATTTAATGAAAGGGGGCAAGGTAGACCCCTCTTGACCCCCTAGAAATGATGTTGGGGTTATTAAAGGGTCCCGTGGGGCAAATTAAAAAAATTCAATTTTTCGCGGTAGAAGCGCTTTCCGGTACGCGAACCGGGTCGCTCACCGGTAGCGGAACGGGAGTTTGCCATTTTGTGTTTCGTGGAATTTAATCACAAGATGGAGGAAAAACAATGTGGGAAATGGGTATAAGGGGGCACGGGAGACGTATCCTGACCCCCTAGGTTTTCTGAGGGTGGCTGAGGAGGCTCATATATGTTGGAATTAAAAAAAATTGAATTTTTTGCGCGGTTAGCTGCCGGTACGCGAACCAGGTAGCGAACCGGGAAGCAAACATAAGTGAAAATTAGTGAAAAAAGGTACATTCGAAATTTGGAAAGACTAATTATAGTTAAGGTAGCTCTGAAAAGAGCTTTTGTGTTCTGTGTAAGTTCTAGGTACTTATAAGTAGGTACCAATACACAGTCTCAAATTTTGTATGAAAACTCTGTTGCCCTCATCTGAGAAGTGCACACCATCTCCTCTGTAGATATCTTGCATGTAGTAACGCAAGTTATTGTTGTAGATGGCGCCCATTCCATGGTCTCTCATATAAGCTGAAACAGACTTATTTACATGCTTCCTCGTTTTCTCAATTTGTGGACAAAATTGATTGGACCACCTCCATTTCTGTCTTTGGCATATATTGGAATATACCAAGGCAGTTTGAGGGAAAAGTGCCATCAATTGCTCAAAGGTGTCTTTTAAGAGCATTTCCAGACCTACCCGAGTCAAAGTGCCCAAATCATTTCCTCCACAGTGCACTATTATGAGGTCAGGGTTTGGCAAATGCAAAAAAGTTTTCACCAATGGTATCAATTGGTGACATCTCAATCCTCTTTGCCCAATCCATTTTATATCCACATTTTGAAAATTGAGGTTGTGTAAATTTCTGTTATCAGCATACCTGTGAGCCCAGTGGATATAGCTATGTCCAAGAATCCAGACAGAAAACATGGCGAGAGGAGGTTCTGCTGCAGTCAGATGAAGTGTGGGAATGAAATGGCAGTTGAAACAGTAGGAGTTTGTAAAGAAAAAAAAACTGTGGAGTTTCAGTGCTAATGATTCACTAGCAGTGATTGATGAATTTCCATTTCTGAAAACAGAAAGTTAAGGTGCATGGATGTGTTCTTTGAAAGGTGTAATTTGAATGGTTAAGAAAAAATGATTTTAAGAAAGATTGCAGTGGATTTGCAGGTGTACTGAGAGTTCAGAGTTCATTTGAAACATTGTTGTGTGAACTTGTAAACATGAGAGGTCTGGCAGGAGGTAGTTGCTATGGAAAAAGGGCAGAAAGGGCAGAGGGGGGAAGGGTGTTGATTTGAAAAAAGTGGGGGAAGAGTTTTGATTGGCTGACATGAGAGATATGTGTGATGAATGTCAGCATTTATGTGCCTTTCTTGGTTGCAGCCTCTGGAGTGCATACCTTTTGTTCTGCTAAAGAAAAATTGGTGTGTTTCTGAGACTGTTTTGAAATTCAAAAAGCATTTGCTAAGGTGAGATATGGTTTCTTTATTTTAGATAGAGACTAGTATGCTTTTTGGAGAAAATAAGAAAGCCAGCTGTGTATTTAAAATGATGTTTTGAGTCAAGTGTTTGCATTATGTTTTCCAAGAAGATTTTGCATTCTTTTACAAATTGTAATTGCAGATAATGTTAAGTATTAGTACTGACAAGGTGTGGTTGTACATAGGAGCTGTGCTGTGTTTTCTAATTATGATCAGAAAATCGTTTTTAAGGAAAAGGAATGCTTTTTAAATTTATAAGAATTTATTTACTTTCGAGGTGACTCTTGCAATGCGTGTTTTTTATGGAATAGATGCATGATGCTTCTGTGCTGTTTATGCCCCATGGTGCTCCACAGTGTCAATGTAAAAAGCGATGCATAAGTGGTGCAAGGGCCTTCTAAATACGCCTCCATGTGTGCTTGGCAATTTTAAGTCACTTGCTCCTGGTGCAAGGGCCTTGTAAATACGCCCCCATGTGTGCTTGGCAATTTTAAGTCACTTCCCCCTGGTGCAAAGGCCTCTGAGACTGTTTTTAAAATCAAAAAGCATTTTGTAAGGTGAGATATGGTTCCTTTATTTTAGAAAGAGACTAGTACGCTTTTTGGAGAAAATAAGGAAGGCAGTTGTGCATTTAAAATGATGTTTTGTGTGAAGTGTTTGCATTATGTTTTCCGAAAAGCTGTTGCATTCTTTTACACATTGTAATTGTAGATAATGTAAAGTATTAGTACTGACAAGGTGTGCTTCTACATAGGAGCTGTGCTGTGTTTTCAAATTATGATCAGAAAATCGTTTTAAGGAAAAGGAATACTTTTTAAATTTATAAGAATTTATTTACTTGCGATGTGAGTCCTGCATTGTGTCGCTTTTGTTGAATAGATGCATGATGCATCTGTACTGTTTTTGCCCCATGGTGCTCCACATTGTAAATGTTAAAAACGATGCATAAGTGGTGTATAGGCCTTGTAAATACTCTCCTATGTGTGTGCATGGCCATTTTAAGTCACTTACCCCTGGTGCAAGGGTCTTCTAAATATGTCCTCATGTGTGCTTGGCATTTTTAAATCACTTATCCCTGGTGCAAGTTCCTTGTAAATACGCCGTCATGTGTGCTTGCACATTTTAAGTCAATCCCCCCTGGTGCAAGGGCCTTGTAAATACGGCCCCATGTGTGGTTGGCATTTTTATGTGACTTCCCCCTGGTGCTGTGTTTTCAAATTATGATCAGAAAATCGTTTTTTAAGGAAAAGGAATGCTTTTTAAATTTATAAGAATTTATTTACTTGCGATGTGACTCTTGCAATGCGTGTTTTTTATGGAATAGATGCATGATGCATCTGTGCTGTTTATGCCCCATGGTGCTCCACAGTGTCAATGTCAAAAGCGATGCATAAGTGGTGCAAGGGCCTTCTAAATACGCCTCCATGTGTGCTTGGCCATTTTAAGTCACTTCCCCCTGGTGTAAGGGCCTTGTAAATACGCCCCCATGTGTGCTTGGCAGTTTCATATGACTTCCCCCTGGTGCAAGGGCCTTGTAAATACGCCCCCATGTGTGCTTGTCCATTTCAAGTCATTTCCCCCTGGTGCAAGGGCCTTGTAAATACGTCCTCATGTGTGCTTGGCCATTTAAAGTCACTTCCCCCTGGTGCAAGGGCCTTGTAAATACGCCCCCATGTGTGCTTGGCCATTTCAAGTCACTTCCCCCTGGTGCAAGGGCCTTGTAAATACGTCCTCGTGTGTGCTTGGCAATTTTAAGTCACTTCCCCCTGGTGCAAGGGCCTTCTAATTATGTCCCCATGTATGCTTGGCCATTTTAAGTCACTTCCCCCTGGTGTAAGGGCCTTGAAAATACGCCCCCATGTGTGCTTGGCAATTTCATATGACTTCCCCCTGGTGCAAGGGCGTTGTAAATACGCCCCCATGTGTGCTTGGCTATTTGAAGTCACTTCCCCCTGGTGCAAGGTCCTTGTAAATACGCCCTCATGTGTGCTTGGTAATTTTAAGTTGCTTCCCCCTGATGCATGGGTCTAGTAAATATGCCTTCATGTGTGCTTGGCAATTTTAAGTCAATAACAATAACATGAACAATGTGTGTTCTGGAACAATCTCTAAATAGAAATAGAGTCTCGAAATTAGTTGAGATTAACATATAACAGAGCACAGGTCATATGTTGAAGCATTCCATTCCATTGCTATTTTCTACCATCAAGTATGTTGCAAAATCCTTCCATTCAATTGTTTGCTTACTGTTATTGATTTACTGTTTGGTAATAGTATTTAATACAATTTTTTAAATACATTTTCCACAGATTCAACTCAAAATATTCTTGAAAATTGAAACATGCCCTCAAGGCAAAGAAAAAAAAAAGAAGTAAAGAGACTTACACCGCACCTTAAAAAAATGGAGATAATGGACCTTTGCAGCAGTCCTCTAGAATTAAAAGTTGTGAAGTCACCAAAAAAATTCCGGGTGGAGGAGCTTCGCGGACCTTCCGATCCTCCTCATATAACCTGTTTGAAATCCTGATCCACGCGGGTGGATTCTTATTGCTGGTGGTCTACTGAGGCGGGAGCTGCCTTCCGCCTTCGAATTGGTGGTTCCTACGCTGAGCTACGTCGAGTTGAACTCCGTGCCGGGGCTGTGCCATTGTCTCTCCGGTCTCCGCCACTCCGCACAATTGGACTGCGTAGTGACTGCCTGCTGTCCCTACTGGCGGAGTGCTAGTGCCTACAGTGGGTTCTATCATCGGCCTGGTCTGACTGCCTAGCTCGGATTTTCTTCTTGGTTCGCTGGGCTCGGGCTTTGCTGGTGTAGCCCTTTGTCCTCATCGGAACCAACATGGCGGGCAGAGGGGACCCCGACAAGACGTCGAACAAAGGCGTCCGCGGAAAAGCACAGTCACAACAGAGTAGAATTGAGCGATATGTCCAGCCGAAGACGCCGCCTGCCACGGGATCTTCTGCCAAGAGCCTTCCAGCTACAGGCTCACCTGATGGCTCCGAGCCTACCCTGAGCGACATCATGGGTGCCATTACCAGTTTTCGGGCTGACATGCAGCAGCAACATGAGATCTTCACCCACAAGGTGGACACTATGGCTGTTGATCTTACTCTCATTAGAGCCGACCTGGGCAAGACTAATGATCGAGTGAAGTCACTGGACATTAAGACCTCCAGCCTAACGGCCGACGTCTCGGACCTGCAAACCGAGGTCCGGAACCTGCGGATGACTGCGGACCAATTCTCGAGGAGACTGGAGGACTTTGAGGGACGTGCCAGGCGGCAGAACGTCCGCATTGTCGGTGTTCCGGAGGCGTCGGAGGAAGCGGCGATGGACCTCTTTGTGGAGGACCTGATAAAGACCCATTTGGCACCGTCTGGTCTCAGTAACTTTTTCTCTGTGGAGCGTGCCCATCGGGTGCCGGGCGGCCCGCCGAAGTCGGGCGTGGCGCCTAGACCCATCGTAGCACGGCTTCTCAACTTTCAGGACCGAGATGCGATCCTGCAGGCGTCCAGACGGCATGGGCCGCTTAAGTACCAGAACGCTGAAATACACTTCTACCCGGACTTTACCAGGGCTGTTCAGCGACAGCGCCAGAGCTATGCGGACGTAAAGCGGCGCCTGCGAGACATGGGATATAAGTACTCTATGATGTTCCCTGCCAAACTCCGGATTGAACATGAGGGCCGTGCCCTGTTCTTTGACTTCGCTGAGAATGTGAGTGAATGGTTGGACACTTTGTCGCCGCGTCGGGACGCTCAAGATGAACAAGATGGAGGTGCGGCTGGTGGCTCGGATCTATGAGACTTGGCTCTATTGTGTAACACCGGCGATTGGTGACCCCGCTTCATGAGACTGCCGGTATTGTTTTTAAATGACCCTGCTGACTTTCCTGTCGTTACATGGAGGGTGGCGGGAGGTGTTCGCGGAGATTCCTTTCTCCTCTGGGGCTTTTTGTAGAGTAGTTTATGGGGCGACAGGCACACTGCTGGTTGGGGGGGCTTTTTGGTCTGATGCAGGGGTGCAGGGTGGGGGGTGCATTTGTTCAAGTTTATTTGTTTGTTCGTTCTTTCTCTCTTCTTTCCTCTAGGCAATGGATCATGCTTACTGCTGTTTTTCACTTGATGGTTGGGTTGGCTGGGGTTGGGTGGGACGGGTGGCGGGACAATGGGGGGTAGGAAACTAAAAGTGATCAGTTGGAATGTTAATGGGTTGGGTGACCGTGTTAAGAGAGGGGTGGTGATCCAACTGCTTAAGAGACATATGCCCGATATTGTGCTCTTACAAGAGACGCATTTGATTGGAAACTCTTGCAAAGCTCTTAACCGTAAAGGCTACAAGATGGTGGCCCACTCTGGGTTCTCTTCGGGCTCCCGAGGGGCGGGAATCCTGGTGCGTGCATCCCTTCCCCTTGAGATAGACGTCACTGTGATTGATGAGAGGGGGCGCTACATTGCAGTGGCGGGGAGATGGGAAGGGCGTTCCCTCGCGCTACTTTCGGTTTATGTTCCCCCAGGCCTACAATCCAGTACTTTCCAGGACCTTGGTGGCGCCATTTTGTCCTTGCCTGATGGTCTATTGATAATGGGGGGTGACTTCAACTCAGTCTGCTCTGGCTCCCTGGACCGCCAACCGCCGAGAGATCTCCGCAGTTCCCAACTGTGGTTGCCTTCCTTTCTTGACTCCATGGGTTTGGTGGACAGTTGGCGACTACTACATCCCGCGCTCCGCCATTTCTCCTTTCTTTCGAGTGCCCATGGTAGTCTCTCCCGTATAGACTACGTTTTTACCTTAGCTGCACATGCGTCTGCCGTGTCTGAGGCCCGTTTTTTGGCACGGGGTATCTCCGACCACTCCCCGTTGTGGGTCTCGTTTGATTTTAACATCGTCCTGTCTGACCGGCCGGTGGCGGTTAACCCATGGTATTTCCGTAATTTCAAGACTCGTGCACTCCTTGCTAAGGCCATCGACCTCTACTTCTCGGAGAATGTAGGTTCGGTTGGCTCGGCTATTACCTTGTGGGAGGCATTCAAGACTGTGTTAAGGGGTGAGGCTCTTGCTCTCATTGCAGAGGCCAGGCGAGTCAGAGATGCCGACCTCGCATGTATTGAAGACGAGGTTTTGCGCCTCGAGTCCCGACTGGGACCTGAGCCCGACCCCTCTCTTTTGCATGCCCTTTCCCTTAAATAGACGGAATACCATGATCTTGCCACGAATGCTGCCCTTACCCTGGCCAAGGAACAGCAAGGTCGTATCTACGATGTTGGGGATAAAGCTGGGAAACTGCTGGCTTGGCTGGACAGGCGCGAGATGGCTAGCCGCGTGGTGCCTGAGATCTTGGGCGACGACGGGGTCGCCGTCACGGACCCAAGTGCTATTGCCGAGTCCTTTGCTGATTATTTCCGGGGTGTCTACACTTCCAACTCAGACCGCTCCGAGGCTGACTCGGCTGCGTTCCTCTCAATGATTGACCTTCCCTGTCTTTCTGAAGAGGACCGTGCCGACTTAGATCGAGACATATCCGCTGACGAGATCGCCTTGGCGATCCGTGCACTAAGGGCGGGTAAAGCGACTGGCCCCAACGGTATTCCGGTCGAGTTATACAAAATTCGACCGGATGTGGTCCCCACGCACCTGCGGACTATGTTTTTGAAGGCACTGGACGAGGGCCTCCTCCCCTTAGATCAGAGGCTGGCCCCCATTGTGGTTATTCACAAAGAGGGAAAACCGAGAGACGTGTGCCGATCCTATCGCCCTATCTCTCTCCTCAATGTGGAGCCTAAGATCCTAGCCAAACTGCTTGCTAATCGATTGGTTGGAGTCATCGGTGATTTGGTGCACCCGGACCAGTCGGGTTTAATTCCCCGCCGTAACACTGCCCTTAACCTACGTCAGCTCCATGGTGTTATGGCCAGAGCCCACACCCTCGAGGAACCGGCGGTGCTCGCTTCTCTTGACGCCACGATGGCTTTTGACTCTCTTGAGTGGAGTTATCTCTGGGCGGTGCTGGCGAAGCTTGGATTTGGACCGGTCTTTGTGAGTTGGGTGCAACTCCTTTACGCTTGTCCGCTGGCTAATGTCACGGTCAATGGCCGCGTGTCGGCGTCCTTTGCCCTTCACCGTGGTACTAGGCAGGGTTGCCCCCTGCCGCCTCTCCTGTTTGCCCTGGCTCTTGAGCCGCTTGCGGCCATGCTACGTACACACCCAGACTTACATGGCATAACCTGGGCCCCGGGCTTTGAAGATAGAGTTTCCCTGTACGCAGATGATATTCTGCTATACCTTACTTCCCCCTGCAAGTCGCTCATTGTGGCATGCAACGTGCTCAGGCTTTTTGGACGCCACTCTGGCCTGGTCATCAACTGGGCCAAGTCTTCTCTTTACATTCTAAAGGGGGACACACCGCGCCTCCCCAGAGGCTGCGATATCCAGATGGCCGGACAGGGCTTTAAGTACCTGGGAATATACATTTCCGGTAGTTCTAAGGCGCGATACGACCACAACCTGCTCCCCCCTCTCCAGCGGCTGCGGAGAGACGTGGATAGCTGGCGCAAACTCCCGCTCTCTCTCCTGGGCCGGGCAGCATTGTTCAAAATGATGTCCTTGCCCAGGTTCCTGTATGCCTTACAGAACACTCAGGACCCGGTTCCGGCCCGCTATTTTCGGGAGATTGAGAGTTTGCAACGGGCCTTGCTCTGGGATGGTCGACCCCGTGTCGCCATCCAGAAGCTACGTTACCATGGTACGACGGTGGCATAGCTCTACCGGATGTACGTCGGTACTATTGGTCCTCTCAGCTCACTGCTATTAACCACGGGTTATATGGCCCTGTTGATAGCCCAGGCTACGCAATGGACAGGTGGCTCTTACGCGGTGGCAACTACTATCGTGCTCTGTATTCTAGATCCTTCGATCGGCGCCTGTCAGGCCCGACCAAGGCAGAGGTTCACATTTGGCGGACGATCACTAAAGCGCAGGGCTGGCAGGGCAGACTGACTAGGTTTACCCCACTGTACGACTCGGATATCTTGGGCAGGCTGTGGCACACCAAGGGCTTCGACAAATGGGATCTCATAGGCATCTCCAGGGTGGACGACATGGTTACTAAGGGCGAAGTCAAGACCTTTCCTCAACTGCAGGCCGAATACCGTTTGGGCGATTCTGAGTTTTTCCGCTATGCCCAGCTGAGACACGCGTTGCTCTCTGCCAAGCCGACGGAGGGAGAGATCCCCGAAAGCTCCCCCTTAGAGGACAGGATACTGGATGGCCATATGCCTGACAGCGCTATCTCCCTGTCCTATAAGAAATTGATTAATGTCCGAACTGATCTCCTCCTGTGCTTGCGAGACCAATGGACGGCGGACGGCCTGGAGCTTGACGATGAGGACTGGCAGAGTGCAGTGTCCTCCCCTAAGGAGGTCGCTATTTCCTCACGTCTCCGACTGATGCAATTTAAAATCCTTCACCGGGTGTATGTCACCGGCCCTCGGCTTTTGCATATGGGATTCTCGCCCGATGGCCTTTGTCGTCGAGGTTGTGGTGCTCTCGCAACCTTTTTACATATTCTGTGGGAATGCCCCGTCATTGCCCCCTACTGGGCGAGAGTGCACCGGATTATGGGAGAGGTGACTGGTGTGGTGTTGGCTGCAGAGGCGCGGAGGTGTCTCCTCAACGTTTGGGAACCATCTGACCACAACACGGCGCAGACTCGCTGGGTGACATTGGGCAATATGGTTGCTAAGCGTGATATTGCTCAAAAGTGGGGTGCTGCTACAGCCCCCCTGGTGATACAATGGAAAGCCAACATGGATTGGTGCATGTTCCGAGAGAAGACGGTCTATGTAGCCAGGGGGAGGCCCCAGACATGGAATAAAGTGTGGGGGGCATGGAATGCATACAGGGGCGATGTGTGCCTGCCGCCGGAACCTGTCCCCCTGGACGAACACTCATCACCGTAACCTGTGACACCAACTGTTTTATGCTGCTTGTACTTCTCCTGTTTTTTCCTCCCCCCCCTCCCCATCCTACCATTCATTCTTCTTATCGATTCTTTACCTGTCCTCCTCTGCCCTTTGCCGACTCCTTGATGTCTTTATTGCTCCATTGCCACTCTCACGCGCCTTTTGGCGTTTCTTTTCTTGGTTTAGTTCTCTTTCTTAAAAAACAAAAAACAACCTTCAATGTTCTGCTGTGAATCACCTTGCACTTTTCTCCTCCTGGTTCTATGCTGCCTTGCCTCCGGGATGTTAGGCTGAATAGCTGTGTGCTCTTTTATAATAAAGGTTTTAAAAATTTAAAAAAAAAAATAAATAAATCCCGGTAAGACAACAAAATCTTTTTTAAGAAACATTTTCCGACGAAAAAGTATCACTAGAGAACATGTTTTAGTTCAGAAGAAGAGAGCCAATTTAAACGGGAAGGAAAGGTCCCTCAAAAATGTAACTGCTAGAGCAGGAGATAACTCTGTGCATGGCGGTAGAAGGAAAAATCTGTTTAGAGACATTCGTAGACGAATGTTCCGCAACAGGATAATTGGCAATTTGTTAAAAAATTATAAGAAAGGTCAACAGAAAGTGGCTTTTTATAAGAGAAAGAAAAATGTAGAGAAAATTATTGATCAGGCTTTCGAAATTAAGCGAAAGTTATTTATTTTGGTAATCAATAGAATTAGGAAACTAAACAAGGTAATTTATGATTTCAAATCAAATAGTAAATGGAAGAGAGTAGTTAATAGAAGTAATTTTTGCGAAGTTTTCTCAGGAGAATGGATGCATAGTTCAAGTTGTGAGGCATTTTTCAATGAGGAGAGTTACTTTCAGGACAATGATTTGGTGCATGCAGTTGACACCAGTGGTCGAGCATATGAGGTAAAAGATGGTTGTCCGGTTGAAAAAGAAAAACTTGTGTCTGCAGATGCAGAAGAGGTGTTCAGTGATGAGGTTTTAGGGAGACGTCCTAAGGGACCAGTGTACATCTGAAAGTGTAGTTCTATTTGCAGTGTGCGACAGGATTCCATCAATTTGCTTTGTGATTTTGTACAGACATTTAATAAGAAAAGTTTAAAACAGAAAATGAAGTTGCTGCAAGAATTAGATCCTTGCACAGTGAGAGAAGTGACAGGTTTGCGTGGTCATTCACTGGCTTGTCTTTCCAGGAGAGTATGCCAGAGTGTTTTTCATCATTTCAGGATGCTAGCAGTGCATCATAATAAAGTGAGGAAATTAGTTAGAATGTTGTATTATGCTAAGAGTCCGGCAATTATGCTTAAACAATTAAGCACTGCACTTTTGCATGGTTCTGAAGTAGATGTGAAGAATATTTGTGAAGAAATTGAATTCTGTTACTTTGCTGGTGAAGAGAACAATGTTGAAATTGACCCAGTAGAAGTAGGTAATGTGGAAGAGAGTATACTGATTTCTAATATAGATAAGTTTCACAAGGAAATTTTCAACTTTCAGGTGAAATCAAGTGAGAGGCCTAATTTCACTTGTGTGTGTTGTCGATGGACTTATTATAAGAATCAGACTAAGTTAGTGGATTTATATGCAAAAAGTGAAATGGAAAACAATAGTGAAT
Source organism: Lissotriton vulgaris (assembly GCF_964263255.1). Lineage (NCBI taxonomy): Eukaryota > Metazoa > Chordata > Amphibia > Caudata > Salamandridae > Lissotriton > Lissotriton vulgaris. Next base: position 970,374,210 of record NC_141689.1, on the reverse strand, counting down.
GGAAGGATTTTGCCACATACTTGATGGTAGAAAATCGTTTTGATTTGGGATCGGACCAACGTATGTGTACTTATTGTTTAAAGAAATTAAACCAAAACCGATGCCTGCTAGAGCGGTTTATAATAATCTGGAATTGGTTGACATTCCTTCTGAATTGAAGGATTTAAATACTTATGAATCTATTTTGATTCAAAGACAGGGAAATTGCCTCCATCAGATTTACAGAGAGGATTAAGGGGAAGAGTTGTTTATTTGCCTTTAGATTTGAAGAAAAACATTAATACAATTGGAGTAGAGAAAGTGGAAGAGGAACCTCTAGTTATCCTAGTTAATGGGGTTCCGACAAAGAGTAAGAAAATCTGGCAAGATTTAGTGGATGTTAGGAAAGTCAAAAAGGCAACATTGTATTTGATAAAAAATAATGAGTACTACAAGAATGTATGTACTGCAGAAGAGGAAGTAAGTGAAGAAGAGGACAGCGAATTGTGTGCTGGGCAAATTGAGAAAATAGAAGCTTCTAAAAATTAAGAAATATATGAACATTATAGTGTTCATCCTTTGCATTCCAAGGAAGTCATGGGGAATGCTATTGAGTTGTTTCAAATTAAACAAGCCAAAAGGAGTCCCATTAGTGTTTGGGAGGAAAGTTTGGAAGCTCAGTGTTTCCCACAGTTATTTCCCACAGGTCGAGGAGGACGATATGATGAGCGACCTGATCAAATTCCTGCTTCTGAATACCGGACTTTACGATTGTATGCAGAAGATCGTAGGTTTCGTCAATGCATTCCCTATTTGTTTTAATCTATTGTTTGAAAGTGATCTGTCTGGACTGTCTTATGCAGTGAACCACCTCCTGAAAAGTGGTCTACAACTGCGAAATATCTCAGCAAGGGAGTTTATGGATAAAGTCAATGTGCAAGACAGTATTTTGGATTCTCACCTGATTAATCTGATGGCATGTCAGCGTGGTACTAATGAGTATTGGTACCATCGTCATGGTGATTTAAAATGTATGTTGAGGAACTTAGGAACTCCCACATGGTTCCTCACTCTCAGCTGTGCTGAGTATGGCTGGGAAGACTTACTTGAATTTCTACGAGAGGCAAATGGAAACATTGAAAATATTGAATTCAAGACACCCGGAGAACTGTGCTCCTTGGATCCAGTGAATGTATGCAGGTACTTCAATCATAGATTTGAAGCTATGATGTCTTTCATCACGAACAAGAAAAATCCACCTCTTGGAGAGGTGTTGGATTTCTTCTGGAGAAAGGAGTATCAAGCACGAGGTGCTCCTCATATACATATGTTATTGTTATTGTTATTTTTGATTTGTAGCGCGCTCAATCACCTACAGGCCTCTAAGCGCTCGGGAATCGATGGTAAACAACAACTTTGACAGTACAGAAGGTATCCACTAGTCTAGGTGGCTCATAGGGCTCTCCTAAATAGCAACGTTTTCAACCCCTTTCTGAAACGTAGGAGATTTCCTTCCTTACGTAGTGGCTCAGGCAGTGTGTTCCATAGGTGAGGAACCAGCACCGAAAAGGCTCTTCCGCCCTTGGTGGCAAGTTTATACCACGGGCAGACCAGTAGCTGAGAGTCTGAGGATCTAAGAACTCTCTTTGGGCTATACACTGCCAGACGATCCTTAATATATGCGGGCGCCATGCCATAGATGGCTTTATGGGCTATGCACAAGTTTTTAAACTCCACTCACTCCTTGATGGGGAGCCAATGGAAACTTTGTAGCAGGGGGGATGCTTTGGTACGTCTTGGCAGTCTGAAGATAAGACGAGCAGCGTCATTCATCACCACACGTAGCCTATTAGTTAGGGTCTTTGGTAGGCCAAGGTAGAGGGCATTTCCATAATCTAAGCGTGAGATCACAGTGGCTGTGACGATGGAACGTAGCATAGATTGGGAAATGATAGGCACTAATTTCCGTAGCTGTCGGATAATATTAGTACAGCTGCCCACTACTGAGAAAATTTGGTTGACCATAGAGAGGTCACAGTCCAATTTGATCCCCAGGCTCTTCACATTCAGGCTGGGTTTTGGGGCTGGACCTAGTTCTGCGGGCCAGGAGAGGTCACACCATGGTGAGGTGGCAGATGAAATCACCAGGACCTCAGTCTTATCTGGGTTGATTTTTAGGAGGTTTCCTGTCATCCACTGGACCGTGTGTCTCAAGATGTTCTGAGTGTGGAGTTGGGCGACGTTTGTATTGTCAACACTCAGCAACAACTGCGTGTCATCCGCATACTGTGCAGCCCATACTCGCCAGGGAGGCAATCAGAGGCTGTAAGTATAAATTAAATAGCAGTGGGGATAGGGCCGAGCCCTGAGGCACCCCACATTCTAACTCTCCCACTGTGGAGACTTCCTCTCCAAGTTGTATTCTTTGTGTCCTTCCTGACAGAAAAGACTGCAACCACCTAAAAGCGAGGCCTTTGATGCCAAAATCACTCAGTCTTTCCAGTAACAACGCATGGCTGACGGTATCGAATGCAGCTGAAAGGTCTAATAAAATCAGGGCGCTCGGTTTTTTACTGTCAGCCAGGCCTCTCAATTCATCCAGCACCGAGAGCATCACCAACTCGGTGCTGTGATGTGCTCGAAACCCTGCTTGTCGTTCGTGAAGCAGGGAATGGGACTCCAAGTAGATGGACAGAGATTTTAGTACATGTTGTTCCAGTACTTTAGAGAGGAATGGTAGCTGAGAGATCGGCCTGTAATTTTTTAGTATTGCGGGGTCTGCACCTGGTTTTTTCAATAGCGGTCTTACACGCGCTTCCTTGAGTTCTGCTGGTAGTTGTCCTGTTTCCAAGTATCTATTTAGGAGAGAGATGACATGCTCCTCCAATAGAGGACGGGCTGCCTGAAAGACTTTAGGTGGACAAGGGTCCGCTGGGGATCCAGACTTGATTCTGACCATCATGCTACTATGGATCAAAGATGCACCCAAATTTGGAACAGATCCGGATGACTTAGTGATGAATTTCATAGAACAGTATTCTACATGTGCTGTTCCAAAGACAAAGGAAGACAAAAGTCTAAGAGAACAAGTTTTACGGTTTCAAACCCATCGTTGTGGAAAGTACTGTCATCGTAAATTCAGAAACAAGGACAAGTACTACACTAAATGTCGTTTTGCATTTCCACGATCGGTGATATCTAAAGGAAGAGTGAACAATTTGATGTATTCGCTGCGACATAATGTGACGAGGAAATCACCCAAAAACACATACAATTTGAAAAGAAACGAAGAGTCCAAGTACATTAACGACTACAACCCAGTGATTTTGTCCATGTGGAATGCTAACATGGATATACAGTTTGTGGCTGACAACTGTATGGCTGTGGCTCGGTATGTGACATCTTACATCACAAAAAAAGAAAAGACAGAACTCAAGGATATGTGGGAGGACATTTCCCATGAAAAGAGCCTCAGTAAGAAGTTGTACAGTTTCAGTCTGAAGATGTTGTCGTATCGAGAAATCGGAGCTTACGAATGTTCTGACCGGTTATCTTCAGCAAGTCTCTATTAACCCTGGGCGAAGAACTACGCTCCGTTCGCGGAGTTTGCGGAGTTTCGGCAACTCCGCGCTCCGCAGAGAACGCGAAGTTGTCGAATACTCCGCAAACTGCTGCGTAGCGTAGTTCTCGCGCGCTCAATAGCATTTTCGCATGCGCGAGGATGCTTGTCGGTAAGATTGAGTTGCCGAACACGCAGAAACTGCAATCTGGCACAGAATAACTCGCGAACACGTTAGTAGTGACCGGAAATAAGGGGACGCGAGCGGGCGGGACAAACCTCATGGGTGACTTTGCGCGCTACACATCCCGAGCATGCAGGCAATCAATCAATCAGGATATTTGTATAGCGCACTACTCACCCAGAGGGTCTCAAGGCGCTTGGGGAAGGGGGGTCCGCTACTGCTCGAATAGCCATGTCTTGAGTTGCTTCCTGAAGCAGAGGTGGTCTTGGGTCAGGCGGAGGTGGATGGGGAGGGAGTTCCAAGTCTTGGCTGCCAGGTAGGAGAAGGATCTTCCTCCCATGGTGGATCTTCGGATGCGTGGCACGGCGGCGAGGGCGTGGCTGGTCGATTGTAGCTGGCGGGTGGGAGTGTAGAAGGTCAGGAAGTTGTTGAGGTACCTGGGGCCCAGGTCGTGGAGGGCCTTGTGTGCGTGGGTGAGGAGTTGGAACGTGATTCTCTTGCTGACGGGGAGCCAGTGAAGGTCTCTCAGGTGTCCGGAGATGTGGCTGTGTCGGGGGATGTCCAAGATGAGTCATGCGGAGGCGTTCTGGATGTGTTAGAGTCTTTTCTGGAGTTTGGCTGTGGTTCCGGTATAGAGGGTGTTTCCGTAGTCCAGTCGGCTGGTGACGAGTGCCTGTGTGACCGTCTTCCTGGTTTCGGTGGCGAGTCATCGGAAGATCTTTCGGAGCATGCGTAGGATGTTGAAGCATGATGATGAGACGGCGTTGACTTGTCTGGTCATCGAGAGGGAGGAGTCCAGGATGAAGCCCAGGTTGCGTGCGTGGTCCTTTGGTTTGTATGCGCTTCCCAGGGCAGGGGGCCACCAGGAGTCGTCCCAGGCGGAGGGTGATGATCCAAGGATGAGGACTTCCGTCTTGTCTGAGTTCAGTTTCAGGCGGCTGTTCCTCATCCACTCGACTACATCTTTCATCCCTTCGTGTAGGTTGGTTCTGGCGGTTCCTGGGTCGTTGGTGCGGGAGAGGATCAGCTGGGTGTCGTCGGCATAGGAGATGATGTTGAGGTTGTGTTGACGTACGATGGCTGCGAGGGGGCTCATGTAGACATTGAGGGTGGGGCTGAGTGATGATCCTTGTGGTACGCCGCATATGACTTCGGTGGCCTTGGATCTGTACGGGGGAGGCAGACTCTCTGGGTTCTTCCGGTGAGGAACGAGATGATCCACTCCAGTGCCTTCTCTTGGATTCCGATGTTGCTGAGGCGCTGCACTAGGGTGCGGTGGCAGACCATATCGAATGCTGCGGAGAGGTCCAGGAGGATGAGGGCCGCTGTTTCCCAGTTGTTGAGCAGGGCTCGGATGTCGTCAGTGGCTGCGATGAGGGCGGTTTCGGTGCTGTGGTTGGCGCGGAAGCCGGACTGCGAGTGGTCGAGGCTGCTTGGGCGAGCGCAATTGGTGATCCACTGTGTGAGGTTGTTGGCTGCTTGGTTGGGGTACGTTGAACCCTTCCATACCGGTTGCTCCCTCAAGCTGCCTGGCGCCAGCCCGTGATTGCCCACAGCTGCTTCCAATCGCTCCTGAATATCGAATTCGATCTCTGGTACTGTAATAAGATACTGCCGCTGTAAGCGCATTGTGCATTTACCCCAATTGACTTTTAGGGATTTGTAATCGCCTTTGTATTTGTGGCTTTAATTCTCGCTCCACTTGCAGCCTGGTTTGCTCTCTCACCCGGAGGCTCAGAGGGGACGCGCTGTTGCTCCTTCAGCTGTGCTTGTATTTGTTTTGCATTGTGCTTCCCTAGGTTTCAATTTCACATCCACCCACCATCTTGTTGTCGTGTTGACCCCTGCCCCGCCTCCCCGCTACCGTCTCCCTGCTGACCCTCCCACACACGAATAGAGGGCTTTCCTCCTAGCCAGCACCTCTGTGACCGCCTGGAACCCTTCCATACCGGTTGCTCCCTCAAGCTGCCTGGCGCCAGCCCGTGATTGCCCACAGCTGCTTCCAATCGCTCCTGAATATCGAATTCGATCTCTGGTACTGTAATAAGATACTGCCGCTGTAAGCGCATTGTGCATTTACCCCAATTGACTTTTAGGGATTTGTAATCGCCTTTGTATTTGTGGCTTTAATTCTCGCTCCACTTGCAGCCTGGTTTGCTCTCTCACCCGGAGGCTCAGAGGGGACGCACTGTTGCTCCTTCAGCTGTGCTTGTATATGTTTTGCATTGTGCTTCCCTAGGTTTCGATTTCACATCCACCCACCATCTTGTTGTCGTGTTGACCCCTGCCCCGCCTCCCCGCTACCGCCTCCCTGCTGACCCTCCCACGCTCCGCCCCCTCCACTCTCCATTTATGTCTGATGGTCCCACGCGCAGCGTCCACGCGCTACGGACACGCCGAAGGTGCGCCAAAGGTAAGCCCGTCTACGCCCGTCCGCGCCTGGACCGCGCCCAGCGCCATACCCCCTGCCCCTCGCGCTGCCCAGCCCTCCCACATTACCTACGATGCCTCCACCCTCCTAGCCCTTAACCCCGGTCGCGCCCCCAACTGCGTCCAAGCCGCCCCCGGACACACCCATGGACCTTTCTCTTGCTACTCCTGCAAATTCATCGGCACCGACAACATCTCCGCTACGACCACAACACAGATTCCTGACCCCAACCACCTACAGTGCATCCTTCTCAACACTCGATCGGTCCACAGACACGCCATTGACCTATGGAATCTACTAGACACCATCTCTCCAGACGTCGCCTTCCTAACAGAAACTTGGATGAACGCTTCCTCCGCCACAGACATCACCATTGCCATCCCTGAAGACTATAAGATCACACGCAAGGACCGTACCGGCCACACAGGAGGAGGAATCGCTATCGTCCATAAGAAATCAATCCGCATCTCAACCACCTCTGACGCCAACCTGGCTAACTCCGAACACCTTCACTTCCAGATCCACATCGACCCCAAGACCACACTCAGAGGCACCCTCCTCTACAGACCACCAGGACCCCGCGCAAAATTCAGTGAAGACATCACGGACTTCATCACTCCTCACGCGCTCCCCTCCAAAGAGTACATCCTTCTGGGAGACCTCAACTTTCACCTTGAAAAGATCAACGACCGCAACACCACCACCCTCTTGGACAATCTCGCCAACCTCGAACTTAAACAACTGGTCACTTCCCCCACCCACATCGCAGGTCACACACTCGACCCCATCTTCACCTCCAGCAATCATGTCTCCTTCAGCCACACTACGGATCTCCTCTGGACTGACCACAGCTGCGTCCACTTCACCTACAACAAACCAAAACCCACCAACCACCTCCAACCAACTCTGCAAAGAAACTGGAACAAAATCACCACGGACCAGATCTCCGCATCGCTCCTTCTAAACACCCCAGCCCACTCTTCTAACGCAAACGAAGCCGCCGCCAACCTCACCCTATGGTTATCCAACACCGCCGACACCTTAGCACCACTGAAGAAACGTCAAAGCAAACCTGGCAGCAGAAAGGCCTCATGGTTCAACGATGATCTTAAGAAGTCCAAGAAACTCTGCCGCTCCCTTGAAAAGGCCTGGAAAAAAGACCCAACCACTAGCACCAAGGACGCCTTCAAAAACGCCACCCGCACTCACCACCAACTAATCCGAAAGGCCAAGAAAACAGCATTCAAGGATCGACTTGACAACAACGCCCACAACAGCAAGGAACTTTTCAACATCGTCAAGGAATTTTCCAATCCCTCAGCCAACTCCAACAACATCACCCCCTCTCAAGCCCTTTGCGACTCCCTAGCCTCATTCTTCCACAACAAGATTGCAGACATCCACAACAGCTTCGACAACCAACCCGGAAACCAGCCCACCCTACCATTTGCTGAACATTCTCCCCCCATGAACACCCTTAACGACTGGAACCCAATCTCCACTGAGGACACAATCCGCCTGATGAATTCCATCCACTCAGGATCCCCCACAGACCCATGTCCTCACCACATCTTCAACAAAGCAGACTCCGTCATAGCACCGCACCTCCGAGAAGTCATCAACTGCTCCTTCAACTCCGCCACCTTCCCGGAAGACTGGAAACACGCTGAACTCACCGCCCTTCTGAAAAAACCCACAGCGGACCCCACCAAACTCAAAAATTACCGCCCCATCTCGCTCCTTCCATTCCCAGCCAAAGTCATCGAGAAAGCTGTCAACAACCAGCTCGCCGCCTTCCTCGAAGCCAACAAATCCCTCGACTCCTCACAATCTGGCTTCCGAGCAAAACACAGCACTGAGACCGCCCTCATCGCAGCAACAGACGACATTCGAACTCTACTGGACAATGGAGACACAGTCGCCCTCATCCTCCTCGACCTCTCTGCAGCATTCGATACAGTCTGCTACAGCACCCTTTTACAACGCCTCAATAACATCGGAATCCAAGGAAAAGCACTTGAATGGATCACCTCGTTCCTCACCGGAAGAACCCAGAGAGTCCGCCTCCCACCATTCAAGTCCGAGGCCACTGAAGTCATCTGTGGCGTACCACAAGGGTTGTTGCAGAATTACCTGGACTGCCTTCTGCTCCGTGAACGCTGCTGTTGGGCTCCGTTTTGTCTACGACTTTGCCCGCCCGCCTCCCGCTCTCAGACACACTCACTGGCGGTGGAGCGCGGCGCTGAGGCAGGAAACTACGTTTCCCAGCAACCCCAGCGGCACCGGCCGCGTCAGTTTCGCGCCAGGAGGCGCAGAAATACGGAGACACCCCGGCCGAGGGGGTGTTGTTGCAGAATTACCTGGACTGCCTTCTGCTCCGTGAACGCTGCTGTTGGGCTCCGTTTTGTCTACGACTTTGCCCGCCCGCCTCCCGCTCTCAGACACACTCACTGGCGGTGGAGCGCGGCGCTGAGGCAGGAAACTACGTTTCCCAGCAACCCCAGCGGCACCGGCCGCGTCAGTTTCGCGCCAGGAGGCGCAGAAATACGGAGACACCCCGGCCGAGGGGGTGTTGTTGCAAAATTACCTGGACTGCCTTCTGCTCCGTGAACGCTGCTGTTGGGCTCCGTTTTGTCTACGACTTTGCCCGCCCGCCTCCCGCTCTCAGACACACTCACTGGCGGTGGAGCGCGGCGCTGAGGCAGGAAACTACGTTTCCCAGCAACCCCAGCGGCACCGGCCGCGTCAGTTTCGCGCCAGGAGGCGCAGAAATACGGAGACACCCCCGCCTCGCGGGACGCGAGCGGGACGCCGGGCTAAGCCCGGGCAAAGGGCGGGCCCCAAAGGGCGGGCCCTCTGTGGCCCTCAGTGGCCGAGGTAGGCTGGGCTGGGCCCCGTCATTTTAAAGTTTCCTCTGTACTCCAATTCTATCTCGTTGTTGGTCCAAGAGAAGTGAATTCCTACGTTTGTACAAGAACGCTGGCCGTATTATTGTAATTTTTAATTCATATCTGTGTGTATCCAAGTTATTTTACACTCACATATTTGGAATATTCATTCCTACATACGTCGTAGGTGTGGGAAGCTTTGATCTAAAAGATGACTAAAAAGCTCCGTTCTGGCAGAATGGTGGGTGGAAGAACCTGTGCCAAAACAAAATCTAATCCCCTGAGAAATAAATCAGTGAGTAACCCGCTGCTAAAGGGTCAATGTCAGCTCTTTGAACTATGGGAAAAACCGGGGGACAAACTCCTACTGACCGGTGGAAATGATAACATTGCCCAAACAAACCAAGAGGCTTATACTAATGTTGTACATAGCAACGCTCTGCCTATAACTTCTGAACCAGTACAGACGATACCCACTGATGCTCCGAGTACTGTACACTTTGAGGAGGGCGGGGCTATTGATCCTCCTGCAACTTTGCCTAAAGGCGATTTAGTTAATGACCCCGTCCCTCTCTTGGAGCCCTCTTTGAACAGTATGGATGGGCAGGTTTCATTACCACTTTCCATTGACCTTGAACTTTGTGGCCGCTATGTGAAACCTGACAGCCCGGATGTTCCGAAAATTAATAAACTCCCGGGAAGGGCGACTCCATCTGGGCTCCATCTCTACAGTAGTACCCCCTCTGTTGGCAAACATGATATGTCTGACTTATTAAGTACTTCTAGGAGTCCAATTCTTAATCTTTCTGGCAGTTGCCCTACAGTTGGGGCAGTAGATAAACCAGTATCGGAATCCCTTATTGCCTTGGAACACCTGTTAGCCTCTATTCTGTTTCTCCTGGGGAAATTTGTTGGTAGCTCGGACTGCATCTTGGATTCCGTTACACAAATTTTGGAACAACTAGTTCAAAAAGCACCGGAGAAGAAGATCACCCCACTCCTCCCGCAAGTCATTATCTTGAAAAAGGGGGAAACTGAGGTGTGTACAGAAAACTCGAAGGTCCCAGCTCCAATACCTTTGGTAGATCCTGATAATAGTGTTAAAGGCCCGCCTGTAACCACCGAAACTACTGCAACTAAGTGCACTATGAAGGGGGATCTAGAGTTGGAAGATGGATGTATGCCCAAACTTGACTGCCAGGTACCACAAGATCTGTTTCCTATCTTTTGTGCGGAAAATAAAAAATCAACTACCGAGGTTAACCTAGAAGTAAGGGAAAAAAATGGAAAACATAAAAAATACAAAGGAAATAAAAGGAAACCGGTGCGAAAGCATAGGAAGAAAAGACAGAGGCGAATCATTTTTCAAGACTCTTTACATCTGAGTGATGGGGAAAGTAGTGCCATTGAAATTATTACATCAAATGCAGAGGTGGCCTTGGAAATGAGTCTTAGTTCCCATACTCCTGAGACCCCTGTAATCTCTCTACCTTCGATTGGGGAGGTCCCAATACAAGAAGCTGGGGTGGGTTTTAAATCTCCCCTTGAACTGAACCCAGGGAATGTTAATCAACTGAAATCCGGGGGTCTTAACCCACTGGCTTCTCCTTTCACTATTATAGTGGGGGGACAGGAGCCGCCAATTGCTCCCCATGAGCAAAAAGAAGCTTTATCTTATGTGGACACTAATGTGTTGGACTTTCTGCCGCTATTTGATAATGATTTACTTTTAAACAGATCATGGTTACTAAAACGTTTTGGTGAAATAGATAAGTTACAGCTCATCCAATCAAGTGATATTGAGCTAGTCTCTCTGTTGGGGGGTAAAACTGTGTCGAGTATTAGGGTGAAATTTTACTCAAAAATAATTGTAAATTTGGTCTTGCAACAGGCAGAGTGCTTCCAATGTACAGGCATTGATGTCCTTCCTATAATGAATTTTGGTTATAAAGATGTGTCTTATAGGATGACCCAAAAAGATGATAAACAAACTGGGATCGGTTCATCCTTTAAAGACTTAAAGATCTGGGTAGCAAAAGGGAAACGCTTAGTCTCCCAGATAAAACCACTCCCACTGACCAAGAATTCCTCTTTGTTAGAGGATTCTAATCGATGGAACTGGTTGCATAGTGCTCTAGCAGCTAAATCCACAGACAATCCTAAATTATTTCAGCATCTTTAATAACCAATTGAAAATTATTTCATGGAACGCAGCCGGGATACACAATAGCCCAGAGAAACTGGAGTTTTTATTTACGTTGGGTGCAAACATAATTTGTATCCAAGAAACCTGGTGCACTAGTAAACTTGATGTCAGAAATGACTATTTTGTGTTGGAAGTCCCGGCTGTTGCTTCCAAGAAAGGCCATGCTAAAGGAGGAATCGCTTGCCTGTTATCCAACAAAGTGAATTGGAAATTTGCTCAGTACATCGACCCTAGTAACCTCTTTCAGGCTATATCTATAGCAAATCTTCCCACACTTCCCATGAAGACGTCTGTTGTTATTATAAATGCTTATATTCCTCCCGGAGAGTGTTTTAACCGTGTGTTGAAGCAGGTATTTCAATATATTGGCCTCATTAAAAATAGAACTCCCGCCCCACAAGTCATATTAGTAGGCGACCTAAATTGCAAAATATCTAACTCTAGTATGAATCTTTTCAGAAATAGAGCAAAAGAAGAGACGTTTTTTATACCACAATCTGTTTTCCCAGATAAAATCACAACTAGCAAAAGAGGGAAGCTTCTCCTTGAGGAATTATCGATAGTCGAGGGGCTTATTCTAAATGGGAGATTCCCCTCCGATGTACCTGCAAAATTTACGCATAATTCCCATGGCAAGCCCTCTATAATTTATTATGCGATATCTGATTATGATATATTCCCGCGCATCTTGGATCTTATACTAGTTCCTACGATGCTGAGTGATCATAATATAATTATCCTGGCTATTTCTTTAAAACCGCCTAGTACGGCATCATGGTCTCTTAATGGTGAAGTTACGGACTTCCCTGCTTCCTCTGGTAGATGCTACTGGAATCCATCTGCAATTGCTAGGGTGCATACCAGTTTGTGTAAAACCATGGCAGACCTGAATGCTTGGCATGGTTTAGAAATATCCAGTTTCGAAAAATTTATGCGGAACATTATTCTAGATATTAAAAAAGCTAGGTGTCCTTTAAAGCGGGTATATATGCCCAGTGCTCTGAGAACATTAAATAAAGAGATAAATAAACTAGTACGCGCCCAGTTTCTAAACAGAAATGGGGAACGGGAAAAAGAAGTATCTAGGTTAAAAAGAAAGAGAGTTAGATTGAAGGCGACAATAAAAAAGGAGAAGGAAGACCTAGTATGGATTAACCTAAGGGAAGCTGTAGTGCATGGCAAGATCCGTGAATTCTGGTCTATAATTGGGAAGGAATGTGGCAATAGAGTAATCCCTTGCTCTATCCCTATTGCCGAAGATGTCTGGTCTTCCTATATTTGGGAGCTCTACGGGGGGAATGGTATTATAGAGGACACTAACTTCCCTGATGTAACCTCTGATGGTGAAATTATCTATCCCACAGAGGAAACAATAGTATCGGCCATAAAAAATATGCGTTCATCCGGTGCAATGGGACCGGACGAACTCCCCATGACTGTTCTCAAGCAGGAGCCTTTACTTTGGAGTAAAATTCTCTACCCTCTATTCAAATCCTGTTTTGAGACAAAAAGGGTTCCAGCATCTTGGAGGGGTAGTATTGTGATACCCATCTTCAAGAAGGGTGCAAGGGAAGTCCCCAGTAACTACCGCCTGATTGCGCTCCTCGACTCAGTCGGCAAGATTTTTGCAAAATGTCTCTTAAGGCTACTTTCCGACTGGGTCGACGAGAACAATATCTTACCACGCGAACAAACGGGATTCCGTAAGGAACATGGCACGTTAGATAATTTAACCGCCCTGCACGTAATAGCTGACAAGTATACGAAAGTAAGACGGGGATTTGTTTATGCAGCCTTCATTGATTTCTCCACAGCGTTCGACAGAGTAGATCGTGGAACGCTGTGGAGAAAATTATCTTTTCTTGGAGTACCCCCGTACTTGCTGGAGCTTGTCCGCTCATTACATACGGAAACATGGTGTAGGGTGCTGCAGGGGGGGGAAAGGGGTCTTTCGGATCGTATTTCTTCCCTTAATGGTCTAAAGCAAGGCTGTCTTCTAGCGCCCCTTCTGTTCTCCCTATACACGCAGGATTTGCCTACCGTGGTGGCGGCCTGTGAGGGCATTGCTCCAGTGATAGGGGGGGCTTCTGTTTCTTGCTTGATGTACGCTGATGACATCCTCCTCCTTGATTTGACACCGAAAGGTTTGGCAAATAGGTTGCAAGCCCTTAATGCTTTTGCAGTCTCCCACTCTATGAAAATTAACATCACCAAAAGCAAAATTATGTGTATAGGGGGGAGAAGGAAGTGCCGCTCGGAAAACTTCGGCTGGCACATCGGTGGTCAAAAATTGGAGGTCGTTAAAACTTACACCTTTTTGGGGAAAATCATCGCGGCTAACATGAGCGAGAGGCCCCACATCGAATACTGTGCACGAAAGGCTATAGCACATGGCAATGGCCTTAAAACACTCTACTCAGCAACTGGCAAAAGACACTTTGCCTCTCTGCTTGAAGTATATAAGGCTAAGATTCCCGCTACCCTCATTTACGGCATTGAACTCATAGATATAAAACTATGGGATTTCTGCAATAAAATCGAAGGGAAACTTTTGAGATCCCTCGCATCCCTAAATACTAACTGCTCTTTAGCAGCATGCAGACTTGAGTTTGGGCTAAGGGGTAGCTGGGTACAGGGGCTCTGTGCCCTGGTACGATGGGTGGACTCTCTAGCCAGAGCGGAACCGGGGACAATGAGGGCTCTGCTGAAGAGTGAATTATTAGGCAACTTTAAAGAGTTTTCATTACTTGTAAAGAACTTCAGAAAAGCGGTGACTATTCTGAGGTTGGAGGAAGGTACTTTGTTCCAGTACTCTCTAGTACAACTAAAAATCCTGCTAAAACAGGCATCATGGGAACTATGCTTTCTAACCGATAAAAACATATTACAAGGAAAAGGGGGTTGTGATCTTCTCCTTAACTCATATGTTGCCAAAAAAGCAGTAAATTATGTTTTATGGAACTTACCCCATGGCATCAGAAGATTCTGGTTCCTTCTTCGGTACGATCTATTGCCATTAAATGTACTTCTCTCTAAATGGCACGGTTCATCCAATATGTGCAATTTTTGTAATACTGGTATACAGGACCGTATGCACGTTCTGTTGATCTGCCCAGCACTTCGTACTTTGCGCCTTAAATGGCTAAAACCTATCTGTCTCCGCTTAGGTATATCTACTCTAAATATTTTTATGCAATCTTTATATTGCCCTCCAAATGAAGTGTTCTGCTTCTTCATTTTTAAATTTTTCAAAAGTTTTTTAGATATTTATTAATGTTATTTATTTATTGTGCCAGCTCCTCTTTGTGCTTACTTTAATGAATGATTTTTTTTCTTTGGACTTGATCGACATATGTACTAGAAATATTGTATATAGATGAAATATAGTGTTTGATGTATTATTACTTGTATTGGTGGTATGTCTTTTATGTGGCCCTCAATGAGAGCCAAAACATAATAATAAAAACTTGAAAACTACCACAAGGATCCTCTCTCAGCCCCACCCTCTTCAACGTATACATGAGCCCCCTCGCGGCCATCGCCCGCCAACACAACCTCAACATCATCTCTTACGCGGATGACACTCAACTAATCCTTTCTCTCACCAATGACCCCAGCACCGCCAAAACTAACCTACACGAAGGAATGAAAGAAGTTGCCGAATGGATGAAACAAAGCCGTCTGAAACTGAACTCAGACAAAACAGAAGTCCTCATCTTAGGTACATCCCCCTCTGCATGGGACGACTCCTGGTGGCCGGAAGCCCTCGGAAAAGCACCCATCCCGACAGACCACGCACGGAACCTAGGCGTCATCCTGGATTCTTCACTCTCAATGAACAGACAAGTCAGCGCCGTATCCTCTTCCTGCTTCAACATTCTTCGCATGCTCAGAAAAACATTTCGCTGGATCCCCACCAAAACAAGGAAAACAGTCACCCATGCTCTGGTCACGAGCCGACTGGACTACGGAAACACCCTCTACGCAGGCACTACCGCTAAACTCCAGAAGAAACTCCAACGAATCCAAAACGCATCAGCCAGGATCATATTAGACATCCCACGCAACGAACACATCTCTGGTCACCTTAAAGACCTCCACTGGCTACCCGTGAATAAGAGGATCACTTTCCGACTGCTAACCCACGCACACAAATCACTCTACGACATCGGACCAGAATGCCTCAACTCACGACTGTCCTTCTACACCCCCTCCCGCCAACTACGTTCTTCCAGCCAAGCCCTCGCCACTGTACCTCGCATCAACAAGACCACCATGGGAGGCAGATCCTTCTCATACCTGGCTGCTAAAACATGGAACTCACTCCCCGCCTACCTTCGCCTTACCCAGAACCACCTAGCATTCAGAAAGCAACTTAAAACGTGGATATTTGACAAGCAATACTCCTCCCCTTTCTAAGCGCCTTGAGACCCTCTGGGTATGTAGTGCGCTATATAAATTCTCTGACTTGACTTGACTTGACTTGACTTGAGCTGGCGGGAGGGTTCTGGCTCAGTGAAGTGGTGAACTGGTCGGTGGTGATCTTGTTCCAGTTCCTGTGGGGAACCTGTTGCAGGTGGTGGTGAGTGGTGGTCTTTCTGAAGCTGAAGTGGACGCAGCTGTGGTTTGTCCAGTGGAGTCCGGTGGAGTGGCTGAAGGAGATGTACTTGCTGAAGGAGAAGACTGGGTCAAGCGTGTGTCCGGCATAGTAGGTGGGGGTGTTCACCAGTTGCATGAGTCCGAGGTTGGCGAGGTTGTCCAGCAGGGTGGTGGTGGTGTTGTTGTTGTTGTTCTCCAGGTGGAAGTTGAGGTCCCCTAGGAGGATGTAGTCAGCGGAGGCGAGGGCGTGCGGGCTGATGAAGTCTGCGATGTCTTCGCTGAATTGTGTGCGAGGACCTGGGGGTCTGTAGATGAGGGTGCCTCTGATTGTGGTCTTGGGGTCGGTGTGTATCTGGAAGTGAAGATGTTAAGCGGCTGTGAGGGTGTTGTCTGAATTGGTCGTGATGCGGATGGTGTTCTTGTGGACGATGGCGATGCCTCCTCCTGTCTCGTTGACACGGTCTCTCGGGTGATCTTGTATCCGTCCGGGATGGCGAGGGCGATGTCGGGCGCTGAGGAGGCGTTCATCCATGTTTCCGTGAGGAAGGCGACGTCTGGAGACGTGGTGTCAAGCAGGTTCCAGAGTTCCACGGCGCTCCCGAAGATGAAAAATGGCTCGCGAACGGGTCAAGCAAGCTACTACGCATGCTCGCGGAGCTATGCGTAGTTTTGCGGAGTGCAAGTGCATCTTCGCGTAGCTACGCGGAGTGCGGCTACGCGAACTACGCCCAGGGTTAGTCTCTATGCCAAATCTAGGAGTATCATTTGGGTGAGTCTTGGTCTTGCTGCAACGCGTAATCGAGTTCTGAAACCTGTACGGGAAATTGAGTATTTGGCGGAGAAGGAGCCAAGCAGTACAGATATTTTGAAGACCAACATGTTGGATACATATTATCTAAATAGAAGCAGTCACCAGGAGAATGTTTGTCTGTATGAGGTTCTACAAAATTACATTTTCAAGAGGAACATCAAAGAAGATATTGATAAAGGAGTGTATGCTGTAATTGGAAGTGAGGGATGTCTGGTCAAGCAAAGAAAATGTCAATTGGTAAATCATCGAAAATTGAATTGCGAATCTCCAGAAAGAAAAGAGTTTTTCTATTTAGCTCTTTTGCAACTTTTCAAGCCTTGGCGTGCAGAAGAGGAACTGCTTGGAGATTTCCTCTGTTATGAAGACTCTTTCAATGCAGCTAAGGAGTCCATAGAATGTCCTGTTTTTCCAAAATATCTAGAAATGTTGAATGCAGAAATCGAGCAGGAAGCAACAATTGCAGCTGAGATTGCTAGAGACAGTTCTCAGGACAGTCAGAGTTCTGTTTCATTGAGTCAGGATCCACTAGGAGAACCAGTTATCGAAAATGAAGCTGCCACTGCCATGATTGAAGTGGAAAGAGCCATGGCACATGCTCAGGAGGATGCTGTTAACTTACAAGATTTGGAAAGACAACTCAACGTTGAGCAGAGGAAAATATATGATAGAGTTACCAAACAAATTGAGCATGGATTAAGTCATGAGAAGAAAGAGTGCTCATGTACGTCGTTGAAGCCTGTCAGACTGTACGTGAGTGGAGAAGCAGGAACTGGAAAAAGTTTCCTCATCAAAACAATTTCATGTTATCTGCAGAAAAGGACTGAGTCATCGCTGTCTTGTGTTGTGACTGCTCCAACTGGTCTGGCAGCACATAATATTAAAGGTATTACTTTGCATCGGCTACTGATGCTGCCAGTGGAGCATGATAACAAATTACAATACCACAAGTTATCTGGAGATGCTTGTTGTGAAGTATCTAGAGTCCTGAAGAAGATGAAACTTCTTATTATTGACGAAGTAAGCATGGTTTCCAATGTCATGCTTGCCTTTGTGCATTTGAGAATGCCGGAAGTTCTTAAAACAGAGTATGATGTGTTATTTGGTGGCAAACACATCATTGTTTTCGGTGATCTTCTGCAGCTGACACCAGTGAAAGGACAACCAGTGTTTAAACTGCTTACGCATGAAGATACCAGGAAGTGCCTAGGGAGCATTGGCAACGTTAACATATGGTTAAACTTCAATTATGCTGAGCTGCGTGAAAATATGCGTCAGGCGAAGGATGAAGATTACAAGAATATTCTACAAGATGTTAGAATTGGGAAAGTGACCGAGCGTGGGAAAGAAGCTTTACATGCACAATTACTGTCAAATTTGTATCCAGATGAAGACATTCTGCCAGAGGATATTTTTCAGAAAATTGCTGAGAAGAAATGTGGAATATGTTTGATGCCAACTCTTGCAGAATGTTCCATCTTCAACAACAAAATGTTGAATGTAGAAAACCAAGAGATTGTGAAACTGGAAGCTATTGACAGAATAGAGCATATGGGAGCAACAATTATTTTGTCTGAGAGTTTGAAATCTAAATTGGATTCATTAGAGAAGACTATATCTAAAACTGCTGGTTTTGAAAAGACTCTGAATGTGTGCTTAAATTGCCGTATCATTTTGAGAAGGAATTTACATGTTGAAAGAGGTCTGGTAAATGGATCAATGGGTAATGTTGTTGATTTTGAGAAATACAGAAATAGAGATGGAATTGAATTTTTGAAAATTAAATTTGATGGCATTGAGGAAGTACAGCTAATTGGTCGTTGCACAGCTAGGTTTTTGCTTGTAAAAGACTTATATGTTCGCCGTTAGCAGTTTCCTGTTTGCTTGGCATATGCAGTGACAATCCATAAATCGCAAGGTTTAAGTGTAGACACTGCTTTAGTGAATATTGGCAGCTCTGTGTTCAAAGTGGGTATGGCTTATGTAGCATTGTCACGAGTCAGAACTTTATCAGGATTGTACTTGATTGACTGTGATGTCACAAACATTTGTGCGGATCTAGATTGTGTTAAGGAATACAATAGGTTAAGAAGAGAGTATGCGCCACATTTGCCTCAATATCCTTTGTTTGAGAAACATGTGGTAGGCCGGAAACGAAGAAATATCAGTAATAGTAGGGAGGTTGTTGGAAAAAGACCAAAAGTCGATGAACTGAAAATTGTAAGCAGAAAGAAAATGAATTCTGTTGAAGCTGTTGTTGGTTTTCAATTTGAAAATAGTTCTGGTGTCAACTGCTATGCTAATGTAGTGGTTAAGGTACACAGACAAAATATCGATTTTTAAATATCGATATACAAAAATATCGAAGTTTAAATATCGATGGGACAAAATATCGAAGGTAAGTAATATCGACAGTCTTAATATCGATATTGGTATGATATCAGTAATATCGAAGTTGTAAATATAGATGTCAATAATATCGAAATTAATAACTTTGATGTTACTAATATCAATTTTTAAATAAATTTAGTGTATATTATATTGTATTTATTATGTTTTATTATTTATTTTTAATGTAATTTAATTAAATATTGTCTTTTACTACTGTAGCGGGTTGTGGGTTTATAGGGGAATAGGGTGGGAAGTAATTTAATTATGTTAAATTAATTATTAATTAGTAGGAATTATTAATTAATTAATTGAGAAATAATTTTTAATTATTTTTAATTAATTGATTAATTGATAAATATGTTCTGTAGCGGGTTATGGGTTTATAGGGGAATAGGGTGGGAAGTAATTTAATAATAATTAATTAATTGATATATGTTTGTACATATTTTAATTAATAATTATTTGGTAATTAATTTCTATTAATTCGTTAATTAATTAATATAATTTTTTACATATTTATAATTAATAATTAGTTGGTAATTAATTAATATTAATTATTTAATTACATTAATTATAGTAATTTTTTTATATATAATTTATTGTTATTCTTAATTAATTAATTGGGAAAAATAATAATAATTATTAAATTAAATTAATTACAGCAAATGTGCTAATATATTTACTTTATTGTTATTGTTAATTAATAATTAATTGGTAATTAAATAATATTAATTAATTTTGGGTAAAGGAGTATTTTTAGGGTTCAGGGTCAGTTTTCAGTTTTTGGGTAAAGGGGTATTTTTAGGGTTCTGGGTCAGTTTTCAGTTTTTGGGTAAAGGGGTATTTTTAGGGTTCAGGGTCAGTTTTCAGTTCATGGGTAAAGGGGTATTTTTAGGGTTCAGGGTCAGTTTTCAGTTTTTGGGTAAAGGGGTATTTTTAGGGTTCAGGGTCAGTTTTCAGTTTTTGGGTAAAGGGGTATTTTTAGGGTTCTGGGTCAGTTTTCAGTTTTTGGGTAAAGGGGTATTTTTAGGGTTCTGGGTCAGTTTTCAGTTCATGGGTAAAGGGGTATTTTTAGGGTTCAGGGTCAGTTTTCAGTTTTTGGGTAAAGGGGTATTTTTAGGGTTTAGGGTCAGTTTTCAGTTTTTGGGTAAAGGGGTATTTTTAGGGTTCAGGGTCAGTTTTCAGTTTTTGGGTAAAGGGGTATTTTTAGGGTTTAGGGTCAGTTTTGGGTTTTTGGGGTACAGGGATATTTTTAGGGTTCAGGGTCAGTTTTGGGTTTTTGGGGTACAGGCGAACAGGGTAAAAACAAAAAAATATTACATTAAATAAAATAAATAACATGAAAAAATTTAAAATTACATTAAATTATTAAGTGTTTTATTTATTTTAAATGTATATGTATTAGTTTTAATTTTGTTTTAATGTTTTTATTTAATAGTTGTAAAATTATATGTATTTTAAAATTATTTTTACATTATTATTAATACATTTAAAAAAACGATATTTTTGATTCCGATATTTTTGTACTACGATATTATTTTTTCGATATTTTTGTACTTACCTTAATGAAGATAGGATTCCGATATTTTTGCTGTCGATATTTTTTCTCCGATATTTTTGCATTTCGATATTCTGTCTGTCGATATTATGTCAGACATTCAGTGGTTAATGTTGTCTTTTCACTAGAGCCTTTAAAAGAACAGATTGTGATGAATTCGGAACAAAGTTTATGCTGTTTGTTGAATTCTGTGTTAGAGAAATGTAGCGCTGATAGAAGAAGAGTAGAAAGTGTGTCTGAAATTCGTAATCTGTTAGACAAATGTTCAGGTCAAACGCAATTCTCTCAAAATATTCAGCAGGATTGTCAGGAGTTTTTAATGTATATGCTTGATGTATTGCAAGATGAAGGTGTAGATGTAGATTATCTGTTTGGCCTTTCTTATCAATGACAGCATGACTGCGAGAACTGTAGGCTATCAAGTACTACTAGTGTAGACTCAGAAAGATTTATATATTTAACTTTGCCTGACAGTAAATCAGTATCCTTCAATAAGCTAGTAAAAGCAGCTGATCAAAACAAGGAGTGTAGCCAATGTAAGTCTGCAATGCTGTCCACGTTAATTATACGAAGTTATGGCCAGTATGTCATTTTAATGTTCCAACGATGTAGGTCTGATGGAACTAAATTGACAACTTTAATTAATAATTTTGTGGCTTCGCAGTTGTCAATATCAGGAAGGACTTTTGTAACTAGAGCAATTATATATCATGACGGTCCTTCAACAACTTCAGGACATTACACAGCTTATTTAAAATCTGGAAATGGCTGGTCATTCTGCAATGATGCTGTTTTAACTTTCAAAAAAAGATTGCCTTTCCACCTTCAAAATTCTTACCTGGTGTTTTTACAACCAAAATTTTAGGGATGGAATCTTGGGATTTGTTCTGAGGAATTTCAAGAGGTTATAATGGCTCCTACTCTATATGGCCTTGTGGATAATTGTAGTACAGAGCGAAAACTGTTTGTGTTTATAAGCTAATTCAAGCAGTAGATCAAAACAAGGAGTAGAGGAAATGTAAGTCTGCAATGCTGTCCACATTATTTATAGAAACTTATGGATGAAATGTCATTTTACAATTTCAACTACATAAACTGGATGAAACTAAGTTGTCAAGTCTAATTAAAAATGTTTTGGCTACATCGTCATCGATTTCAGGAAGAACATTTGTAACTGCAGCTATTATATGTTATGATGGTCTTTTGACAACATCAGGATATTACACAGCTTATTTGAAATATAAAAAAAGGCTAGTCTTTCGTCAATGATTACCATTTTAGTATGAAGCAATGTTGCCTTTTGACTTGTTTTCAGAAGTGAGAATTTAGGGTAGGTAACTGGATTATAATGATTCTAGTCAAGTCAAGTCAAGTCATAAAATTTGTATAGCGCACTACATACCCAGAGGGTTTCAAGGCGCTTAGGAAGGGGAGGAGGATTATTTGTCAAATATCCACGTTTTAAGCTGCTTTCTGAACGCTAGGTGATTCTGGGTGAGGCGAAGGTAAGCGGGGAGTGAGTTCCATGTTTTGGCAGCCAGGTATGAAAAGGATCTGCCTCCCATGGTGGTCTTGTTGATGCGAGGTACAGTGGCGAAGGCTTGGCTGGAAGAGCGAAGTTGGCGGGAGGGGGTGTAGAAGGACAGTCGAGAGTTGAGGCAATCTGGTCCGATGTCGTAGAGTGATTTGTGTGCGTGGGTAAGCAGTCGGAAAGTGATCCTCTTATTGATGGGTAGCCAGTGGAGGTCTTTAAGGTGACCAGAAATGTGTTCGTTGCGTGGGATGTCTAGTATGAGCCTGGCTGAGGCGTTTTGGATTCGTTGTAGTTTCTTCTGGAGTTTAGCGGTGGTGCCTGCGTAGAGGGTGTTTCCGTAGTCCAGTCGGCTCGTGACTAGAGCGTGGGTGACTGTTTTCCTTGTTTCGGAGGGGATCCAGCGAAATGTTTTTCTGAGCATGCGAAGAATGTTAAAGCAGGAAGAGGATACGGCGTTGACTTGTCTGTTCATGGAGAGTGAAGAATCCAGGATGACGCCAAGGTTCCGTGCGTGGTCTGTCGGGATGGGTGCTTTTCCGAGGGCTTCCGGCCACCAGGAGTCGTCCCATGCAGAGGGGGATGTACCTAAGATGAGGACTTCTGTTTTGTCTGAATTCAGTTTCAGACGGCTTTGTTTCATCCATTCGGCGACTTCTTTCATTCCTTCGTGTAGGTTAGTTTTGGCGGTGCTGGGGTCCTTGATGAGAGAAAGGATCAGTTGAGTGTCGTCCGCGTAAGAGATGATGTTGAGGTTGTGTTGGCGGGCGATGGCCGTGAGGGGGCTCATGTATACGTTGAAGAGGGTGGGACTGAGTGAGGATCCTTGAGGTACGCCGCAAATGATTTCAGAGGCCTCGGACTTGAATGGTGGGAGGCGGACTCTCTGGGTTCTTCTGGTGAGGAACGAGGTGATCCATTCCAGTGCTTTTCCTTGGATTCCGATGTTTCTGAGGCGTTGTAAAAGGGTGCTGTGGCAGACTGTGTCGAAGGCTGCAGAGAGGTCGAGGAGGATGAGGGCGACTGTGTCTCCATTGTCCAGTAGAGTTCGAATGTCGTCTGTTGCTGCGATGAGGGCGGTCTCAGTGCTGTGTTTGGCTCGGAAGCCAGATTGTGAGGGGTCGAGGGATTTGTTGGCTTCGAGGAAGGCGGCAAGCTGGTTGTTGACGGCTTTCTCGATGACTTTGGCCGGGAATGGAAGAAGCGAGATGGGGCGGTAGTTTTTGAGTTCGGTGGGGTCTGCTGTTGGTTTTTTCAGAAGGGCGGTGAGTTCAGCGTGTTTCCAGTCTTCTGGGAAGGTAGCGGAGTTGAAGGAGCAGTTGATGACGTCTCGGAGGTGCGGGGCTATGACGGAGTCTGCTTTGTTGAAGATGTGGTGAGGGCATGGGTCTGTGGGGGATCCAGAGTGGATGGAATTCATCAGGCGGATGGTGTCCTCAGTGGAGATTGGGTTCCAGGCGTTAAGGGTGTTTACGGGGGGAAGATGGTCAGCAGATGGTAGGGTGGGTTGGCTTCCGGGTTGGTTGTCAAAGCTGTTGTGGATGTCAGCAATCTTGTTGTGGAAAAAAGAGGCTAGGGAGTCGCAGAGGGTTTGAGAGGGGGTGATGTCGTTGGAGTTGGCCGAGGGGTTGGAAAATTCCTTGACGATGTTGAAAAGTTCCTTGCTGTTGTGGGCGTTGTTGTCAAGTCGATCCTTGAATGCTGTTTTCTTGGCTTTTCGGATCAGTTGGTGGTGAGTACGGGTGGCGCTTTTGAAGGCGTCCTTGTTGCTGGTGGATGGGTCTTTTTTCCAGGCCTTTTCAAGGGAGCGGCACAGTTTCTTGGACTTCTTGAGATCATCGTTGAACCATGAGGCCTTCTTGTTGCCAAGTTTGTGTTGACGTTTTTTCAGTGGTGCTAATGTGTCGGCGGTGTTGGATAACCAAAGGGTGAGGTTGGAGGCGGCTTCGTTGGCGTTAGAAGAGAGGGCTGGGGAGGTTCGAAGGAGCGATGTGGAGATCTGATCCGTGGTGATTTTGTTCCAGTTTCTTTGTAGAGTTGGTTGGAGGTGGATGATGGGTTTCGGCTTGTTGTAGGTGAAGTGAACGCAGCTGTGGTCAGTCCAGATGAGATCCGTAGTGTGGCTGAAGGAGACATGGTTGCTGGAGGTGAAGATGGGGTCGAGTGTGTGACCTGCGATGTGGGTGGGGGAAGTGACCAGTTGTTTAAGTCCGAGGTTGGCGAGGTTGTCTAAGAGGGTGGCGGTGTTGCGGTCGTTGATCTTTTCCAGGTGGAAGTTGAGGTCTCCCAGAAGGATGTAGTCTTTGGAGGGGAGCGCGTGTGGAGTGATGAAGTCCGTGATGTCTTCACTGAATTTAGCGCGGGGTCCTGGTGGTCTGTAGAGGAGGGTGCCTCTGAGTGTGGTTTTGGGGTCGATGTGGATCTGGAAGTGAAGGTGTTCGGAGTTAGCGAGGTTGGCGTCGGAGCTGGTAGAGATGCGGATGGATTTCTTATGGACGATAGCGATTCCTCCTCCTGTATGGTCGGTGCGGTCCATGCGTGTGATCTTATAGTCATCAGGGATAGCGATGGCGATGTCAGGGGCGGAGGAAGCGTTCATCCATGTTTCCGTTAGGAAGGCGACGTCAGGAGAGATGGTGTCTAGGAGGTTCCAAAGGTCAATGGCGTGCCTGTGGACCGAGCGGGTGTTGAGAAGGATGCATTGTAGGTGGTTGGGGTCGGGAATCTGTGGTGTGGTGTCTCATGCTCACTCATCTTTTACTACCTTCTATTAATTTTAAAATTTTTGTTCTTTCTTACACAGATTAAAGGTATAAAAATAACAAGTGACTAAGTTAACGGCAATTATAAGGTAAGTGTTTAGTACTCTTTACGTTACATCTCTATCACATTTAACTTTTATTAGTTCCACTGCTTCATTTCTTTAACCCTCAATTTCCTGCCTTTGCTACTTCCCTCATTTCTTTTTCTATTACTTACTTACACTACTCTTTCCACTCCTTTTCTCAGTCCCTCTTTAAACAGTATCTCTGTGTTACTCCCTCTATTTATCTATCTTTTAACATAACTCTCTGTTTACTTACTCTTCTTTTTTTTAAAAAAAATTTTTTTTAGTTCGCTTCCCGGTTCGCGTACCGGAGCGCGAACCGGGAAGCGAATCAAAAGAAATAGAGGTTGCCCGAATGCTAAACATTCTGGAAATTTCTTATAAAGGGGAGGTAGTTCTGAAAATAACTTTTTAAATTTTTTTTTGTTGTTTTAGAATTTTTTTATTATTTTTCTGAACATTTTTATAGTTTTTTTCGTATTTTTTGAACTGTTTTATATTTTTTGGGGGTTTTTCCAGGGGAAAGAACGAAAAACCGGCATTAGAAACGGCTCAACAGGAGCAAAAAAAAAAATCACTTTCTGGGGCGTTTTGAGCATTTGTGATTTTCATATGCTCTGTTCATTAATGTTACGCTCATTTCACCGTAAGAAAGAAAAACCCCACAATAAATGCACACCAGCTTGATATGTTGAGAATTAGTTTGAATAGTGGGGACCGTGTCCCTCGCCTCTGATCCCGAAAGACTTTCATGGGTTGAGGTGGTGGCCACAGGAGTTGGTGGATTTCCCCGTAGGTTACGCACCTCCGCCACACTGTAATTTATTGGATGCCACCTTTGCATGTGGCGATGCATAGTATAGTTACCAAAGCTATACTTTTTATCCGTGCCTCGGGTCAGAGGTTCTTTACATATCAGGCATGTAACATAACCTGCATTTACCTTTTTTTGGCCTGCAGGAATTGAAAAAAACTGCCAAATGAAATTGTCCTTGCGGTGTGATTTCCGGGGCTCTTCAGGCAAAAATTCTATTTGAGGTACATCCTGTTCTTCTTCTTCCTCCTCTTCTTCAGGGTTGGGAATAAACTGGGGAGGTGGTCCATCCTTCCTAGGAGGTTGTGGTGGTGGTGGAGGTCCACCAGCTGCAGCTACAATTGAAGCCATCTTCCAAAATTCAATATAGTTCTTCCTCTCACAAAGTTGAAAGTCAGAGTGAGAAAAATAGGAGGGGGCTTTCATCATTTGGGAAAAAAAAATGTTCTAAACCAATGAAAAGTGTTATTTTTAGGTCACATGACCTAGCCTTACATCATTCGGAAACCAAAAGTGAAATCAACCAATGAAAACTGTCATTTTCAAGTTACATGACCTGTTACGCTACGTTACGCGTCCCGCTATGCGCCCCGGATCGCTTCCGGGTAGCTGCGCTTCGCGCCTCGGTTCGCGTTCCAGAACGCTTCCGGGTGGGCTAACGCGGCGCGTCATATGACGCATTACGCTGTAACGCGATACGTCGCGCTTACGCGACGCGTCACGATGTTGTTTTCTAACGCGGTGGTTGCGCTAACGGAACGTTTACCGGTTCGCGGAACAAAATTGAGCTAACAGGAAGCTGCCCGGTTCGCGGACCGGCAGCGAAACAAAAAAAAATAATTATAAAAAAAAATAATAAATAAAAAAATTATATTACAAAAATATAAAATATATTTTTGAATTAGAATAAGAATACCTTTTACAGCTATTGATATTTGCTATTAAAAAACCAATGAAATTCACTCAAAAAACCATAGGTTATAGACCAAATATAGTTAGGAATTCGCATTTACAAAACCTTAAAAATTCACTGAAAAAACCATAGGTTATAGACCATATATAGTTAGGGATTAGCATTTACAAAACCTTATTCTACTTGCACAAAACCATTGAAATTCACATATATAGTTAGATACACCAGTTATAGTTAGGAATTAGCATTTAAAAAACCTATCAAATTCACTGAAAAAACCATAGGTTTCACACCAGTTACAGTTACCTGGAAATTTTACTGACATAAAACCATTGAAATTCCCACGTTATAGTTAGTTGGACTCACTATAACTTGCACGTGTAATGCACTGCTGATGACATCACATATTACATCACTCATGACATGGTCAGTGACATCACTCATGACATCACTGATGACACCATCTTTGTGACAGAGAGACTGACCTCTTTTCACTGTAAAGTAACCCTTGAAACACATATTGAAAAATAAAAACTAACATTTTTAAAAAAGTGGGCATACCTATACCAGTTACAACAACCAATTCAGTAATTCCACCATTTATATACACATCCACTCATTCACCAACACTTCTATATAGTCACTCATACATATACTCACTCATCATATGTAGTGAGACACCTATACATCCGTTAACACACCAACAGTCTTCCAAAAGTTGCTCACACACATACTCACACATGCAAATCAACTATTGAACATCCATTTATTTGCATATACAGCTATACATACACTACCACCTTACTTCCAAAGAAACTTACACATACTTACTCTCTTAGACAATCACTTATAGAAACACATACTTATTAAAACAAGAACTCTTTCAATCTCTCACTCTCACATATACTCACTTATATACACCAATACTCACATATACTAGATTAAAACATATGTAGTTACTGATAAAGACAGTAGTGAGACAGTCATTCACTTACTAACACATACATATACACACTCACTCACCTATACAGTCTGGCACATATGCTGTCTTCAAAACACATACAAACAGTGAGTCAGTCATTGATGCATCAGTGTGCTAAGTAACACCCCCACCAAATCATACAGACATTTATACTGATACAAAAAAAAACATCTAATAAGCCATAGAAACACACATGTAGCTACTCACCAACCCATCCACCCACTTATATACAAAGTGAAACACTGATACAAACCTTTAAATATTGAAACAATACTCGCTAATATATGTATTCACTATGATACACTTAATAAGCCAGTTAACCAATCATTTTTTTTTTAAAACATCCATTAAGACACTTATTTAAACATTCATTCTTCCATCGACCTTTACATTTACATATATAAAACATATTTATTTTTCAGAAAGGCAAACATTCACTGGATGGTGTTATCAGTGATGTCATGAGTGATGTCACTGACCATGTCATGAGCGATGTAATATGTGATGTCATCAGCAGTGCATTACACGCGCAAGTTATAGTGAGTCCAACTAACTATAACGTGGGAATTTCAATGGTTTTATGTCAGTAAAATTTCCAGGTAACTATAACTGGTGTGAAACCTATGGTTTTTTCAGTGAATTTGATAGATTTTTTAAATGCTAATTCCTAACTATAACTGGTGTGAAACCTATGTTTTTTTCAGTGAATTTCATAGGTTTTTTAAATGCTAATTCCTAACTATAACTGGTGTGAAACCTATGGTTTTTTCAGTGAATATATATATACATACATACATTACCTACTGGCGATAGCCAGTATGTATATATAGTTAGGACCTAGTTACCATAGGAAATTCCGAACATTCTATTGGGAATAACTTTGTGGCCAATTGAGGGATCTGCCTGTAATTTTCCTTAAATTTGCCTCGCTGCGATCCGCTCCTTCCCTGAAAGTTTTGGGGGGATTCATCAAGCGGGGGCCGAGAAAAAAAGGGGGGTCCCAAAACATGTTTTCCCCATGTTAATTTCCATAGGGACATTCTGACAAGGCTACAGCTCGAACGGCTGAACGGAATTACACCAGATTTGGCAGAATGGTAGGGACTGGTATGCAGCAGTGCCTTTTGTATGTTTGGTGAAAATCCCTCCCGTAGTTCTTGAGAAAATGTAATTTGAAATTTTTCAAATCGCATTTTCTATGGGACCTTCAGACACAGCTACAGCCCGAACGGCTGAACGGAATTACACCACACTTGGCAAAATGGTAGGGATAGGTATGCAGTAGTGCTTTTTCTATATTTGGTGAAAATCCCTCCAGTAGTTGTTGAGAAATTGAATTTGAGCAAATTATATATCTATATGCGCTCAACATTCTATTGGGAATAACTTTGGCGCCGATTGAGGAATCTGTGTGTAATTTTCCAGAATTTTGGCCAGCTACGCTCCGCTCCTTCCCTGAAAGTGTCGGGGGGATTCGTCAAGCGGGGGCCGAAAGGGGGGGTCCCAAAACGTGTTTTCCCCATGTTAATTTCCATAGGGACCTTTAGACACGGATGCAGCCTGAACGGCTGAATGGAATTACACCAACCTTGGCAAAATGATAGGGCCTGGTATGCAGATGTGCCTTTGCTACGTTTGGTGAAAATCCCTCCAGTAGTTCTTGAGAAAATGTAATTTGAAATTTTTCAAATGGCATTTTCTATGGGACCTTCAGACACGGCTACAGCAAGAACGGCTGAACGGAATTACACCAAACTTGACAAAATGGTAGAGACAGGTATGCAGTAGTGCCTTTTCTATATTTGGTGAAAATCCCTACAGTAGTTGTTGATAAAATTGAATTTGAGCAAATGATACATATATATGCGCTAACCATACGCGCACCGTACGGGTAGGGTACGTGTATGGTACGCGTACGTTCGCGTACTCTTACGTGCGCGAGCGAGTTTCTGATTGGCTGGCAGTCGACTGTCAACATTCCAAACTGTCCAAACCACGAAGTTGGCCACCATCTTGTTTTTCAGGAGAACTGAGGCACAAGAGAGCCCAAAACAAGAGTGGAAAAAAACGAAAAGGGGGCAGGGTAGAGACCCCCCCAACCCTCTAGCCCTTCTCATGGGGTCCCAAAAGGACCCCCAAAGGCAATTTAATTTTTTTTTTTTAAATGTTGCACGTGGTGGTCCTTCTGGGACCCCCTTAGAAGGGCTAGGGGGTCAGGGGGTCTCAACCCTGCCCCCTTTTCGCGTTTTCCACTCTTGTTTTGTGGTCTCTTGTGCCTCACTTCTCCTGAGAAACAAGATGGCTGCTCAGTTGGTCCCAGAAGGATAATACCATATATAAACGTTATCCGCTAATAGAATTAGCATTTACAAAACCTTTGAAATTTATTGAAAAAAATGTAGGTTTCACGCCTGATATAGTTAGGAATTAGCATTTAAAAAACCTTGCAAATTCACTGAAAAAAACATAGGTTTAAAGCCTTATATAGTTCAGAATTAGCATTTGAAAAACCTTGCAAATTCACTTATAAAACCATAGGTTTCAGGCATAATATAGTTAGGAATTAGCATTTAAAGAAACTTGCAAATTCACTTAAAAAACCATAGGTTTCAGGCCTTATGTAGTTAGGAATTAGCATTTAAAAAACCATTGAAATTGCTCCTACATAGTTAGTTGTACTAACTATATTTCGCGCTCCCGCAATCCACTGCTGATGATGTCACATATTACATCATTTATGACATGGTCAGTGACATCACTGATGACATCACTGATGACATCTCAAATGACATCAATGATTAATAAACATATTGTATGTATATTTATTTGAAATGTAGTGTTGAGGCGCCAAACGTTGATTACATACTCCGTCCAACAGCCATTTTAGTAGTTTTCCTCCGTTATTTTTATTATACCTGTTACTTTCATTTTACCCTGCGCATATTTTATCTGTGATCGATGAGATTTCGTGCCACAGATACCACGGTGTTTGTCCTTGGCCTCCGATCTAATCAGAGTTGGTCACGCGTACACCTAGAAACTAATTTGAAGGACGTAAGGCACAGGCATTACAACACGTGTTGGTCAACAAAAAAACATTATTAAGATTATGCATTTATCATGTGTGGTAAATGCATACTTGTAGTAAAAGCATGTGTGGAAAAGAGATATGCGTGCTAATAGTTTGTGGTGATGACTTATGAACCGGGTCTGGGCGTGGTGGAGTCTAGGGTACCAGGCGGAGGGGCATGCAGCTGCACTCATACAATATAGAAGTAATATAAGATTTTTAAAACTTAACAAAAATATTCCATAATTATCCTAGAATATGTCTTTTGTTAGTATTTTCATTAAATACATGAATATATGTTTTTAAACAATTAAAAACATTTGTGTCTTTTTTGTATGGGGCGCCGCACATGACGTCACACGGACGCTTTGATGCGACGTGTAACCTCGAGTTTTGAAAGGTAGTCCGACACCTGCTATCATAACGACGTTCAGTTTACTGAAAACATGAGTTATTTACTTTGAAATAATGGAAATTGTTGTGCAATGTTAGCAGGCATCGCTTACATGATTACGGTAACTGAGCGCGTGGTTTGATTAAAAAAAAGTTGTGTTAACTCCTCTGCATGGGAAGCTCGATGTTTCCATCTGGCTGTCGATTTCGACCTTGAAAGCAGAGTCAACCAAATGAGTTGTATAAGAGAGCTATTGTCTCAAAAAAAGATCGCTCTTATATCTGGTACAGAAACATTTGTCCTTTATGTAGCAAACACCCACACAGAAGTGCATGATTTATTAAATACAGACGTGCTCTTGAATTTTGGGGAGCTAATTTAGAGTATCTTTAATGTGTTCTTGACTACAGGGTTGCCTTACTTTTTTAAAGTTTGAAGCAGTGGCCTTGTGACTTCTGTAGAAAGTATATTTGGTGTCTTTTTGGGATTTTTTCATTCGATTGTTTCCAGCATCTTTGGTGGATTACGCTTAATACTCGCATTAGTTGCTGGTGTGCTTTTATTAATTTGTTTACATAAATATGGATGCACATCCTGCAGCGAACGATAATATGTCCCGGCTGTTGCTGCTCCGCAACCGAATGCTTAGTTACTATGGAGCGCTGCCTCTTGCAACGTTGAGTAAATGTAAATGTAAATTGATACTTGTATAGCGCACTACTCACCCGCAAGGGTCTCAAGGCGCTTGTACGAATACCGCTGTGGAACCCATCCTGGCTTTCCCTTTGGGGCGTCCACTCCTGGGCACCCCCAAGGTGGAGGCCAGGCATCCTTAGCGTCGTGGGGGCCTTTGTGGAGATTAAGCAAGCTATTGTCCAGAGTTGCAGAGTGGGACTCCATGATTGGAATAGGCGCAGAGGCGAGAATTATCAGGTCCGTGGAATTTTTGAGCCCAAGACCTGCCGAGGCGGGGAATTGAACCCTGGTCCCAGGCTAGACCTCTGCATCAGGGTCTGCCGCTCTAACCATTGAGCCACACTTCTCGACTTGTGCAGCTTATGGATTATCGTTTCGATTTTCCTTTTTCACATGCGTTCAACCTGTCTTCCATTGCCTGAGCTGCGATTTCGACTGGGCCCTGGATTTGTGTCTCTGCAGTACGGTGTCTCCCAACGCGGATTATGACCAGCTGATGAGCCCCTTAGTGGATCATGACGTGCTTTGTTCTGTTGCGGCGGTATTATGGCCTTAGCAGCGACGCATGGAATAATGGGACGTTGGAATGTTTTTGCAGCAGCGCTTGAGTTCTTGGCACGCAGTTACAAAAAGATGACCCGAGTTTTCCTTCAATGGTGATAGAGGCTCCGGTTGTTGAGGAACACGTATGTTCATTCTCACTATTGAATTGGATGGCTGAAATGTTTTCAGATGAGAACAATGACTTCCTCTTGGAGGCTGTTGCTACATACTGTGCTTACACGCTGTTGGATTAAGACTCTTTGATTTTTCTACGTATTCTTTAATATTTAGTTACTGTTTTCTATCAAAGAGCGAATACATTTTTTGGGGAAATGTGAACTTGACTCTACTTTTTAGGCTTGGACTCTGCGTTCCTAATTCGCCCACTTTTAAATCATGTGCTTTGATCAAGAAAGGGTGCTGTGGGGCTGAGCGTTGCACTCACAGCCTGTTAAGTTAGCATGGGTTTATTAGAAGCTTACACGCTAATTTCTTTCCTGATCTGTTTTGCACATGACGCGTACTTGTGATATTGTTCAGAGAAGGCTGAGTATTTTGCTTTATATGAGAATAATTTGGTATGCTAGATTTGTAAACTGCCTCGCTAGTTTTGTGTGTATAGTGAGAGCATGGAACATCAAGGTTATCTTGAATACTGTGTCTGTTATTCAGAATGATCCTCGCATGTTCGAGCCATAATACATATGGAGCTGTGGGCACCTCTGATACTTGTGTGTTTCATAATCCATTGTGGAGGCAAAGTTACACACAGTTGGAGAACATTCGTATCTTGACAGTTTGTGGAGCACTGAATGTGATCCACTACTGTTGAGTACCAGAGGTAAGGGTGTGCCATGTAATCCTATGAGACTTTCTGTAGTTATAAACTAATCTGCTAGGTAAGGAGGGTAAAATGTAGGTATATATTTCATAGAATAGTAACAATGCTGACAACCTTGTTTCTGATAATATGTTTGGTTGTATTTTCTAGGGTACTGTGCATCAGATTATGGCATTAGAAATAAACATTTCAAAGTTGCACGTGTCTTTATTTACATCTTGGTTTTGACTGGTGTAAGAGTATATTGAAAGAGTGTTTTTGTTATCCACTTTACTTCATGTAGTCTAAGTCGTATTTTCTGCGTTGACTAGTCATTGGTGTTTTTGCTCTAGGGTGAAGAACCAATGAGAGACTGATTGCTAGTTTGGTAGGGGGTTTGTGTAGTAAGGTGGGTTTTGGTACACTGTAATTCACTGAGGTCCTAAGTCTTTATGCACAGTTTTGTGTATGAGCAGAATTCCTGGAATAGTAGTTACAACAAAAAGGCTTGATAAAGGGCTTGTACTTTGAATATGAATATAAAATAGAAGAATAGTTGATAATCACAGCTAAGGAATGCAGCAGTTAGATGTGTGTATGTGTGGATGATGTGTAGATTGAGTAGAAGATGAAAAATGTGAAAAATAAGAAAGGTTGGGGAGACGCAAACTACCCACTGCATTGTCAGTGAAGTGGATCTTTGGATTTCCAGGTCATTACACAGATAGGGTGTTGGATTCCTCAGTGGAATGTATCTGCTACATTTTCTCAATTTTTAGATAATTGCCCATCTCCTTGTACTATATACTAATCCTTACAATTGTCTTCGGACAAAATTAGTTCAAAGACTGGACTGGTCTTGGAAAGGAATTTAATGCAAGGTTGTCCAATTGCTACATGGGACAAGTTATGGCTTAACCCGTTCGATGCTCATGACGAGCTCAGCTAGTCATGAGGTACACCTCTCGTGTGCTCATGACGAGCTGAGCTCGTCATGAATAATGGGAATCAATGATTTTCAGCATAGAGGGAGAATTCCAACAGTAGCGATGGTGTTAAGCTTCACAAACTACACAGACTGCAAACACTACACAGACCCTCTACTTTGTTTATCATCATCTTCTATTTACCCCAGTGACTCTAGCATATTTTCCCCCAACTATACCCTCTACTTGTTGGTCCTGTTCATGCTCAACTGCTGATGTAATACACATGCCATTTGATTGCCCTCCTATTCATCAGTTTTGGGAATTGGTCTAGACTCAAATTAATTACATTTTTAAAGTTACTATTCCTTTTACCTTAATTAATATCTTTTTAGGTACCTTGTCACCCCAGTGGCCTCACATATCACCAAATTATACATTTTTAAATGTATTGTTAGCTGTTGCTTTTCATTTAAAAAACATTAAACTGGAACAAATTCCAGAATGTTACTTTCAGGTACTGGTGGAACGCCACCTGTTTTCATAATAGATTAGACACTAACTATGTTTCTCTTGTATCTCTAGCTATAAAGAGAAATCACTAATGGCATCCATTAACTACATATTTTTCCTCTTCCACCTCATCTACTAACAAAATTATCACTGTATCAGATGAGGTAAGGAAGTCACCTTGAATTTCACCATATTGCCTTTGTTGTACTATTAGAAGATGTATATAATCTCAAGCTTATAGCTATGATGGTTTTTTTTGCTTTTTTTATGTCTACAACTTTTTGTCACCTCTCACTTTTTCTAACTTTACATAAAGCAGTTGCATATTGTTCTCCTTCCTCCTGCTTTCCCCACTAGATACTCCTTATTTCCTTGATTTAATCTTTGCATAGCATGGTATTTATATCTTTCATATGTATATGCACTCTTTATGTATTTGTTAATAGGACTTATTCTAATTATTGTATAGCTGTTTTTTTTGCTGTGCTTAATAAACTCAAACTTAAATAATAAATATACACGCACACACACATATTACCTATTGGCAGTCACAAGGACATAGTTATAGTTAGAACCATGTTTCCATAGGAAAAGCGTTTTTTGACTTGCCTAGATCTTTGGTGCCGTTTGATTAATCTTCAAGAAATCTTCCAAAACAAGTATCATAGTGAGTCTGGGGGTGCATGGAAAGTTTCAGTGTGATCCAGCAAGCAGGGGCTGAGAAAAAGGGTGTCAACAAAGGTGTGTTTCCCTTGTTAATTCCCACAGGAGCTTTGAACATAACTACAGACTGAACCGCTGAACGGAATTACACAGAATTTGGCAGAAATGTAGATTTGGTTACACAGATCACACTTTCACTTATTTGGTTTACATCTTCGTAGTGTTGAAACATTTAAGAAAATCCAAATTTGTATATCTAGAATTGTGACAGCATCACAAATAATGATGAGCTCTTGGCTGCCAACACTTTTAATCAGAAAGTGGAGGCAGCCATTTAGGGACTCAGCTTATGTCTTGGACTTGGTGTCCCAGCCGGGACCCCAACACACCAAAATAGTATTTCTTGTAATTCACACTCATTTTCATGAAATATACGCAAATATACGCATGAATTGTTTTTTAAAAGCATGGTCTCTTGTGCTTGTGTTTAATTCAGCCCCCAGATGGGCCAGGTCTTGGTGGCATTTCTCTTTTATAAAATTAAAGAAGGGGGGCATACATGGCCCCCCTCCATGGGCATTTTTATGCCCGGGGAACACCACTTCCCTGGGGCTCTTGATAATCATAATCAGAGAGGCCTCACAACCCCCCCCCCTCCCCAGGCCCCAAGGACCACCACCTTCCGGCAGCTGCAGTTTACAAAATACAGAGGGGCAACATGGGCCCCCCAGGACCTAGAGACCACCACCTCCCTGGGGCCACAATTGAAAAAAAGATAAGGGGTTGTGTGGACGCCACCTCCCTGGGGCCAAATATATTTTCAAACAACAAGGGAGGGGGCCATGCTCCCCCTGGGCCATATACAGCTCTGGTGACTGCCACCTTCCTGGGGGTGACCCAGGAAATCAAAAGAAGGTGGACTCTATGACCCCCCTGGAAAAATCAATGGCCCTAGAGACGCCAGTCCAAGGGCCGGCTCCTGCTCTGTCACGGAGTGCCCAGACCCAGGACATAGCTGTTTGTTTTTACTTGGAACGTGTTTGTCAGATCCCACCAAACAAAAACAAACTTTGCACTGCCAGCAGGCGGGAGCTGTCAAACTGCTCCCACCAGCTGGAAGCAGTGAGTTCACCTCTTTCCTTGCCTGCAGACATGCGGCCAGGTAAAGAGATAAAACAATTGCTACTGCATAGAGGGAGATGCCTTTCCAGCAGATCCCTACGTGCAGCAGCAATCATTTCATCTCTTAACCTGACCTAAAGGCTCCCGCTGGGGTCCTAGGGAAAAGAGCAGGAAGAGGCTAATAAAGATCAGAAACAAGCAGAAAGAGTCAGAACGGAGGTGAGAAACAAGCATAAAGAGGCAGAATAAAATTCAGAAAGTAACTGAATGTGGCAGAATAAAGGTCAGCAATGAGCAGAAAGAGGCAAACCTTTATAGAAAGAGGCAAAATAAAGATGAGAAACTAGCAGAAAGAAGCAGAAAGAAGCAGAAAGAAGCAGAAAGAAGCAATTTACAGATGAGAAACAAGCAGAAAGAGGCAAAATATAGGTCAGAAACTATAAGAAAGAGGCAGAATAAAGACCTGTTTGAGCAGAAAGAGGCAGAATAAAGGTCAGAAACTAGCAAAAAGAGGCAAGATAGAGGTCAGACATCAGCAGCAAGAAGCAGTATAAAGGTCAGAAATGTTCAGAAAGAGGCAAAATAAAGGTCAGGAGTGGGCAGAAAAATAACAGGCAGGGTGAGCAGAAAGAGGCAAAATAGAGCCCAGAAACGAGCAGCAAGAGGCAGAATAAAAGTCCGGAGCGAGCAGAAAGAGGCAGAATAACCGTCAGAACGAGCAGAAAGAGATAAAATAACAGTCAGAACGAGCAGAAAGAAGCACATTAGAGGGCAGGTGAGATCAGAGAAGAGGCAGAGCATAAACAGAGGAGGCATAAAACTGAAGACAGAAGAGGGTAGAAGACTGCAGGCAAGCTGGACAGGAGGAAGGTCACAGGGGTAGCTGGCATGAGGACCTCCTTCCATGTGCCCCTTACTTTTTTTATTACTGCACACCCACTGTTTGACCTACTCATAGACTCATGCACCCACTCACAGACCTACTCACACACCCACTGGCAGACACACTCCAACACTAATGCACCTACTCACAGATCCATTCAAGCAATTATGTACCCACTCACAGACCCCCTGAGAGACTCACACACACATCCACGGACCCACTTAGTGACTCACATACCCATGCATCCACTCAGAGACCCACACACCCATTCAATTAAAGTCACGCACCCACTGACTAACACCCTCAGACACTAAGGCACCCACTCACAGAACCATTCAAGCACTCATGCACCCACTCATAGATCTACTGATCACTCATGTACCAAATCGCAGGCCTACTCAGAGACTCTTACAGGCTCTCACAGACCCACTCAGACACTCATCCACCTAATCACAGATCCACTCAGATACTCATGTTCCCCTACACAAACTTACTCTGAGATTATTGCACCCACTCACAGATCTACTCATAGACTCACGCATCCAATGTCTGACCCACTCACAGACCTACTCAGAGAATCACACTCCCACTCAGAGACACAAGCACCCACTCACTTCCCCACTCAGAGACTCATCCATCTACTCACAGACCTTCAGAGACACTCATGCACCCACTCACAGACCCAGTCAAAGACTCATGCACTGACTCACAGATCCACTCAGACACACATGCACCTACTCACAGACCCACCCCACTTAGACACTCATGCACTGACTCACAGATCCACACAGGCACTCCCACAGCCATGTACATACCTATACAGTCACTCACACACCCATCATAGACCCACACAGCCACTCATTCACCCACAAACCCACTCACACACCCACTCTAAGACCTGTACATCCACTCACATACTCACTCCCCTACCTATGGACCCACGCACACACCCACTTGCAAAGGTTAAGGATTACATTTAGGAAATAAGATGTTAAAACATGTTGAAATTCACTGGAAAAAAAAGGTTACAGAGATGTTATGGTAAGGAAATAGAATTTAAAAATCATAGAAATTCACTGGAAAAAAAGGTTACTGGGATGTTAATTCAGCAGTTATAGTTACCTGGGCTGACTATAACTTATGCCCGCACAGTGTACTATTTATGATCTCAGATTTTAAATCACTCATGACATGGTCAGTGACTTTACTGTAGGACCACTCACACACCTGCTCATATCCCCATACAACCTCTCATATACAAACTCACACACCCATACAACCACCCACATACCATTCACCAACCCATACAAATGCTGACACACACTCAGTCACATAGCTACTCATACAGCCACTCATAGACCCATACAGCTACTCACATAACCATTCACACATTCACATAGCCACTCACACAATCACTCACTCAGCCATACAGCTACTAACAGAGCTACTCAGTCACCTTTACAGCCACCCACACATCCATTCACTCTTCTAGAAAACCACTTGAAAAGCATCCACACACCAGTACAATCTCTCACAAGCCCACTCACTCATCTATATAGCCACTCCCACAAATACTTACTGTGCAAAATAGCCACTCACTCACCCACTCACTTACCCATACATCCAGTCAAACAGATACTCACCTACCTGTACATGCACTTACATACCCAGTCACTCATCCCTAGAGCCATTCACACAGCCACCCAGTCACCCATACAGCCACCATCATATATACTTATCCACCCATAGAGCCACACAGATAGCCACCATAGTCACGATACAGCTACCAACACACCCCCTTTTTCACCCATACAGCCACTAATACACCCATACAGCCACTAACAAACTCACTCACTCACTCACACACCCATACAGTCATAGTGCCACTCAGAGGACATCTATTAGAAACAGTATCACTCATTAGCAGTACAAAAATATTAGTAATTTAACTTATGCAGTTTCTTAATATATATCGTTAACTCTGAAACTTTTGCAAAACACTGCCACTCACTAGATGATTTAATCAGTGATGCCACCAGTGATGTCATTTGAAATGTCATTTGAGATGTCATCAGTGATGTCATCAGTGATGTTACTTACCATGTCATAAGTGATGTAATATGTGAGGTCATAAGCAGTGCATTGTGGGGCCGTAAGTTATAGTTAGCTCAGATAACTATAACTGCTGAATTTCAATGGTTTTGCATTAGTGAAATCTGGGCCTAACTATATCATCCCTGTAATCTTTGTTTTTTACAGTGAATATACATACACACACACACACACACACATATATATATATATATATATATATATATATATATATATATATATATATATATATATATATATACCTCTCATGCACTCATTCAATTAAATAATCGGACGTGCTATAAACTCAGCAATAAATTAACAATCTTGACAGCACAAAATGAACTTTTTAAACGACTTCTGGCATGGAAAAGTGCTGGTCTTCTAAATCAAGATGAGTACACATTTTCTTCCTGAAGATTCACAAGGACATTAACAACCCCCGGGAAGACAAATTATCTCTGCCAAACGTCTGTTAGAAAATGTATCCAACTAATTTACTCATTTTTACAGGAATTTGTGAGAGCCTTGCCCTCGTTCATTCAGGACACTACTGATTTTTTGAAGAACATACATGAGTGTCAATGGTGTAATGATTATCTATTAATATCTATAGATGTATCTAACTTATATACTACTATACACCACAAGGACGGTGTGAGGGCTCTGAAGCATTTCCTTGACAGGAGACCTATTCAGTATTACAGCCACAACAAAATGTTAATCAGTCTAACTGAATTTTGCCTGAATAACAATTATTTCCTCTTCCAAACCCAAATTTACCAGCAAGTTCGAGGAGTAGCTATGGGGGCAATCTTTTCTCCTAGTTATGCTTGCCTCCATATGGGGTGGTGGGAGGAAATGATTGTAACTGCACTATATGGTAACATACTTTTCAATCACATGATCAAATGGGTCAGATACATTGATGACTTGTTTTTTAAATGGCAGGGCACTAGAGAAAGTGCAGTAGCTTTTATCACCAGTCTAAATAACAATGATCTTAAACTACATCTCACATATAACATCAGTGAGCATTCTGTCCGTTTTTTAGATGTGGAAGTATTTGTGGTTAACAACAGTCTTGAAACCAGGCTATACCGCAAGCCCACGGAATACAATACCCTGCTGCATGCATCCAGCTTTCATCCCAAGCATACAATTCACAGTATCCCTGTTGGGGAAATGCT
This sequence comes from Lissotriton vulgaris, assembly GCF_964263255.1. Lineage (NCBI taxonomy): Eukaryota > Metazoa > Chordata > Amphibia > Caudata > Salamandridae > Lissotriton > Lissotriton vulgaris. Next base: position 970,333,629 of record NC_141689.1, on the reverse strand, counting down.
TCAGATGCGAAGAATATGCAGCAGGGAAGAAGATCTTTTTCTGGCACAGGAACAATGCAAAGAACGCTTGTGCTACTCCACCCGGACTATAGATGCAGCCATAAGAAAAACAAATCAACTGTGTAGGGAGGATTTGCTATTTACACCTAATAGCAAACCAGATCAAAAGCCCCAAAATCCTACTGCTGAATCAACCAACCTGAGACTGATCTTGACATACAATAGGCAGAGATGCGACATATGCCGAGTTGTAAGGAAGAATTGTCATGTTGTACGCAATGATTCTAAAATAGGGGAATTGTTGCCCAAGTCCCCAACTATTTCTTACAGAAGGGCCATATCCACCAGTGATTACTTAGTAAAAAGCAGCCCAGAAATCTCCCCTAACAAAAATTGGTTATGGGGACAAAAAGGGTTTAAGAGATGCTCTACATGCAAAGCATGTAAGCTGGGTGTCAACACAAGCTCTTATGTAACTCCTTTCAAAACAGCTCCCACCAGACTGAATATGCTGTTTCGTGTTGGAGTGCTCATGTGGATTGCGGTATATAGGCAGCACTAAGCTGCAAGTTCACATGAGAATCCTCCAACACGAAAGAGCCATTTCCAACTCAGATCTGAGCTATCCAGTGGACCGTCACTTTAAGGAGGTGCACAGCAATCAAGTACAAGATCTTAAATACTTTGTAGTGGATTCCATACCCCCTCTAAGGCGTGGTGGCAACAGGGAGGCTAACCTTAGAAGACTTGAAACTCAATATATTTTAGAGTTTGACAGCAAAAGTCCAAATGGTCTTAACACAACAGAAGACCTGTCCACATGGCTATAAAGCTCTGAGAATCAATCTAGAATAGCCATAGCTTGCACTCATCAGAACTTGAACATTTATAATATATAGTTTAGGAATAAAAAAAAAACAAGAAATGTAGTTATATGAACTCAAACCTGCGTAAATTACCTGTACCTATTTTTCACACATTTTAAATAATTGTTTTGCACAATTTGTACTGTTTAAATGTTAAACAGCCCTTGCACTTATGCACTTTATAATTATTATTATTATTTATTTTTATAAAGCGCGTAGTCACCCGGAGGTATCCCAGCGCTAAAAAAACCTATCTCCTAAGTACAGTGGGACAGAGGGAGGAAAAAGGAAGAAGAGGACGGGGGGGCGGAACGGAAGAGCAGGGTAAGGGCCAAGAGTGAATCACTGTGGAAAGAGGTGGGTTTTGAGCAGTTTCCTAAAGCGGAGGTATTGAGGTTCGAGGCGCAGGACTCGGGGAAGAGTGTTCCAGAGTCGTGCGGTCTGTACTGAGAAGCGCCTTCCTCCAGATCGGGCTCTCTTGAATTTGGGGGCGACAATGAGGTTTTCTGTGTCAGAACGGAGGGGTCTTGAGGATTTGTAAGGAGTGATAAATTTCTTGAGGGCAGAGGGGCCTTGATTTTGTCGTAGTTTGTGGGTCAGGCACAGGGCCTTGAAGTTGACCCGCTCTCTTATCGGGAGCCAGTGGAGGAGTTTTAGGGCCGGTTTGGCCGATGCTCTGGCAGGGGTATTTGTGAGAATCCGGGCCGCGGTATTCTGAATTCTCTGAAGTTTATTCAAAGTCCCCTCTGGGGCGCCCAGGTATATCACGTTGCTATAGTCCAGCCTCGAGATTACTAGGCCTTGAATTAGCAACTTTTGGGAGTCAGTGGGCAGGAGTGGCAGGACTTTCCTCAATGATTTCAGAAGTCCAAAGCAGGTTCCGGCCACTTTCTTTGCCTGCACAGTGAACGAGAGGTCGGTGTCAAGCCACACTCCCAGACTCTTTACTTCCTCTCTGGGTTCCGGAAGGGGACCCAGACAGGCTGGCCAGATGTTCGGGGACAGTGTGAGTCCTTTTGGGCCGAGGAGCAGAACCTCCGTTTTTGACCCATTTAGTTTTAGGGCAGAGGAGTTCATCCAATGATGGACCTGCACAAGGCAATTGAATAGGTCTGCTGGTTGTTGTTTGGGGTGGGACAGTGACACGACCAATTGCGTGTCGTCAGCGTAACTGACGACACTCACTCCGAATGGGATGATGACCTCCTCCAATGTGGACATATAGATATTAAATAATGTGGGGCTCAGGGAGGAGCCCTGAGGCACGCCACATTGGAGGGGAATTTCGGAGGAGCGGGCGTTATTCTCCCAGATTTGGTAGGTCCGTTGAGCCAGGAAAGATGTAAGCCAGGCTAAGGCGGAGCCCTCTACACCGGCTCCCTTGAGTCTTTTAATAAGAAGTCTGTGGTCCACGGTATCGAAGGCCGTGCTTAGGTCGAGGAGGATCACTGCCACTGATCCTCCTCCGTCCAGAAGCATTCTGGCCTCCTCAACCCCTGCTAGGAGGGCGATGTCTGTACCCTGCCCTGGGCGAAAGCCCGTCTGGGAGCTCTTTAGTATGTTATTGGCTTCCAGGAACTGGGAGAGTTTTTTATTAACCAGTTTTTCAGCAATTTTGCTGATTCCTGGGAGTAGGGAGATGGGCCTATAATTCGCCAGGTTTTCGGGGTCAAGGGAGGGTTTTTTTAACAGAGCTTTCACGACCGCTGCCTTCCAGCTTATGGGTACAACTCCCTGTTGGAGTGAGGTGTTAATCAGGTGAGTCACGGGGGGGATGATCGTGGGGGCTACCTTTTTGAGAATTCGGAGTGGGGCTGGATCTTTGGGGGAGCCGCTTTTTATGGATGTTAACGTATTTTCTACTTCTTCAGTCGTGACTTGGCCCCAAGAAGAGAGGCGGCAGGAAGTAGAAGATTGCGGGGGAACGTGTTCTTTGCCCAGATTCGCGGCGGGAATAGACTCGAGAATTTTTTGGATTTTCCCGTGAAAGAAATCCGCCAATTGTTGGCATTTGGTCCGGTCAGCTGTAGGATCAATGGGGTGTTTAGGTCCGGATGCTGGGGTTTTCAGGAGGTCTTTTAGGATAGCATAGGATTCCTTGCTGGAACATGCTGCTTTCTCTATTCTCTCCTGGAAGAACGTGATTTTAGTTTTGCGGATGGTGGTTTTGTAATTCAGGAGAGAGGCAGAATAGATCTCTTTATTTATTTCCGATTTGACTTTCCTCCAGGATCGTTCCGTTCTCTTGCACTCTTGGCGCAGGGCTTTAAGCTCTGATGTGTACCAAGGAGCCGAGGCTACTCTTTTGGGGTGTTTAAGGGAGGAGGTTTTGGGTATGAGTGCATCAAGAGAGGAGGTTATCCAGTCATTGACCTGCTTGTCAGCGATAGCGAGGTCGCTGGAGAGCTCAGGGGTGGACTCTGCCAGAGCGGCGGCCCATTCCCCGGGTGCAAGTTTATGCCACCGTCTGTCAGTGGTCTGAATTTTGGAGGTTTGGGGTTTGGTAGGGGGTGTTTCCCAGGAGATTGGGACAAGAAAGTGGTCCGTCCAGGGGAGGATCAAGGGATGCTCGGTGGTGATGGCTGTCGCATTAGACAGGACGGGATCCAATAGGTGTCCCTTCTCGTGGGTGGGTTCATTGTTTACCAGTCGGATATTGAGAGACGACAGATCTTGAAGAAGGTCAGCGGCTGACCTGTCTTTAGGGTCTTTAAAATGTAGGTTTAAATCGCCTAGAATGAGGAAATTGCCGGCCGAAGATGCTAGCTGAGCAACTGATTCAATGAGGGTGTTAAGGAATTTTCCCGGGGAGCCCGGGGGGCGGTAGATCAGTAACCCTGACAGAGAGTGGGCTGGAGAGGATTGAATGGAGAATTGGCAGCTTTCGCAGTCCTCGATTTGGGCGTCAGAAATTCTGCAAGTAAGATGCTCCTTGAAAATTATGGCTACCCCCCCTCCCCTCCCTTTGGGTCTGTGTAGAGCTTGACAGAGGTACCCTGAAGGTAAGGCCGTGACAATATCTGAGTCGGTGCTGTCTGATAGCCACGTTTCCGTAAGGAAAAGCAAATCAAATTCATGGTCTAGAATTAGCAAATTTGTTTCAATTGCATGTTTAGGTAGGGAGCGACAATTAAGAAGTCCAATCTTAAGTCCGGGTTTGATGAATGCAATAGGGGATGGAGCGCAGCGCGTACAGTAGTGGAAAGGTTTACCTTCGGTATGCGAATGGTGACAGGCCAAAATTGTTCTTGGTTGCAGTGCGCGGAGCATGTCTCTAGTATATACCACACGCTCACATGGGATATCCGACAGCATCTCTGGGCCTGGGTCCGTCTGGGCCCGGACGGGCCCAGACGGGCTTGCCTTTGGCGCGCCTTCGGCGCGCTGACGGCGCGCCCGCTGCGCCCGTCCGCTGCGCGTACGTGGGGCGCACATGATTATGTAGGCAAGTGGGCATGGCCGCTAGCGAGTGGGCGTGGCCAAAGACCGGCTCACAGGCTGCTGGCGCTGGCGCTTGCCAATTAGGGCGTAGGGTGGGTCTCTAGAGGATCGTGGTCTCCCTGAAGCCGTCAGGAGAGAGCCTGGGTGTCAGAACAAGTTGTGCAAACAAGCAATTTTAAGAACAACACAGAATTCAGCAAGTTAAAATTAGCGCTCCCGGCTGTGCCTCAGGAGAAGGTTCTGATCAGAGCATGAACACCGCTCTGTTTATGTAGGCAAGTGGGCGTGGCCGCTAGCGAGTGGGCGTGGCCAAAGACCAGCTCACAGGCTGCTGGCGCTGGCGCTTGCCAATTAGGGCGTAGGGTGGGTCTCTAGAGGATCGTGGTCTCCCTGAAGCCGTCAGGAGAGAGCCTGGGTGTCAGAACAAGTTGTGCAAACAAGCAATTTTAAGAACAACACAGAATTCAGCAAGTTAAAATTAGCGCTCCCGGCTGTGCCTCAGGAGAAGGTTCTGATCAGAGCATGAACACCGCTCTGTTTATGTAGGCAAGTGGGCGTGGCCGCTAGCGAGTGGGCGTGGCCAAAGACCGGCTCACAGGCTGCTGGCGCTGGCGCTTGCCAATTAGGGCGTAGGGTGGGTCTCTAGAGGATCGTGGTCTCCCTGAAGCCGTCAGGAGAGAGCCTGGGTGTCAGAACAAGTTGTGCAAACAAGCAATTTTAAGAACAACACAGAATTCAGCAAGTTAAAATTAGCGCTCCCGGCTGTGCCTCAGGAGAAGGTTCTGATCAGAGCATGAACACCGCTCTGTTTATGTAGGCAAGTGGGCGTGGCCGCTAGCGAGTGGGCGTGGCCAAAGACCGGCTCACAGGCTGCTGGCGCTGGCGCTTGCCAATTAGGGCGTAGGGTGGGTCTCTAGAGGATTGTGGTCTCCCTGAAGCCGTCAGGAGAGAGCCTGGGTGTCAGAACAAGTTGTGCAAACAAGCAATTTTAAGAACAACACAGAATTCAGCAAGTTAAAATTAGCGCTCCCGGCTGTGCCTCAGGAGAAGGTTCTGGTAAGCACTTTCCATAGGTAGCGAACTAAACGGCCTGGCCTTCATGTCAACAAGGTGCAGCTTTATATATGTCCCATTTGGGCTGAATTTATTTACGATATTTACAATGTATTTATTCAGTCACAGTATAAAATGTAGGGACGGGAGTGGAATAAATACAGTGATGTGTTTATCTGCACAAAAGTATACTGTCCCCAATTTTACTATGTATATAATGCGCCCAAATTTTACAATTTGATCAACAAGTGGTTTTTTAACTTGTTTTATGTACAATTTCGTGTGGTCTTTTTCAAATTCAAGAAGTATCAGATTATGCAAATTTGAAAACATTGTGAACAAAATGTATTTACACAGATATTATCAATATTTTTAATTGTATATTGGCGCAAGATGGTCCATTCTAATATTTGATAAGTATCAAACATTATGCTGCCAGGCAACAAATTAGAACACAGTACGATAATCTGTCTTCATAGTCGTTTTTGTGCACTGTCACTTTAAAAGGGAAAAAAGTCAGAGTCATGTCATGCGATCAAGGGCTGCAGAGCCCGAAACGCATCATGGCAACATTTTGCACAGAATAAAGAGCTGAAGCACAAAGAAACGGGAGTCCGTTTCCTTCTTATGAGTTTCAGAACAAGGATCTTTCATAGTTGGGAAACCTAAACACATATACATACCTATATATTTATATAAATACATATATGCTAATATATATATATATATGTATATATATATATATATATATATATATATATATATATATATATATATATATATATATATATATATAAATAAATATATCGTAGCAATTCCTGTTTCCTCAGCGATTCCACACCAAACAGAAAGAAGGACCCCCAAGCAGCAGGTAAGTTCTCAGTGGGAAGATTTATTTGCTCTCAAAAAATGATATTCCAGGCATGACGCGTTTCGGTTAACCAGTAACCTTGATCACTGCAGCTTGTTACATTCTTAAATACTCATTGTTTCAAACATTTCAGTCATGTGATGACAAACAGTGAAAAAATACTTCTGTTGACGCAATGTCCTTATATATCAATAGTGACCAGCTTAAACATTGGATAGGTTCTGGTTTATGATGCTGTATACATATTTCTGCATAAATGCATTATATAACAATGTGCAACATTGCGCAATAAATAACTAAAAAATATATGTATGTATAGAGACTTAATTCTCGTTTTCATTATCTTTGCATCATTATATTTAAGCGCAGTATTCCTTTGTATATAATGATAATAACAGCATGAATGCCTAAAATTAGCATGTGCAATATGACGCATAGGTTATGTAAACATCTCATATTAAGAAATTTATAAAAATATTCAATATGGAGTTAAAGCATATCGGCATGAATGCCTATAAAACCAATATGTGCAAAATTCCATATGAGCTAAAATTGGGTTACATGGTATTAAAAATCCAAGCCTGGATATCCAAAAACCACCCCCCCTAAAAGCTCATAAGATATTAAAACTCATTGAGTCAACAGAAAGTGCATAGTGCTGTGCAAGATGAAAAAATAAGTGAATTTTTAAAATTAGAAATTAGAGGCTAATTTATGACATTTTTTACACAATATTTTTAAAATGATTTCAGGGATTCCTATTTTATTCGAGATCTACTACAGAAACGTATGCATGTCCTCGGTGGTATTTAATCCATTGGGAGACTTGCTGTTAAGGTTAAGTATGTATTTAGTCTCCAACTGCCTTAACAGGTTCTCTCTATCCCCACCTCTTTTCGGAGTTGGTACTGCATCAATAATATAGTAAGATAGACACTTAATGTTTTTGTCATGTCTCGCCTTAAAGTGTCTAGCTACCGAGTAGGTGGGGTCGCTGTTGATGATTGCTCTAATATGTTGTAATATTCTCACGTGCACCGGCTTTATGGTGCTGCCCACGTACCTGAGGCCGCAGGTGCACGTGAGAATATACACAGCGAACTCTGTGCGGCAGTCATAGTTCCCGTTTATTTTTAGCTCATTCTTACTAAAGGGTGTACTGTATTTGCTGGTATTTACACCAAAGGTACATGCTCGACATGTGGAGCATTTAAAGAATCCTTGTTTGACTGGCATCCAAGTGGGAGCAGCTGCCCATGCCCCTAGTGGTTGTGTCAGCTGAACAGCCATGTTCTTACATCTCCTGAAGGTCACCTGTGGTTTATTAGGGAGATCTTCTTTCAGGATGCTGTCTGTCAGCACAATTGGCCAATTTTTGTTTAATATGGCTCTTATTTTGCGCTCTTGCCTGCTGAATGTAGTTATCAATCTCGGCGCATCTGTGTCTTTATCTGATTCTACACCGCCCTCGGATCTTCTATGTGTAGGCAATAATTCTGCTCTTGATTTATTGTCAGCTCTACTAACGGCTATATTGAGAGTTTTTTCTGTGTATCCTCTGGCACAGAGTCTTTCTATGCTTTCATCTCTACACTTCTCATACTCTTCGGGGGAACTACAAATCCGCTTAAGCCGCAATACCTCGCCATAAGGTATGCTCACTATCAGATGCTTGGGGTGTGAGCTAGACGCATGGAGAATTGCATTTCCTGCTGTAGGTTTTCTATATGCAGTTGTTGCCAGTTTGTTATTAGTTAACATCACCTGGACATCAAGAAACTCAATTTTACTGGTACTCAAATGCGAAGTAAAGAATAGATTGTAGTCATTTACATTAATTTTTTCTACAAATTCCATGGCACTCAGGCTGTCTCCTCTCCAGATAACAAAAACATCGTCTATGAAACGCAACCATAAACAAATCCTGTTCTCCATCTCATATTGATGTTGGCCCATGAGGACCTGCCTCTCCCAGAACCCTACGTGCAAGCACGCATAGCTTGGGGAAAAGCAGGCCCCCATAGCCACTCCTCTTTTCTGTCTGTAGTATTCCTTACCGAAGGCAAAATAATTATTATCAAGATACCATTTGATTAATGACATTATCATTTTGTTGTGTAACACATATTCAACAGGACGAGTTTTAAGAAAATGTTCAACTCCTTTCAAACCTTGTTCGTGGTTAATGCTTGTATATAAAGACTCTATGTCTAGAGTCAACAACATCATGTCCTCTGTCCAATCAAAATTGTCAATCCGAGATAAAAAGTCTCCAGTATCTTTTAAGTATGACGGCATCTCTTTTACCAATTCTTGTAGAAAATAGTCTATGTATTGGCCAATATGCTCTGTCAAGCTTTTGATGGCTGATATTAGGGGTCTGCCAGGTATTGGGACTTTTTCTTTGTGCAATTTAGGTAGCAAATATAGAAAAGGCATCACAGGGTGGGCATTGTATAAGAATTTAAATTCCTCATTTGTTATTAAGCCATCTGTTTTCCATTTTTGTAGTTCTTTTTTCATATTTTCCTTTGCCTTATTGTATGCTTTTAGTGTCGTCTTCTCATAACAGTCAACATTTTCCAGTTGCCGCTTGGCTTCAGCCTCATAGTCGATTTTGCTCCACAGCACAATATTGCCGTCCTTGTCCGATTTTTTTATTATGACATTCAGGTTTTTCCTAATTTTTTCCATCAGATTATTGTATTGAACTTGATGCTGATTTGAACCGTATTTCTCACGATTGGTTTGGCAATGAAGTTTTTTTTATTTACTCAGTGATGCGATCATGAAAAACGTCTATTGCATCCTTCGGCATAAGAGGGACAAATGTTGATCTGGGCTTGAAGGGGCTTTCTCCCACACCCTTCTCCCTCACCCTTCTGGAGCAAATCCAGTTCTCTTAGTTGTGATTGGGTTGATGTTTGGGAATTATTTTCCTCTTCGTTATTTAGCTCATGTAATACCCATAGTGTAGGTACCTCAGAGGCTTGCAAGTGTGACCCAGCCACAGTTCGTGTTTTTGTTTTTTTGTCCTCCCAAACACTTTTCATGGCAACATTTTTTTTTAATTTTAGTTTCCTTATAAATTTGAAAATGTCTATCCGAGTGGTTCCGTAGTTGAAATCTGTATTCGGACAAAAGTTCAGGCCCAATGCTAACAACTGCTCTTCAGCTTTCGTCAGAGTCATGGTTGTGAGGTTTACAACGGTTTGTTTGTTGATTAATGCTTTTTGCGCCAATAGTTCTTCTTCTTTTTGGGCTTCCCGCCTGCGTTTCCTCCTGCTTGAGCACCTGACTGTGTTGCGTCTTTTCCGTCTTTTATATATATATATATATATATATATATATTACCTACTGGCGGTCGCCAGTAGGTAGTTATAGTTAGGATTTTTTTCAATGTTAAATCTCAAAATTCTATTTGGAATAACTTTGGCGCCGGTTGACGAATCTGCCTCAAAATTTCCTCAAAATGGCCTCGCGGCGTTCCGGTCCTTCCCTGAAAGTTTGGGGGGGATTCGTCAAGCGGGGGCCGAGATAAAAGGGGGGTCCCAAAACGCGTTTTCCCCATGTTAATTTCCATAGGGCGGTCAATTTCACTTTTAGCCCGAACGGCTGAATGGATTTCCACTAAACTTGGCAAAATTGTAGGGACTGGTAGCCCGATGTGCCTTTGCTATGTCTCAAGATATGTGCTCCAGTGGATTTTGAGTAATTAAGGTTCAAAAAAATATATATATCTATAGCCGCGCTCCGGTACGCGCACCGGTACGCGCACCGGGCGCTTACCGCGTCTTGCGCGCAGAAAGCTGATTGGCTCTGGGGTGTCTGTAAACATTCTAAACAGTCCGGAGCGGCCGCCATCTTGTGTCTCGGTAGGATCGAGACACGAGAGGTGGCCAAAACAAAGAGGGAAATGACCATAAGGGGGCAGAGTAGACCCCCCTTGACCCCCTAGGTTTGATGTGGGGGCCATAAAAGGGCCCCGCGGAGCAAAAAAAAAATAAAAAAAAATTTTGATTTTCGCGGGGTGAGCGCCCGGTACGCGCACGGGTACGCGCACCGGTAAGCGTACCGGGGAGTGTACCATGGGGAAAAAGAATGACAGTTTTAAAAGTAGCTGTTTAAAAAAAAAATGTTTTGTTGTTTTTTTTATACATACACATACATATATATAAATGCATATGCATATATATATATATGCATATATGTGTATATGTGTGCGTGTAGAGAGAGGTAGAGAGGTAGAGGTATAGAGGTAGAGAGGTAGAGAGGTAGCGGTAGAGAGGTAGAGATTAGTAGAGAGAGAAGAAGAGAGAGGTAGAGAGGTAGAGAGTAGAGAGTGAGTAATAGAGAGTAGAGAGTGAGTAGTAGAGAGTAGTAGAGAGCAGTAGAGAGAGTAGCAGAGAGTGAGTAGTAGAGAGTAGTAGAGTGAATAGTAGAGTGAGTAGTAGAGAGTAGTAAAAGTAATTTACAATCGTTCGGAATATCGGTGTTTGGGCAGATATGATCCAGGGACCCCCAGTATGCAAGGGGAATTAGTCCCCCCTCTACAAACACGCCAGTGGCCTGCATTGCAGAGAGGTGTAACAAGGGTGTGGCCTCATTACACTTCTCTGCAATGCAGCTCCCTCGCGCATACTGGAGGCTCCTGGTGGACCAGTTGACCCCAGGGACCCCCAGTATGCAAGGGGAATTAGTTCCCCCTCTGCAAACGCGGCAGTGGGCTGCGTTGCAGAGAGGTGTAACAAGGGGCATAGTCTCATTACACCTCTGCAATGCAGCCCCTGGCGCATACTGGAGGTTCCAGGTGGGCTAATTGGCCCCCAGGGGCCCCCAGTATGCAAGGGGAATTAGTTCCCCCTCTTCAAACATGCATGGGGGCTGCGTTGCAGAGAGGTGTAAAAAGGGTTGTGGCTTCATTACACCTCTCTGCAATGCAGTCCCCTGGCGCATACTGGAGATTCCTGGTGGGCTTTCAGGTCTTATATAGTTAGGAATTAGCATTAAAAAAACCTTTGAAATTCACTGAAAAAACCATAGGTTTCACACCAGTTATAGTTAGGAATTAGCATTTAAAAAACCTTTGAAATTCACTGAAAAAACCATAGGTTTCACACCAGTTATAGTTAGGAATTAGCATTTAAAAAACCTATTAAATTCACTGACAAAACCATAGATTTCACACCATTTATAGTTAGCTGGAAATTTTACTGACATAAAACCATTGAAATTCCCACGTTATAGTTAGTTGGACTCACTATAACTTGCGCGCCTGTAATGCACTGCTGATGACGTCACATATTACATCACTCATGACATGGTCAGTGACATCACTCATGACATCACTGATGACACCATCCTTGTGACAGAGTGACAGACCTAATTTCAGTGTAATGTAACGCTTGAAACACATATTCAAAAATAGAAACAAACATTTTCAAAAAAATGGAGATACCCAAACCAGTAACAACAACCAATTCAGTAATTCCACCATCTATATACACATCCACTCATTCACCAACAGTTCTATATAGTCACTCATATATATACTCACTCATCATATGTAGTGATACACCTATACATCCTGTTACACATCAGCAGTCATCCAAAAGTTACTCACACACATACTCACACATGCAAATAAACTATTGAACATCCATTTATTTGCATATACATTTATACACACACTACCACCTTACTTCTAAGGAAACTTACCCATACTTACTCTCTTAAACAATCACTTATAGAAACACATACTTATTTAAACAGGAACTTCTACAATCTCTCACTATATATACTATACTCACTTATATACATCAATACTCACATATACTAGATTAAAACATATGTCGTTACTAATGAAGACACTAGTGAGACAGTCATTCACTCACTAACACACACATATACACACTCATCCACCCATACAGTCCTGCACATATGCTGTCTTCAAAACACATACAAACAGTGAGTCAGTCACCAACCCCTGCAGCCACTTATACACAAAGAGAAACACTGATACAAACATTTAAATATTTAAACAATACTCGCTAATATATGTATTCACTAAGATACACGTAATAAGCCAGTTACCCAACCATTTTTTTTTTTAAAAAACATCCATTTACACACTTATTTAAACATTTATTCTTCCATCGACCTTTACAAATACATATATAAAACAAATTTATTTTTCAGAAAGACACACATTCACTGGATGGTGTCATCAGTGATGTCATGAGTGATGTCACTGACCATGTCATGAGTGATGTAATATGTCAAGTCATCAGCAGTGCATTACAGGCGCGCAAGTTATAGTGAGTCCAACTAACTATAACGTGGGAATTTCAATGGTTTTATGTCAGTAAAATTTCCAGCTAACTATAAATGGTGTGAAATCTATGGTTTTGTCAGTGAATTTAATAGGTTTTTTAAATGCTAATTCCTAACTATAACTGGTGTGAAACCTATGGTTTTTTCAGTGAATATATATATGTATATATATATATATATATATATATATATATATATATATATATATATATATGTATATATATATATATATATATATATATATATATATATATATATATATATATCCTCCAAACGACTCTCCTGCAATCCCCGCCAAGGGGAAGAGAGACACGGACCACAGGAAGGTATGGCTCAGATGTATTTATTTACCCTCAGTGACACGTTTCAGACTTCTTCAGTCCTTGATCACACTGACATTGGGTAAGCCATTCGCCATTTTAAATTTACAATTCAAAACCACGTGATTAATGAACATAAAGAACATACTAGTCATCATGAAGGCATACAACATATTCTTGTAGTCTGTTTTCTAATTTGGGTCATTTGTTTTGCATAACATTATTGTTAAAATCACCGTAAAACACTCATTTTTGAACCTGATAACAATGCATTAATAAATATACCCATAAATAAATTAAATAAATAAATAATTGGATGCATTAAAAAGATATATCATCTATATATAATAGCACATATCATATATATATATATATATATATATATATATATATATATTACCTACTGGCTATCGCCAGTAGGTATATATAGTTAGAATTTTTTCCCTATGGGACTTTTGAAAATTCTATGTCTAATAACTTTGGCGTTTGTGGACGGAATCGGCTGAAATGTTCAGGAAAATGGCACATTTTGTTTCTGAGCAGCCCCTGAAAATTTGGTGGGGTTTCGTCAAGGGGGGGCTGAGAAAAAAGGGGGGTCCCAAAACGCGTTTTTTGCATTGAGTTTTCCATAGGGCGGTTGGACTCACTTTTAGCTCGAACGGCTGAATGGATTTGCACGAAACTTGGCAAAATTGTAGGGACTGTTAGCCCGATGTGCCTTTGCTAGGTCTCAATATATGTGCTCCAGTAGTTTTTGAGAAATTAACGTTCAAACCAAGATATATATCTGTAACAGCGCTCTGGGCAGCGATCCGGTCCGCTTACTTTTCGCTTATCGGAACTTTGCGCGCAGAAAGCTGATTGGCTCTCCGGTGTCTGTCAACATTCTAAACAGTCCGGAGCGGACGCCATCTTGTCTCTCGGTAGGATCGAGAGAGAAGAAGAGGTGGAAAACGAAGGGGGAATTTAATGAAAGGGGGCAAGGTATCCCCCTCTTGACCCCCTAGGAATGTTGTTGGGGTTATTAAAGGGTCCCGTGGGGAAAATAAAAAAAAAATGATTTTTCACGGTAGAAGCGCGGCCGCGAACTGGTAGCGAAACGGGAATTCGCCATTTTGTGCTTCGTAAATTAAATTACTAGTTATAAGTGGGTGCGGGAGACGTATCCTAATCCCCTATGTTTCCTGAGGGTGGGTGAGGAGGCTGATATATGTTGATACATCTCTTCCAGCGGCTGTGCGTGAGCTTTTTTTTTTTTTTTGCTGCGTGACAGTCCGGAGTGGCCGCCATCTTGTCTCTCGGTAGGATCGAGAGAGAAGAAAAGGTGAAAAACTAAGGGGGAATTTAATGAAAGGGGGCAAGGTATCCCCTCTTGACCCCCTAGGAATGTTGTTGGGGTTATTAAAGGGTCCCGTGGGGAAAATAAAAAAAAAATGATTTTTCACGGTAGAAGCGCTTCACGGGCCGCGAACTGGGCCGCAAACTGGTAGCGAAACGGGAATTCGCCATTTTGTGCTTCGTTAATTAAAGTACTAGGTATAAGGGGGTGCGGGAGACATATCCTAATCCCCTATGTTTCCTGAGGGTGGCTGAGGAGGCTGATATATGTTGATATATCTCTTCCAGCGGCTGCGCCATCTTGCCTTTTTTCGAATGCCACAATTTTGTCGTGCACGGCAGCCATTTTAGATGCCAGGCTGGTCCCAGGCTATCACCTACCCCTGCGGATGTAGTTTATGGCCCCAGCTGTAGAGAATTCAGACATGCCAATCCTCCTGATTCAGGCGTGTGAGTACTGATTTCAGTGCTAGTCTCCCGCCTCCCGATTTCTGCAAGCAAAAACCCGGGGGCATATTACGAACAACTAGCGATAATTTTTGTCTATAACTTGTTTAGAGACAAAAATTATCGCCGCACATCGGCGATTTTTATCGCAGATAAACCTTGCTATTATCGCAGAAAAGTCAGCGATATTCATGTATTATCGACCTAATGCTCTTAGCCATGTTATCCACCTCCCATTGGATAACATGGCTAAGAACTGCTCAGGGCAGGTGTTAGATTTTGGAGATATTCGCGCTTAGCGCGAATATCTCCAAAAGTTGGTAATAGAAGGTAGCGATGTTAGGGACTGTTTCCAGTCGCTAACATCTTGGCACGCCACTTTGCATGTCATTAGTGATAAGTATCACTGACATGCAAAGCCGGGCCCAAGATGGTCGCTATCTCCTTTTAGGTGTCACTAACTGGTGTTAGCGACAGCTTGATAATAGGGAAATAATTTTATCTCCGCTTTCATGGTTTTTAAAGCCAAAAAAGCGGAGATAAACCCCCTTGATAATATGCCCCACGATTCCTTGGGGGTTTCAGCTGACATGGCTTGGTATTGTGTTACATGGTAATTTTTCCATGAAACGTCAGAGGGTCGATGTAGGGGTTCTAGAAGAGGTGATAAACCATTTAAGCCTCATGAACAAGCGCATGGTCTTTTAAAGATTTGTGAAGTACTCGGGGCGGCGGTGTGTGTGTGCCCTCTTTCAGGAGCGGGCGGGGGGGCACTGCCAGCAACTTGCCAGGTCAGGTAGTGTTCAACACGTGCATCACCCTTTCTCTGCCTGCTATTGCGCTCCATGCTTCGGAAAGGTAAGAAAAAGAACGTGCATTTGAGTTTGAAATGTCCGATCCTGCAGCAGCACACTTCCAAAGCCCACACATGACAATAACCCGATTCAAGGCCCCATTCACCCGTTTTTCAAAAAATAGATAACACTCCAACAAATTAAGGTTATAAAACTTTATTAACTTTTAACGATAATGAACAGAACAAAAACTAAAAACATTTAAACATTTATTAACACAAAAAGCAACAATGGTTAGAAGCTGTCTTTTGTGCGAATAGTCCCAAGGCAGCACAACGTGCAGAGTTCTGGACGGCACCCAGGTGATGTCGCCTGGGTGCCGCACTGGTTTAGGGATCCTACAATGCTGCTCCGAAAATTGGCGTGGGGCGTCCCGGGTGGGGCGGGGGGAGGCCTCGTCAGTAGCGGTCTGTTGTGCGAATAGTCCCAAGGCAGCACAACGTGCAGAGTTCTGGACGGCACCCAGGTGATGTCGCCTGGGTGCCGCACTGGTTTAGGGATCCTACAATGCAGCACAGAAAAACAGCGTGGGGCGTCCCGGGTGGTGCGGGGGGAGGCCTCGTCAGTAGCGGTCTGTGTCCAGTGTCACATGGCTGACACAACATGTACGACAGGCACCCAGGTGATGTCCAGTAAACTGCCGCACTGGTTTTGGTATCCTACAATGCTGCTCCGAAAATTGGCGTGCGGCGGCCCGGGGGGGGGGGGGGGGAGGCGGCGTGAACGGGCCTCCCCAGGTGGCGGCCATCTAGCTGAGTTGCGCTCGCTCTTGCGGCCACAGCGTCTCGCTCACCATGTTGTGGAGTTGCTCCCACTCTTGCAGTGCAGCGATAGGCGGCTGCCACATGGCTGTCAAAATGGCGGACGGCTCTTCGGTTTTGGGCCTGGTCCACTGAAATGGCCCTGGGACACCTTGGAAGTCGGACGCTTGCCTGCTAGGGCTTGGGCTCCATTCTCGAAAAGCGTCCCCTCAGCCGTGAAGATTGTATAAAAGTCTTGGGGGCCCCCGACTCCCGCAGGCTTCCGGTGGGGAGCGGCTGCCATGATTGCTCGCGGAATGACCACGACGGAGCCACGAGATGGTGGTGCTCTCATGCTGACGCCAGCTTCAGTCTGAATGATCCAGAAACAAGGTGGGGCTTTCATCGTTTGGGAAAAAAAAATGTTCTAAACCAATGAAAAGTGTTATTTTTAGGTCATATGACCAAGCCTTCCATCTTTAGGAAACCAAAAGTAAAATGAACCAATGAAAAGTTTTATAAACAAGTCACATGACCTGTTATGCGACATAGGGCTACAAAAAGCGTAGAAAATCCGTTGGCACGTGAGGCGGCGTCAGTAGCGGACCGATGTGCGAATAGGCCGAAGGCAGCACAACGCGCCGAGATCCGGATGGCACCGAGGTGGTGTCCAGCAAATTGCCGCACTGGTGTGGCCATCCTACAATGCTGCGCCGAAAGACGGCGTGTCCAGCTGAATTGCGGTCACTGTTGCGGTACAGTGACTCGAACGCGCCGAGATCCGGATGGCGCCGAGGTGGTGTCCAGCAAATTGCCGTACTGGTGTGGCCATCCTACAATGCTGCGCCGAAAGACGGCGTGTTCAGCTGAGTTCCGGTCACTCTTCCGGCACAGTGACTCGAACGCGCTGAGATCCGGATGGCACCGAGGTGGTGTCCAGCAAGTGGCTGCACTGGTGTGGCCATCCTACAATGCTGCGCCGGAAGTCGGCGTGGGGTGCCCCGTTGGCTTATGAGGTGATGTCAGTAGTGGACTGATGTGTGAATAGGTCGGAACCAGCACAAGGCGCCAAGATCCGAATGGCAAGTCCTGGATGTTGAGTGCCTCAGTTGAGATTTCTGAGCAGTGCTTGTAGAACTGTCTGAAGCTTATTTGCACCTGCTGCAGCTTCACTAGGTCCGGCGGAACTTGTTGCCTTTTCCTTTCTGCTTCTTTTCCTACAATGCGTTTCTTCTGAAGACACGACCAGGTCCCTGAATGTGTGCAGGGGGACGCTATTGAATGAATGAACGCGCCGAGATCTGGATGGCACCGAGGTGGTGTCCAGCAAATTGCCGCACTGGTGTGGCCATCCTACAATGCTGCGCCGAAAGTCGGCGTGGGGTGCCCCGTTGGTTTATGAGGTGATGTCAGTAGCGGACCGATGTGTGAATAGGTCGGAACCAGCACAAGGCGCCCTGCACTGTTGAGCCTTTTTCAATGTCTGTTTTTTGTTCTTTCCCCTCCATCAAAAACAAAACAAAAATACAAGGCGCCAAGATCCGAATGGCAAGTCCTGGATGTTGAGTGCCTCAGTTGAGAGTTCTGAGCAGTGCTTGTAAGACTGTCTGAAGCTTATTTGCACCTGCTGCAGCTTCACTAGGTCCGGCGGAACTTTTTTCCTTTTCCTTTCTGCTTCTTTTCCTACAATGCGTTTCATCTGAAGACACGACCAGGTCCCTGAATGTGTGCAGGGGGACGCTATTGATTGAATGAAAATGGCGGCTTGACACAAAGCTGACTCAAGCGTTACTGTTGGTGCTATACAGACAAAAATTGGTTTTCAGTTTGTACATTCTTCAGGTTTTTTTTTCCATCCAAGTCTGATTGAGAGTTTGTAGAAAAATGGCTTCAGATTTTCCACATACTACTCTTCAACATTCTTCCTAAATGTAACAATGTGAAACTCACTAGGAGAACGGCTGTTTCTGTTTCCTTTCAAAATGCTGCCACCAATATTTTCTGAATGGAAGACACCATCTTGTAACATAAAGGGCCGAAAGGGGTTCTGGTCTGGCCGATGGTTGGTGGAGACATTTTGACTATATCTTGGACCTGCCCGGCCTCGCCCAAAATGGCGCCGGTATAAATGGGACTCGTAACTCTTTGCCCGCAAATGTATATCTAGAAAATGTTATTGTAAGTGGCCCTGTCGTATTTTAATTACAAAATGTACGTCCACCGATTCCGCAACTGTTAGACACCTTTGTTCTTGTCACCTAATGGCCCGCTCGTTACGTTCTTCTACAGTGTAAATGTCTCCTCATCATATACGATTTGAGTTTGCTCCGTGGCCGGCCCACGTGGTTATAGGCCCGTATTTGTATACTGACATTTTCACAATAAAGGTTTTTAAAACAAAACACGGTAGTAGTATTTTCATTTGTAAAGTTTTTACTTTTAGTGACTGTTTTCGAATCAGTAAAAGGCAAGTGAAATAAAGCAGTCCAATTACATGACGGATAAAAGGTATAATATGTAGGAACGCAGTAAAGATAAATGGTCAAGGGCAGTTGTGTTTTTCATGTCTGCAACATAAAGTGATCGATAAGAATCTGATAATCAGGCGTATCGGCGACTAAGACAGCAGGCCGAATCTCTTTTACTCAACGGCTCCGTCATGGAAGGAAGAAACGCCCTTTTTCTCGAAAAAGGAATATATTTTACTTGCAAGACAGTTGTAAATTTTCCGGGAAAGTACATTAGCCTGGAATATTATAACATATGTTTGAAAAAAAAATATTGTTCGAAAATAATAAAAAGCGTAATTTTTAGGTCATATGACCAAGCTTTTCATCATTAAATTAACAAAAGTAAAATGAACCAATGAAAAGTTTTATTAACAAGTCACATGACCTGTTATGCTTACGTTACCCGCTGCGCGCCGCGCCTCGGATCACTTCCGGGTGCGCTAACGCGGCGTGTCATAAAACGCATTACGCGACAACGTAGGTCAAGAATATAGTCTAAATGTCTCCACCAACCAGCGTTCAGAACACAACCCCTTTCAGCAGTCCAAAAAGTTCTGTTAAATGACAACAGAGGGGACAGGCAACAAGAACCATCAGTCAAAGAGGGGAGGGCAAGTTCTTCTCTTCCGGGTCATGTTGGGGCGCTACCGGAACTGATCGAATTGGTAGTCTACAGTGTTTCTGGATGTTTCAGACTAAAGCTGGCGTCAGCATGAGACCACTACCATCTCGTAGCTCCGTCGTGGCCATTCCACGAGCAATCATGGCAGCCGCTCCCCACCAGAAGCCTGCGGGAGTCGGAGGCCCCCAAGACTTTTGTAGAATCTTCACGGCTGAGGGGACGCTTTTCGAGAATGGGACCCAAGCCCTAGCAGACAAGCGTCCGAGTTCCAAGGTGTCCCAGGGCCATTTTAGTGGACCAGGCCCAAAACCGAAGAGCCGGCCGCCATTTTGAGAGTCCTGTGGCAGCCACCTATCGCTGCACCGCAAGAGCGGGCGCATCTCAACTACATGGTGAGCGAGACGCTGTAGTCGCAAGAGCGGGCGGAAAACAGCTGAATGGCGGAAGAGGCACAGTGTAGCAAAAGCGGGCGGAATGGCAACTAAAACGATAAAGGGGCGCCTCACTACAGCTTGTCTTCAGGTCAAACGGATTGTGGGACAAGGTCCAGAATTGAAGAGTCATCAAAAGGCAAAAAGTACCGCCGGACCCCGGGAGCCGGCCGCCTATGTCGGGGGCGATCTCAGGCTACACCAGTGCTATAAGACTTGGGGAGGGTGTCGGAGCCAAGCGTCTTCTCCGAGTCCATGGCCATCACAGCGCCCCTCAGGGGCCTCCGTCAAGCTGTTTAGGAAGGTAACATATCACATTGTTTTCTAATGCAGTCAGGTCCACAAACGACACTCACTTACTTTGAGAATAGTGAAGCTGCAGTAGGTGGAAATAAGCTTCAGACAGTGTTACAAGCGCTGCTCAGAACTCTTAACTATGGCACCCAACATCCAGAACTTATGCTATTTGAGAATGGTAGTGACATCGAAGCATCTCAGGGACCAAAACCATTAACGTACTTTCACGTATGAAAATCTTACTTGGGGAGGGGGCAGGAGCGAAGCGCCCCCTCCCAGTCAGCGCCACCACACCGTATGTTGAAAATCTGAAGCCATCGTTCTACAAAGTCAACCAAACTTGGATTGAAAAATCTAGAAAAATGTACAAACTGAAAACCAGTTTTGGTCTGCATAGCATCAGTAACAACGCTTGAGTCAGCTTTGTGTCAAGCCGCCATTTTGATTCAACAAAGCACAGGCATTGAAAAAGGCTGAAATTCAGAACTCTAAACTATGGCACCCAACATCCAGGAGCTTGCTATCCGGATCTTGGAGCCTTGTGCTGTTTTCGATCTATTCACACATCGGTCCACTACTGACATCATCTTATAAACCAACGTTATGTAAATAGTTTTTTAATAAAATGTTTTACCCTGTTTCTTTGCTGGTGTGTTGTCTATATTTTTAATATTTGCATAGGGTTTGTCATTATTTTGTGCGGGATGGGTGATGGAGCCGAGCTGTCTTGCAGCCCTCATGGTGTGGAGCTCAGTTCATCTCACTATTTTCGTATTTCTCAAGAAGGGTTGTTCCTAATATTTCTATTTTAGCGAGGTCAAAAAGAGATCCAATTAGTGGCCTACTGATTTTGCTCGATTACTTTTATTTTTTTACACGATTTTTCACTATCTGCAAAGACTAAACAGAGTATTGCGACTTTGTGCTTGTTTGTAAATAGAGAATGATCCAAAGAGAACCAATTCTAAAACAGTAAATGCTTGGACAACAATCAATCAAATGGAGAGACAAGGAGGTACGACGGATTACAACGGGGGTAAAGGCCTGCGTTAACTACCCTTCTGTATCTGCAAAGAGAGAGTACTACTAAGGCAAAAGAGGGGAGGGGGGGGGGGGGGGCAGCGTTCAAAGCACATCAGCGTGCATAAATACGAAAATGTTTTTATCTATCACGTACTTGACATTTTAAAGCTTTTCATATTTGCTATTAAAAAAACAATGAAATTCACAGAAAAAACCATAGGTTATAGTGGATATATAGTTAGGAATTTGCATTTACAAAACCTTGAAAATTCAATGAAAAAACCATAGGTTATAGGCCATATATAGTTAGGAATTAGCATTTACAAAACCTTATTTTACTCGCATAAAACCATTGAAATTCCATATATAGTTAGCTAACTATAAGCGCTAACTATATATCGCGCACCCGCAATCCACTGCTGATGATGTCACATATTACATCATTCATGACATGGTCAGTGACATCACTGATGACATCACTGATGACATCTCAAATGACATCACTGATGACAACTCAAATGATATCAATGATGACATCTCAAATGACATCACTGATGACATCACTGATGACAATTCAAATGACATCACTGATGACATCTCATTTGTCATCACTGATCACATCACTCATGTGATAATACAATGAACCTCTTCAGACTCTAATATAACCTTACATACACTCAGTATAAACAGACACTCACAGACTGTCACTCATCCATGGAGTTACTCACACACCTAGTCAGTCATGCAAAGAATCAATCACACCTCCATTTCCTCAACTATACAGTTATACACATCTTACTTATTCAAACATATAATAACACATATTTACTCTCTTATATAATCCCTGATACAAGCTCACAGTGATCGATACAGCCACTCACACATTCACTGGCTCTTATGTTCAGTTATTTATATATCTCAACTCTCACATGTATTGTGTTTTACATACGTACTTACTTGCACATGTAGCAATGAGAAATCCATTCACTCACCAACACACCCATGCACAGTCAACCGCCCATATAGCTGTTTCCACATGCACTCTTGAACTCATACTCCTAGTGAATCAACTGCTTACACATCTATGCACAGAGTCACGCACCTCCCAGCCACCCACACACACACTCAGCCTCCCATTCAAATATTTGGGCAACCAATCAATAACCCATATGGCCACTCTTATAGCTACTGATCAACACATGCAGCAGCTTACACAACAACAAACATACTGATGCACGAATTAAGACAGTTTAGTCACTAACCCATGTACTCAGTGAGACACATTTAATCACTCACTCATACAGTCAGTCATGCACCTACTAAATTCTTCATCCAGACACTTATACATCCACTCATTCTTCAATATGTGAAACATATTTAAACTTTACAGACACATACAATCACTGGTTGTTTTGATCAGTGATGTCATCAGTGATGTCACTGACCATGTCATGAATGATGTAATATGTGACATCATCAGCAGTGGATTGCGGGTGCGCGATATATAGTTAGCGCTTATAGTTAGCTAACTATATATGGAATTTCAATGGTTTTATGCGAGTAAAATAAGGTTTTGTAAATGCTAATTCCTAACTATATATGGCCTATAACCTATGGTTTTTTCATTGAATTTTCAAGGTTTTGTAAATGCAAATTCCTAACTATATATCCACTATAACCTATGGTTTTTTCTGTGAATATATATATATATATATTTTACATACTGGCATTCGCCAGTAGGTAGTTATAGTTAGGATCAAGTTTTAATAGGAAGAGTATTTTTTGTTTTGCTTATAACTTGGGCGTCGTTTGATGAATCTTTATGAAATTTTCCAAACTAATTCTTTGTTCATATCAGCTCCGATGTCCAAAGCTTGGGGGGTGATTCATCAAGGTGGGGCCGAGATAAAGGGGTGTCCCAAAACATGTTTTCTCCATGGTAACTGCCATAGGAAACTTTAGACAAGGCTACAGGTGAATGGAACTACCCCAAATGTGGTAGGGAGAATGGTCTTGGTCTACAAAGCACACTTTTGTTTACTTGGTGTAAATCCTTCCAGTAGTTTTGGAGAAATATCAAAACTTTTAGATATTGATATTTGGGAATTCTGCCATCTGATTGGCTGGGGCTTTACAAGCACGAGCTTGGTGCTTATTGGCTGCGAGTGGTTGCAGCCAGGAAGTATTGGCTGCCATTTTGTGATTCCGTTGAAGTGAGTAAGGGGAAAAAAGGGCGTAAAGAGTAGGAAAGAGGAGGATAGGAGCACTGTAACCTCTGTGGGGAGTATGAAGCAAAGTAATCACTCCTACCGGTCTGAAAGTGTTGTGTTGTTCAGAGTGACATGGTGCTGAGATGAGACGATGCTACACTCAGGTATGAAACCGAGAGCCTAAACCATGAGCTCTTTGCTGTAAAGTGATGTGGTCTGGTCTTTGAAGCATCTGTGTGGAAATAGTGTTAGTGGACTTTTATACCATACAGGGAGTGAGAAGTGAACTACTGACCGCTACCGTGCATTTATACTATACCGGAAGTGAAGTACTCATGCATACCGGTGTGAAGACTTGGGGATCAAATCGAGCTGATCGATGTAAAGGGATGGGCTTTGGGCACTGTAGCATACTGAGGAAGATAGTGAGAATGGGACAGAGAGGGAGTGGGTGGAAGGGAGAAGGGGAGGGAGAGTCAAAAGAACAGAGGGAGGAGGATACAGAGCATGGGAATACTGCACCCAGCCCACACTGTTTACCTCCCATCACCTCTTTGTCTAGGACAATGGGGTCCGTGAGAAAGAGTGCAGTCCAGCAAGTCCTTAAAATGAAACAGGTATGAATGAGGCCAGAGATTACATTATTAGCTACGGGAACATCGCTTGCCTGCACCTGTGCACCCAGGCTGCTGCACTCCAGCCCCTTCCCCCGCACTGTGCTCATTTGCAGTTCCTGCACCCTGAGGCTTCACTGCTCACCTGCCCCTATCGGTGTGTCCAAAGACGTACCGGTGCAAGCTCTGACTCCGGGATACCTCTGTAGGGTGGCACAGCAGGTCTCCGGTCGGGGAAGGTGTCCTGATACCACCTGATACCTGATACCGCGCTTCATTTTTTTATTTTCGCGGCCGGATCTGCGGATCTAGCACACACCTCGCGATTTGTTTTTTAAAATGCTTTTTTGGCCCTGGGGGTCCTTGTGGGACCCCATGAGCAGGCCTCGGGGTCAGGATGTTCGTACCCTGCCCCCTTCTCTTGTTTTTTGTGCTAGTTTTGCTGTTTTCTTTTGCCTCGGTTTGACCGAGGCACAAGATGGCTGCTAACACTTCCTGGTTTGAAGTGTTGACAGCCAATTAGAATACAGCTCGTGATCAGCAGGGTGTGCGGATCCTGCGCCTCTGTATATCGATATTTTTTTAATTTTGATTTTCTCAGAAACTACTGAATGGATTTACACCATTTAACAAAAAGAGTTCTTTCTGAACCAAGGGCTACCTTTTTGACAAATTTGGTGTAATTCCGTTCCGGCTGTAGCCGTGTCTAAAGTTTCCTATGGGAAATAACATGGAGAAAACATGTTTAGGGACCCTCCTTTTTTCTTGGCCCATGCTTGCTGAATCACCCCAAAACTTTCAAGAAAGGAGCGGACCGTAGCGTAGCGTAGTTTTGAAAATTTCGTGAAGATTGGTCAACTGGCGCCAAAGTTATAGGGAATAGAATGTTGCGATTTTCCTATGGATACTAGGTCCTAACTATAAATGTAAAAAAAATTGT
Organism: Lissotriton vulgaris; assembly: GCF_964263255.1. Classification (NCBI taxonomy): domain Eukaryota; kingdom Metazoa; phylum Chordata; class Amphibia; order Caudata; family Salamandridae; genus Lissotriton; species Lissotriton vulgaris. Next base: position 970,308,719 of record NC_141689.1, on the reverse strand, counting down.
AAATTGATACTTGTATAGCGCACTACTCACCTGCAATGGTCTCAAGGCACTCGTACAAATACCGCTGTGGTACCCATCCTGACTTTCCCTGAGAGGCGTCCACTCCTGGGCACCCCCAAGGTGGAGGCCAGGCATCCTTAGCATTGTGGGCGCCATTGTGGAGATTAAGCAAGCTATTGCCCAGAGTTGCAGAGTGGGACTCCATGATTGGAATAGGCACCGAGGCGAGAATTATCAGGTCCTTGGATTTTTTAGAGCCCAAGACCCGTCGAGGCAGGGAATTGAACCCTGGTCCCGGGCTAGACCTGTGCATCAGGGTCTGCCGCTCTAACCATTGAGCCACACTTCTCCACTACATACACTCCATAACAATATATATATAGATATATAGATATAGATACAGATATAGATATATCTGCCACTAGGTATCATTAGGGTGGAGGTTCCATATAAAATGTCTATTTTTGGCTTCCTTACTTTGCCACCTCTCTTTTCCACGAAATTCTTCAAAAAAAAGGGTTTGTTTTTGATCAGCTCCTTCATGTAAAGTTTCAGGGTGATCCTTCAAGCTTGGGCCAAGAAAAAGGGGGTCCCAAAACATCTCCATGCAATATCTGTAGGGATCTTTGGAACACGCTGAATCCAAAACAGTTGACCGGTATTTCACCAAATCTGATAGGAAGCTAGATCGTTTCATAAAGCATGTTTTTTGTGTGATTTGTTGTAAAACCGTTCAGTGGTTATAAGAAATTAAGGTTGAAAATGTTTGTGTATCTGAACAGTTAGATTCATGGACTCTTATGGGAGTCCTGTGAGCAAAACATAGAATAATAAAGCCTTCTGATTGGTCTAAGGGGCTTTTTTTTTACCTTGGGCCACCTCGCTCCCATGGTAGTAAGGGTCCCGCATGAGCGAACACTCTGATTGTCTGGCCGCAACATGAAAACAAATGTTGTTCCCGGCATTACAAGACTCTGGGAACTTAGTACCCTGCCTGGAAAATTCCAAGATAAAAAATATAATCAGGTAGAGTTGGGATACCTGCCCCCGTAGCCCTTATGGGAAGAGGGGGTTCCAGAGAGACTCACCCTGGGGCCAAAATAGCTTTATCTTGACACGATCCTGTGGTAATCCTGTAGGATAACAGTAAAAACAAAAATGGCACTGACCATTGATTTTTTATGTAAAATGGCCCACTGATGGGTCAGGGCTTGAGAGTCAAAATATATTAATTATTTAGTAGGTGGCCATGCATGTGTTCCCGTCCTTGAGTCGATTACAGCCTGAGGACTCCATCATTTTGCAAAGGGGGAAAGGAACACACAGTACCCCTCCATGAGCCTTGTAAGGTCCCTGCAGACAGGCCCCTATCCATCCACTGGGCCACTATAATTTTAAAAAGGGACGGGGCACACAGCCACCATCACCTAGCCTCATAAGGACATGGGGACCCCATCCACTAGTGCTGCTTTATATAGTTAAAAAAAAGACGCTTGGTGGCCCCCTCCCAGTGCATCATAAGACTCAAGTAACCCATCCCTTGTGTTTAGCTTCAATTATGATTTACGGGGACTCCATGCCATGGACCGGCTATATTTAGAAAAGGACAGGGGTGAGCAATCCCCCTCCTGGAGCCTCATAAGGCTATTTGTACCGCATCCCCTGTGCTGATATGTCTAAATAAGGGGAGTGGGTGCTTGACCTCCCTCCCTGATCCTCATAACATCCAGAGGATCCCATCCCCCAGCGCTGCCATGTTTAAAAAAGGGAAAGGAGCATGTAGCCCCCTCCTCGAATCTTGCAATGCTCCGGAGACCCCATTTCCTGGGGTCAGCTCCAAATATATGTTCTGAGGAGCCCACTATCCGGATTAAGTTTCCCTGCCCACAGGAGTGCAGGCAGGGAAAGAAATGTACACTCCCATCCCAGTAAGAGCTGTAAAAATGCTCCAGCCGGGTGGAAGCACACATTTTTCCCCTGCCCTCGCTCTTATAACCAGTAAAATAGAGCCTGTTCCTGCCGAGTGGAAACATAGGGAAAAAAAGAGCTTTCTCTGCTGGAGCAATACAGGCTTCCACTTCATCTTTGTGAAATTACATCACTCATGACATCTTCTATGGCATCATTGATAATATCACTGCAACATTTGCAAACAAATTATTATTGAGAAAACTGTGCATGGTGGAAGAGCAAGTTATAGTTATCTTAGGACATGAGCTATAGTTACTTGAGACAACTGTAACTATAACTAGTACATTTCTGTGATTTGTAGTGTAAAATGCTACATTCTTACTGAACATTTCACCTAACTATAATTTTAATGTAATCTTTGTTTTTTTCAGTGAATTTCTACGTTTAAAGAAAAATGTAAAGTAAGGTTTTATTATCATACCTAACTATTATGTCACTTTAACTTTTGTTTTTTTCAGTGAATATATATATATAGAGAGAGATATTCATATAGATATAGATATATCTGCTACTGGGTATCATTAGGGTGGAGTTTCCATATGGTTGCATGCAGGTAGCAGGGTCCATGGGGCTCCCTACGCAACCTCCACCCTTCAGTTCTGTCTGTGTCTTTGGTGGGCACACAGGCACCATTATTAGGCCTCAGTGATGGGGTCCCCGGGCAGTATTATCACAGAGAGGGTGGTCACGGGCTCCCCTACCCCATAATTAAAAAATAATAAAATAAATATTTACTCACAGGAAGTTTGACTGTTGAAGCTACCCCTGCAGCCCTAACCTTCTCTTTTGTGGACACCACAGGTAGTGACGGGGGACTTACATGAAGTCCTGGGGGATAGTGTTCCTGGGGCCAGTGGGGGCTCAAGGATGGAGGCCACATGAAGGGATGGATGTTTCAAAGTATATTTGATTAAAGGTGAAAATTAGGGGCGTGGCTGAGATGGCGGCTTGAGCTGACGTGTTTCGCATGGCTCCCCGGCCCTAAACCCCGTAAAACCCTGTAATTAGCTGCAAATCCCCCTGAAACTGCTCCAAATTTACACAGTGGGGTTGTGCCACAAAGCAACGTACTCCTGGTCGAGTTCTGCAGTGGTGGCAGGCGCCTATGCCTTGTAGAAGCCATAACCTGCGGGACCGGTGCAATGGCGGCGCCGGTCCCGGAGACATCGAGGGGTTGCTGGACCTCAGACACAGCGGTGAGGTCAGCGCTGGGTGATCTGTGGGTCCGGGAGCCGCGTGCGACCCCGGCCGGCCTCCACTACCTGAGACCCCGGCGTCGTGCCTGGCCTGGACGCCTACGAGACCTGGACCTGCAGAGGCGTGACCGAGCGGGAGCTCCCACGCGGCACCTCCTGAGCGACCACAACCTGCGGACTGCTCCGGATCTTGGGCCCGTGCCCGGACGCCAGCGAGGGGGCCGGGTCCTGGGACCGGGGATTACCCGCCCACAGTTGGCCCTTCCGGCAGGTCGGCGTCAAATTGAGACCCCGGTGCCGGGCCTGGTTCGGCAGCAGGGGGCCTCCGAAGATCGGGAGGCCTCTGGCTATTCCTGGATACACCCGCGGGCCTGCCCGGGCAGCGTTTGCACCTGAGGGCCAGTGCACCATCACGACGAGAGCCCACAACTTACAGTGGCTTCCGACCCGATGGCATATATGCGTGTTGTTGGAGAACGGGCCTGGTGAGGTCTTGCCTCAGCTCATACCAGCACAAAAGCGCCCAAGTGTACCCCCGACGCTGCCCGATGCACAACTTTAGGGCGTCTGCCCCTAGGCGGACCTGTGGGAGACGCACAGAGAGCACCTGGCCTGGCACCGGAGACCCTGGCTTCGGGCCTACTTAGCGGCGACTGGAGGGATTGGCGTCCTTGGCACCCGAGCGAACTGCTCCGCGCCGGGTGTCCTCACCAGCGCTTCTCTCAGCATCTGGACAGTCATGAGTGTCCCATCATCAAAGAACTGGCCCTACCAGTCCTGGTCCGGCTGTGCTAGCAACAAGGGCCTGGTCCTGACGCCCGAAGAGGCCTGCACCACAAGAGGGAGAGACACGCGAGCGCGGCAGTGCCTGGTATAGCTGCCCCGTCAATTCCTGCCACCTGAAGGCACACCCATCTCTCTATGGGACATCAGACTTGGTGGTGAGTGGAGAATCCCTCAGTTAGTACCCCGTTGCCTGGCGCCATCTGGAACTGGCCAAGATAGACCCTCAAGGGCGCCGCCCCTACGCTCACGCGCTCCCTGCATTTCTACCTGGGACCCTAGAGAACGTTCCCCCTTTCTCCCACCCGGCTGTGGAAGAGCCCTCCCGCCCCACCCCGGTGACTGGGGGTGATGGCAAACACGGGCCGCAGGGCAGGCTGCACATGCTGGCCAAGAGCGCCACGAAGGGGGATAAGACTCGCACACCTCCCTCGCCCACTAACCCGGCCACCACTGCGCCGCAGGATAACGGGAGTGCCCCTATCACGAAGACATTTCTGGAATCCCTATTCAATACCCTGCATGACGATTTCACGGCCTTTAAGCAAGATCTGGCCGGGGAACAACGAGAACTGCGCAGGGATGTGGATGGACTGGGTGAAAGAGTAGCGGCAGTGGAGACCGCAGACCAAGCACGCAGCGAAGAAGTCGAATTTTTACGGCAATGGGTGCTCCAGCTCCGAGAACAGCAGGTGGACCTCCAGGCACACGCGGAGGACCTTGAAAACCGTTCCCGGAGGAACAACATCCGCGTGCAGGGAGTACCTTTAAAAGCCAAGGGAAACAGCGTGTCATGCTACCTGCGGGAGCTCTTCAGGGAGATTCTCGGGGAGCCAGCCGACTTCGAGGTCCGCATAGACTGTGCACACAGAGTGGGTCTGGCCAGACGGGCCCCTGCCCCTCCACCAGACATTCTGGCTTTTCTTCCAGATTTCCCTTTGAAAGAACGTATCCTGAGGGAGGCGCATCAGAAGCAACCTCTTAGCTTCCGAGGCCACTCAGTGGCCTTATTTCAGGACCTCTCGGCCATCACGCTACAGAAGCGGAAATCCTTCCGAGCTGTCACGACCTTTCTCCAAGATAAAGGGATACCATATTCATGGGGTCACCCCTTTCGGATTATCTTCAAATGGCAGGGAGCCCTGCATCAGATGCGATCCCTCCGTGACACATGCACCTTGCTAGGTATTGACGCTGAGGAGGATGATTCGCCTTGAGGAATGTCACAGAGGCCGCTACACATGGGTCCCTCATCATCGCAAGCTGACGGGTGGCAGCAAGTAAGGAGGTGATGCCACCACAAGAAAGGCCTCAAACCAGACCCAGAAACAGTAGCCCAGGAACAGGCAGCGGCTATCCAAGAGGTGGTCAAGGACACAACGAGCTCTGACTGACATAATGAGGTTTGGGGGTTGAATTAATGCATTATATTTGCAAGGGGGGAGCCGGGGGGCCATGGGGGCTACTGTTGCCACGCTCCTTCACGTTGAACTTCCACGGGTCTGGGACACTGACCTGAGACTGGGAGCAGTGGGGTCATTGGCTCCACGCTTCCCAATACGGACCTGACCTATGGGCCTTCACGGACTTGTGACCGGTCCAGGACAATGTTGTTTTTTTGGGGTTTACCAGTTGGGGTTAGGGAGGGAGCCAGGTGGGAGTTGGGGAGGGGTTGGGGGGAGTCCAGAGCTCAATTCTTGTATACACACATTGGTTGCATCTCAACATTGCTCGAAATTGGCCATCCGGGGGGACACCTCTTCATTCATTACTATGGGTCGCTTGCCGGATGCCATAGCCTCATCCCACCACTTCACACGTCATGATGCCACACACCTTTAAAGTATTGACGCTTAATGTGCGGGGTCTCAACAACCCGGTTAAAAGGCGACATATCCTCTCCTCTTTGGAAAGCACACACGCGGATATCTGCCTCCTCCAGGAGACGCACTTGCTGGCACGAGATTGTCACACGCTTCGCTCACGAGCGTTTCCGGAACAATTTTTCTCCTGCGGGACCACTAAAACTGCCGGGGTAGTACTTCTAATAGAGAGACATTTCCAGGGAGAAGTCCTCCACAAAATAGCAGAGATAAAGGGCAGACTCCTAGTGTACCGAGTGGTCCTGGGAGGAGTGACTTACACAATAGGTTCTTTGTACAGCCCCAATGAAGGTCAGGAGAAATTCCTACACACTGCTCTCACAGAGATAGCGGTACAAAAGGGGGTGGTGATGGACGGAGCATCTGAATCAATCAAACACTCACACCCAGTCAAAAGATCTGGGTTTAATCCATCACCGTTCTTTAGCCCACTCTGCCACCCCAGTTCAGACATGGCTATATGCAAATCAGTCTGACCTTGTGCCTCATGGGAACAGTCCAGCCCGAACTGCCAAGCCATGTCTTCCCTGGACCGGAAACAAGCTTTCGAGGACCGGTTTCTGGCATTCCAGCCATCTTCAACCCGGCTTGCTTGAATCCAGTGGCAAAGTGAGCAAGGGACTCACGTCTGAGCATACCCTGCCACACTTATGGCGGCCAAAAGCGGTACAAAAGGGGGTGGTGATGGACGGAGCATCTGAATCAATCAATCACTCACACCCAGTCAAAAGATCTGGGTTTAATCCATCACCGTTCTTTAGCCCACTCTGCCACCCCAGTTCAGACATGGCTATATGCAAATCAGTCTGACCCTGTGCCTCATGGGAACAGTCCAGCCCGAACTGCTAAGCCATGTCTTCCCTGGACCGGAAACAAGCTTCCGAGGACTGGTTTCTGGCATTCCAGCCGTCTTCAGCCCGGCTTGCTTGAATCCAGTGGCAAAGTGAGCAAGGGACTCACGTCTGAGCATACCCTGCCACACTTATGGCGGCCAAAAGCGGTACAAAAGGGGGTGGTGATGGACGGAGAATCTGAATCAATCAAACACTCACACCCAGTCAAAAGATCTGGGTTTAATCCATCACCGTTCTTTAGCCCACTCTGCCACCCCAGTTCAGACATGGCTATATGCAAATCAGTCTGACCCTGTACCTCATGGGAACAGTCCAGCCTGAACTGCCAAGCCATGTCTTCCCTGGACCGGAAACAAGCTTCCGAGGACCGGTTTCTGGCATTCCAGCCGTCTTCAGCCCGGCTTGCTTGAATCCAGTCGCAAAGTGAGCAAGGGACTCACGTCTGAGCATACCTGCCACACTTATGGCGGCCAAAAGCGGTACAAAAGGGGGTGGTGATGGACGGAGCATCTGAATCAATCAAACACTCACACCCAGTCAAAAGATCTGGGTTTAATCCATCACCGTTCTTTAGCCCACTCTGCCACCCCAGATCAGACATGGCTATATGCAAATCGGGGCGTCCGCTGCAAGAAATACCGTTTCTACCTCAAGCCTTTAGGCCGCCCAACCTCTTCGCGTCCTCAGTCACCCGGGATCCCCTGGAAGTTTGGGATGCGACTAACACACTCCACGGCCTGACTACATTCCCCTCTTCACTCACTCCCCTGGTGGACAACCCTGACTTCGCCCCTGGAATGGCTAAAGGGGTCTTCGCACACTGGAGACCGGCAGGTTGCCGCTTCCTGTATCACATATACAGCTCGGAGGGGGTGCTTCCTTTCCAGCTCTTTAAGCAATAATATAACCTCCGCAAAACGGACCGCATGAGATACTTGCAGGTGCGTCACTGGGCGTTGCAGCCACAACTCCAAGCTCATCTCAGACCTTTATAAACTAATTCAAACACCAAATACGCACATCTACAATCCGGGCGGAGTACGGTGAGAAAAAGAACTAGGTAGATCCCTGAGTCATAAGGAGTGGGGGAGCATTGCGTATAGGGCTAGGCACTCAGCGTACCACATGGGTCTCACCGAGACACTCACAAAATTATCCCTGTACTGGTACTACACCCCTGAGAGGCTGTTCGAAATGGATTCTTCCAAAGATAAGCTCTGCTGGAGGGGATGTGGACACACTGGGACTTTGACGCACATCTTGTGGGATTGCCCGCTCATCCACTCATACTGGACACACATCTTAGATGAAGTAGACACACACTTCCAGACAGAAATACCCCACTTTCCCGCTTATATTCTTCTGGGTCTCCCCAATGCACTGACTTACCCACTGCGCTCTCGCAGGGGCCGTCACATAGCCATAGCCATCGGGTCTGCCCTGCAGAACATCCTGGCAAACTACTGTACCGCCAATGTCCCCAACACCACAGGCTGGCTTCACCGGATGTGGTATGTGTTAGATATGGAGAAGCTGTCACTCACTGCAGCAGGGAAGGGGACCAGTTTGAGGAGCTCTGGCAGCCATTTAGAGCACTACTGCTAACTGAATTCACTGAGATAACTTGCCCTAAATATCTCAGGTTGTTGCGCTTGACGGCGCCAGTAGCGGCTGACCCCTAGGTATTTGCAACATGAAGCGCTCAGGAATTGCACGGTTGTGCCGTAAGGAGGGAAACAACCTTTACAACGCAACTTTTACACCACACTACCATTACAACAAAACTTTTACAACGCAACATCCATTACAACGCATGCATTTACAACGGAACCATTACAACGCATGACATTACAACACACACCACTACAACGCATGCCATTACAACGCAGTCATTACAACGCATACCATTACAACGCATACCATTACAACACATAGTACCCTTACACAATCCAACACTTACCCTACTATTGCACCCCCTGGAGTTAGAATATTAATTTTTACCCCTACACTATCCAACACTTACCCTACTGTTGCACACCCTGGGGTTAGAATAGTAATTTTTACCCCTAAACTATCCAACACTTACCCTACTGTTGCACCTCCTGGAGTTAGAATAGTAATTTTAACCCCTACACTATCCAACACTTACCTTACATGCAATGAAATGTTATGCGTTGTAATGGTATGCGTTGTAAAGGTAGTATGCGTTGTAGTGGAATGCGTTGTAAAGGTAGTTTCAAATAATTCGTTGTAATGCCATGCGTTGTAATGGTATGCGTTGTAATGGATGTTGCGGTGTAAAAATTGTGTTGTAAAGGTAGGCATTGTAAAAGTATGCGTCGTAACGTCATACATCCCGTAAGGAGTTTGATGGGAGCTCTGAACTGGGAGGAGGGAGGGGGGATAAGGGGGGGTTTGGAATGGAGGGTTGGGTTAAGGGAGGGGGGAGGTTTTTCCAGGTTTTTCCTAGTTCTACTATTTTCTTGGTACAGTGCATTTTCATTCCCGACAGGTCGGACGCTGCTGTTATTACCACCAGTATTGCATTGAACATCATGCCTCCGTTGAGGATTACTACTCGTATCTGGTGTAACCAAAATGCTTATTGTACTGCATTGCACTGTTTCTCAATAATAATAATAAAAAGATTTAAACCTAAAAAAGTGAAAATTAGAAGGAAAGATGAAATGGCGAATGGATGGAATGGTGCATGGATAAGGAGATACATGGGTGTCTTAATGGCTGGATGGAAGAAAGACCAATGGATAATAGAATAATGAAAGAACATATTTTGGGATGAAAGGAATCGATAAATGGAAGGGTGAAAAGGTAAAAGTGGATACATGGAATGGCAACAGGATGCATAGATAAGTCGACTGCCATTAGTGATTTATTTTATAGTGGGGAGGGGTTGTTTTGGGGGCATATTACCAAGCAATAGCGATATTTATCGCTATTGCTTGGTTAGAGACAAAAATTTACCGCTGAGCTGCGGCGATTTTTACTGCAAATAAACCTTGGTATTACCAAGGTTTATCGCAAATGCGATAAAAATCGCCGCAATGCATGAATATCGCTGAAAAGTCAGCGATATTCATGCATTACCGAGCTAATGCTCTTAGCCATGTTATCCTCCTTCCATTGGATAACATGGCTAAGAACTGCTCAGGGCAGGTGTTAGCTTTTGGAGATATTCGCGCTTAGCGCGAATATCTCCAAAAGTTGGTAATAGGAGATAGCGATGTTAGCGACTGTTTTCAGTCTCTAACATCTTGGCACGCCCACTTTGCATGTCATTAGTGATAAATATCACTGACATGCAAAGCGGGGCCCAAGATCATCGCTATCTCCTACTAGATGTCGCTAACTGGTGTTAGCGACAGCTAGGTAATAGGGAGATAATGTTATCTCCGCTTTCTTGGGTTTTAAAGCCAAAAAAGCGGAGATAAACCCCCTTGATAATATGCCCCTTGATTTTTTAGTTACACCGTCGGTTGTGAGATTTTAAATGTATTGCGTAACATTTGACAAATCTCAGCAAAAATGTTAAAGGGTCTAAATACCTTCAATATATTAAAATGACGGGCCAGACATTTAAGCCTCTATATCCGAAATTTAAAAAGAAAGCAGACATACATTCCCCCACGCAAACATCTGATTCATATTTGTGGGAACAGGAGAAACGTGAACTTGTTGCAAAAGACTGATAGCATTAAAAACAAGTCAAGTTGAATGTGGTTAGACTTGAATTAAAATCGCGTCATTTAAGTGATTTTACATCTGGCATTGAACATCTGCAAAGTTCTGCCACGCTCACTATCAGCACTGTGAGTGACATAATGCGTAGGGCGCAGTTTTATTGAAAAGATCAGTCTGTTTCTTGGACTTTTTCCAGGACCGGTGGGTTTTATTTAGATGCGAATTTGCTTTAGTGATTGACACCTGCTGTCCAGATGGGGGTATTGTTTTTACATACCATTCTTACCAGATGGAGAGTCCACACACATCCAAGTGAATTGAGGACACGAACTTCCGATTCCACAGAAAATGTTCTGTCCTCCCAATACTCTCGGTAAAATATAAAATGTGTTTTTTTTAACTGTTGCCTCCATATGCCTTCTCACAACTCTATACTTAGCTCTGAAAAAATGTAAATTTGAAAGGCTGTTTACCACACTCTCAACACATTTATGATTCATGCAATCGCCAGTTTCAAAACGGTATGAAATAGCAGCATTGCTTCTTAAATTAAGAAACTCACCTTTACATACAAAAGGTCAAAACTTCTTTCCAAATATCAGCTAGGTTTTCATGAAGCCGAAATATAGTTCACTCAGATAAAGCAGGTATTTGTCTGTGATATTTCCCTGGTGCAGGAATCCATTACTTTTTATTTCGTGATGTTGTGTCAGTGGCATACACAATTTTCGAAAATTCTTCATGGGTAATTTTGAGTGGCTCAGGCAGTCAACATTTTTGCATTCTATCCCTCAAGATGCTGTAAAAACGTTTGCTAGACTTTCTCACTCTTCCAGACATTTACCCCCACAGAAACTAATATGAATGCTTGATGAGGGCAGAAGTGCCTGCTAAGTGTTTCAAATGAAAGGTCACACCAAGCACCACCCTCTGTTTTTAGCAATAATCCCCAGGACTGAACTAGGAACCCAAAGCAGCCCTGACAAATGTTGTCATACCTGCCCCCATTCGGTGCATAGCATGTGCAGCAAGCGAGTCTGAACACTACAAAGGGGGGCTTTTTGCGTTCTCCCCCTAAGAAAATGTAGGGGAAAATGGTACATTCTACAACACATTTGTTATTATGTACTCGATTATATTAGCTTTGAAAGCATGGTAAATGATGACTTTTCTGTGCACCAGAATACTTACTGGGGCTCTTCAATGATTCCCTCACTATCACCCTCCAACAGTACCTCTCATCTATCCATAACCCCTCTCTCTCAAGTATATCATTTGTTTTATAGCACCTCTCATACCAGTGTAGGGTGTTGGAAATCTTTACATCACACCCACATACAGAGACAATGAATCACATGTGTGTAAATCAGTGTAGAGAAAATGTTACATAAGGCAAAGGGTATCTAAGGTGAGTCAAACCTGCCACTAGACAAAACCCCCATCTTTCCCCAGAAGGTACATTAATGAACCAGACTTATCTGGACACTTTTATTGCTGCCCAAAAATTGCTGGATATACAACAACTCTGCAGTGCTTTTAAAACCGCTGCACTGCTTCAAATCTGGCCCCCACTAACAAAACCTGCCCCATCCTTCCAGGCTCCAGAGGAAACACCCAATGCTTAGTTGGGCCAGTCCGGCCTTGTTATTACCACAGACCGTTTATGTGTTAATGTTGTGTTCCTAAAGTAAAGGGTATTTGAAATCACTGTTACACAATGTACAATATATTTCCTCCCCAAACACATGGTATTTGACTTCTTCCCATCACCTATGATCAAGATACTGGGAAGCCAGTAACTTTTGACCTCTCAACCAGCTATAGCACCAAATTGTAACTGGTGTGATTGTGAAATTCTTACCTAGACTCTATGGGATCTAAAAAACCCTCTACAAGGTAACCGAAGAATGGATTGAAGAGTAACCCGGTTGGGTGTGGTACCTTAATATTGACTCCAAAACATAATTTGACATTAAATTTGTGGTGAAATTAAAGTCAGTGCATAAATATGGCTGGAGAGTTAGCATGGCTTATTAGGAGTTTAAACTCCATTTTTCCTTTTGCTGCTTTTTTGCACATGACACTGCTTAGCTGTTTTGCAGAGTTAGCTTTCACGAAGGTCTATACATGAGAAAATACAAATAGACGAATGGCTGGGTTAACAATTGCGCATTGTTGTGAGATTTCTAATTTTAGTCCAATTAGTAAGAGAACAAAGGATAAAGTGATGGCCATTCAACATTCACCAGAAGGTGTGGAGAATCCAAACCATTAAGTAGAACATAGGGTATATCCTGAGCTAAAATTCCAAGTAAAAAGTTCATAGAGACAAGATGATGTTCACAAATTTCTTCTTTATTCCAACGATTTATGTAATTCGTCAGAGAAACAGAATAAGCTGCCTCTAGCCAACACGTGTTTCGTCCTGTGTTCAATCAACCACGGACTTCCTCAGTGCAATTCATCATAAGTTCCCATATCCATATGAAGTTAAAAATGGTGAATATCCAATCTCGAATAATATTCTGAAAACGAACGTGGATCTTGTATCTTCTTCCAACCGTACGTTGCAAGTGTTAATTCAATATCAACATGCCGATATTTACTATGCTTCTCGTACCGGCATTCTCAGTAGATTGGCGTCTACATAAATCGTTGGAATAAAGAAGAAATTTGTGAAGATCATCTTGACTCTATGAACTTTTTACTTGGAATTTGAGCTCAGGATATACCCTATGTTATACCTGAGAAAAAGTTTGTTTTTCGACATCTCTAGACATACATTGTGTCCCCAGTCTGTACAGTGGGTGCTGAGCTGCCAAAGTTATCTTAAGGCGTGAGCCTGTTTATCGGGCTGTCCGTGTAACACATTCTAGACACAACAATTTGGCAGCTGCAAGCCGAATAGGATCCTAACGCCTTTTTCATAGCACACTTGCGAGAATTGAACACACATGGAAGATTCCAGGCATGCAGAGAGACTAACCGATCCTGATGTAATTTACACTTACTGAGCGGACAGGTAAATGGGGTCAACCTAAGAAAGCTCAAGAGACCTTCTATAGTTTTATAATACATAGTTTCTAGATAGGGATGGTGCTTAAACTAGGCACTTTTATCACCTGTTTGCACTATCATTGTAATATGATTCCTCCTTTTGTATTTTATGGAATTGTAACCATGCTGACGATATTATTCTTAATCATATGTACGCATATGTTGATTAAAATACTGCGCTTGAGATCACGTCGTTAAAATAAACATTTGAACCTTACCGTGTCTCTATTTTACTCCTGTTGTGAACTGGTATGAACGTATAACAAAAGAGTGTTCTCACTTCCCACCATTCCTGAGATGGGCCTAAGTCGCATGTTCTAGGTTGTCTAATCATTGGTTTCTTTTCTATAGAACGAAGAGCTAATGTGACACTGATTGCTAGTCTGGTAGGGGATTTTGGGTACTAAGGTGAGTTTTGGCACACCCTAATTCACTGAGGTCCTAAGTCTCTATGGACAGTTCTGTGTCTGAGCAGAATCCCTGTAACAAGATTTTCTTTTTTTAATGTTTGTAAATAGTATTTATGTTAAAATATAGTATACTAAAATATCATTGTATATGTTACCTTTTTGTTGTATTGTTCTTTGTTTTTTTTTAGTAACTGTATGTACAAATGTATGTTAAATTATTGTTATTACATTTTATATGTTTTTATCATTTTAATTTTATAAGGATTGTTGTGTATTTGGGGAATTGGGTTGGTAGTGTTATATTTAAATAGTATTATATATGCAATTTATTGTAATTTTAATAATGTAATTTGTTATACATGTTGAATTATTGATAAACGTGTTTTATTTTATTTTGATGATAAATTAATGAATATGAAATTAAAAAATAAATATATACTTACAATGCATATTATCCTATTTAGTAATTTCAAATGAATAGGGAAAATATTTGAATAAATATTGGGACTTATTCATTATTATTTCAATATTTTGTAACAAAATACACAGGTTTCCTTTTTTGGTGGGGTGGATGTGTAGTTTATTATTAGTAGAAATATCAATTTACATGCATATTGGGGATTTAATTGAAAATGTATTTTTAATTTTGTATATTTATTGTGACAGTTTTGTATTTAAAGAAAGCATTTTTAGGGTCAGTGTTTAAGTTAATATATTATTGTTCTGTCGAAAATGATTTCTGTAAATAAAAAATAGAGTTGAGATTTTTCTTTGTTTTATTTCTTTTATACTTTTACAGTTTTTTCCAAAGTAATATTTGATATTTTTTGTTTGCTCAGTAAATGTATAATGACGCTTTGAAATATTGCATTTAAAATGTAGAATTAAATACATCTATTTAAATCATTTAAATTAATAACGATTGTAACATATTTATGGCTTTTGATATTCTGTTTAATTATAGTTGCATGATTTATATTGAATGTTTATCAATTTCCTTATCTTTAGATACAGCAGCGACCCAGAACCTCACTTCTCCTAATTTTTGAAATTCTACCAGTGTATTTATTTGTGTACCTATGTGGTATTTCTACAACATGAACCTATCAAAAAACCACCGGAGACCTGTATATGGTCAAAGACAAGCATAACGTCAAGGAGTGATAGGACAGGTGGCTAGTTGGGGTTTGGGTAATCTATTGTGATCTAGTGTTCTTTGAAGAGGTGCGTTTTCAACTCTTTCCTAAATTGGAGCTATGTTGTGCGGTCCTAATAGATACAGGGATTGTTCCTGATCCTGGGACCCTCATTTACGAGGATTTAGCGTAGGTTAGCGCAGCTAATCAACTTGCTGCACTGCCCTACGCCAAAGTCAAAGAGCAGGAATACACTGGATTTATACAGTGCATTCCTGTCCTTTCTCACTGCGCTGGCGCTGTTACCGCTGCCTAGCAACAAATACAGGAACCTTTCACTATGGTGCCTGTGTTCTTGGCAGGATTGGTTTTGTGCAAGAACAGGCACCTTCCTGCATAAAACAGTCCTAAAATGCATTTTCCTCTTTCTGTATGCGCTGCAGAATTCAGCACACATAAAAAGTGGAAAAAACTAGTAGAAATAAAGATATTTATTCTTATTACACCTCACCTCGGGAGGTGTAAGAATATAGCCAACCCCCAAGTTTACATGATCTTGTAAATCTGGGGCAGCATCAAAATCCATGGGTATTGCATGGGAAACCCCACCACAATGCCCATTGAACATCTCTGGAGTGCAGAGTAAGGCACTGGGGTAATTTGTGCTGCCCTGTCTTACTCCATATTAATTAGGTCATCCAAAGCCATGCTTAGTGGCTTTGTGTGGCCTAATAGATAGGAATTTTTAAGCTGCACTGCCGAAGAATCACAAAAGTGACACTCCGGCGGTGCCGGGGGCTCGTAAATAAGCCTCTATGTGTATAAAAGATAACAGCCTGCTGCATTGTTATTTTTTTCACTAATTGGACTGCTGTCTGGTGATGTCCTGGAAGTGGGTGTCCCTACAATGACCAGAGATGGTGAGCTTATCTGCAAGATAAGCGATGATGCTGGTCTTAATGGCTTTGTAAATGATGCAACTGGTTTTCGAAATGATGCATCAATAGAACTTCAAAGGGATCCAAAGGAGTTCCATAAGATAGGAGTGATGTGATCATATTTCTTCAAGTCCAGGAAGTGACATGCTGTGGCCTACAGGATGCCTTTAAGTGGTGGTAATATGGAGTCTGGAAGGTTATGTAGCATCTAAATGCATGAGTACTGGGGCTTGAACAGCAGTTCTGAAATCCCTTTCTGGAAGAAATGGTTTCACTTTCTTTGGAAGAGTGAGCTGGTGTTTGTCTTTTGGCAGGGTGTTCCTTAAGGGTGAGATTCAAGTCCAGGGTGTATCCAAGAGACTAGTCATTTAATGAAAGTTGGTGTTTGAGTGAGAGTAGATTTAGAATAGTGATGTAGACCCCCAATTATTTGTACTTTCCCAATGTTTGTGCAATTAGAGTCAGAATAGTAATTGTGACCCAGCCAAAAATATTCTTTTTCCCGAGCTTTAAACAAGGCAGGAGTTAGAATAGTAAATCCAATCAAATATATATACTTGTTTGTGATAATAGAGTTTATGGGTTACGTATTCTATTATGTATAAAATTAATGTTAAAGTGATTTCGAAGTTTTCAAAAATATGCTTAAAAATTTAAAGGTTACAGAGATGTTATAATTAAATCCGATATTTGTTAATCTTGTATTTGTAAAGCGCAAACTAATCACCCCTAAGGGTCTTAAGGGGCTGGGGACAGTCCAGGAGATTAAGTGAGCTATTGCCCAGAGTCACATCATGCTGAGCTGCCACAGGAGATCGAACCGCAAATCCCGTACTACGGAGTCAGCAGCTCAGGGTCCTGTGCCACACCCCTACCGTTGGGAAATAACATTTAAAAAAAGTTGAAATTATTCAACAAAAACAAACGTTTCTGGGACATTGCAGTTAAGAAATAGAATTTTAAGAAATCTATAAATTCACAGAAAAAAACAAAGGTTACAGAAACATTATAGATACAAATCCACAGACATTCAGCAGTTATAGTAACCTGAGCTAACTATAACTTACTAGCCCGCAATGCACACCCCTCCCCGGGCTGATTTCAGCTGCGGGGACCCCATCCCTCGGTGCCAGGCCTTAAAATATATGTCATTAAAAAGGAGGGGGCTGCACAGTCCCCTTCTCCAGGCTGATTTCAGCCTGAGAACTCCATCCGCCGGGAGCTGGCCACGTTGCCTTAGTGCATTGGAGCCTACTCAGGGCACCCAGTGTGTAATGGGATCGGTGGGAACTACAATGCCCCTGTGGTCGAGCCTGGCTCCCCACCTCCTGTAGGAGTCAGCATTGCTATTGCCCACAGGGAGGTGCTGCAAATGCAGCTCCCTGTGTACAAGAGCAAAGGTTTCCTCTCTTTCCCTGCCCACCTGCCTGCGAGCATGGAGGGAGATTAAACCTACGCTTTCAGCAGGAGGGAGTACTTTGACAGATTCTGCCCACAGGAACAGGAGTATTTGCTTTTGCTTGGTGGGTGCTGTGAGCTTCCACTAACCAAAAGCAAACAGCTATGTCCCAGGGCTGGACACTCCGGAACAAAGCAGGAGCAGTCCCTGGAGGATGGCTGTCCCCAGTGCCATAATTGGCCCCACTCTTTAAAGTTAATTATAGTCCGGGCGGTGGTGGTCTACACAGCTGGGGAATCCACATGAACCCCTTATTCATTTAATTTATAGCCTCAGGGAGGTGGTGGACCCCAGGCCCGTGGGGATCCATGAGGCCCACCACATTTTAAATTAACATTAGCCCTGGGAGGTGGTGGTCCCTAGGGATGCAGGGGGTCAACACTGCCCCTCTATTTATTTTATTTTTAGCCCTGGAGAGGAGGTGATCCCTAGCACAAAACAATGCCCATGGAGGGAGGCCTTGTGCCCCCCTCTCCTTTAATTTAAGTAAAGAGGCATGTCTCTAGGACCTGGCCCTTTATGGGGGCTTTATCAAAAATAAGTGCAGGATAACACATTTGTTTTTTTTGCAATTTTGCTAAACATTTGCGGCTCCACCTGTGATCTTGCTAAATTGAACAAAAATAATGTTTTTAAACTCCATCTAGGAGTCAAGATATTAGTACCATGTCTCCTTTACTATTTTAGTTATGTTTTATGTGGGACTCAGCTGAAGGTGTGTCCCAAGATTGCAACCAACACTTTCTGATTTAAGTTTTGGCAGTCAATCAGATGACAGCACAGGGACCGTTGGTTCAGTGAAGGATTTGGATTTTGGTTAATATCTTTAAAACTACTGAACATATTTACACCAAACTACCAAAAGGCAATAATCTAGACCAAGATCTAGCTTTTTGCCAAATTTTCTGTAATTTCGTTTAGTGGCTCGGGCTGTAGTCTTGTTAAAAAACAATATGGGAATGAACATGGGGAAAACATGTTTTGGGCCCCTCCTTTTTCACTACCCCTCCTTGATGAATCACCCGAAAACTTTCAAGGCAGCAGCTGAAGTGACTGTCAAATTAGCTTTGAAAATCACGTGAAGATTCATCAAATTGAGCCAAAGTTATTAGCAAAACAAAAAATGATTTTCCTAGAAACTTAGTCGCAACTATAACTGCCTACTGGCTATTTATATGTATCTGCATACATTCCTTTTGTGTAGAACGCCCGGCCACTACCACCTCGCAAGTTCGGTGCAAGTGTGCGGGCACATGACCCCTGTAATTATAAAAAACAACACCTGCGCCACAGTGCAAGTAATGCCGGCACACCAAAGAAGTTTTCTGAAGTAAGTTTTATTTGGGTGATGCTTTTGACCTAAATGGTCTTTCTCAAAGCCAATACACAAGTGGTGGAAACTTGGTCCTAACTATGACTGCTTAATGGTGACCGCCAGTACGAATGAGAGATAGATAGACAGATAGATAGATAGATAGATAGATAGATAGATAGATAGATAGATAGAAAGATGGATAGATAGATAGATAGATAGATAGATAGATAGATAGATAGATAGATAGATAGATAGATAGATAGATAGATAGATAGATAGATAGATAGATAGATAGATAGATAGATAGATAGATAGATAGATAGATAGATAGATAGATAGATAGATAGATACGTTGTAGTTAGAAAATATATAGATATAGATATATATCACCTACTGGCGATCGCCAGTAGGTAGTTAAGTTAGGATCTAGTTTCCATAGACGATGTGTTTTGCTAATAATTTTGGAGCCCTTTGACAAATCTTCCCAAAATGTTGAAATGTAGTACACAATCACTTCAGCTGCTATTTGGAAAGTTTCGGGGTGATTTGTCAAGCGGGGGCTGAAGAAAAAGGGTGGGTCCCAAAACACATTTTCCCCATGCAATTTCCCATTGGGATTTTGAATGCCACTACAGCCCAAAATGATTTACAGAATTACACCAAATTTGGCAGAACGCTAGATCTTGGTCCAGAAAGATGTCCTTTTGTAACTTGGTGCCATTATGTTCTGTAGAGTTTGCATTATTAAAGAAAAAAACAAATGAGTATCTTTAGAGATGCAAATCCTCCATGGATCTGACAGATATCATGCTGAGATCTGATTGGCTGCCAACACTTCAACCAGAAAGTGATGGCATCCAACTTGGGATACAGACTCTTCTGAGTCTCAGAGTTCTTTTTTTATTTTACATTGAATATGTGGAGGATCTGTTAATCTGCTGTAAAAAAATAAAAACCAGTGTGGGCTTCCATGCTCCTTTGGTATATGGCCCCCGGGTTGGCCAGGTCCTGGGGGGGTGGATTAATAATTATAATGAGGAAAGGGGTGCATGTGGCCTCCTTTCCCAAGCTGATTTTGGTCCCAGGGACCCCATCCCCTGGGGTCTTATCAAATAGCAGAAGTCAGGAGGTAGGCCACATGGCCTCTCTTCCAGGTCAATTTTGGCCCTGGGGATCACCACCCCCGGGGTCCAGACATTAAATAATAGGGAGAGGGGGCCGCATGCCTCCTTCCCTTAGCCAGTTTGGCCCCAGGGATCACCACCCCATGCAGCCTCTCTCTCCTATAATTAGTAGACATTGGCCCAGGGAGTGGGACTGTATGCCCCTCTTCTGCTTAAAAATATGTCCGGGCACTGGGGAATTAGGTTCCCAGGGCCAGACATTGGACCGAGTTGGGGGCAGTGTACCCCTCTTAAATTTCAGGAAGGCTGGGTTCTGTGAGATGGGGTCACCTAGGCCAGACACCAGCTCGGGTAGAGGGCCAAATGACCCTTCTGCATAGTAGATGTGGTCTCTGGGACAGAACTCATCCCAGGGAGGTGGTCTGTAGCCCCCCACTACATTTAGAATAAAGCCAGGCCCCAGGAGATGGGGTCCCCGGGTCTGAAAGCAGCCACCCCAGGTTGGCTACCTTTGGGGTGGTTGACTGGGCCCTGTGGCCAATCTCCTACCAAGCCAAAAAAGCCGTAGAAATTCACACAAAAAACAAAGGTTACAGGGACGTTATATTTAGGTTCAGAATTTCACAATTATCACACACAAAACCATAACTATAACTCACGCCTTCATCATGTACTGCTAACTACCCAACATATTACACCACTCATGACATCGTCTATGACATCATCGATAATATCAGTGCAACATTTGCTATAAAATTGTTAATGAAAACACTGCACGGTGGGGTGCGACTTACAGTTACCTTAGGGCATGAGTTATAGTTGCTTGAGGTAACTGTAACTGCTGAATTTCTATGTTTTTTGTGTGTAAATTCAGAGCCTAACTATAACATTCCTGTAACCTTTGTTTTTTTTGTGAAGAGATACATATACCTACAATGTCATCCATTGAAGTTATACATACATATATAGATGTTACTGGCTATGATAAAGCAATGCCTAGAAAGTAATGATTTCTTGTTTAATGGGGAGCTGTTCCATCAGTTGCGCAGCCTGGCAATGGGCACCTGTTTCACCCACAGCTATGCATATCTACACAAGGGCAGGTGGGAGGAACAGGTGCTCCACAATGACCACAAATAGGTGTTGGATCAACTTGTTGTTATTTAGTCAAGATTAATTGATTAATTGTTCATGGTGTGGAGAGGATCAAGTAAAAGTGCAGAGAAATTCTTGAGAGATATCAAGATCAATAACTTGAACTTTCACTCCATGAGCCAAATCAATAATTCTAGTGTTTATTTCCTGGACTTGGAAATCTTTATCAAAGACAAGAAACTAGAGTCAAGATTATTTAGGAAAACCACTGCAGGAAACACATTATATGCATCGAGTATCCATCCCCAACACACAAAAGCAAGTACATCTCACAAAGAAATGCTCGGTGCCAAAAGAAACTGTAGTACCACCACTGATACATTAAAATGCCAAAATGACATGAAAACCAGCTTGGACAGAAAGGTTACAGTATTGAGCTTCTTATCAGGCGCAAGTAGTGGCTAATAAGAGGGATTCCATTCTTTTAGAGAGACCAATCAAAAAACAATAAAACAGTGTCAGATGTATTATTTTGTTTAGTAATCAAGACCAGGTAATGCACACTTTATGTAGGAAGCATTGACATATAGTTAAGGCTGATCCAGTAATTGGGCCTAGAATGCCAAAAACTCCATGTATTATTTATAGGTGAGACTACTCAATGAGGGATGCACTGGTAAAAAGAAGTCCAAAGGCCATCATAAGGCACAGTTGGCTGAAACCAAAGGAAGGTTTTTGAAAATGCTCTAAATATAGGGTGTGTACAACAGGAATCAATACTGTAGAGTATTCATCACCATTTCATGAGAAACCCATTAAAATCAAGGGCTCATATAGCTGCAAACAGATTTTGCAGTATAAATGTAATGATGATACTTGTAAAGGGCACTGTTACCCCATCTCGGGGTGTCCTGGCGCTGAAGACCGCTGGGGAACCCGCCCTGGCTTTCCCTGTGAGATGGTCCCTTCTGGGTATCTCCAAGGTGAAACCAGGCATCCTCGGCGTCTGTGTGGGGCCGTTGTAGAGATGAGGCAAGCTTAATGCCCAGAGTTGCAGAGTGTGATCCCTGGTTAGAGTAGGCACCAAGGCGAGAATTATCGAGTCCGTTGACCCTGGTCCACAACCCTGCCGGGAATTGAACCCTGGTCCCGGGCCGTTCTCTGCTTCCGGGTCTGCCGCCTCTAACCAGTGAGCCACACCACTCCACTAGTATAAGTGCTGACATATGGGTGGAACCTGCAATATATAGGGAGCACAATTTTGCCAGTGCACATGAGAACTATTTATAATATTGATCACATATGCTCTGTAGTCATACACTGTGTGTAACAGCACAATAACTACCCGAAGCAGATGAGTTATTTTGTAATTGATGCAGTTCCAATCGATAGGTGAGGCGGAGATCTAGTTATATCATTGAGGAAACTCAAAATGTGAAACATAGTAAATCTGGATATTAAAACACCTATTGGCCTTAACACAGATGAAGAATTGTATACTTGCTTGTGAAACTACCCATAATGATTAGAAACTTCCATGATCTTTTGATAAATATGTCGGTTCTGAGGAAAGCCTCTTTTACTGATCTCTTGGTAGGACATGAACATATAGAACTATATGTCTTGTTTTTTGGCTAGAAGATTTTTCGTATCAATCTTTAGGACTTATGTTGATATAAGGAATACATTTTCAATACGGTATTTACAAATCTTGACATTTAATTGAGTATAACATGCAGTTCTTAGCAATATCAATTTACAGTTAAGAATGCCCATTTGGGCTCAATTTCTGGATAAAATGGGGCAATAAAATGCAATTTATTGGACATAAGATGTTTTAAAACTGTCAAGGCATTGTGATATAACACAGTCACAAGTTGTTCCATGGATTTCAACAATTCCATTAGGACGGAATCAAACAGAATTTTAAACTGTATTATGTATTATGTGCCTTATTTTGAATCCCGCTTGGGCAGCATATATGATTGGGTTAGTGTCACACTGCGGAAAGTAATTTGTAATGAATGTCTTTCAATCATGTAATGAATTGTTTAATGTCACAGTGTGTAAAGTAATTTGCTAAGAATTTACTAAACTCTCTCAATATATTGACTAGAATACAGTTACAATAATGAGACAACGTGGTTCAAGTATATTTTTTATTTCTATAACAAGCAACAAGTCTTGTTTCTATATTCATGATGATTTAATGAATATAAATTCAGAGTATAATGGTGCACATGTCAAGGGACCATGGCCGAGTGTGATAGCTGAAACACGTAATGCCATTTGTGAATAAAACAATTTGAGAGCAATATCCTGTGTGTGCATCAATCCTTGCAGGGAAGTTGCGGGAGGATTGGATATATATGTATATAGCTAGTAATAATTAGTTATAGTTAGGACCTAATTTTCATAGAAAAAGCATTTTTTGACTTGCCTACATTTTTGGGGTTGGTTGACGAATCTTCACTGAATACTTTTATAAAAGTGTGCTAGTGGCTCATTATTGTGCATGAAAGGTTTTGGGGTGATCCTTCAAGCGGTGGCTGAGAAAAAGGGGGGTAAAAAAAGTGTGTTTCGCATGTTAATTCTGCTAGAGATTTTAGACATGACTAATTACACCAAATTTTGCAGAAAAGTAGGTCTTGGTTCATACGGGGACCTTAGTATTATATTGTGTAAATGTGTTCAGTAGTTTTAAAGTTATTAAAAGAAAAACAAATTTGTATGTCTAGAAATGTGAACCCGACGCAAATCCTCCAGATCTCATGCAGAGATCTGATTGGCTGCCAACACTTCAGCCAAGAAGTGTTGGCAGCCATCTTTGGACTCGGACTCAGCAGTGTCCCAAACATAAAGGTAATAAAAAAAGAGAAGAGGGTAGGGTAGGAATACCTTTACCTCCTAGGACTGGTGCTGGGGTCCCAAGGGACCCTGCCAGGGCCCCCAAATATTTTTTTTAAATAATTTACAGTGAAAATCAATGGATTTGAAAATGCACAGAAAAAAATAAGCATGGTCTCCGGTGCTTGTTTTCACTTTAGCCCCTTGGTGGGCCAGGTCCCAGGTGCATGAGGGTATTTCATAAAGCGAGGAGGAGGTGCATGGGTCCCCCCTCCGAGGGCTCTTTTTAGCCCTGGGACCAACAACTCCATGAGGCTTTATTTAAATATCACAGGAGGCCGTGCGGATCCCCTCCATTGGGCTTATTGAGCCCCAGTGACCACTACCTCCATTGAGCTTTACAACAATAGTAGAGGGGGGCCATACCACCACCTCCCCAATGCTAAATAAATAATGATGCAGGGGTCGCAAGGCCCCCCTAGACCCTGGGGACACCCACCTCCCTTGGACCAAATGCATATTTAAAACGGGGAGGGGAGCCACACGGCCCCCCTCCCGGGCCATATTAGACCCGGGGACCACACCTCCCTGGGGCTGGTCAATGCTAATTAAACAAGGGGGGCTGAGCGTCCCCCCTCCCGGAGCCCTTAATGGCCCTGGGGACTGCCAGTCCCCAGGGCTGACTCCTACTATCACCCAAGATGCCCACCCTTGGGAAATGTTTGCTTTTGCTTGGCGGAGTGAGAGAATTGAGAGACAATATTAATTCCACTCTCAGCAAGCAGGAGCTGTAAAACTGCTCCCACTTGCTGGGAGTGGAGTTTTTCATCTGTTTCCATGCCCGCTGCCATGCACACAGGGAAACAGATGAAAGATTGCTCCTGCACACAGGGAGCTGCATAGCTTGCAGCTCCCTGCATGTGGGAGCAATGCTGGATTCCGCAGGAGGTAGGGAGCCAGCTCGGACCTCGGGGGCAGTGAGGCTTCTCCATCAGTCCCTTTCAATGCACACTAGGTGCCCTGGGTGGGGTCTGGGCTCCCGGGTAGATGTGGCCAGACCCTGGGGATGGGTTCCACAGGGCCAAAATCAGACCAGGGAGGAGGGCTGTATAGCCCACCTCCCTCTAGTATTATTTTTTAAATATGCCCAGGAGAGGTGGTGGTCCCTGGGTGTCTGCACAGCCCCCCCTGTGTTTTTCAAACTTTGTCCCAGGGAGGTTGTGATCTCTGGGGCATGGTAAAGACCCAGGAGGGGGGTCCGTGCAGCCCCCACCACTATTCTGAAAAGCCCAGGAGAAGAGGTGGTCCCCGGGGCTCAATGAGCCAAAAAGAGACTTAGGAGGGGGCTAGTGCACCCCTCCTTTTTAATTATGAATTACCCTCATGCACCAGAGACCTGGCCCACCCGAGGGCTAATCTGAGAACAAACGCAGGAGACCACGCCTTTTTCAATTTTGGCCATGAAGTTGTGAATCTGTCACAATTTTCAATGCAAGAATGAATCAAAATGCCTTTAGGTCCTGCCAGGGTACGTGGGGGATCCCAGTACCAGGCCCAGGGGGTCAGCATATTTCTAGCCTGCCCCCTTTTCTTTCTTCCCCAAGGCCCTGCAGGCCATGATGTTTAATGGGATTTTGGCCAAGTGGCCTGACCACAGATCAGGTCCTGTGGCCAACCCCCACCTTGCACTGCCAAAGGCAGTGTACAGGGTGGGGTAGGCTGCTTGACTGGGGTAGGTAGTAGGACCTGGCCACAGGCCAAACCCTGCAGCCAAACCCTGGTGTGCAGAGCTGAAGGCTCTGCACACCAGGTGAGGGATTGGGTGCATTTAGGGTCTAGGCCACAGGTCCTGCGAACAACTCTCCCTGCACATGGCCAGTGGGTGTGCATGACACAAGGTTGGGTGCTTCTAGGAAGTTGGCAGCAGGACCTGGCTGCAAGCCAGGTGCTGCGGCCAAACCTCACCATGAATGGATGGCTGAGGGCAGTTCACAGCGATGATTGAATTAACATGAAGTAATAAAAATTACTTAACGTTAAAGAAACCAAAGAAATTCACTGAAAAAGCACAGATTACAGGGATGTTATAGTTACAAAATAGAATTTAATAAAGACAGAGGAATTCACTTAAAAAAAACAAATGTTGCAGGGATGTTATAGTTAGGTTCACATTTTACTCACACAAAACCATAGAAATTCAGCAGTTATAGTTATTAGATCAAGTAACTATAACTTGTGCCCTCACCGTGCACTGCTAATTATCCCACATATTACATCACTCATGACATCTTTGATAACATCATTCATAATTTCAATGTAACTTTTGAAGTAAAATTATTGAGGAGAGAACTGAGCATGGGGGAGCGCAAGTTATAGTTACCTTAGGGCATGACTTATAATTACTTGAGCTAACCATCATTATAACTGCTGAATTTATAGGGTTTTGTGTGAGTAAAATGTGAAACTAACATGAAATTCCCTGTAACCTTTGTTTTTTAAGTGAATATACATATATAGCCATTGGTTTTGTTTCACTAATTACTTATGTGCCATTTGATGAATCGATGCAAACATTTCGAAAAAAATTCATTTTCATCCTCCTCAGCTCCAGCATGGCAAGTTTTTGGGTGATTCATGAAGAAGTACCAAAAAAAGGAGGGAGGTCCCAGAATATTGATTTCCCGTGTTAATTATTGCAGGAAGTTTTCGAGAAGGGATACAGAAAAAACAGCAATTTGACTTACAACACATTTGTCGAAAGTGTTGTTTTCATAATTTTATTTAAATCTGTGCAGCCATTTTTGAGAAGTTTGCATTTAAAGAGGACCTTGAATAGTGCATGAATGGTTTAAAAAGATTTGTACACCTGGAATGTTGGTGTCCAGATATCCTCAGAATGGCCACTTTAAAAAGGACTAGTCAATCTTGATTGGCTGACTACAACCTGAACAATTAGCAGTCATTATGGGAGTAAGGGATATGGTCCACTTTGGAAAGCATGTAGTAAATGACAGGTTTTGATGGTCACCAAAAAGAGAACATTCAAAGAATGATAGCTCATTTAAGTCACACTACAGTTCCTTTTCAGTGGTGCAATACTCATTTTACAAATTCAGTTGTGTGCTCGGGTAATTTTACCATGTAAAAAATGTTGACCCTCTGCTCGGATTTGATGACCCATGTTTGAGAGAAAACTGTTCTCTATCATGATTTTCTCACAGAGGTTATGGAAGGTGCTCCAGTAGCTAAAATGAGATCACATTTTCCACAAATTCAAACTATCTTCCTCAACCATGTGAGAATAAAGTCTGTGTGAAACATGTACTTCCAACAGAAGCAGCAGCCTATCAGTTAAACCCCAAGTGTTTTACCACGGTCTCCCATAGTAGTCTCTAATGAACAACTAGAGGGCTAACATTCAGTATTCATGACACTATGGCACACCTGAAGCTATCCTCATCTATTCTAGTAAAACATTCTGGCAAGCAGATGGCAACATGTACTTTCAATATCAGCAGCAGTCCGTGAGTTAACTCCTTATTAATGAACTGCAATTTCTCACAGTTTTCTAATGAACAATAAAAGCGCTAACATTCTGTATTTAAGACAAAAGTTTGGCACCCATGATGCCATCTTGATTGAGCCAAAACTGGTGAACATTAAGCATTTCCTTTATAAAGGAACAAAATGAGAGGGATTGTTTTGTCATAGAAATTATGGTTAGTGTTCTAGAAAAGATAAAATGGGGAGAGGATAAAGCCTTATTGCTAAGACGTTGACCTCGAAGCTGGGGAACCGCGTTCGAGTCTCAGCAACGACGTTCAACATCCTGTGATTCTGGGTAAATCACTTAATCTCCCCTTGCATAACAAAAATGAATGTGTCCTCATATAATGAATCTTGTGCTCACGTAAAGCATTCTGATACCTGATGTTTCGGGTCTAGTTCGCGCTATATAAAACTCTACAAAAAAATATAGATTAGGACACATTTTCTATTTGTTCTCAAGTATCTTTCTGATCCATGTTAGTAACACATTCGGGCATGCAGAGAAAAGCCTGAACTTTTAACACTGGCAGCAGCCTGTCAATTGATTCCCTGGTGTTCTACTGCAGCTTCCCACGATATTCTAACAAACATCTCAAATGCTTACATTCTATAATAATAACAAAGCTGTGGCACACCTGAAGTCATCTTTATGGAAACAAAGCTGTAAAAGCAAAAGCATTTCCTTTTGAAATGAAACAAATGACTTTTTTGCCTTTCAAATATTGATTAGTGCTCTAATAAGTTAAATTAAAGGAACATTTTTTAAGGCTTTTCAAATATCTTCTTTAACCAATTCAGTAAAACATTCTAAAATGGAACTGAAGCATACACTTTCAATATCAGCAGAAACCTGTTAGTTAATTTCCTAGTGATCAACTGCAGCTTTATTACAGAGTTCTGTGGTAATAGGAACTGCTGAATTTGAAGCCTTTCTTGAAGAGCAGGCTGAAATACATGAGCATTGAGATCCTAATGCAAGTATGAAGCCAGGGGGTTCAAATGTGAGGGGAGGTGTGGATATTTAATAATTTGGTCATGGTGTATTTTTAAAGGGGCTACACATAGTTAAACTGAGAGACATCTGTTTTTATACAATCGCCCTATAGAAGTGTGATTTTAAACAGTTCAGTAATAATCCCCTAGTGTCTACAATACTGTAAAATGTGTGCATGTATGTGTTTTACAGCTATTAACAAAAGGTGCAGTTGTCACAGTTACGGCAGTCATCGCGACTCTCAGCGAAATCACAGAAGCAGGAAGTAGGGATCAAACACAGTTTTCAAAAAGTTACTACAGAAATATGTGTGAAAACATGTTCGATAAGTTAGTAATATGTGTATTGTAATAGTTAGAATACATTTTTTAATTAAACATTTTTTAATGTGGTGGTGGTAGTTGAATGTCTACTTTTGTTTTGCGATTTCGCGACATGACGTTGTAGCGAATTTTAAAAAAAATTTAAAAATCATTTAATAGGTAAATGAACAAAATGTTGGCCACGTGGGTGGCTCTGACAAGAGCCTTTATGTTGAGAGTGTAAATAAGACAGCTACAGATAAGACTGCATGCAGAGTTTCAGGTTGCTTTGAAACACCATGTGTCCTTCATCTATAAAGTGACCTACATCACTTCTATACATTCCATGCATGTAAAAACATAGATTGTTGTTGGAGATAGAGCCCATTTTATGGTCTCTGAGGAAAGCAGAAACAGTTTTATTAACATGTCTGCTGGCTTTGCCAATCTGTGGACAGATTTGATTAGACCACTTCCATTTCTGTCTTCGGCATATATTAGAGTACACCAAGACAGTGTGAGGGAAAAGTGACATCAGTTTTGCAAAGGTGTCCTTCATTAGTATTTCCAGCCCTACCCCAGTCAATGTGTGTCAACTGATAATGATGAAACTTTCTGCAAAACTAACTAATCTCCATATTTGGCAATCCCAAGTCTCTGCCAATCTCTCTTTTTTGCAGCCTTTTGGGCCAATAGACATAGCTGTGCCCCACAATTCACTAGAGCTGAATGAGGTAGTTTTCCAAATCAAAGGCAGTTAAAATGGAGGTTTTTTTTTCTATTTGAAAAAAAAATGATATATTTTATTGGATGCTGTCAACATGTACTTGAATAAAATTAGGTAGTGTGTAGGATGCATTAGCAATGCATTTGCAAGAAGTCCTATTATTGGCTATTGTTTAAAAAGAAGAAATGAAATGCAGGCACAGATATGCTTTTGAATCTGTGGAGTAAACCACATCTGCTGTATCTCTTTCTGAAGTAGCATGTTCTTTTTAGAAAGTGCTGTGAACTTGTCATCTACTGGCTCCACTGGGTTGCTAGGTACATTGAGTTGAGAGTGTAATGGGGTAGGGTGTTAAAGACACAGAACATTTTTTAAAACGTTGGGGTGTTGTGACACAATTTAAGTAATGGCAAACTTTAATTTCCAATTCAGGACTATGTAATAAGCTGTTGTGCAGTATTTATCTTTTAAAAAACTTTACAAGGATTGCATTCTTGCAAGGTTAGAAAGCATACCAATTTAGAGGGACACTCGGTACCTTCCTTATCAAAGAAAGTGTGGCAAAGCACCTTTCATCATTTCAGTATGTAAGCTGTACAACTCTCAACAATGCAAAGTTTAGTTAGGAGCACTTTTCAATGGTACTGTGGCAGAGGTGGAAAATCTTTGTGATGATGTGCAGTTTCATTTCTTTTGCCCAGAACAGGACTCTACGGAAAATGAAGACTTGATAACAGGATGAGTTTCAGAACAGGACACAGGTATTATAGTTGATAGTTTTGAAAAAGAGATTACACAAATTACACTGAAAAACCAGAGAATGTTTGCTAATGTTGTCAACACACTCAAAATAAGATTGAAACATGGACTGTTGACTTGTATCTAGAAAGTGAAAAAGAAAACAATGATAACTGGCAAAAGTTGACTGTGTACATAGAGGAATGTTTTGTCTTATCCATACAGTATGTTATATGTAAGTACTGTAACAATAAATTAGATGATAATACAATACCAGCTAGAGATGTGCATAACAAGTAAATACTGGTACCTATTCCAGAACCATTTCAAGGTTTTAAACGTTTATAAATCAATTCTTATCCGAAATATACATACATTCTGTGTGGAGCCAAAGACAGACAAGTTAACACCAAAAGAGCTGCAGAAAGGTCTAAAAGGTAGAGTACTGTACTGTATTAGTAGTGTTTTCTCAAAATGTTTAGTAGGATGCTCAAGAATTTTTTATGGTAATACTAGGACTATTAGAGGAAGAGGATATGAATATCAAATAATTACTTGGTTTAAGTTATAAATGGAATACTAAATGTGAACATTCTGAAATTACCTCTAGCATTGAAATTAATTCAGAATGATTCTTCTATTTGACATTACCAGATTGTAAAGCTGTGGCTTTTGAAAATGTAACCAAAAATACCCATCAAGATATGACCTGTTCAAACTGCAGATTAGAACTTAGATGTACATTGTTTTTGAAAATGTATGGGAAGTATGTCATAGTCATGCTACAAGAATGCAGAGTGGCTGGTAGTAAATTAGAAACTGAAACTACAAACTTTGTAGTTGGACAAATTTTCATTTCAAAAAGAAGTTTCACAACTATAGTAAACAAATTTCATGAAGGAGTTGATATAACCTCTACACACTGCACAATATAATAAAGATGTCAAGCAGGATAGACAGAGTGCAATGACCTAATATTGTCATTCAAATCAAGACTATGAAAAAAGTCATAAAAAACTCATATCTGCTATTTCTAGAACCAAAGTTCAAAAGACAACAAAGGATAACAAAATGCGGTATCGTGTTGACATGTATATGAATTATGAGTTTCTTAGACATTATTGGGCCTATTCAAGTTATTTTCTACAGGAAGTTGTTAGAAATTAAAGACTTTTTAACTGGAGGAAAGGAATTTATAAAACATTACAGGACTACATTCTGTTACTACATATAAAAACGAAACTGAGGTACTATAATACCAGCAACCTTAAGCTGCATCTAAGAAGCTACGTCTCCACTTCACCATTGTATCTTGTTTTGGTTGCCTAGTGTTCAAAGTGAAATCCTAATACATTTTTCTTTGTTAATATTTTTTCACAGTGCTTAATCTGCTGCAATAAAAGGACAATAAAAATAATAACTATGGGTTTTCACATTGTGGAAAATTAGATCCACAGACTGCTTCCTAGCAGTTGCAATGCTGCTTTAGTTCATGCAGAAGGTAGCAAGATGCTTCAGTTCTGATGAAATTTCACGGCATCTTCTCTGCACTTCAGCTGGAACTTTGTCACCAGGAGCAAGGGCTGGAGGTAGAAATAGCCAAAAAAAGTTCAAAACCAGAACAATTTTTATAAACAGTTTGAGACAGCTCCTACAAGAAACAGACCAGTAGCTGCGAAGTTCAAGAAGGGAACTGTGCAAAGCAATGACATTTCTTTGTTTGATAGTTATGATGTATTCATGAGTTCCAATGCTGAAAGTTAATTTTTTAAACTGTTGTTTTTGTTAAATGCATTGTTAAAATAAAGCTAAACCAATATTTTACTAAACAGCTAGGCTCGAACCTTGGATAAAATCTGTCTGTATATCTGTTTTACACTTTGGCATTTGTATTCATGATGTTATAGTTATAAAATAGATCAAAAAAGCATTAGAAATCCACTAAAAAAACAAAAGGTTACAGGGTCGCTATACTCAGCAATAAGCATTTTAAAAACCTTACAAATTCACTGAAACAAACAAAGGTTACAAGGAT